>NC_058376.1:142876073-143481573 GCF_018350175.1 Felis catus
AATAAACAAATAACCTGGTATTGTTGACTCCCCATCTAGCATGATTCAGGATATCAGGCGTCACTCTGGGCCTCTAATCCTCTGAGGCAATACAGATTAAGATATATCTCCACTCTCCTGAAAATTTTGGGAGAAGCGACTGAGAAAAGTGAATGCCTATAATATGAATACTAACACCAACTCTAGTACCAAATTTAATACCCACACGGACTCTAATTTTAATATCAACATTCGCTGTGTGTCAGGCAACTATGTATATTGATTACATGAAGTCTCATCTTCCCTGCAGAGGAAATAGCTCTTATTAAATTTATTTTTCACTTGAGGAAACTGAAATAAAGAGACCAAGTTCCCATAAGCAGTAGGGGCAGAAACTGATTTTGAGTCCAGATCTGTCGGAACATGAAAGACATACGCTTTCCACTCTACCTCAGGCAAAACTAAGCAATTTTGTCACTTGTCATTTTTTACTGTGTGATTAGGAAATGGCATCATTATTTTCATTTTAACATCATTCCTTAAACTCTTAGATTTTTTTCTTACTCTCTTTATAGCAAGGATTTCTGGTTGAAAATAGTTCTACCTTTAAAAGTTCTACCTTGTTTAAAAAAATCTTCACAATGTTTCATTATATTCTGTAGAACTTTACTGGTTTGTATTTACTGTTGTCATTTCCTTGTCTTTCATGTGAGGTTTTTTGGTCACACTTCCACCTTTCTGTGTGTTGTTTGTCAGCTGCTGATTGTCACATTCCTGGGCATCTCTTCAACACCTTGACTCCTGTCCACCTTTTTAATCATTATTGCAGTGCACGTGGTGAAGCTTGGGGACGGACAGAGCAAACAACCCTCTTTTTTACCATTCTGCACTTTTAGGCTCCACAAGCCTATTTGAGCATATGAAAAAATCTCTTTACTGACTAGGTCAAACAATTTCAGAAACAGTTAACAATTCACAAGTTTCTAAATATTAAGTTGAAGCGATTTGGACTTTCTCTTGGGTCTCACAAAGTGAGGGCACACAAGAATGATCCCCAGAGGTGGGTAGGGGCCACCATGGGTCAAAATTTCTTTCAAGTATCTCATACTGAAAACCCCTCTTTCCCAAATGAAATGATGTTCTGCAGGAAAATGCAAATTAAAACAATGAGGTACCACAATACATCCATTAGAATGGTCAACATCAGGAACACTAACAAGACCAAATGTTGGATGATAATAGTATATCTTGGATATGAAGCAACAGATGGATACTCTCAGTCATTGATGATGGGAATACAAAATGGTACAGCCACTTTGGATAACATTTTGAAAGTTTCTTACAAAATAAAGCATGCTCTTACCATACAATCCAGCAATCATGTTTCTTGGTATTTTTTCAAAGGCATTGAAAACATGTCCACATAAAAACCTGCATGTGGATGTTTATAGCAACTTTATTCATAATTGCTAAAAATTGGAAGCAACCAAGATATCCTTCAGTAGATGAATGGATAAATAAACTATCTATTCATTCCAGATATTATTCAGTACTAGAAGAAGTAATCTATCAAGCCATGAAAAGTCACAGGGAACCTTAAATGGGTATTACTAAGGGGAAGAAGCCTATCGGAAAAAGCTACATACTTTTTCCTGAAAAGGAAAAGACTCCAACTGTATGACATTCTGAAAAAGGCACAATTATAGAGATAATGAAATTTTCAATGGTTGCCAGGGGTTAGGGAGGTGGGTGGGATGTATTAGTGGAGCACAGAGGATGTTTAGGGCAGTGAAAACATTCAATGTGACACCGTAATAATGGATACATGTCATTACACATTTGCCAAACCCATAGAATGTACAACACCAAGAATTAACCCTAAGGTAAATTATGGACTTAGGGTGATAATGTTGTATCAGTGTAAGTTTATCAACTGTAACAAATGTACCACTCTGGTGTGGGCTGTTGATAGTGGGGGAGGCTTGCCTGTATAAGGGCAGGGGGGGTCTATGAGAACTTCTGTACTTTCTTCTCAGCCTTGTTATGAACCTAAAACTGTCCTAAAAAACCATCTATTTAAAAGGAAAAATTATTAGGAAAGTCCTTTCTTTTTCCTCCTGGACCTATTTTCTTTTCAGTATCCCTACCAATGCCAACTGAGCCTAAGAGTCTCTTTAGCACAAAATCTCTAAGGAAGAAGTATCATTCAAGGACAAACATGATTGTTTGCTGTTTTTTTTTGTTTTTTGTTTTTGTTTTTCCCAGACACACTCCAGTGTAAACCCTTTTAGAGGGAACATTATTGTCTCAGTTAGCAAGTACATACATGCCCTTGGGGTCAAAGACCTTCTATTGTTACGCTTTTTAGAACTTCTGGTATCTTTTCTTCTCTATTTTAGATGTCAACTAAAGTCTCAGAAAGCTCTGTTAGTCTTGAATAATCGATCCTTGGATACCTGGGGAAGAGGGTATATGTGGGTTAAATTTTTTTCATTTTGAAGTCTCCCTAAGATGGAAATTGATCATCAATTTTTCCTGCCTTGCCTTACATTTTAAAACTCAATATAATACTATCTGTCCTGCTAAGAATTGCCTAACTGTACTCCTCTCTAATTTAAAGCATCAACATTGCAAAGGGGGTGCTGTAAGAAGTTCATCTAATTTTCAATTGCTTTCTTTACAAGATACGTTTTATCAAAAATCAGTATTTGTTTAGAATACACAAGAACATCATTCAATAAATTTGCAATAGAACTGCATTAACAATTACAAGGAAGAAATAATAAAAGCTAAATACAAGAGGTCCAAGGCCAAACAGAGACCATATCTTGTTTGATATCAATAACTACTAGCCAGTTTTAATAGAAATCTGATTTCCTTTATCAGAATTTGCTTTTTCAATAAAAACATGATTACTAGCAGTGGCTGGGAGTGGTGGTAATAAAGGAAGGTCAAGAGCCTAATTTAGACAACAGAGAAGAGAAGAAAAGGAGGAGCCAGAAGAAAAGATAAATTTATAATGTAGTTCACAGTTAGTATCTAGATGCAAAATGCCTCATGGGGATTGAATGCAAGGCCATTTGTTCATCTTGTATCAAATACTGGGAACTATTTAGGTATGCATATGTATCAGTCTTTCATTTGTTCAGTTAATTATTATTTCACAATTATCTGTTGCAAGACACTATACTGAGTTGGATGGGATATAAAAATATGCCTGAGGCCCACTCTTTATCATTTTCAATGATTATCCAGTAGGTAACATGAGACAAGCATACATATAATTCAATATAAGTTGGTCAATGATGTATGGATGGTACACTGCTAATCTAAAGCATTGCTTCTCACAGTGTCAGCAGACCCAGGCCAGTCTAGAAGTGATGAGCACAGCCCAGAATTTGAGAGTAACTGTGTAGAGACTGTGATCACATTTGATTTTGCTGCAGTATTCCATATGATCAATGCTCATGAACATTGCATTCCATAGTGAAAATTGGGGTGGGGGGGAGGTGTTTTGCATATATTTTTATTTTATTTTTCTAGTACTTAATTTTTATTGTAATTTACAAATGTCTACAATGGATTGGGGAGGGAAAATGCTGCACTTTAACTGATATTTTTAAAAACACTGCAAGAAAAAAAAACCAACTAATCTCAAAAGTTCAGAGGAGGAGTAGCTCTACCCCAAGGTAAAACGAAGGCTTAATGAACAAGCTGGCATTTTGAAGGGGTCTTAGTTCATGGCTAGGGCTTTAAGAGGCAGAATAGAGTTACAAGTTATATTTTAGGAAAGAAAAACTGCTTGAATTTAAAATGTGGTTGAAAAGCAAGTAAATGACTTTGGCAACAATGGAACAACCACAAAGACAACTGGGAAGGCAATCAAGGGCTTGAGGTTAGAATAAATAGGTTGTCCAGAAAGGAATCTGAATGTATTATTTGGCTTTTTAACAAAAGAGATATCTAGGTAGCAGATATTGTATTGGAAATGTCAATCCTAGAAGCCAGAAGAACAATTAGAGAACTAGTGGGATAGCATGGAAATACGCAAACAGGGCTTTACTTGGGGCCTGGAAGAGAGAACATGGCAAGAGTTGATTAATATAGGTTTTCAGGAAAAACTGCCATCCCTATTCAGGACCATGCACAGTACTTGAGCCATAGGAGACATCCACTGCTGTTGCTTTGTTGAGCTAGAGAGAAGATTTAGAAATGGGTCCAAAGGACTCCCAGGGTGGGGGGGAAATGTCTAGTCTAAAATGAGAACAAGATAGGCTCTGGTTTAGACATGGTCAAAGTCACACTTACTTGAAATATGGCAGTAATAGAAGAGATAGGGATGGAAACACCAGGAGTCAGCTGTTGAGGTTTCAATGTTAAGGAGATAACATGTCCAAGAGAAAGAATGTAGGGAAAGGATAATCCTGAGGACAGAATGTCAACTGAGAGGTAAGAGGAAGGAGGGCAAGTATTCATCAGCAGGGAGTCTGGAAGGTACAATAGCACTAACACAGAGCTGCAGGAATCCAGAAGGGAAGATTTGCAGAAGACACATCAACTGCACTCTGGAGGATCATGAAGCCTCTGGCTGGAGTGTCTAGAAGGTTTTTGGCATCTTTATAGACAGGCATTTTCTCAGTGTGGCAAAGGCCAACACTGAGTGAAGCAGTTTAGGGTGAGATTAAATAGTGAGAAAAGATCATCAGAGGTGAAAGGTCAAAATACATGTATTTTTTAAGTTATGAAAAATGTGGTAGAAATCTACCTGGGGTGAAGGTAGCAGGACTGAGCGAAGGTTGAGGATGGAAGTGAGGAAGCAGGTAAGGAGAATTGTTTGGAAAGGGAAGCTTACTGAGGGCACAAGTGTTTGGAAGAAGCAAGAAGGGAGGACCTCAGATCAGAGAACAAGTAGCACCCGGGAAGTGAGAATTAGGAACGTGTCCTCTCAGGAAGGAAGAGGGAAGAAGAGATAGGTGACCTTTTATAGCCTGGAAAACAGAGGTACTGGTAATTTTTAAGAGAAAATTATTTAAGTGACTTAACAAAGGTTAAAGGCTCAATTCAGCTGATCCACACATCAGGCTGCACTTGCTGGCCCAGACTTTCTCCAATAGGACCCCAGTCAAGTTTTAAGGGGTGGGAAGGGATAGTTGAGTAGCTGTCCTTACAGTGGGGGCATAGGCAGAAGTTTGTTCACTTTAACCACAACTTAGCATTGGGGAGGTCATTCTTGTGCTCTTCACTCAAGCTCCCATAAAACATGAGAACAGTACTTTCCAAGAACTATTTTTGCACACTTTGTGGTTTATCAGCTAGTCAAAGTTCCATGGAGCTGGGAACAAGCAGCAAAACAAGAAAGAGAAGAAGGTAAAATGAAGGGGAGCAGAGTATGCCACCCCAAAATATACCTGTTTGGCATATTGAGTTTTTTTTTTAATTTTTTTAATGTTTATTTGTTTTTGAGGGAGAGAGACAGAGACAGAGACAAAGTACGACTGGGGGAGGAGCAGAGAGGGACAGACACAGAATCAGAAGTAGGCTTCAGGCTCTCCACTGTCAGCACAGAGCCTAATGTGGGGCTCGAACTCATGAGTCATAAGATCATGATCTGAGCCAAAGTTGGATGCTTCAACCAACTGAGCTTCTCAGGCACCCCAGCATATTGATTATTTTGAATTGGTTATTTTTAAGAAGCAGCAGACACAGGTGAAGCTCTGAGAACTGTGTACAAGTTACCCTTTTGTAAGAGATATTTACATGCATAAAGGAAATCTCTGTTTGTAAACGTGTCTGCGAATCTCTAACAGGAATGACTCTACATCTCTCGAACTCTTATCAGCGGAGAAAGGAATAACTTAAATTTGCATAACAACCTTACTGTTTTTTCCTGTGTTTTTGGAAACACCCCTGACTGGCCTCCTTGCCAACCCAAAATGTGCATTTGTCTTTAACTGAAGATGGTATTGAGGTGGTGGCTTAAACCATTTTGGGGAGTTCCTCAGTTTTCCTGGGTCTCTCTATGTATACAGGAAGTATACGTGTTATTAAACTGCTTTTCTCCTGTTAACCTGCTTTTTACTACAAGGAGTTCTCAGTGAAGAAACCAGAAAGGTAGAGGGAAAATTAATTTTCCTCCCCCACAGAAGTTAGAAAGCCTAGAGAGAACCAGAGACCCTCCATCTTGTTTATTGCAGTCCTTCTATGTCTTTATTTCTTGTACTTCCTTCTTGTTCTCTCAGCCTCCGACTATTCTGAATGATTGGTGCACATAAGTTGAAGTCATCCTACTCTGGAACAGTCTCCACAGCCACTGCTTCATCCTCTTCCTGCTGGCTAGGCAGCATACAACCTGGTGGGGAGGAGGGCAGGGGGCTCTCCTGGGCTCATTAGGCTCAGTTGATCTTTTTCTCAGCTTCTCCTTTTCAATGACAGAAAACCTTCATCCTTTTCCAGCTTTGCCACACCCTCACAGCCCTTTAGCAAGGATAGCATAATAAAAATGGTGTTCATCACTCAGTGCCTTTGGAATCAAGCAACACAGAACATACAGCTTGGCTCTGCCATTTATAGGTTGTATAACTTTGGGCTAACTAGTAAGTTACTTTCTGTGATTCAGCTTTTTTGTCTTCACAGTGAGAAAAGTAAGGTCTTCCTTCAATGTATTGCAAAGATTACATGAGTTGAAAAACAGCGGTGAGTTCCCTGTTACATTGTCAAGAAGACTGAAGAAAGGATCGTTTTTATTATTACTGTGGGCATATGGCTTATTTTACACATGTCAGTCTCTGTCTGCTGCAGCCCTGCCACGGCTAAAATATTCCTTAGACGTGTGCGGACACAGTTCTGCCTAGTCTTGGAATTAACTAGAGACAAAGATAAAAGGAGTAACTTCCTCTTCACTAGAAGGTGGAATCTGTAAAGAGCTGACCACTGTCCTCACAGCATCCTGCCACCTGGAGGTGAGTAGACAGATGAATGTCCCATTATTGACAAACATCCTCCCCATCACTCCGTTTTCCCCTAGGACACAGCTACTTGATTTTTCAGTTAGTTTTAGCCCCCTCCCAGGGCAGATACTGTTCTTTTTTTTTGTTTTTTTTCCTTCAAACACCCTCCCTTTTCAATTTTTCTCTCTTTTTTTAGGTATGTGCCCCTGCACATGGAAGACCCACATGGAAGCCTTTGACATCACCCACATCGCTGGTGCTGAACTTATTAACAGCCCCTGAAGGACAACAGCATTTATTGAGCACCTAGTATATGCTCAGGACACCCCCTCCATATGAGCATATCAACGCTTACTTTTGGAAAGTTGAGATCACTCTTAGCCACTCATACTACATCCTCCTGCCCCTTCCATTACTCCGTTGCATTAACCAAACATGTTTTGTCTCCTCTGGGGTATCCTGCTGTGCATGTGCACACACACACAGACACACAACACAAAGCAGTATACACAAAAACATGCAGGTGGAGACAAACCAGCACCCCACTTGCTTCCCCCTAGGGGCTTCAAGTCAGTATGGTTAAGCTGAGATGCACAGAACAGAAAGAACATTTTCCCTGACAGGAACACTAGACGTAGAGCAAGAATGGCCGCACTCAGGATGCTTCTGACGGGGAGGCTGAGACACTAAATCATTAGTGCCTGATGGCGTGGAGGCTCCGACTCCCATCCCTCCATCTCTTTATAACTGTCTCCTATTCACATGATTGGACCCAGAGGTTGCAAATTAAACTGGTAGCTCAGATGTTAAATCTAGCCAGCAGATGGCCAGAAGGGTATCATAATGGGTTTTGGATTAGTTGCTAAAAAGGGAAAGATTAAACACGAAACCCTGAAATTCCAGATTCCCTCCTCAGTCATTTCAACCCGCCTCGTCCTGGGATGCATTGCGACTCGAAACCCCAACGTCACACCAGAATGCTTCTTAAAAAAGGTTGCTGTCTTTTATACACTCTCATTGGGGGATGCTAGGAATCCCCAAACAAAGCTCCTTCCCAGCAGACATCTCAATGGCAGAGCTTTCCTCTGGCTGACAACTCACTGCAAAAAAGTTTATCACACGCAATTTCCCACTTCCTCCAAGTCCTATAAATCCACCTGTGCCTTTTGTCAGAGCATGAAAAAGAGGGTAGGAAGCAGCCACCCAGGCTTTTACAGGAAGCAGAAGCCAGAGGGAGCCAGGTCTCCCTGCTCCAAACTGCTTCGTTAAATAATTCACTTAACAACTTCTGCCAAGAGCCTGTTGCTGCTTAATTACTTGCATGCTTTCTCCTTCCTCTTTTCAACTTTCTTTTAATTGAAAAGCCAAGCCACGCTTGTCATAACCTAGGAAGCCAGATCGCTTGGAGACATCTTCTGACTCTGTCTCATTAGATATCTAGCCACTGGAAAATGTATGACAGTTGGAGAAAAGGATGTAAGAGCAAACAAATGCCAAATAAATAAATAAATAGCAGATTCACCAACAATGCCGAATGAGGGAAGCCACACTTTGAAACACAACTTGATTTTCTACTTAACGGGGAAAGCAATAAATCGCAGTCACACAAATGGAGTGGGACCCTAAGCATGATTTCTGGTAAATGATGGTTGCGGTCACTAACAGGGAAAACAAACAAACATCCATTCAGTGGGCACGGCCCGTGAATCCCTGTTATCTTAAAGGGATGTGAGACCGAACAGGGAGTCTAAAATCTGTTCCAGAAAAAGAGGGAGAGGGGCCCATCCGAGCAATTAAATCAGAAATAGGAACTCAGTACTTTGGTAGTGGACACAATACTTCGCATGAGAGCCAAACTCAAACTTCGGATCTCATAGGCCCACATCATGCTTCCTATGCTGAGTGCCACGAAAGATTTTCTTCAAAACAGTTTAATTACTATTCACGGTATTTCATTGCTCATCAGTGTTAAATCTCAAATATCTTTTCCTTAGTATTAGCTTTTATTTACGTTTGAATATTAAAATATTTGTTTCAAAATGTAATCAATACAAAAATATGACCTAAATGCTTTATATTCTATATTTGTATTAGGTCTTCAAAATCTAGTGTGCATTTAATAGTTACAGCACTTTGCTTTACATTATGGCAGAGCACCTCAATTTTACCTTCCAGTCCTCCTACTTAATGTTTTTTTTTTAGAGGTAAATCACTTTTTTTAAAGTTTATTTATTTCTGAGAGAGAGACAGAGAGACAGAGAGACAGAGAGACAGAGAGAGACCAAGCAGGGGCCGGGCAGAGAGAGAGGGAGACACAGAATCCGAAGCAGGCTCCATCCAGGCTCTGAGCTGTCAGTGCGGATCCCAATACGGGGCTTGAATTCACGAAACACGGAATCATGACCCGAACCAAAGTCAGACACTCAACCAACTGAGCTACCCAGGCACCCCTTCCTACTTAATGCTTTATTCCTGCAAATACTTAAGTTTCTCGGGACTTTTTTGTTCTCTTACATTTTTTTATAAAAAATTATAGAACTGTCTAGTTTTATGTAATAATTCAGTATCTGCTCACAGCTGTGCACTCTAATTAAAGATTGTGTTGTTTTGTTTTGCATTAGGGATCTTCTGTTTCAATTCTCTTTCCTCTGGAGCCAGTTTGGTATATGTTTACTTTGGCCAGGTGATCTTGGGTATGATGATATTTAAAAGTAGGCCAGAGATGTGGGTTTCTTCAGTTTGCCTTACACGAGTGGGCAGGGAGCTAAGGAGAGTCTTTCTGGGGGCTCTACCATGGCATTGGCAACCTGTTACCCCCCAGGGATTTTCATCAGCTCAGCAAATGGTCCTGTGGTCTTTGATGGGGAGGGCCAGGGGAGAACAATAAGCCACACAACCTAACTCTATGATGGAGGATAGATTTTGGAGCAGGGAGGCACTAACTTGCAGCTTTTCCAAAGTAGAACTTTCTATCAACCTCCCCCCACCTTCACACACACTTCCCACCTCTTTCCTGGCATTGTTGAGCACCATGGTCTCTTTCTACATGGATGATTTCTGTCCTGTTTTATTTATCAATAAACTCTCTGTCTCTTAAGCATATTAGAAACTCTCACCCACTGATGACCTAGACAACCATGCTCCTCACCCAGTTTCCTTCACTATTCAGGGCTATCTTGGTCTTGGGGTCCCTAGAAGGGAAGTATTATTGCAAGTGATTTAGCAAATTTTGGGATGGCATTAGGAGTAGAGCAGACACTGACTCAAGTCTGTCAATGGGTTAAGCGCAATTTGGTCTAATTGAGAGATTACTACTTTCTGTACCCAGTGAGTTCAGAAATTGGTGTGGGCTTCATATTTAAGTAGCAGAACTTAGTAGTGACTAAACTGAGAGATGTTTAGGGGTCTCCAAAGAGTCCTGTCATTTTCTTTCATAAGAAAATTCCAAGTATAAATATAAAGAGTGTTAATGAGCATACGGAGGGGAAAAACCATCACAAACTATCACAGAAGAGTCAGTATAATCACCAAGTGCCATTCTCAGTAAGCACCTTACCACTTTCTGCAGGACCTTTTTCTACAGCTATGCACACTACCTATATTAAAAGCAAGGCCTAACTAATAAGAGAAGTGATAACTGAAACCATTACATACACAAAACTGGGACTGAATAGACATATGACCCTAACTCGATAGTAAACAGTACTGGAATCAAGCAAAAATAACTTAGCTGATGCTCCAGGAAATAACTGCACCCAGAAGGTAAGGCTATTGGCCAACCAAATAGCTAAATCATCAAAACTAATGGCCTGTTCATCAAGACTTACCTTAAGACCTTATCTCATTGTTACCACCAATCTAAAGCTACTATGTCATACACTCTGCTTGGCCCTAAAGAGTTTCTGCCTATAAGACCTATCTTAATGTCATCCCCCTCAAGCCCTAACACCCTATAAATACCTTGTCCTAATTTCCCATGGCTCTCTCAATGTGGTGTTCTCCCCTGATGTAGTAAATCTGACAATTTAGCTTTGCTGAATTAAAATCACAGTGAGAGATCACTGTGCCTGTTAAAATGGCCATCATCAAAAAGACAAGAAGCAACAAATGCTGGAAAGGATGTGGAGAAGAGGGACCCCTTGGGCACTGCTGGTGGGATTGTAAATTGGTCAGCCACTCTGGAAGACAGTACAGAGGAGGCTCAAAATATTAAACATAGAACAACCATATGATCAGGCATTTCCACTTTGTAGTGATATCTGAAGGAAATGAAAACATTAACTCCAAGAGATATTTGTAACCCCCTGTTCAAAGCAGCAGTATTTACAATAGTCAGAGGATAAACACAACCAAAGTGTCCTTTGGTGGATGAACACATCCATGCTGGGAGGTGACACACACCAACTACTCAGGGACAAAAAGCTCCTGTCCTTGGGACCCTCCCAGATCTGGCCCTATGTACCATTTCAACTTGCTGTCTGTGTTCTTTACCACATCCTTTAATAAACTTACAACCAGAAGTGTTTCCTTGAGCTCTGTGAACAGCTCTAGCATATTAATCAAACCT
This sequence comes from Felis catus, assembly GCF_018350175.1. Classification (NCBI taxonomy): domain Eukaryota; kingdom Metazoa; phylum Chordata; class Mammalia; order Carnivora; family Felidae; genus Felis; species Felis catus. The sequence continues at coordinate 142,887,567 of NC_058376.1, forward strand.
GGGAGCAGATTGTGGGAACTTCTGATTTGTAACCAAATCAGATAGAAGCTGTAGGTAACTTAGGGGTTTACCACTTGTAATTGGCAACTGAGGTGTGGTGAAAGCAGGCTTGTGGGACTGAGCCCTTAACCTGTGGGATCTCGCTCTGTCTCCAGGACGATAGTACAGAATTGAGTGAAGATAGCTGGTGTCGTGGAGAATTGCTTGATATGGGGAAAAACCTCCAGAAGTATCAGAAGTGAACTGTTTTGTGTGTGTGGTAAAGGAGACTCACAGGAAAGAAAGATGTAATAGGGAAGACTGGGTTTTCCCTACAAAAGGAGGAAAACTGAGGTTTTTTTCCTATTCGGAACTGATGGGTTTCCTGCACTATTTATATTTTTCTAATACATTTAAAATAAGCACAAACGATTAAACTGAACAATATTTACACATGAAACATTCAGAACAATCTTACACCACACTTCGTACCAACTGGCCAAGAGGCCTGATTGCAAAAGACTTTCTCTAAAAAGTGCGTTTTCTAGAAAGTTCATTGTATTTCAAAGCTGATCTTTTGCCTGGCTCAGACACTCACAAATTTATATCTTGTCAGTATCCCCCAGTTGTACAAATTCCAGAAAGCTTAATCAAACTGACAAATCTTACAAGACAACCGTAGAAAGCCAGAATGCCAATTTGAGAAAATGTGATGAAAGCTACAATTGCTAGGCAGCCTGGGAGCTCAAATCAGTATGACCGGAACACTCTCTCCCTGGAATAACTAACAACCTGAAGGGTGTTATTCTGAGTGTGGGATCAGGGCAAGGTTGCTAAGACATGACAGTCAAGCTTCACCAGCCTGGAGTAGGCACCCCACTCTCTCTCTGAGGTGACCTGGATATCACTTCTTTGGCATGTATAAAGTCAACTCCATATCTGCTCTCAGCTACCAGTGGCATTTCCACATACAGGGTCAGGGGGTGGGGGATAGAATAACATATTATTGATTTCATTCACTTTTGGGGGGGGGAATACTTACACTCACCGAAAGGCATTAATGATTCTAATAAATGACAGGGCTATAGATCTTTCACAGATCTATCTAATTATAAACTGCATGTGTTTGTTTGTTTTTTCCATTATGTTCTGCACCTTCACTTACTGACTAGGCTAACTTCTCCAGTCTATTTCAGTTCTCTGAAAGTCAGTTGCTAAAGCTGTAAAAGGATGTTATTGTTATTATTATTATTTTTATTTGCCCCTTCAGTTGTTCAGAAGATACAAAAGCTGAATTCTTGAGAATGACTGGTTCTAACATGGAGGGCTGAGCTGTTATGGCCCATCTCTTTTTGCTGATTCAAATGAAAAAATCTGGATAAAACACAAAAATACACCCAAGGATGCTAACAAATAAAAGCAGACAGATTAAGGATGGATGTCAAAATTTAGAGAAGCGACTGCTTGGGTGGGTTTCCCTGTTTTCTTTTTTCTTCCGGCAGTTTCTCACACAGAGATGGTGGCGGCAGCAAAGGCAGCTAATGCTTGAGTAAAAACCCTGTATTTTGAGCCACAGAAACCAGGGAAAAGAGCCCTTGGTAGCCAGAGAGGGACAGGAGCATCCCATAGTAGAGGAAGCCATGGGGGAATATTTCCTAATTCTGCGTGGAACCTGCTCCTCCTCGGGCACACGGCTGGGCTCCACAGGTGCACGTCACCCAAAGACCAGCATGGCACCACTTAGGGATTGGACCTGGGATTTGGGCTGCCTCCCACCAAAGTCAGGACAGAACTTTCAGTTTGAATCTAACCAGGTTGACTGTCTGCTAAAACAAAAGCATCTACATGCCCAGGAGATTATAACTAGACCCAGAGTCTACACATAACATTCAAAATGTTCAGGTTACAATCCAAAATTAGCCAATGTGCAATAAAGTAGACACACACACACACACACACACACACACACACACACTAAACAGAAGTCAGCCACTAGAAAACCCAGATGTTGAAATCATTATGAAAGCAACTATTAACAACTGTGCTCCCCGAGATAAAGGAAAATGTGCCTGAAGTGAACAGAAATGTGTACATTCCTAGCTGAAAAATAGGAATTATAAAAAAGACATAAGTAGAGATTTTAGAACTGAAAAGTAAAACTTCTAAAAAAGTTTTAAAAACTCACTGGATGGACTTAAGAAGGGAAATAGAAGAAGGGAATCAATGGACGTTAAGGTAGAAAAATAAAATTATCTGGTCTAAAAAGCAGGGAAATTAAAAAAAGAAAAGAAAACAGAGCCTCAGAGACCAATGAGACAATACCAAAACACCCTGCATGTTACTCATTGGAATCTCAGGAAAGAAAAAGTGATGGAAGAAAGAAAATATTGAGCAAGATAATGCCTGAAAATTTCCCACATTTGGTAAAAGATATAAACTTACAGATTCAAGAAACTGTGAGATCCAAAATAGAAGAGATTCAAGCAAAGCTACAGGTAGACAACATATAATCAAAATGCTATAAAAGGTAAAACAAAGACAAAGAGAAAAATGTAAAGGCAACTACAGAAAAATGACATATTATGTACAAAGATACAATGATTTAAGACACTGTGGGTTTCTCATTAGAGAATATGGAAGCAAGAAGACTGTGAAATAGTATCTTAAAAGTGCTAAAAGAAAAGAACTTTCAACTCAATAATCCATATCGACCAAAAATAGCTTTCAGGAATGACAGTGACAATAAAGACAATCTCAGGTGCAGAAACTAAGAGAATTTGTTACCAGAAGAAGAATTCAAAAGGCTAAAGCAAGTTCTTCAGGCTGAAGGGAAATGATATAAAAGGGAAACCTGCAACTCCAGGAATGAAGGAAAAGCAACAGAAATGGTCAGTGTCTGGGTGAACACAAAATCCTAAATTATAAAACATATGTGACTTGAAAATAAAAATCCTGACATTGTTGGATGAGGTTTTCAATGTGCATAGTTATGACCTACCAGCAGTGACATAAAGGCCAATTGTGGAGTCTACATGGACTTATATGGTTGCAGCACATCTCTGCTTCACGTGAAGTGGTATTATACTAACTCTCTAGGTGGACTCTGAAATTTTAGGTAGGCATCCTGAAATAACGCACAGAGAGAGAACCAAAACGTCAAAAGGTAAAATACAACTGGAATATCGGAAATTATTCAAACATTCTAAATAAAAGCAAGAAAGAAAACAAACAAACATGAATCAAGATTAAGACAAAAAGGAAATGACTGATCTAAGGTTAGTCATATCAATTGCATTAAGTATAAATTATCTAATCTGAACAATTAAAAGACAAATTATCAAATTGGATAAAAAATGAAGATGCATACAGGCTGTCTATGGGAAATCTACTTTAAATATAAAAATATACCTATGGAAAAAGTAAAAGAAAAAATGATATAGCATGTGAACATTAATTAAAAGAAAGCTGGACTGGGTACGCATAGCAGATAAAATAGACTTTTTGAAAAAAAGTTTTTTAATGCTTATTTATTTTTGAGAGAGAGAGAGACAGACAGAATGCGAGTGGGGAAGGGGTAGAGAGAGAAGGAGACACAGAATCCAAAGCAGGCTCATGCTCCAAGCTGTCAGCACAGAGCCTGTCCTGGGGCTTGAACCCACCCACAAACCATGAGATCATGACCTGAGCCGAAGTCAGACGTTCAACTGACTGAGCCACCCAGGCACCCCGATAAAGCAGACTTTAAAACAAGCACAATTACAAGGGATAAAGAAGGACAATTCAACAGGAATAATTAAAAGTCTGAATGAGTGTGCACCTTGACAGAGCTTAAAAATATTAAATCAGAAATTGTCAGAACCAGAAGGAGAAGTAGCCCAATCTACAATTATAACTGGAGATTTCAGCTCTTCTCTCAGTAATCAAAACAACAAGTAGACAGAAAATCAGTAATGATAATAGAGGACTTGAACATTAACAGCCAACTTAACCTAATTGATATTTATGTTACACACCAGCCAACAAATGCAGAAGTTATATTCTTCCCTAGTGCAACAATCATAATAGACAACATTCCAGATAAGAACACAAACCATAACAAATTGAGAAGAGGAAAATCAGATAAAGCATATCCCCTAACCACAACAAAATTAAAGTGGAAACCAATAACAGAAATATATCAGGAAAACCCCAAGAAAGTAGAAAACAAAAAGGATTCTAAATAACGCAGAGCTTTAAATAAGAATACACAAGGAAAAATAGACAAACAATTAATTGAGAGAATATATAAATACAACCTACAAAATTTGTGGGATAAAGCTTAAAAAAATACAAAGAAATTTACCAAATTTGAAATTGATTATGAAATTAATCATTTAAATCTCCACCTTCGCAAACTAGTAGAACACATTTAACCCAAGGCAGACAGGAGAAGAAAATAATACAGATTAGAGCAGAGATCAATAAAATTGCAAATAGAAAAACAATAGAATAAATCAATAAAGACAAAATCTGATTTTTTTAAAAGATAAATTCGACATTTGTTTACAGAGACTTAGGAAGTAAAGAGAAAGAATGTAAGAGGGTATATATCACTCCTCTTCCTACTGGCATTAAAAGGATAATAATGGAATATTATAAAAGACTTTATGCCCAGCAATTTGAAACTAAGATGAAATGGGTAACCTGAATAGCCTTAAATATATCAAGGAAATTGAACTCACAATTACAACCATTCTACAAAGAAAACTCCAAGCGTTTTGTAAATTCTACCATGCATTGGAAAAAATAATACCAATTCTACACTAACTCTTCCAAAAAGTAGAGGAGAACATTTCCCAAAATAATTACCAGGGGAGGGATAAAAAACACAGAAATGTTAGCAAATTAAACCCACCTATATATAAAAAAGACAATAGGACATGACCAGGTGGTGTTTATTCCATAAATGCAAGCCGTGTTCCATAAAGTCAATTAGAATGGCTAAGCTTTTCTAAGTAAATAAATAAATAACACACACTACCAGTAGGAATTTGTGTAAGTCACTGATGAGAATGTGGAAAGGGTGCTGCTAAGTTGGAAAATAGTTGGACAGTTTCTTATGAAGTTAAACACATACTTATTATGTGACCCAGCAATTCCACTCCTTAATACACAAAAGATATGAAAATTTATATTTACATAAAAACCTACAAGAAGATGTTTTTGGCAACTTCACTAATAAGCTACAAAAACTCGGAAAAAAAAATGTTCTTAAATTTGTGAATGAATAAACAAATGGTGGTCCATCCAAAGTTCAGAATATCAGTCAGCAATACACACATGTGTGTGTAACAACATGGATGCATCTCAAATGCATTATTTCAACTAATAGAAACCAGATTTTTTTTTTAAAAAAAGCCATATATTACACGTTCCATCTGTATAACTTTCTGGAAGAGGCAATGTTATAGTAATAGAAAGCATATCAGTGGTTCTCAAGGTGAGGTGGAAGCAGGGATTGGTTACAAAGGGGTCTGCGAGGATTTGGGGGAACAGGTGGGTGATGGAACCGTCCTTTGTCTTGATTGTTGCTCTTGTCACATGAATGTGTTTTTGGCAAAACATACAGAATGGATTTTATTGCGTGTAGATTTTAGTTTAACAAAACAATAGTGAATGAGTCAGAATTGTGGATACATACTTGAAGTTGATCAGCCAGAGAAACACAGAAGAAATAAAATCACAGAAACAAACCTTGGGATCCAAGCATTGCTCATGACAGAGGAGTTTTAACTAATGAATATTGAGTGTTCTTGGCATCGAGCATTTAAATTGTCTAACTTGGCCATTTCCCAACTCTGGTGGTGAAAGGGCGGGCCTACGCCAGCCGTCGCCATCTTGTTCTGTGACCTTCACCTTGACCACACCTCCTCCCCTCGCCATCTTGTTCTGTGTCCTTCACCTTGACCACACCTCCTCCCCTCGCCATCTTGTTCTGTGTCCTTCACCTTGACCACACCTCCTCCCCTCGCCATCTTGTTCTGTGTCCTTCACCTTGCCTTCACCTTGACCACACCTCCTCCCCTCGCCATCTTGTTCTGTGTCCTTCACCTTGACCACACCTCCTCCCCTTGAGTAAACCCTCCCTCACCTGCCAGACCCTTCCCCAGGACCCCTCCCCAGCCAATCAGCTGAGGCCACAGCCATTACCTCACCAACTGCCCCCAGGCCCCAATAAAACCTTTGTCCTTTTGAAACTCGTGCTTTTTCCCTGGTATCTCACCGCTGCGTCGGTGCAGGTAGGGGATTGAGCTCGAGCTAGCTCGAATAAAGGCTCTTTGCTTTTGCATCGGACTCGGCTCCCTGGTGGTCTTTGGGGATCACGAATTCTGGGCATAACAGTGGGAGACCAGGTATGACTCTGTGATGATATTACAGTTTTATGATATTTTTTTTCTTAATATTAATGAATGTTCTAGATAAAAGGAAAAAGACCAGAAGTTGAAGGAAAGGGGGAAATGGAAGGACAAAAAAGAGAAGAAAGAAGAAAAAAGAAAAGGAGAGGATACTTTCGGGGAAGAAGACTCCTTTGCTTTATGATTGTTTTAGCAGACTCAGAACCAAATCAACATAAGGCAGGTTAACAAGAGAAAATCAAATTTAACAGTTTACATACAGGGAACCCACACAGACATGAGATTCTGAGGACAATGAGGCAACATGAAGCTTATATCAGCAAAGGATAGCAGAAGGTCTGAGGATTAGAAGGGGAGGAAGGCCATTAGCTGGAGGGTGAAAGGAGTTGTTTTGAAAAACAAAGGTTGCCCTGTTTTGCAGGTAAATTTCTTCACTAAAGGAGAATCTCTATTAATAGCCTTCTTCCTATGCAGGCTCTCTTTACCAAGGTAAATTTAGGCCCTTGAAGGGGAGGCAGAGAGTGTTTTCTGTTATCTGCTAGGGTTTTATTACTTTTAGCTCAGAATAATCTTTAGACCAAAGTGGCCCATCTTGGGGAAGCCTGCTGCTGGCCCCTACAATACTACATATAACTTTATACCAATAATGTTGACAGCTCTGATGAAATGGACACATTTATTGAAAATTACAATTTATCACAAGTGACAAGAAGAAAGAAAAAAGCAAAGATTCTATACCCATTAAAGAAAATGAGTTTGTTGTTGAAACCATCACTCCCCATTACAAACACACACACAAATCAAAACCAAAACCAAAATCTTTCAGACCCAGATGGTTTCACTGGGGAATTCTATAAAATTCAAGGAATAAATGACCCCAATCTTACACAAACTCTTTAAAGAAACAAAGGAGGAGGGTATGAGGGCACTATAACCCTACTGCCAAACACATTACTAAACACACACACACACACACACACACACACACACACAACACACACACACACACACACACAAAACCTCTTAAAGATAAGTATCCCTCATAAACATATGCATAGCAATTTTTAACAAAATATTAGCATACAATTAACATACATCATGACCAACTAGAGGTTATCCCAGGTGTGGAAAGTTCGATTAGCAATTGAAAAGCAATGTAATGTGCCATATTAACATAATAAAGAACAACCCCCATATGATCATTTCAATAGAAGGAAAGCATTTGAGAAGTTTAATACCCATTCATAATAAAACCAGCATGTAAAAATGTAACAGGGAAATGCCCTGAAAATATAAAAGTACCATAAATATATGAGATGGTCCTATTATTGAGTATAGGCTTTAGTTAGTTTAATATTAACATTAATCTAGAGTAGATTTTTCTCTACTCTTTTGTAAATATCCTAGTCAAGAAGGAATTCTATTTCAATTTGAAGAAATTTCACTTTAATTTGTTTGTTTGGTTTTGTAGCTAGTGACAGAAACTGACACTGAGCTTGATAGGAAATATTATGACAGCATGAATATTGTTGTCTGATAGCTAGACCAGTTATGATCCTCTCTCCTTCTTCCCCCACCCACCCCATCAGTCTCAAGAGAAAACCACTGCTAATAACAACTTTACTTGCCGCGAAAGAAAGAAACCATGAATATGAGAAGCTATTTTGCCTTAAAGGATATTTTTTTTGACCTCATCATAAAACTAAAGACCAATTATAAGAAAAACAAAGCTTTTTTTTTTTTTTTTTTCCTGAAAACTGATGTGGGAAACAAAGGCAAATGAAAAATTAGATTTCCTTATTGCCTGGAGCCCATTGACAAGTCCTTGAAACAGACAGAATGACCTTGCTCTTGCTAAGGGCAAAAGGCAATCTTAGCCTAACCCCCAACCCCAGGATTCTGTGAGTCTTTTTCAGCACAAGAAAATCCCTTTGGAAAGTTCATTTATTTCTACCTCCCCATCCCCAGATAGAGTTAACAATCATTCTCCAAACATATGGCTTATTGATATACATCTAAAGGGTCTCAGGACTAAGATTATACTAGACTTAGTAAATGGCTTTATCTTAACAACAGCTAGCCCCTCAAGGTCCTGGAAACTTTGTTTCCAAATTCCTTAGAGACTTACCTATCCATGACCCCCTCCCAACTTGAAAGTATATAATCAGTCATCCTTTATAACCCCAGGGCAGCTTTTTCTGCCCATGGGTCCTGTCCCTGTGCTTCAATAAAACCACCTGTTTGCACTGTAGACATCTCAAGAACTCTTTCTTGCCGTCGGCTCCAAACTCCAACATTTTCTACATCAAAAACTAGACAAAGATTTTAAAAATATCAAAACCAGCACTGACGAAGGTGCAGGAGACATTTTTTCTCCTGCACAGTGATGGTGAGAGTTTAAATTGGCAAAACCCCTGAGGGAAGGGCAGAACTTAACAAAACATAGATAATAGCCTTTAAATCCCGCTGCCTGTCCTCTGATCCAGGAATTTCATTTTTAGGAGTTTATCTTAGTAAGGAATCAGAAAACAGACTCTTAACTACAGAGAACAAATTGATGGTTGCCTGAGGGGAGGTGGGTAGGGTAACTTGCGAAATCGGTGATGGGGATTAAAGCTCACACTGGTCCTGATGAGCACGAATGAATAACGTACAGAATTGTTAAATCACTATGTTGTATATTTGAAACTAATATAATACAGTATGTTTACTGGAGTTAAAAAAAGTGAATGAATAAATGAATGAATGAATGAAAGAATGAATAAATAAATAAATAAAAACCTTGAAAAGATATAGCCTCCCTAAAAATAAAAAAATAAAAATGCTTATGATGTTACTTTATTTTATTCTAAATACCAGTATAGTTAACACACAGTGCTGTATTAGTTTCAGCTGTACATATAGTGATTAAACACTTCCATACATCACCCAGTGCTCATCAGGACAAATACACCCCTTTTAAATAGTGGCTGCACCTGTTTGCATTCCCACCAAGAGTTTGCATTCCCACCCAGTACAAGAGGGTCCCTTTTTTCCCCACATCCTCACCAACGCTTGTTCCTTGTGTTTTTGATTTTAGCCATCTGACAGATGTGAGGTGATATCTCATTGTAGTTCAGATTTCCATTTCCCTTGATCATGAATGATGTGGAGCATCTTTTCGTGGGTCTGTTGGCCATTCAGATGCCTTCTTTAGAGAAATGTCTGTTCATGTCTTCTGTCCATTTTTTGGTTGGATTATTTGTTTTGGAGTGTTGAGGTGTATAAGTTCTTCATATATTTTGGATACTAATCCTTTATCAGATATGTCATTTGCAAATATCTTCTCCCATTCAATATGTTGCCTTTTAGTTTTATTGATCATTTCCTTCACTGTGCAGAAGCTTTTCATTTTGATATAGTACTAATTGTTTATTTTTGCTTTTGTTTCCCTTGCCTCAGGAAACATATCTAGAAAAATGTTGCTATGGTTAATGTCAGAAATTTGTGCTCTATCCTAGGCTTTCTATGGTTTCAGGTCTCACGTTTAAGTTTTTAGTCCATTTTGAATTTATTTTCGTGTATTGTTTCAGAAAGTGGCCCAGTTTCATTCTTTTGCAATTTGTTGTCCAGTTTTCCCAACACCATTTGTTGAAGAAACTTTTTTCCATTGGATATTCCTTCCTGCTTTGTTGAAAATTAATTGACCATATAGCTGGGGGCTTATTTCTGGGTTTTCTATTCTGTTCTATTGATCTTTGTGTCTATTTTTGTGCCAGTACCATACCGTTTTGATTACTACAGCTTTGTAACATAACTTGAAGGCTGAAATTATGATAGCTCCAGCTTTGCTTTGCTATTCCAAATTATTTTGTCTATTTGGGGTCTATTTTTAATGTGAAAAATTGGCAACATTTTGAATATACCAAAGAATAGAATTATTTAAGTACTGTGTAAGTAGATTTGTCAATGGATCTCATTTTTCCTTAACAGTCTGATTGCAGCAAAATATTTAATGGCATCATGAAATGTCCAAGATTTACAGTTGAGTAAGGGGGACAAATAGGTTACAAAGTGAATGTATGCTATTATCCTGTGGTAGGCAGAATAATGCCCCTCCCCTCCCTAAATATATCCAAGTTTGTATCCCCAGAAACTGTGAATATGTTAGGCTACGTGACAATAGAGGCTTTACAGATGTGATTAAGTTTAAGGGCACTGAGGTGAAGTTACCTTGTTTTATCCAGGAGGACCAGATCTAACCACGTTAGTCATCCGAAACAGAGAACCTTGAGGAAGGGTCAGATAGATGCTATTTTACTACTTTCGAAGGTTAATGACTGCAAACAGGATGCAGGAAGCATCTGGAAACTGGAAAGGCAGATAAATGGATTTTGCCCTAGATCCTCTGGAGGGAGCCCAGCCTGCTAACACTCCGATTTTGGCTCTGTGAGACCTATGTCAGACTTCTAAACCGTACAATCGTAATATAATAAATCCGTGTTAAGCCATTAAGTTTGTGATAATTCATCCACACTTACAAGAGAAAACTAATACATACATCAATTTTGTTGAATGATATATGTGTATTTTGTATTAAGACAGGAGGAAGGCTATATTTGGCCATATGTTAACAGTGATTCTCTCAGAAATTATGGACATTTGTATTTATTGTGTACTTCAAGGTTTTTTTTTGAATTTTTGCGAATAGAATGCTTTAAGTTTTATAGCCAGAATATATTGAATTATATATATTTTTTAATGTAAAAACACAACAGCCCCTATTTAAGCAGTAATAATTGTGAGATATTATTCCTAAGCACATAAGGCACGTTTTTCAAATTATTCACTTCCTATTTCAACAGGTACTTACTAAGGCCTCCTAAGAGAACCGAATCAAACAAGCATATGTTTTGTTTTCTAAAAAAAGGAAAGTGAAATTTCAAGTGAATCACATAATCTGTGCTGTCTCTCACTTTGAAGGACTGAGACATCAGACCCATTTTGGGAGCAACAGGGGCTCAGGGGTGAGGGACACATCAGCACCGTCTCCCCATAGACCTGTCTCCAGATCAGCAAGTGTGTTTTTCAGGTGGCTGCCTGGGGTAACAATAAATGTCCATTCTGAGGGAACAGCGCGGTTCTGAAGAGATGCCCCAGGTAATAAAAATGATGATATTTTATTGGTGTGTTTCCATCTATGATATTTTATGGTATCATATTCCATTATGATATTTTATTGGTGTGTTTCCCACTTTGTGTGGGAAATAAGAGTTGACTGTTACCTCATCCTCCCCACCACGTTTGCTTCCAAACTGTAGCAAGAAACCACACCAAGGAGATCCAACAGATTGGCCTGGCTCGAGACGGTGGTGATGCCGAGAAGGAATAGCCAACAATACCAATAATCGGGTGCCTATTAAGTATGGCGCAGGAACAGGGTGAGGCACTTATGTGTGTCAATCTTTTTTATGACGGAGGAGCTTTTATCCTGAGGACAATACAAGTGGGTGAATATGTATCTAAATCAAAGTATACAAAAAATATATAAAAAATTTTATTCCTCCTGGGCTTATTTGAGAGATGTTCAGAAATCCTCCAGCCGTATCCCCAAAATACTTCCCTGCTAACTTCACAGGCCTCCACTGTCTGCTCATGTGGCTCAGTTTTCTGTCACTGTGCAAGTATTTCCTTATAGGAGGCACTTGGGGCCACAGATATCATTCACACTAATGGCTCTCAAAGTCTGGTCCCCGGACCAGCAGCATCAGCATCACTGAGACTCACTAGAAACGCAAAGTGTTGGGCCCCAATAATTCTGATTTGGCCCTACTGAGTCAAAACCTCGGAGTTGGGAGAAAGGAGGACTGTGGTCATCTGTGGTTTTTTCCCCAAGTCCTACAGGTCGTTCGCTGATGTACCCCTTGAAGTTTAAGACTTCCAATACAAATCAACGTGCTAACAGGATTATGATTTTAAATATATAGTCATTTGAATCCAGTGGCCCTCTCCCCTTTCAAACTGCTCAGCAGGGGCCCGTGCTGAGACAAAGATTCCTGTGCCTGGACTCACGGAGTGTGCCCAGGCAAAGCTACAAATGGTAGGGGGAGCTGAAAAAGGCCAGCAAGGGGACAACCCCGAAAGGCTCCTCCAGGAGCTCTGGGGTGTACATTAATCTTCAGAGTTGTCCTAACCCCAGGGGAAGAACTCCTGGGCATTTGCAGTTCTCGGGGAGACATAAAATGAGTGGAGAAACACTGGTGGATCCCAACGAGTGGGGTTTTGCATACTACCCTCTGGGCGTCGTGGGCACCACCTCAAAGTCACAAAAACACTAACAATGCTAATAACAACAATCATGATAACAATAGCTCACGTATACAAGGCACTTAATACGCGGCAACACTGTTCAGTGTCCTCTGTATTTATTAGCTTATTTAACCCATACAACAACACTGAGGTAAGTACTATTATTATCCCTTTTTTCACACAGAGGACTCTGAGACACAGAGTAGTCCACCAACCTGGTAAAGGTCACACAGCAAGTAAATGGATAAGCTGGGATTGGAAACTAAGTAGAATTCATTTTACTGCCTGAGTCTGAAGTCACGTGAGCAATGGAATTGTGTATCCTTTAAATATCGGTAAGTCATGGCACTGACGTATAGGAAGAATATGAATAGAATTTAAAGAAGAAGTAAATAGATTAGTTGAACCTAATCAAGGGGAAACGTGAAAAAATAGGTAATGTGGAAAGTGAGTCCAGGAGATGTGGGGGGTGAACTGAGATGGGAGAAGAAGAAACCACCGTCCTGGTGTGTGTGAGCTGTGGGAAAGAACAAAAACAGCTCAGATAGAAACTTCTTAGGTCATTAAAAACCTCAGCCAGCTGAGACTATAAGCTCAAGAATTATCTGAAAGTGCTACCCTAAATGTTTCGGTTCAGCATAATTGTTTAATTAGTTGGTAGCATCTTCCAACATAGGGAAGATTCAGAATTGGGTATAGAAATATTTAAGAGAATCCAAGCCATGATATTAATAGTTTGTTTTCAATGTGTGCATATTTGATGTTCAAGTATTTATAATGATCAGGAAAATTTGTTCTATTAAAATAACAGGTTAGACTTGTAACTCTAATTCAAAACTTAATGTGTAATTTAGTTGTTGGTTTAAACTTTGGGTTCTTTTTTACTTGTTAAATCATGCCTTTAAAAATACAAAAGAAATATGTTAAATAGTTAACATTCCCACAATGCTTATACTCTTCTTTATTCTCCACACCAACCCTTTTCCTTCCCTAGGAAAAAATACTATTAAAATTTGGCTTATGTACTCAGAGACTTACGTTTTTAAATTGAAATCTTACTAAGTTATTGTAAATGGTATTAGAACAGTAAATACAAATTAAAATTCGCCACGAATATACATTTATATTATTGGGTTAGTAAGAAACACTTAAATACTTAACTGAAGTACTTAAAAGTATATAGAATATATTAAATTTATAGGTGCAATTTAAAATATTTAAATGAGTTTAATTAACAAGGTTTATAAACAGGGACAAACAATAATTGCAGTGAAATAGTGTGCTTGCTACAGTGTTTCTCTTCCCTGCAAACTCAGGAAAATCCTATTTCCCAGCCCTGCTAATGGTTGGGTTGGAATCTTATAACTGAATTTTTGCCCATGGGAATGTGTCACTTTGGTCTAAGATAGTTAAGAGCAGGAGTGAGTAGAAGGAAAGCATCTCAGATAGCAGAGCCGGAAAAAGAAAGCAGCCAACAGGCATTAAGGAAGGCACTTGGGATGAGCACTGGGTGTCATATGTGAGAGATGAATCACTGGGTTCTACTCCTGAAGCCAAGACTACACAGTATGTTAACTAATTTGAATCTAAACACAAAAGAAAAAAGAAAAAGAAAAGAAAAAGAGAAAGAAAAGGAGAAAGAGAAAGAAAAAGAAAAGAAAAAAGACAAAGAAAAAAAGAAAAAGAAAAGTAAAAAGGGAAAGAAAAAAAGAAAGAAAAGGAGAAAGAGAAAGAAAAAGAAAAGAAAAAAGAAAAAGAAAAAAAGAAAAAGTAAAAAGAGAAAGAAAAAGAGAAAGAAAAGGAGAAAGAGAAAGAAAAAGAAAAGAAAAAAGAAAAAGAAAAAAAGAAAAAGTAAAAAGAGAAAGAAAAAGAGAAAGAAAAGGAGAAAGAGAAAGAAAAAGAAAAGAAAAAAGAAAAAGAAAAAAAGAAAAAGAAAAGTAAAAAGAGAAAGAAAAAAAGAAAAAGGAAAAGAAAAAGAAAAAGAAAAAAAAAGCGGCCAGATTTTTTATTAACCACAAGAGACATGCCCAGGAAAACCACCTTATGCGTATCAGGTTATGACTCAAGTGAGAAATATACCTTTGTTGCAATTACGCATGAAGGAAAATACTCAGTATCGTTAGTCATAAAGGAAATGCCAATCTAAACCACAATGAGATTCCACTGCACACTCACCTGAACGGTTACAATGAAAATGGTTGATAAAAAAGGTTGGTGAGACAGTAGAGCAAATGTCAGCTCAATGCAAGGTATGGACATTGCTCTTTGCAAAATTAAAAAAAATAATAATTTTAAATCATGAGATGATCAGAAAAATTTGAATATTACTACCAGTCTGAATAGTGCGTGTGTATAAATAGATTTTCTGAACACTAAAGTATTTACGAATAAACTTATATGATGCCTCAGAATTTCTTCAAAATATTCCAGCTCTAAGAAGCAGGAAGAGTTAGAAGATATAGAAGAAATAAGATTGGCTCTATTGGATCATTGCTGAAGGTGGGGAATGAATGAGTAAATGGAGATTCATCAGCCTATTCTGTCTACATTTGTTTGTTTTAAAACGAAAAGCTTAAAATGGTTTTAAAAGCAGCCAGCAGAAATAAAAATATAATTAGGATGGCTTTGCTTCTGAGTATTTGGGAAAAATTGCCTTTCTGATCAAGATGAAAAGAGTAAATACACAGAGTTGTTGTTCAATGTTATAGTCAGAAAACACTTTGAATTCTGGACCCTACGTCACATCTCATTTTTACGCCTGACGTCTCAACTGTTTTGCAAATAAATTGTAATTCATTCACTGTCTTCTTAGTGAAAAAAGGAATTGGCTTCTTAAAAATGGGGCATTAAATCCGCTCAGCCGCAGGAAGAGGGAACACACAGGCAACATGGGGAACGGATATTCCTCCTCGTTCCAGAGGAGGAGGGAGGCAGGTCCTGATTGTCTGGACTAATGATTACAACAGCGTTCTTAAGAGGTTCAGCCCATACTCAGAGGTCAACTAATTGCTGTTGTCTGATGAGTTCTATCTCTTTCCAAAATTGAGCTGGAGATATTAACTCTCTTCAGGCAATTAAGTAGGTATTCAGATGAGAAAAAAATTTCCATCAGCATTCAGTTCAACAGAACACAGATTTCAACTCAAAACCTCTCAGTCAAATGAGACACCCCACTTTGTTCTTTCCTTAATTTGGTCTCCTATACAGAATGGTTTCAATCTGTCAGGGCTAGTGTTTTCTACTTACGCTTTTCACCCTAAGGATCAACCAACCAACAGTGGTAAGGAGTGAAAAAAAATCATAGAATTTTATATTTGAAAATATAAAAATCATGTAATCTAACATTCTCCAAAGTTTTCCATAAGATGTTTATTGGTCTTAAGATGGGGGTGGGGAAGGGCAGAAAAGCATGCATCAATAAATTTAGAACTCTTATGTTAGTATGTGAATATGTCCAGTAAATTGCTAGCAGAGGCATAGATCATATATTCTCTAAATTTTATTTGATCACATACATCTTTCTTTTAAAGAGCTCAATAGTTTCTGAAAAACATTAATTCTGATTCAATCCCTTATTTTAGAAATGACGGGACCAAAGACCAGAGAGACTTTGTGTCTTTTCCAAGGACACAGGGCAAACCCGCCTTGGAATTGGAGGCTCTCACCACTTTCGACCCCATGTCAGAGCACTTCCCACTACGTGGTGCCCACGTCATGATAGTAACTGACACTCAGAAATAGTACCTCTTAGTCTTGTGCATTGATCACCAAATTTTAGCATCACCACAGAAATTTTCTTTCTTCTTACAGGTAAGGAAAAGGAAGCCAGAGAAGGTAAAGTCTTCTTCATATGTATCTCAGGTCTTTGGGAGGAAGCCAACATAAGGACAATGTTGAGTTTAGCACAAGCCACCACTCATAGTAGAGGCATGACCACTTAGTGCAAATGGCAATTTAATTCCTTAAGTCTTTAAGTACCCTATGTGGGAGCTTTTTTCTAACAAGTGCTTTCTCATTGTAAGCAAATCAAATCATTCACCCATTCCAACTCCCCTACTGACTAGCTGTGTGACCCTGGGCGCATTATCTAAGATTTCCAGGGACTGGATTTCCCTATCTGTTAATGGATTCCTATAGTTGCTCTCAGGATTACATGAACTAATATATGTTGAGAGACGTCGGGCACATAATATGCATCGTATGTGTTTGAAACCCCCAGGGCGTGAAACTATAGCCTAAACCAGTGAGAGTTGAGCCCCAGTTTACCATGTGATGCCCCAGAAGGCAAAATGAAAGACCATTCCTATCCATTTATGTACAGTATGCGGTCTTAACAGGACTGTAGAAAATGAGCCCCAGCTAGCAGAAAGGAGAATTGTGTCGGGAACGTAATAGGAATGAAAGTTAACTATCTGTGAATAATCAGAATGACTCTCACAGATCTTCAGACAGATATTGGAAGTTCATTTTTAATTTTTGTCTTGAATTTATTTTTGGCAGAACCTTCTTTTTTATCATCTTGTAGCCTCCAGCTACTCCTTGGGTCAATATTGCAAAGAGGAATGTTCTACTGATGCCAGCCATTAAATAGAACCATTAAATTACCTGGAGGCTTTAAGGGAATGATTCTGCTAAGAAGTATTCTACTGTGTATCCAAACAAGGAAAAAAGCCTGGCCTTGCCTTTCATCTGTTTTTGTATCCATCCCTAGTCCTGGATGGCTGAAAAACCCCAAGAGGAAGGACATGATTACTTCCTCAGGAATGTGGTTATCAAATGAACACTGAACTGGAAAGAGTTTGGTAGGTTACCAAATAGATTGTTTCTTAAACTTGGCTGTGCATCAGAAGCACCTGCAGAGGTATTAAAATCTAGAACATCAGGTGTCAACCTCAGCGATTCTGATTCAGTGGATCTGAAGTAGGATCTTAGGATCTGCATTTTCATAATTAATTCCCCCCGTAATAACTCTGGGCCAAAACATGAGAAATACTGATGTAGTAGCCCATCCTTTCAAAGTCATAAGGAAAAACACTGAGGTCACACCAGGTGAATCAGTGACAGGATCCAAGCTCAAATCCAGCTTTCCTGGTATTCAAGTCAATTTTCTTTCTGTAACCACAGCCTTGACTTGTAGGGTGTTAGCTAAAACAAAAGGTTCTTGAGCTCTCCTTTCAGAGAAACAGGTGTTCATGGAGGTTGGGATAAGCTAAATATGCTTGAAACCTTGAAGCAAAGATCTCAGTGGAGGGACACACTTGAGTTTTCCCTGTGACTTGGTAAGATCTGCTTCTGGGCCAATATTTAGGGATATTCGGCAAGGGAAAATACCTGTGAGGATTTGCTTACGTGAAAGAGCCTTCAGGTATTGAAGCCTTCAGGTTCTGAATTATAAGAGAATGAAGCAAGTGAAAAGCTTACCAGAAATAAAGACAAATGAGCCATATGCATTTAGATTTCCATTCACTCCAGATCTCTCAACAGAGTTCTTTCCCAAAGTTCTGTTGTTAGAGGGGACTCATGTCAAAGGAGCATAAGGCCTCTGCCACCCAGTAAAGTGAGAAATATGATGATTTCCTTAAGAACTCTACAGATCACCCATTTCCAATTCTTCCTTGGATAGGGAGAAGCTCAGAAATGAATCTGAAGCACAATCAAACAACTGTGTTTATCTCATCGGCCATAATATTCACGTTCCTCTATAACCAGTTTCCCCAATTTTTTTCTTCTGTTTATAGCTTTGCTTGATTACGTTATTAAATGTGCTGTGTTTTTGTTTTAACTTTCTGAAATTCTCTGTGGAGAGGGACAACGCATAAATTGAAATAACATCCATGATAGTTAAAATTTGACCGACACCTGTCAGTTATGGTCCTGTCTCCCCAAAGCTCCTTAAAAGGTAGCAAGTTTAGGTCACCACCTTGGGTTCCAAGTGACTTCACCCACTATTCAAAAAAAATTTTTTTAATTATTATAATTTTTTTTATAAGACTAGGGATGGGACCCTGATCCCAGAGCAGTCAAGCCTCCAGACTTATGAGATCACTTGGAGTGAAAAGCTCATGCCAAATAAAGGTCAGTTTGAGCAATCAGAATCTCATTTCCCGGAATTAAATTGGGGATCAATGAGGAAAATCAAGCAATGCGCAGCGAAAGCTGAACTAAAGGGATTCCCACAGAAAAACCAGCAGGGGCCTTAGAGAGGAACAAGTGAGCTAGGGGTATAAATAAACAAGGGTTCTAGGCAGCAGAAGCTATCCAGAAGCCAGAAGCTCTAGGGACAGAAGAGATACAGAAATGTGAAGAGCCAGCAGGCTGGAGCATACAGAAGGTTGAGCGGGTTACACCTTGCACTGCCTGGGTGGGGAGGGAGGTTGAGACAGAAATCCAGGGTACATTTTTCTTTCCAGGCTGTGCCCACTCAGGCATGGCTATGCCCACCAGAGGAAGGTGCACCCAGTGGTCCTGGCCACAGGCACTAAGAAAAAATTGCAGACTAATTCAGAATGAATCAAAAACCTGGAAAAATTTAGGTCCCACTAATAGCATAGAAACTCTTGTTGGTGAGGTCCCTAGATCCGTCCTGGTTGCTGAATGGCCTTCCTGTTCATATGCCTTGAGGTCTGGGTCTTCTGTGATCCAGATAATTCCCCCGAGGTCTGGATGTTGGGCTTTTTGCACGTTCCCATGAGGGTTGGTTGAGATTTGTTGTTCTAATTTTTATGTATAGGCTTAAAATAAATCATCAAAACTTATACTGTGAGTTAGCCTCTTTCTTCAACCCATAGCACCTCCCTAAAATTGACATCCACGTAAAATGGTTTACCTACCATTCAGCCTCATTTTTCCTCTCTATAGCTTTAGAATAATATGTTGACGTACACAGTTTCCTTCTGTGATTGAAGTGGTTTCCTACGGCCTCCTGTAGGAACAAATTGCCACAAACCTAGAGGCCTACAACAACACAAGTTTATTATCATACAGATCTATGGGTTGGAAGTCTGACACAGTTCTCACTAGGCTAAAATCAAGGTGTTGGCAAGATTGTGTTCCTTCTGGAGACTAGCAGAGAACCCCATTTATTTTCAGTCCTAGCTACTAGAGGCTATCTGCATTCCTTTGCTCTCTGCTACCTTCCTCTGTCTCCAAAGCCAAAATTACATCATTCCAAACTTCGTGTCCATTTTTACATGGCTGGCTCTGGGTCTCTTCCCTTTCTCTTTTACTTCTAAGGACGCTTGTGATTATATTGGGTTCGTCCAGATAATCAAGGATAGTATCTTCACCTCAAGATCTTTAATTTAGTCACATCTGTGGAGTCTCATTTGCCCTATAAGGTAACATATTCACAAATTCCAGCACATCTTTGGGGACAATTAATTCTGCCTGTCCCCATGATCAAGTAATGGCTCACTTTTTCTTTTTTAATTTTTTTAAATGTTTATTTATTTTTGAGAGAGAGAGAGAGAGAGAGAGAGACAGAGTGCGACAGGGGGAGGGGCGGAGAGAGAGGGAGACACAGAATCCCAAGCAGCCTCCAGGCTCTGAGCTGTCAGAACAGAGCCCGACCCGGGGCTTGAACACGAGCCATGAGATCATGACCTAAGCCGGAGTTGGAAGCTTAACCAACTGAGCTAACCAGGTGCCCCTGGCTCACCTTTTCAAATGCCATCATGAGAATGATCAATTTATCTCCTTTATCTAAGAAAAATAAAATGAGAACAAGAAGAAAGACCAAAAGACTATACATAAATTTATCTCCTATTGGGTTTCCTCAATGGAACAGCAGAGCCTTGAGGGTTTGACTGTTTTCCCCATCATGATTTCTAAGGAAAATGTTCAAGGACACAGAAAAGTTGAAAGAATTATACACCGAACACCTTTATACTAAATATGTAGATTCTATTAACATTTTGCTGTATTTGCCTTAGCACATAGCTATCCATCTGTCTATTCCTGTATCCATCAATCTCATTTTTTATGCATCTCAAAGCAAACTGTAGACATCAGTATGCCCCACTCCTACTCCAATATAACCCAATATCACTCACTATACATATCATCAATACATATCATTCACTAAAGTTCAATGTTAGCTTATGATGCTTTATTTTATTTTACTTTATTTTACCTTATTTTGTTGTATTGTATTATATTGTATTGTATTGTATTGTATTGTATTGTATTGTATTGTATTGTATCGTATTTGAGAGAGATGAGGTGCAAGTGAGCAAGGGGCAGAGAGAGATGGAGAGAGAGAGAATTCCATGATGGACAGAGAAAAAGAGAGGGAGAAAGAGAAGTAGGGCACACCTGAAATGGGGCTCGTGCTCACCCAAAGTGGGGCCTGAACTCACAAAACATGAGATCATGACCTGAGCCGAAGTCCAATGCTTACCCAACTGAGCCAATCCAGGTGCCCCTTATAATGCTTTTTATTTTTATTTTTATTTTTTTTTAATTTTTTTTAACGTTTATTTATTTTTGAGACAGAGAGAGACAGAGCATGAACAGGGGAGGTGCAGAAAGAGAGGGAGACAAAGAATCTGAAACAGGCTCCAGGCTCTGAGCTGTCAGCACAGAGCCCGACACGGGGCTCGAACTCACCGACCGCGAGATCATGACCTGAGCCGAAGTCGGCCCCCCAACCGACTGAGCCACCCAGGCGCCCCTATAATGCTTTTTTTTAAGAGAAGTTTTATATAGAGTGAAATGCACAAATCTTAAATGTACCAATTTATAAACTTTGAAAAGTGCATACATCTGTGTAACCCCTATCAAAATACAGAACGTGTTATCACCCCAGAGAGTTCCCTTTCTCCTTCCCTAGTCAGTCCCTGCTCACGCTCACTCCAAGAAGCAATGACTATTCTAATACTTTTTGCCACCGATTTGGGTTTGATGTTTGAAACCCTAACCAATTACCAATTTGGATCTGGCTTACTCTTCCGGCTTGTCTTTTCTCCATCGCACTGCCAACATTACCTGTGGTTGTTGATCAGATATTAGCTGGAATATCTTTGACTGAAACTCTCCATGAACAAAGTCAGTACATAAACGAAATGCAAAGCAACAGTAACTCAAAGGTCTAATTATTACCTAACATTGACCAAAAGAGAGAGAGAGAGAGAGAGAGAGAGAGAGAGAGAGAGAGAGAGAGACTGAGCCTATCTAGAGGGGTTTTTGTGGGAAGGGGGTAGAGAGGGGAGCAGAGGAAGAAAAGTCACTAAAATTTAAAAGCTGCTTTCTAGATTATACCCCACCCATCCTTATTCTATACACTAGTTAATTCACCTGCAGATGAGCACACAGTTTGAACAGGCAGCAAAACATACTTGAAACAGTAGATTTGAGGTTGGAAAAACCTGGATTTTACATTTACAGCTGTCTGATTTTCATATTTCATGTAACCTTTTAAAGCTTGGTCATATACCCATAAAATAGGAGTAACAATGTCTATTTCTTAATGCTGTGAAAATTTGAAATAATGTAACGAGTACCAAGCAAAGGATCTGACACACTGTGGCACTCATATATCATGGATATTATCAGCCTACTACCCCATATTAGTAATAGTCGCATCATCATCATCATGTTACTGTGCTTATTAACATAATTTGGGTCAAAGGAGGGGAAAAAAACCCAAATTTGAAAACTGGGAAATGCTAGACAATTCCATCCTCATTCTTTTTTGCTCAAGCAAATTTTTGGTTCATTTTGGAACCACAGAGTAATTTCTAAAGTCTCTGGACTGCACATGTGACGAGAAAGACTCTGGTATTTCAAGATTGCAGAGGTGCTGGGGAAGATATTACTTGCTGGTTGATTTCCTGGAGGTTATGCCAGATCTTGAACTTATTTCTCAGGACATACCCTTTTTCACTCTCCAGGAAATGGCAAGGAGCAAAGCCACAGGCGAAATCATCTAAAAGAAAAACTTGTCAAAGGAAATAATGCATGTGATGTTGTAATGATGAGGTCCGACAACCTACAGAGTTTAAGTGCAGATGTTCAAACCTAGGCCTCCTTTCTCCTCTTTTATTTCATAGAAGAAAATCTAACTTCACGAAGGGGAATACGGGCAACCATCAGCTGCAGCTCCTGATCAAGGACGAGGCAGTTTGTTTCCTGCCATTTCTAGCAAAAGATCTGTATCCTAGTTTCAGTGGGTAGTCAAATACCTAAAGAAGCCTCTGACACTCTCTGAGCAGTTTCCGTTTCTGTCAAAGGGAGAGAATTTTTGCCCTGAAAAATAGCTCTTGCATCCATCCATACGTGCAGCAGACCTTTTTCACATCCTACCTCACAGGCCACCAGGCCACCTTGGGTTGCGGCTGCCACTGTGGTGGACAGTCCCGGGGTCCCTGACAGCATCCTACCTCACACACTCGGCTGTATCTTTTCTCTTTCTCTCTCCAAGTCTTTCTCCAAAACTAGGGGAGTCTTTCTACTCAGTGTGACTAGAGTCCAGGAGTACACGGGAATTAATGTTGTGGAGGCAATCATCAATAATCGTGAGAGGAGGGGCACCTGGGTGGCTCAGCTGGTTAGCTCTTTTATTTCAGCTCAGGTCGCGTTCTCACAGTCTGGCTCAGCAATGGGTGTGGAGCCTACTTGGGATTCTGTCTCTCCCTCTGCCCCTGCCCTGCTTGTGCGCGAGTAGCACGAATGTGCTCTCTCTCAAAAATAAAATAAAATAAAATAAAATAAAATAAAATAAAATAAAATAAAATAAAATAGTGAAGTGAAGTGAAATAAGGTAAAAAAAAATAAAATAGTGAAGTGAAGCGAAGCAAAGCAAAATAAGATAATAAAATTAAAATAAAATAAAATAAAATAAAAATAAAATAAAATAAAATAAATTTTTTCAAAAAGTAATGGTGAAAGGAGATCTGGAGTCAATGGATAAATGCCTGAGCCTTCAGGTATTTAGACTGACTATTCTAGGAATCATTCTATTCTCAGAGTGCCCATTGCTTAGGGCAATGACCTTGGTGCAGGTTTTCCTGGACATTTCCTACCTTCCTGTTCTGTTATCTTCTGACTCTCTCACTCTACTTCCTGGGATCACCTCTCAGATATGATACGTTCTTGAAATTTTGTCTCAGTCTCCACTTTTGGGATAACCCCAAAGAAACTAAAGTCTTTATATTTCTCTCTCTTTCCCTTGCCACCACCCTAGTCCACGTCCCATTATCTCTTGCCTGGAATACTAATGGATTTGCCTCTTCTACCTCAAATGTATTCTCCACACAGCAGTCAAATGATCTTTTTAAGTTATATCACATCACTGCCGTGCTTAAAACCCTAGAAGTGTTTCCCTTCTCACCTAGAACAAAAGCCAAGTTCCTGGTGATGGCCATGAAAGCTTTGATGTTCTGGTCCAAGCTTAGAACCCAAACCTCATCTCGTACCTCTGCTCACATGTCATTACGTTCCAGCAACTATCCCCTTCTTTCTGCCGTGACCATGCCAAGACTGCTTGCACCTCAGTGGTGCTATACACACTCATCGCTTTGCCTGGAACTCTCGTCTTCCCGATATTTGAATGGTGACCTCTTTCTAGGGTCACCTCCTTCCCATTTTTCACATCCATTCTCTTTTCCAAGGGGACTCTCCAGCCCCCTGAAAGTAAAGTAAGGTAAAATTCTCAACAGTCTTGTGAATTTCCTCCATAATACACATTTATGTGTATTATGGTACACATTATGTATGATACACATTATCATATTTATTTGTTTACTTGTTGACCCGCTCTCTCTTCCCGTGGGGGTGAACATTTATCAAGGACAAGGACTTCTAGTTTCCCACTGCACCACACAGCACATTGCATGGCACAATACATTTGTTTTAATTTAAAAATGGTTTAAATGGATAAGAAGAGACCATTTTTTCAAAAGAAACAACTAACGGGGCACCTGGGTGGCTCAGTCAGTTAAGTGGCTGACTTTAGCCCAGGTCGTGATCTCACGGTTCAAGAGTTCAAGCCCCGCGTCGGGCTCTGTGTTGACAGCTCGGAGCCTGGAGCCTGCTTCGCTTCTGTGTCTCCCTCTATCTCTCTGCCCCTCCCCTGCTTGCACTGTGTCTCTGTGTCTGTCTCTTTCAAAAATAAAAATAAACATAAAAAAACAACAACAACTAAAAAACCATTCAAAAGTAGCCTGGTGGCTCTGTTGGTTAGGTACCCAACACCTGATATCAGCTCGGGTCATGATGTCACAGCTGTGAGATGGAGACTCAGGCCGGGCTCCATGCTGGGTGTTGAGCCCGCTTGGAACTCTCTCTTGTGCTCTCTCTCAGTCCCCCCTTCTCAAAATAAATAAATAACCTTTTTTTAAGCATTCTGTTTTGAGTAATCAAAGAAACGTGCTTTCAAATAATGAGATATTTCATATCATAAATCCAAATAAATGTTTCTCTGTTTTTTTTTTTAATTATTTGAAAGAGAGAGAGAGTTGGGGAGGACAGAGGGAAAGACAGAATCTTAAGCAGGCTGCACACTCAGTATGAAGCCCGATTCAAGGCTTGATCCCATGGCCCTGGGATCATGACCTGAACCAAAATCAAGAGTCAGAATCTCAACCGACTGAGCCACCCAGGCACCCCAAGTGTTTCATTTTTAATTACACAGGCAAGGGTACAGTAATCCTCTGTAAACAGGTAGAGATATTCTAGAAAGCAATTTGGTAATATGTATCAATAATAATAAAATGGTCACACCTTTGACCTAGTCATATTACATTTGAAAACTTATTCTAAGGAAATGATATATATAAGTACACAGAAAATCTCTATGCATAAGGATTATTATTGAGGCCGTATTTGCATAGTACATATGAGGACAGATAAATAAATCATATGATATTCATTTGCATGAACAGAGATGAAGAACAATGCTATGGAAGCAAAGTATCAGCATGCAAAAATGACCTTGCTATCAAATTACATCGAGAAGGATACCAAAATGCGTGTATGCAAAGGTGGCAAATATGACAATACGAAAAAAGAAAATATACGAAGATACCAGAGAAACGTGATGAGATTAAAACTGACTTTCTAAATTTTACTTTCCACATTTTGCATTTCATTACTTCCACAATAAAAATAAATACCTGTCCTTATTGGAAAAAGTTGTTCTGCAAATAGAATCGGACAGTTCATTTTTTCACTCTCTCAGCATACGGTCCCTGGTATATGCGAGAAGCTGCTAACTCCTGTGGGTTTGAGACCTCAACGATCTCAACGAGAGAAAATAGACCCAATACCAAGGCAAAGCATCGTGTGATAAGGACTAAAGGGAGGTACATAATACATAGGCATTTGTATGAAGAATAAGTGATCTCTAGTCCCCCATCACAGGATAGTTTGCTGCTCTCAATGTGTTATTACTATTGCAGAGTGTATGAGTCAGAATAGTCTGTTACATACCCCCAAATCTCAAAAGCCCATTGCAGATGTTCCTGGTTGGTGGCTTTTGGGAGAGGCCTCTCCTCTATGCAATGACTCGGGCATCAAGTGCTTTGCATTTTTGATGCTGGCATCTTCCAAGGTCTCCTGAGGAGTGTACAAGAACTAGGGGGAGGCACAGGAGATGCTCAACCATCTCTGCCTGAAATGACACATCCTGTCTACTCACACTTCATTGACTCAAAGGAGTCCCACGCTTCGACTTCCAAAAGCAGGGAGCTGGAGAGGTGCCTGGGTGGCTCAGTTGGTTGAGCGTCTGACCTCAGCTCGGGTCATGATCTCATGGTTCGTGGGTTTGAGCCCTGCACCGGGCTGTGTGCTGACAGCTCAGAGCCTGGAGTCTGCTTCAGATTCCGTGTCTCCCTTTCTCTCTGCCCCTCCCCCGCTCACTCTGTCTCTCTCAAACATAAATAAATATAGAAAAAAAAATTTAAATGATAGTAATAATAAAAGCAGGGAGCTGGAAATTGAGTGCCTGAATGTGTGATGGCTCTACACAGTGCAAAGTGTAGGGGGGCATGTAGTACATCGTAGGGGAGTACCCATCTCTGGCACGGGAGGCAATCTGAGGGTGTATTCCAGCCAGAATCCCTGGGTTCAAATCTCTGCTATTAAATAAAAATTTACATAAGGAGAGACTTTATTCTAAAGGATAATTGCAAGAGAAAGGAATGGACAATAGCAATACAATAGGTAGAGTGCTCCAACCATGGGATCTGCAAGTGTCTGAATTATGCAGAAAGAGGCTTTCTTTAAGGAGAAGTAATGTGGCTTGAAAGCGGTGGGGTATGGGAAGTGGGGTGAATGGGGTGAGTAGGTGGATGTGGCAGTGACCCGGCTGTAGAGCCGAGACTGATCCCTGAGGTCAGCCTGCTCTTGGGTGGGGCTGTTAAGAAGTTTTGGGCTGGTTCCGCGTGAGGGTGGGTCAGACACCTCATGGAAGGAGAGAAAGTTAACCAAAGTGTGTGGTTAACAAGGATTTTGTTCTGAGTAATCACAGGACAAACCGCCCAGCTAGTCATTTGTGAGGTGAAGAGTGGGAATTTAGAGAGTCTGTGTCTGGCTTCATCATAGTTGAACCAAGGGGCATCTGTCGGTCTTCTCTAAGTCACGTGAGAACAGGTGTTTCTCTGCAGTAAGCCATTTCCCAGAATGCAAAAGAGTGGAGGGACTTCAGAATGGCGACTGCTGTCCAGGAACATAACACTCATAATTTTCATAATGTAAAATTCAACATCGCCACGGCTCTCCTAATTCCCAGCGGGATGCCTTGAGGCAAACAATTCTAAATTCTCACCAAATTTATTTCCCCTTCCTTCTGCGCATAAGCTAGTTCAGATCTCCCAGCCATATGACTCCCGTTGGACACTAGGATACAGATCTAAGTAAAAGTAATACATGCCATTTTCTAGGATTGGCCCATAAACACGTCCCACATGTGACCATTTATCCTTTATCCCCAAGCCAGCAAGTTCGGAAGCTACTTGTTAAAGGTAGTACAGCCATAGGATGGAAAGACCAACACCCTCAATGCTGTCTACCTGCTTATCAGGAACACTTATTTAGACTTTACATATGTAAGAGATAAGCTTCAAATCTGTTAAGCTATAGAGATTAATTTTTCGTTTGTTTTGTTGTATTTGTTACAGAATCTAACATCCTTTAATCTTTCTAAACCTGGAAAGGTTTTGGTTTGGATATTTACCAAAAACTTATTAACATCATGCCTGGCACATAGCAAGCCCTCAATAAATGTTAGCTATCACTATAAATATCATTCAATATTAGGATGGAAAGGCTTGGCTGACGAAAGGGCATTTGAGTTATGCTTTGAGATACTGGGAGGATTTCCTTAGAGATCTAAGGGACAGCATGTCCAATGAGATTTACGATGTGTGAAAGGCTAGAGCAAAGGAAAGGCTTGGGAAATGAGCCTGGTCATTCTGTTCTCACCATATAGTTGAAAAGATGGAGATCATTAAAGGAGAATCAGAGGGGAAAGTTAGTTGCTGCCTTCTACTGCAAAGTCCTGAGTTAGAAAGGAGGTTTGAGTGACATCCAAGCAAAGGGAAAAGAGTACTAATATGCATATTCAGGGCCCTGAGTGATTTGCCCCAACTCTTTTCTCTAACCAAAAAAGGATCCTGCTGGTAAGTGTTGAATTCATTAAGAAACCTTAGGCTGTTGCAAGGGAGGGGAAGTGGAACAGTGAAAGCACTTTGTCACCAGAAGTGTAATTAAAGATCAAGGCCCTACTAGCAGCAGCAGCTGGAACAATGGCTTTTCATCTGGGTCCCAGACCTCTGTGAGAGTATGATGGAAGCGAAGATCCCCTTCCAAAAAGGCACACAGGAACGTAAGTACTAGGCCCTCCAAGTCCATCCATGGACCCCAGGTTAAGAACCCCTCCATCAGAGGAATTCAAGGGAAGAGAAAAGAAGCCACGTGGATCATGCTCAGTGTGGTGTCTCTGGCTGAAACATAACAGCTGAATGTGTTTTCCTTCTTCCATGGTGGCAGAGACATCATGCTGCTGGCACTAACAGGGACGGTAGCAACTTGACACTGTGTGAAGGACCATGGTGCGATTTTAGCGTCAGCCACGGCAGGCCTTGGACAAGAAGGCAGAAAGCCTGTGACTCAGTCTGTTCATCTGTGAAACACCTGCAAGTCATACCTAGGAACCTGCTCTCTAAAAGTGTAAATGGTTAATTGCTGTACAAATGAATGCTAGCTATTCTTTAAATAATGCGTAAATGATTTTCTCTTTCGCTTCCTCAAGAACTGTGGGGTTGCCTCTGTCTCTTATTCTTTTAATGAAGCGTGTATTGAATGATTACCATGAGCCGAGTATTTTACCTTGGTGCTAAGGATACAGCAGCAGATGGGAGACTGTCAGCCCTCAAGAAGCACCACACGCTACAGTGATCTTTCTTCCCTGAGCTTAATCCCACTGTCTTCAGTTGGGTTCACCAAAAAAGAGACCCTGAAACAAGGAATGCAGCATTAGTAGCTGATTTGGGAGGTACAGGAAACACCAGTCAGGCAGTGGAGATGCGTAACCCGGAAGAAAGGCTGCAAATACTGGACACGTGATCGATCCCTCTACCACTGTGGATAAACTGGAGTTTCATCCCCTGGGGAATCTTGGGAAAACTGTGTAATCCACACTTCAGGGTTGTCTCACCTGAGGGGAATGAATCAGCTTCCCTGGGGGCACTTGCTCTCAGCACTTCCAGCCTGCCTTGCAAATGGATCTTCTCCAGTTTCTGAGAAACCCCTCAGGGGAAGAGATGTAGATGTTGGCAGATGAAATTCAGCTGAAGTGCAATCAAGTGGAGAGACCCAAGGGGCAGGAGCAGAGTACGGCTCTAGGTCCTAAAATAGTGAATCCCTTATTCTTTAGCTTTGGGTGGTTGCACGGTTTCCTGAGCCCTGTCTGAACTGGTAATAGAGATCTCTAGCTGGAGGACGACAAGTATGTAGGCTTTATTCCAGGGATCACCCCTTTAGGTGACTCTGCAAACATCTTTCCTCATGAAATCCACAGAGTTGTTTAATCCCCAAGGTTTTGTATACAGGAGAAGGATGAAAGGAAGAGCCAGGCCACGCATTTAATAGTTACCACGTATTGAGTTCTCAGCATGAGTCAACGTTGGGTTCATTGCTTTCTATGCATTATTGTCTGTTAACCATGCTAGTGAGGGACTACTATTTTCATGATGAGGCAGGGAAACTAAGGCTTAAAAAGGTTAAATGAATGGCAGGCCTGGGACTTGAATCCAGAGATTTCAGATATAATCCAGAGAAAACATTCTTAACCACCGCATTAGATTGTATTACGTTGGAAGAAGTGAATTTAGACCTTGCATTTCAGCCATGTTCTTTTCCATGGCTCTAGTCAAGAAGTGCAGGCTGACCTCCAGGCGCTATCAATGCTGGGAGGACAGAAGTCTGGAAACCAGGTACAGCAGAAAGTCCCAGAGCAAGAGGAAATGAACAAACATCGGGGCCCCTTCCAACAGGAGAGAGACCCTCAGGAAGAGGGCCTAAAATTTTGCTCAGCTTGGCCCCTTCTCTGAATAGTGGCTCCTAAACTTCACCATTGTGGAAACCACCAGAAGCTGCAACATCCCGCTGCTAGCCAAAAAGGGCGAATAGACGACCAATGTTATCTGCCCTCCTAGAGGAAGGGTGAGTTCAAAGAGATGTTCAACCATCTGTCTCAGCAAGCTCAGCATTATCTAACAAAAGCTCTTTTCTTCACCTTCTTCCCTCTTCACTCCTTCTTCACTCTTTAGGTAAATGTCTATAAGGATTCTCATCTCTCAGGCTGAGCTCAGACATCCCTAACAGGTGATGCAACAGACTTAGCTGTCACTGGCCTTTCCCAGAGCCCAGAGGGAACTGACATTTCCCTCAAAGGCAGAAACAGCTACTGAGCACTGCCCATGTGCCAAGCCTTTCAGTGCCATCTGCACATTATCTCATCTACTCGTTACAATGGCCCATGAGGTTCTATTATTCCCAACTTTTAGATGAGGCACACGGGCTTTTACTGACCATGATGTTTGGGTTTGCTGGTGATTTGCTTTTTTTTTTTTTTTTTTAAGTTTTTCTAAGACTCTTCACAAAATACCCATTCAGGAAAGCCATGAATATAGCTGTCAAAACCTCTCCCACTGGGCCAGCAGAAGACTGTCTGACCTTCGGGGAAGAGAGATAAGAGTGGACAATGTTCTGTATAAAAATATAAACTTTATAGATCCCTTCTGTGGATGAAAATAGATCAGAGATGGAAACTCTGGATGTGTAACTTTCTAGGTTAATTGCTTTGATTTTAGGCAGACACATTTGGATAGTTTCATCTGAGTGCCTCCCTTGGTGGGAGTGTGTGTGCAGATTATTAATCAGCTTTGCGTTACATTGGAGCCGCATCTAATTCCCTTAAGAATATGCAGTGAGAGTCTAGTAGCAAAAGGGAGCCTGGGGAGACGTGTGCCCCATGTGGAGTCCTAAATGCTGCTTGATGTGAGCCTAGAATATAAAGAGAAAGTGGGGAGTCCTCCTTGTTCCCTGGGGGGTCTCTGATTCTTCCCGGGAGCAGCATTAAGGCTCTTTCATGTCCCATAGTGGCAGGAAGAGCTCAGATTATTCCTCACAGCAGCCACTTCCCCTCAAATACTCAGCTGCCAATGCATACATCCTGATGGCTCAGCATCACCTGACACCCATTTGAAAACTGCGTCTCTTTCCTGTTTCCTGACCTTTATCTCCAAACAGAAATGTCTAAGAATCCTTTGTTGCCCACCCTGGTGCCTGATGCACAGTTAAGGTCCAATAACAGATGACCAGATAGAGTCACGAGTGAATGCAGTTATAACTCAGTGAATGAATGAAAAGCTAAGCTCTCCTCTTCATTGAGTCACCCACAGAGCACTAGGTCAGATATCCTAGCCCTGGACTCCAGCCTCTTCGTGGCGCAGGATGGCTCCCAC
Source organism: Felis catus (assembly GCF_018350175.1). NCBI lineage: Eukaryota > Metazoa > Chordata > Mammalia > Carnivora > Felidae > Felis > Felis catus. The sequence goes on from NC_058376.1 coordinate 142,919,194, forward strand.
AAGCTTCTGAACACTGTTGGCTAAACGAACGCACAACGGCAATGCTTGTTGTGGTTCAAGCAGCGTCATGCAACTTGATTTAACAGATGAGACCTGTGAAGGAAAATGTCAGTCTATACGGGAGGCAAGTTCCAGATGTTTGCTTATGAGTCTCAAAATGTGAAGCCCGTGATTGTGAACTCTCCGTCATTTCCCCCTAACCCACTGGTCAGTATAACCTCCTTCAAACAGTTCCTGGGACTCTTACTGCTAAGGGGTCAGCATGCTGCTTAATTTAGATAACCATTAAATGCATAAGTAATATATTGAGAGACTGGCTTTCCAAGACCATGCCCATCTTTCTAAATAACGGTGCAGTGGGAATTTGGTGTCATAAATTCACTAAGCCATGATCAGAGTGATGTAGGCTGGGTGCCACCATTCATTCCCTTCTGTGCCTTGGAGTCTAAAAGTTTTAACAGACCCAGATCCTAAAATGGCTAAGATTTCCTCCATGTAATTAGTGGTGCCAGAAGGAAACCCAGCATTCTGCAGGTCTTGGCTTCAAATTCAGAGTATGTTAGAGCTGGAAGAGAATTTAGAGATTATTCAATCTAGCATCTAGATGGTTGCTAGTTCGGAGAGTTTTAATATGGAAACTTACCTGTTCTGGGTTCTTCCTTTTCTTCGCAGAATAGAAGGCTTGGGTCACTCCCACACCTCCAAAGGTGATTTGAAAATTAAGCCTGTCTTTTTCCCTGAGGACAGAACACAAGGTCATTCAGTTATAATGGTTCTAGGCCTAGGTTAAATATGTTTTCAAGCTTTATTGGAAAAGAAAGGAAAGATCCTGAGAATGTTTCCACATCAGGAGAGGCTAGCCACTTGGGAGGGGCTGGGTGAGTGGAACTCACCACGTTCCCTGCATGACTTATGTGTTTAGGACCTACCTGGATCCTACCTGGTTCCTACCTGGTATCTCCAACTGCTTCACTTGGACATGAACATTCATCACCCAGGTTGGGCTGCCTTTACCAACTGTGCCTCCCATGGGTGCCTAGCAAGGACTTTGTCAGGATGCATCGCACATCCTGGTCATCAGGAGTCACGTTCAATCATGACCCACAATCCACCTTGAATTATTCCCTGTGGATACTCTCTAAAACATAGCAGAACCTGGGAACTCAAAAGAAACAGGTAAAACCCTATTATTGGAAGAGGCTGAAATGAAAATCTCAAGGCCCTTTGAGCTGTGTGACCAATGTTACTTCAGTAATGTCTTATTTTATAAAAACTAGTGTTCGGAGAGGAGCTTCTGATTTGTTCAAGTCACAGGTTTTGGTAACGACAGAGCCAAACCCGGGATCCAAATTGACAGAGTCCGTGGACCTTAGGCCTTCTTTCCCTGAACGTAATTTCTGTAACTGGAAATGCCCATCTAAAATATTTTTTTTATGTTTATTTTTGAGAGAGAGATTGAGAGAGAGAAAGTGGGCAGGGGAGGGGCAGAAAGAGAGGAAGACAGAACCTGAGGCAGTTTCCAGGCTCTGAACTGTCAGCACAGAGCCCCATGCGGGGTTCAAACTCACAGATTCCAAGATCTTGACCTGAGCCGAAGTCGGACCCTTAACCCACTGAGCCACCCCGGTGGCCTAAAATATTTCTTTAATAAATAGAGGAATAGCCTACAAAGCTCAGGGTAGGCAATCCCACAGTCTAAGTGGCTTGTTGGTGGACAGAATTTCTGGAAACGTTGGACTGTCTCACATGTAGCACTGGGTGAACACGCTTCCTTCACACCGTGCGGGAACCACGTTTCTTGGGTCCCTGTTCTTTCATCTTGGACTCTGGTTATCAAATCAAGTCCGTTTCTCCTACCAATGAGCTCTCTGAGGTGACACCTACCTATCTGGAAATTTTAAATCAGGGCCTTCAGCTCTGCTATTTAAGTTTAAAAGCTGGGCGCCATGTGCAAACAGGGAGACCCTGCTCTGAGTCCCTTCTGTACTTGTGATGTCTGTTCCTTTTCCTGATTAATTTCCCTTCCAGGTAGCACCATTCTTGGTCTTTACAAGAGCACGTTCTTTTCTTTTTTTTTTTTTTTAAATTTTTTTTTTAACGTTTTATTTATTTTTGAGACAGAGAGAGACAGAGCATGAACGGGGGAGGGGCAGAGAGAGAGGGAGACACAGAATCAGAAGCAGGCTCCAGGCTCTGAGCCATCAGCCCAGAGCCCGACGCGGGGCTCGAACTCACGGACCACGAGATCGTGACCTGGCTGAAGTCGGACGCCTAACCGACTGCGCCACCCAGGCGCCCCGAGCACGTTCTTTTCTTATACGCTTTGAATGCAATTTTCTGCTTTCGGTTTGGCAAGTGCTCTCTCCTATGCTAACTGTCTTATAAAATTATTACCTTCCAGGCAGAAACCTCATGGCAAAAATGCAGAGAAGAGCTCTGCGGAATCAGAGGCCAAGCTAACCATTTTTCCCGGCTCCGGTAGATGCACGGCAGTGCAAGGCCAGTAACGAACTTGCGTCACTGTAGTTGATGTCACGTGAAGGATATATTTTTCAGCACTCCCAGGTATATTGAGTAGATTGGGTTATAATAGCTTCCTAGGTCCTTTTCCTTCAACATCTTCATGTAACCAAGGACACACCGTTGTGGGGTATCGAAGGTCACAGAGCATAGTCCTGAGGAAGAATGGCATCAGCTGGTCCAGAACAAGAATCATCCTATGACTTGGAAGGCAAAGAAGGTTGCTCTTTACTGCAAAGTCAGCTTCTGTACTAGGTCTCACCGTGTGGTCTGTCTTATCCTCACAACCTGCAGTGTGGGTGGTGTTATTTCCTTTCACATTCTTTTCAGGTTCATAAACAACAAGTTAAATGTTTATGTATTCATTCAAGATAAATGTAGTGAGTATCCATTATGTGCCTGGCATTAGAGGTGCAATAATGACAGACACACCTCCTCCATCATGGGCCTTGCAGTCTGTTTTCTACTGAGCAAATAGACACTCCATAAGGAAATAAAATGTTTAAAAATTACAAATTATGATAAGTGCTATTTAAAAAACATAGAATTACCTCCAAGTGTATAGTCCGCAAATAGTTGAGGCAGCCTTCCAATCCGTATGTTTCCTGACCCAGAGTCTGTGTTCTGTTCTTCGCAGCATCTTGCTTTCCAATCTCAGAGACTGAGCCGAACATCCCCAAATTATATGTTGCCATGCAAATAAAGAGGGGGTGTGAGTTAGTGGAGTATCTGCGTAGACCTACAACCCAGCAGGGGTTTTCCGCACTTCAGTGGGAGTTCTCTGTAGGTTTGAGTCGAGTCTACTTTTTCTTTGTATCACTGAGCTGTCTCCCTGAGGCTACCCTTCAAGAGTTAAGGAACACTGGCTCAGTACAAATCACATATCTTGTGGGAAGTCAAGAGTCTTATCTTGGAGATAAATTCCTGTTCCTGCTTTATCCTTATTCTCACTTGTCCTCTTGTGACTAGACTACTCACTTCTTTTTGCTCCAGGTTGACCTGGACAGGGACTCAGTCCCCTTTCCTTAATTTCACTTCAAACCTATCATGTGATGGTTAGTATGTTTCACACGTTCTAAGGGGCAATGATGAATGTTTACACTGCAGCGAAATAGAGAGAGACAGAAGCAGAGAGAGAGAGAGAGAATTAAAAGTGGACATTAGGAGCGCTTCAGTGGCTCAGTAGGTTAAGTGTCTGACTTCAGCTCAGGTCATGATCTCACGGTTCGTGGGTTTGAGCCCCACATCTGTCTCTGCTGATAGCTTGAAGCCTGGAGCCTGCTTTGAATTCTGTGTCTCCCACTCTCTCTGCCCCTCTCCCACTCTGTCTCTCTCTCTGTCTCTCTCTCTCTCTCAAAAATAAATAAGCATTAAAAAAAATAAAATAAAAATAAAATTGGACATTAGACCTTAGTCCTCAGGTAGCCTTCAAGGTCCCGTTGGCCACTCTCTTCCTCCCAACTTGTCTGCCCACCGTACTGCCTGGCTTCCTCTCACCCCCGCTTCTGCCCTTTTCCAATTTCTTGTTTATTTCTTGTGTAAAATATTTGCATAGAGCTTTTTTCTTCGCGATACTATTGCCTTCCTAGTCACTCCTCTGGGTTTCCCCTTCCACCTAAGTATTTTATCAAGGCACTTGTCAAAATTGGTACTACTCTTCTCTCTCCCTAAGAGAAACTCTGCTGTTAGCTATTCAAACAATGCTATTTTTCACCCTGCTACGTCTGTTTGGACGCCTGAATTACAATAGCAAATGTAAGAAAAGGGTTCAGCAACCTAGTAAGAACCCGCTTTGTACTTAAAGAGTAGGGAGTGAAAGAAAAACAAAGTTACAACTCATTCGTCCCAACATTCTGAAACTCAGGCTCCGTACGTCCCTGAAAGAACCTTAGTAAGAGATTTCCTCCCTGCGGCCTCTCTCACGGGTGTCAAAGCTAACAATCATGTCAGCGAGTGAGAAAAAGGCAGGACAGATGACATCCAAAACTGCATGCCTTTCAATTGTGTCATTCTGCCCTTGTCCCGCGGAGCAGCAGCAGCTGCAAACCCATCCGCCAGCCTGGCACCGCCCTCTCAGGGCCACATCAGAACGAAAAGCAGTGGACACTGGGCTTCTTAGAAAGCTTTGTCCTTCCATGAACATGGACACCTCGCTGCTTGCCTAATTCTCTGGATCAATCTTGCAGGTTGAGCCGCTTCACTGAGGATTTGGGCACCTCATGACGCACTCTATGCATCCCCGGGGCAGACACATCAGCCGTCTACCCTGCTTCAGTTCGCCTAATAAATTAATAGGCACCTCGTCTGTAAACGAGCCAAGGCATAACCTCAGAAATGAGTGATGGGAAATACCACTTGGCTGCAGGTGTCTGTCTCCAGTTCAGCACTGAGAGCATATGTCTCACTGGATATCTCATTGCCTTGGGGGACACAGGGACACTGCTAAGATTCAGAGATGCATCACACACACATTTCCCCAGGGAGTTTGTAAAGTGCTTAAGAGCACAGACTCTGGAATCAGACGGCCTGGATAGTGTCCTGTCTTTGCCTCATGGAAAGCCTCAGTGACCCTGAACCACTCATCTAAACTTTGCATGCTTCATTATCTCATCTGCAATTATAGCATAATTACAGTGACTACCTCATAGAGTTGCTGTGAATACATGTGTAGTACGCAAGGGACAGTGTCTCGTGCACAGTGCCAATAAATATGAGTGATTATCATCATATGGACAAGCAGGTCCCTACCATCTCACAGATAAAGTATCTTACTTCCATATACTTGTGTTTCTAAGTGAGTTAATGGGAGCCTGGGGATGTGCAGCAAAATGCCAGGAACACTCAAAGCCACAAGACAAATGTAGTTCATGTTCCTAGAGTATCAATTGGACTCTTAAGAAGTAATTTAAAAGAATGAACACACCTATCTGTACCAACATGGATGGATGTCAAAAATGTCATTTTTAAGTGAAGAAAAAAAGCTATAGAATTGTTCTCAGTGTAACTATTATTTTTAAAACAAAAAAGGTGGGGCGCCTGGGTGGCTCAGTCGCTTAAGCGGCCGACTTCGGCTCAGGTCATGATCTCACGGTCTGTGAGTTCGAGCCCCGCGTTGGGCTCTGTGCTGACAGCTCAGAGCCTGGAGCCTGTTTCAGATTCTATGTCTCCCTCTCTCTGACCCTCCCCCATTCATGCTCTGTCTCTCTCTGTCTCAAAAATAAATAAACGTTAAAAAAAAAATAAAACAAAAAAGGTATCTTTTTTCCACATATGTATATATGAGTATAAATCTCTAAGGATAAACCACAAAAAAGTAGCAATTATTTCTAGGGAGTTGAGAGGAGACAGGTTATCAGCGGTGGTCAAGGGGGACTTCAGACTATAATGTTCCGATTGTCTTTAATGTGGGAGAATAGATTTATAAACTGTTTGTTAAATAAACTTTTCTCTTTAAAAAGTAATTTAAAATATTATTTTATTTTACAACAAGCCCAGCTATATCATGGGATAGAAAGTGAATAAATTTGTATAAATTTTCAAAATGAAACATGACATATCAAAGATGTTTTCCAATTGCAGTGTGAACTAGCTACCAGAGCCTCCCAAGATATACATTTACCTTGTTTTGTTGTTAAAGTAGCTTTGGAAGAAGAGATTAAGGAATACTGTATTGACTGGGTGGGATCCCATTCCATTTTTCTCAAACATAGCTGGTAATGCAACATGCATCCATTTACCCAGGCCAGAATGTCACCTAGCCATCCTTCGCATTCTCTTTGCTTTCAACACATATCCGAGGCTTAGCTCCTAGATCCCTCTAAAAAGTGTCCATTTCTTATAATTCTCATGTCTGGAGTCTTCCCTGGAAATATTGCAGATCCTCAGTACTAGTTCCCTTGCCTTTATTCTCCCAACTCCCTCCACTGACACTGATGCCCTCATGATCTTTCGAATGCAAATACCATCAGGTCATTCTACTATTTATAATTCTTTGGCGATTCTCCATGAACTATAATTCATCTAAGCAGCTTTATAGCAAAGACAATTCATGACATGATAGGGCAGCTAACTGATCGCTAAACTGTCCCTGTCTTCATTACCACAAAGTTTTAGCTTAGAGACAGCTGCCTAGAAGGAGATGCATTTTGTAGATCACCTTACACCTAGGTAGGGCCAGATGACAAAGTCTAGCCAATGAAATGTGAACAAAAATGATGGATTCCTCTATGGTTTGTTTTCTTTCTTTCTTTCTTTCTTTCTTTCTTTCTTTCTTTCTTTCTTTCTTTCTTTCTTTCTTTCTTTCTTTCTTTCTTTCTTTCTTTCTTTCTTTCTTTCTTTCTTTCTTTCTTTCTTTCTTTCTTTCTTTCTTTCTTTCTTTCTTTCTTTCTTTCTTTCTTTCTTTCTTTCTTTCTTTCTTCTTTCTTTCTTTCTTTCTTTCTTTCTTTCTTTCTTTCTTTCTTTCTTTCTTTCTTTCTTTCTTTCTTTCTTTCTTTCTTTCTTTCTTTCTTTCTTTCTTTCTTTCTTTCTTTCTTTCTTTTCTTTCTCCTCCCGCCAGCTGGATGCAGATCACAGGCTCTGGTGATGGTAAGGCCACCGGAAGAAGGGGGCCTGGATCCCTGAATCCACATGGAGGCCAGCTGCCTGCTGGTCAGAAACACCTATCTTCAATGGTGGCACACACAAAAAATAAACTTCAGTTGTAGTTGAGCTGTATGAAATAGTATATACATTGATGTCTGCCCCCAGTTCCCAGCAGACAGCTCATAAAACCCTTGTTATTTCCTAAGTGATAAGATCCCTAAGGGTGTCTTTTGTTCTACTGAGGTAACTCTGAGCCTTGATTAGAAGCTTTGAATTTTCAGCCCATCCCTGATCCTCCAGAGAGAGGAGAGGGAAGGAAATGGGAATTAACAATTGCTCATGCCTACATAAGGAGGTTTCCACAGAATTCCAACAGTAGAGGGTTTGGAGAGCTTTCAGGTAGGTGAACACAAGCACACCAGTGCTGTGACACCCCCAATTCTATGGGGACAGAAGCTCCTGTGTTCAGGACCCTAACCCTACACAAGAACACCTTGGTTTGTGAGCATAATTTATTCTGGAAACATGCTTGTAATCCAAAGCACTTGTATATCAAAGCAAATTTCCCCATAAGCAATCGTGGAAACTCAGATGATTCACAACCGAAAATATTTGGGGTTTCCACAACCAGAAAATATTCATATCAAAATGACTACAGTACTGTAATATAATACAAAATAATAAATAAAATACAAAATATAAACAGAAATAAACAAATTAACCCGCACTTCCCTTTGAAAACCTTTGTGGCTGGTGTGAGGGAGACAAGAGAGAGGAAGGTAATTGTCTAGGATGACTTTTACTATCGCTAAAGAAACCACTGATATCTATCGGCTCAATGGAATCTTTTTTCTGCATGGAGGCCTATTATACGCTTGCACAGATGTTGACTAAGTATGGTATTAATAAACTCCTGTCACATACTGTATTTAATGTATTTAATGTAACATAATGTATTTAATGTAAGGCAGCAGAGGAAAATGTCTATCTGCAGGCAGCCTGGCCCAGAATGAAGCAAAGCATCCCTAAGCTTACTCTTATATGCAAAAGCAAAGGACTGTCCACAGGTGCTTTGAAGTGACAAAAATACACTAGTGTCAGTTGTGGGCACCTGCCAATGTTCTGAAAAATCGCCGATTTCTGCCAAGCACCGCGGCCTGAGACAGAGTATCTGAGCATGGGAGATGATCACCCACAATCCCACAGGGAGGGAGGGAGAGAAAGAGAGAGATCAGCTGTGATCGGGTGACATTCAGCATCACATGCTACTCGTGTTGCAAGACATGGCTCATTTAACGAGTTAAAATTTATTAGAAATGCTTGCGCATCATGGGGAACGCTTGCAGAACGAGCTTCTTGCGTTCCAAGGTGTCACTGTGTATCTCTTTATCTAGCTGTTCATCTGCTTCCTTTATTGTATCCTTTAATAAACCGGTAAACTTAAGTGAGTTCTATGGCTGCTCTCACAAATTGTTCAAATCTGAAGAGGGGCTCATGGGAATCTCTAGCCAAATCCGGCAGAAGTTGCTGAAGGCAACAGTTCAAGTGAGAACCCTCCTATCTTCTTAATCGTTTGCCACCTCCTTCCTCCCTATCCCACCCCCCCCCCCCCAGTGGAATCCCCAACGGCAGCTGGAGAGGGAAAAAGAGAAGCAGCAGGACCAGGCAGGAGGTTCTCATTCGCAGACCCATCACTGCAGCAGGCCAAAGCTGGGGGCAGGGCAGAAGAGTTTCCCACGCGTTCAGTTCCGGTTTCGAATTGTAACTTCAACTGAACACTTGAAGGACTAAAAACAAACAAACTGTACTTTGACCTGTCTAGGAGTTACAATGAATAGAAAAGTCATAGAACCACCAGAATTTCCATTTGGAAAAAGCAAACATTACCTCCCCTGAATACATTTTTAGAAGACAGTGGAAAATAAAAATAAATTTGAACTTTGATTTGGTAACTTGAACTTTACAAGTTCTGCATATTCCATATACTAGTTTCATTGCTGTCAGAACCACTGAAATAATCATAATTTAGAGTCAGGGGGTAGACTGTGGGGAAATAAGTTTTCCCACAAAATAGAAATCCGAAGGCAGAAATATCATCCAAATCCAGGTGACGTGACTATACTTTCTCTTTCTGGATGAAGAGCCAGTCTTTATGGTAATGAATAGGATTCAAGAGGCCTAATATTTTTTAACATCGTCTTAAGTTGAGATGTCTAAAATGTTAGCTTGCTTTTTAGACCAACAGCATCATTATCACCTAGGAACTGGTTAGAAATGCAAATTCTCAGGTCCCTCCCCTGGCTTACTGAATCAGAAATTTAGAGAGTGGTCCCAGCACTCTGTGTTTAACAAGGCTGTGATTCTCCCCCACCTCCCATTAACCCTCAGTTTCCTAAAGTCCGAGGACCATGGGTGTAGGATATTCCAGAATATTGACATAAGCCTTTATATCAAAAGGCAGTAACGGAACACAATTCTAGCATTTAAAAAAAAAAAAAACTCATGCAGTAGACAGGACACTATTTGAGCTGGGAGAGAACTGTCCTAGCAGATAGGGGTGGGGGTCATGTAGACACAGCTGACAAGCAGAGGGATGTAGTGTCAGGAAGCCATGCAGGGAATCATGCTAGCCCTCCTGTCATATGTGTTTTATGTGCCCATGAAGCAGTCAGGTGGGAATAAAGTCACATACAAAGATGCATACATTCACACAGGTCAGTGAAATGTCATGTCCATGACTATTATGCACATGCAGGTGCTTAAAAAACTGAACATTCTTCACTGAACACTTGAGAGTTCAAGAAAAGAGTTAATCTATATATGAGCCATACAATTGCATTATTTATTAAATGAGCTGGAAGCTTATGGCTTGTCACACAAATAAAAGGTTGAATTGTTTCTGTCTCTGTCTGTCTGTCTGTCTGTCTGTCTCTCTCTCACACTCAATCACACACACACACACACACACACACACACACACACACACACACCTATTTATTAAAACCTGCACCAGCAGCGGCACCAGGGTGGCTTAGTCGGTTAAGCCTCTGACTTCAGCCCAGGTCATGATCTCACGGTTCTTCGTGAATTGGAGGCCTGAGTCGAGCTCTGTGCTGACAGCTCAGAGCATGGAGCTGCTTTGGATTCTGTGTCTCCCTCTCTCTCTGCCCTTCCCCCACTCAGCTCTGTCTCTCTCTCTCTCAAAAATAAATAAGTATTTAAAAATTAAAAAATAAATAAATAAATAAAATCTGCACCAGTATAAAAGTGAAAATTACAGGTGTAGCTAGTCACCGTAAACACCCAAAGTCACGTGGCTAGGACGGGGTAGACCCAAGTCGCCCACCCAGGCAGTAAATTGTTCTTTTAACCACTCCACTATACGACTTCCTGTGAAACTGAGAGCACTTTATACATTAGTCTATAATAACAGATAGTCTGCCTGTTGCAACAGATTATCCATTTTCCATCTAAAATTTATCTAAAATTACTTCTTGTGAGAACTGGGGCAAGGTATCTAACCTCAATGAGTAAACCAATGTTTACTCTTTCAATTCATAAGGCTGTTATAAAAATGATGCAAAGTATGTGCAATAGCACCTAGGTCCCTAGGTGGGAGGTCCCTAAAATTCTTACAAATGCTTTGAAGAGCGAAGAATACACCACCACCGGTTAGTTCCAACTCCCTCAAGGTAGACCCGTAAAGTCTAAGTGTGGGGGAGCGTTACCATACATATTCCCAACTTGGAAATTGGTTGGCTTAATGGTATCTCCCGTGAAACAATGGATTTGTGTATTCAATTCACAAAGACTCAAAGAATACCAACATGCCCCCAATCACAGGAAAGTGCACGCTATAGTCAGAGGGCTACAAGCTGCTATGGACCAGCTCAAGTGTTCAGCCAGCCACTGTAATGGGAGTTTATTCACATTATCTTAATGAATTCTCATGACAGTGAGTTTGATATCATTGTCATCATGTTCTAGATGAGAAAATGACAGCATTGGTGGGTTAATCAACTTGTCCATGTCACGATTAGAAGATGTGACAAAATAAATGGAGTACTACATGGCAATGAGAAAGAACGAAATATGGCCCTTTGTAGCAACGTGGATGGAACTGGAGAGTGTGATGCTAACTGAAATAAGCCATACAGAGAAAGACAGATACCATATGTTTTCACTCTTATGTGGATCCTGAGAAACTTAACAGAAACCCATGGAGGAGGGGAAGAAAAAAAAAAAAAAGAGGTTAGAGTGGGAGAGAGCCAAAGCATAAGAGACTGTTAAAAACTGAGAACAAACTGAGGGTTGATGGGGGGTGGGAGGGAGGGGAGGGTGGGTGATGGGTATTGAGGAGGGCACCTTTTGGGATGAGCACTGAGTGTTCTACGGAAACCAATTTGACAATAAATTTCATATATTGAAAAAAAAAAAGAAAATACCAAAAATCAAAATTTGATAGTACTCCCTTCCACTGAAAGTTGATGAAAAGGAGATTTTCCAGTTTCCGGGGTGAGTAGAAAGTGGTAAGTTCCTGGAAAGTGATTTGTCAGTAGGTATCAATAGCGTTAAAGATAAAACTTCCAGGAATTTCTCCAAAGAAGGCAATCATATTTAAAACTATTTAAGTACATGGTTGTTTATTACAGCATTAAATGTAATTCCAAACTGATCTGAAAAAAAATCTAAGCAGAAATTTTAAATAAAATATGGAGTGTTCCTTTAAAAAAAAAAAAAAGATGTGACAAAATAATATAATGTAATATATTACATTGCAATATAATATAATATATAATATATATAATATATATATATTAGAAGATGTGATGAAATAATATAATGTAATATATTACATTGCAATATAATATATAATAATATGATGTATAATATGTATATAATTTTTCTTTTTATATATATCTTTTATATATGTGTATAATTTCTTTTATATATATATATATATATATATATATATATATAATTTATTGTCAAATTGGTTTCCATACAACACCCAGTGCTCATCCCAACAAGTGTCCTCCTCAATGCCCATCACCGCTTTCCCCACTCCCCCACCTCCCATTAACCCTCAGTTTCCAAGAGTCTCTTATGGTTTCCCTCCCTCCCTCTCTATAACTCCCCCTCCCCCATCGTCTTTTGTTAAGTTTCTCAAGATCCACATATGAGTGAACACATATGGTATCCGTCTTTCTCTGACTGACTTATTTCACTTAGCATAACACCCTCCAGTTCCATCCATGTTGCTACAAATGGCCAGATTTCATTCTTTCTCATGGGCAACAGACTTTACATATGTGTGGGACTAGATTAATGGTTTCCGGATTTTCGGCCATGGGTGCCACCTTCATGACTTATGCTATTTCCGGATGATACCTGTAAGGGACCACCATCATTCCTTGCCACAGACAAAAGGTATTTACAGAAATTAAAACAAAAAACTGAGCAATGGCATTAGGCCCTAGCTACAGGCTGCTTCCTTTCTTTTTGTGAAAATGGAGATTGACAAGCATTTGGGAAGGGTACACACATACTAGCCTTAACCTGAAACTTTCTACTTACCATAACCAATATGATTTTATAGTATTGGAAAGAGAACGCTATTGGGTAGGTGATTTAATGTCACTTAACGTCTTATCCAGAAACCAACTCCAATTGTGTCATGCGTCACCAAAGAACATCTGCGGCGGCCCCAGTGTTACTTATCTACACTTTAGGAAATGATGGACCAGAATGTTTTCAAGGTTCTTTCTGGTCCTTCAATTTTATGGAAAGTTTTCCTTCTTATGCCTTTGGAATCAACCTATTACCTAAATTAATGTACTTTCAGGCGGTGCTCAGTCATGCGTGGGTGTGTCATAAACATTGGTAATGGATAAGATGGATAAAATACATACATCACCCCCATTCAAACTTACGTCAGCGATCAGAACACAGGAATGCAAGTTATCCAATTCACCTGTAAATTTAACAGTTCCCTAAAGCTGAATATGTCTCCAGTGACTAGGAACAAACACTGGGGAGAAGGCTACCTGTCAAAACAGAACACAGCTCACATCAGCTCAAAATGGTGCGAAGGAATTTTGCTGGCTATTTTCTACTGAGTAAAGAGCACTATCAATTCACATCTGGAGTTTATCTGTAAAGATAAATCACCTTCCAAATGAGCCTTTCTGCCTCCCCAGAAAGTTTCATTTCTATAAAGAGATAAGACAGACAATTCTTAGGCAGAAGGAAGAAGATATGGACAAAGAGTGTGCATGTCTGCTTGCTCCTTGCTGGCTTTCCCCAAACTGTAAAAATTAAAACAATGAATAATGAATTGGAAAAATAACAGCTGATTAGAAATAAAACAACTTGATAAAAGTACTGCAGAACTGTTCTCTGTTGATTGGCCTCACTACGGGCAGCAGAAGCTCCCAGATAGTCAATACTGGCGATTTTTAAATGCAAATGTCCCTTCCATTTCCAATTACCCTCCTGGGAAATTTCACTTGAACAATTCACTAGATACAATTTTCACCTCTGTAAATTTTGCTGTCCCTTTCACAGACTTGAGAGTCCATGGAAAGCATGCATAAATGACTTAGTAAAGCAAGTGGCTGAATGTCATGCTTAATTTTAAGTGCTATCTGAAGATACCATGCCAAGAATCGAAAGATGCTAACAGAAACGTCAAGGAGAAAACCCCTGCTAGGGAGCCCTTCATGTCCAGTGTGAGTATATATCATCCAAACTGGAATGGACTTATAAAATTAAGAAGAAATGTATCAGTTACAGAATAGGATGCTAAAAACCACCCCAAAATTCATTCCCGTAAAAGAACGATCATTTATTATTTCTCTTGAGTTTTTGCATCGGCCAGGGGTTGACTAATACAAGTTGAGCTCGGCTGGGAACAGCTCTGGCTTCATGTGTCTCTCATTTTCCTCCTGGGTCCAACCAGCTTGTCTAGGCATATCCTTCTCATGTCCATGGCAGAAATTCAAAGGTGTAAACTCAACGGCATAAGTGCTTTTCTCAAGCTTCTACATGAATCAGTTAACATGCAAGTCACGTGGCTGAAGCTAGAATCAAGAAATAGGGAAACACTGTCCCTTCCTTGGCGAACAGAACTACAAAGGCACATGCCAAACAACACAGATATAGTGCACTGACCACTGCAGTTGTTTAGGGAGAGAAGTATTGGTGCCACAAACTCAATCTATCTCGGGCTAGAATTAATAAACCAAGACATCTTAAACAATCTGCCTCAAAGTGAGTGTATATTGAAAAAACACAATAGAAAAAGATGCGGCTATTGTATGATATTAATCAAGTCACATCACCTCTCTAGGCTTCTCTAGGCCTCAATTTTCTCGTGGAATCTTATATCTTATGATTCTAAGTATTACTAGAAGCAATTGTATTCATTTCCTCCATAAATGAAGATACACATGAAAATTGAAATGAGAAAGCATACATGTTGTGATTTATCTTAAACCTTCTGATAGATGGTCATTAATCTCATTACTCGATACAGATTCCAATCAGGATGAGGGCACGTAGGCCAGTGCTTGTTTCCATGACTGTGCAGCTGCCCCACCTACATGGAAATACCATAGGAACAGACTATTAAACCGAGCTGTGTTTGCAACTGCTCCCTAGAACCTTATTATGAATAATATGTGTGCTAATCAGAAATTCAATTAATAGGGATTTGAAAAGATTTAGAGCAATACATCCTTTTCCCTTACTTCATTCTCTTGCAATGAGAGTGAAGAATGGATGTGGTTATTTTAATAACAAAAAAAGCCATCTGCCTACAAGGGTGATTGCAGCTTGGTACCCTCTGTCCCAGGTACTCAGAAGTCCACAAACATCTTGGCCTAACACTGAAGTCTGTCTGCTTTCACATTTGAGCATTTTTTTTCTCTCCCTCCTACCATCACTGCATTCACTTACACAACTGGTCAAAAATAACCTTCCCCCCCCGTCCCCCCCCCCGTGGTACCCTTCCAGCTAGAGTCTTGGACATCTTCCTTACTATACTCTGAAACATGTCAGGTGCCAAGAATAGATGGACCTCTGTCCTACCGTAAAGGGGGGGGGGGGGGAATGGGAGGTATTCTTGTATTTTTTCTTACTTTTTTTCCTTTTTAATAGACTTTATTTCTTAGAACAGGTTTAGATTACAGAAAAATTGAGAGAGTAGTAGAGTTCTGATTTCCCTCATATTACTTGCCCCTACTATTAACATCTTACATGAATATGACACATTTTTTTCGCATATAATGAACCAACAGTGATATACCGTTATTAACTAATGCTCATAGTTTATTTAAATTTCCTTGGTTTTTACCAAATGATCTTTTTCTGTTCAGGATTCCATATTACATTTATGTTAGGTCCCTTTAGGCTCCTCCTAGCGGTGGTCATTCCTCAGACTTTGTTTAGATTACCTGGAGACTTTTAAAGAGTACTGGTCAGGTGTTTTGTTGGATGCTCTATTATTAGAATTCGTCTACTATCATGAAAGAGTGGGTTTATGGGTTATTGGGAAGAAGTCCAGACAGATAAATTTCCATTTTCACATCCTATCAAGTATATGTACCAGCAATGTAATTTATAACTATTGATGTTGGCCTTGACCACCTGACTAAGGTAGTGTTTGTCAGGTTTCTCCACAATGAAATTACTCTTTCCTCCCCTTTCTATGCTGCACATTTTGAAAAGAACTCCCTCTGGTCGGCCTACATTTAAGGAGGGAGAGTTTATGCTCTAGCTCCTTGAGGGTGGATCTCTACATAAAATATTTGGAATTCTTCTGTGCATGGGCTTTGTCAATTCTTACTCATTTATTAATCTATTCAATCACTTATTTACGTCATTTGGAGTCATGTATACTTATTTATAATTTGAGTTAAAGTCTAATACTCTATTTTTTCCCCTCAAGTTGTCCCATTTTTGGCCATTAGGAGCTCTTTTAGTTGGCTCTTGTCTCCCACTGGTATGTCCCCCTTACTCTGTGTGTGTGTGTGTGTGTGTGTGTGTGTGTGTGTATCACCTTCTTCTTTTTTATTTAGTTCGTTTTTACTTTCTGGTGCTACAAGATGATGCAGGCTCATCTTGTATATTTACTCTCCAAGTCGTAGAATCAGTCATTTCTCCAAGTAGCCCTCGGAGGGCTACTTGTTTTGGAGAACGTTGTTAGAAACCAAGGTCCAGGTGCTAGTGTGTTTATTACTATTGGAATGTTAATTCTATTAGTCTCTCTCAGCTGACAGAGCAAAAAAAAATGTGTTTATACTAATCTATATATACACTCATATCTATAAATATTTATATGCATAAAAATCTGTGTCTGTATGAAGCTAAACATAAGTTCATACTGATGCGCCCAACTCTAATCCACTGCATATGGGTCATCGTAGCCTCTTCTTGCTCAACTGGAACCTCCCAATCTAATAGTGGAAGAACTGGTCCCCACCATCAGCTATCCATTTAATTCTTAAATTCCAGGATACATGCATGGCAGTATCAGAATTGTTAAACTGAATCCTCATGGGAAACAACTTTATCAACTAGGATACAGTTTGTTTTTTTTTTTTCTTTAGTCTGACGAAGTCAACTCATTTCCAAAAATACTTAGGTTGACAAGTTTCCCCCTCATCTGCTTCAGTGAGGTACTTTCACACATTTGTAATATAGTTAGATTCTGTTGTCACTGTCTGTATTCCTTCTTGAGGTCCCAAGATTCTTTATTTATATCTTTATATAGTAAATGGTAATTTGGAGTTCAAAGTCAATAACGTCGATCAATGTTCCCCACTTCTCAAACCTTTCCACACAATGATTCCTCTGTTTTTCATTTCATATCACTGAAGAATTAAATAATAAACTCATAGAATATAACAACCATTAGGAGTCTCAGGGGTTTCCTCACTTGTTCAGCCAAGGAATGGCAGGCCAAACAAATCATACAGTTTGTCCAAGGACTAGGACTCAGATCTTTTAGTTCCCAAACCAAAACCATTTTCCTTATACCACCTAATATACGGGGAGAAGAGTGCTGTCTGTAAGGAAAATCAAGCTTTGATTGTTCTGATATATCTAAGTTCCCAGTTCCCGGTGACATTGCAAACTTGGGCTTGCCACACTGTGGCTCTTTATGCAGTGTGCTTTCAAGTCAGTTAACTGTCCCTTTGTCCTATAAGAGCATGCATGCCGACCCAAGCAAAATGTGGTCATTTCCAGGGTAGCCTCTACACTACCATTGCACATAGATTGAATATCCTTTCCAAATCTTGTGAAAAGGAAGGGGAAGAAGAGTGGATCTCTTTAGATAAACAAAAATCATAAATCTTTAGTTCTCATTGTTCAGAGCATCAGCTCCAGCGTTGCCTCTTCCTGCAGCCTTCCCAGATTCATCTCTCTCTTTCCCTGTGTTTCTATAGCCTTTGTCACACTACTTTCTGTCATTAGATATAAAATCTTGAGGTCTGAGACCCATGGCATTTATTTCGATTCCTTCCATAGATGACTTTATCAGTGGCAAATAAAATATTTTGATTAATATTTGTTTAGGCCATTAGTAAAGGGTGAATGAAGGGAGTTAGAAACACCATTAAGAAGTTAGAAAGAGGGGGCACCTGGGTGGCTTAGTCGGTTGAGCATCCGACTTCGGATGAGGTCATGATCTCACAGTTCATGAGTTTCAGCCCCGCATCAAGCTCACTGCTGTCAGCCCAGAGCCCACTTTGGATGCTTTCTCTCTCTCTCTCTCTCTCTCTCTCTCTCTCTCTCTCTCTCCCTTCCCCATTCATGTTCTTTCAAAAATCAATAAAAAAAATTTTAGAAAACGTTACAAAGAGGGGTGCCTTGGTGGCCATGGGATTGAGCCCCATGTCAGAATCCATAGTCAGCTTGGAATTCTCTCTCTCTCACTCTCTCTATGCCCCTCTCCTGCTTACACTCTCTTACTCTTTCTCGCTCTCTCTCAAAATGAACAAATACACTTTTTTAAAAAGTTAGAAACAGGAATAAGATGGGAAAAAGAGAAAACCAATACCAGCCATGAAAAGAACAAGAAAAGGATGAAAAAAAGTATGATTCAAGTTGCATTAGCAACCTTAGGGCCCAAAGGAGAAAGAGGATTCAGGCTACCTAAGAAAGAGTCCATACACTCTGTAAAAACATAGATATGGGATGATCATGAATGTACAGTCCTTCTAGAATGCTAACCATCATGATATCAGTAAAGATCCTTCTGTGTCTCCAAGGTAGAGGATGCCCATAGACTTATGACATAAAGGTTAGAAGAAATCTAAAAACAACCTCACCTACCTTCCTCTCACTCATTGCTATACTTCATAGTGCCCAGCACTGTAAATGGAAGTCAGAGTATCACAGGTCCCCAGGGTTGCATGAGAAGGGATTCTGGATAGAACCAAAGACCATGAAAGCCAGAGCCTCATATTCCCATTTGAGATACATTTTAGCCAAGAGACAGAAACTTGACCTTGGGGTTCAAAGTCACAGAACCACAAAGATCTTTCCATAACAGTGACTGATGCCTACACAAGGACATGAGAAAGGTAGATAGAATAGATAGATAGAATCTGTAGTTTCAGATGAAAAAGCTGAAAAAAAAAAAAGCCTTCTGTCATTGATAATGGACCCTAGGGTAATCAAGAACTGAACAGAATGATGGAAGAGACTATTAATTGAAATTGTTTCAGAAAAGTAAATAAAAATTGCATGTCTAGGTGGCTCAAATGGTTAAGCATTCCACTCTTGGGTTCAGCTCAGATCTTGAGCTCTCAGTTCATGAGATCAAGCCCTGCGTTGAGCTCTGTGGTGTCAGCACAGAGTCTGCTTGAGATTCTATCTCTCCTCCTCTCTCTCTCTGCCCCTCCCCTGCTCATGATCTCTTGTATTCTTTCTCTCTCTTTCTCTCCTTCTCTCTCTAAAAATAAATAAACAAACTTTAAACAAAGTGGGACACTTGAGTGGCTCAGTCGGTTGGACATCTGACTTCAACTTAGGTCATGATCTCACAGCTCATGAGTTTGAGCCCTGCGTTGGGCTCTGTGCTGACAACTCAGAGCCTGGAGCCTGCTTCAGCTTCTGTGTCTCCCTCTCTCTCTGCCCCTCGTCTGCTCACACTCTGTGTCTCTCTGTCTCTCAAAAATAGTTAAACATTGGAAAAATGTAAAAAAAAAAAAAAGTAAATTAATAGAGAAGAGCCAAAAATGTCTATAGACATGTATTCAAATCTGCCCCACTTCTGGGTGATTTGGGGCATGTTACTTGCACTTGTCTAGCCTTACTTTCATTCCTTGTAAAATTATAATAATGATACTTATCTGGTAAGGTTATTATAAGGGTAAAATGAGAAAAAGTAGATAAAACAACAAAGAGCCTGAAATACAGAGAAAGAAGTCATCATCACCATCAACAATCAGCAAATCAACAATTGCCAAAATTTATCAAGTACTTATTGTTTGCTAAACATTGTACTAGGTGTGTTACATGTAGTTGTTATTGTTAGTATTATTGTTGACCAATCAGCAATATCAGAAGGTTACGGATTTTCCTTTTTATAAAAAGGCCATCAAGTCAGACTAGTTTTCTCATGCCTTGAAGAATTTGTATAAAGCAGCCTAAAGGCAGGAGAATGGTAAGTGATCCCTCCCAAGTCTTTTGCCTTCTTACAATTCATGGTGAAATGAAACATCCCAGGCAATGCTAGTCACGAGATAGAGAGGAAAGAGACGTGGCATTTGTACATTTCCCAGTCTTCTGAGAGTTAGCTTTCAATGTCTACTGCCCTGTATCAGTCCAGAGAGGTGGTTTTGTGAACTGGTTTCTTCTCAGGCCCAGATAGCTGCAGCCATGTGTCTCTTTAGAGTGAGGGCTGAATTTCTCAGTTGCTGGTAACAATTTCTTTTAAGAAAGAGGAAACCAAATTGCCACTTAAAAAAAAAAAACCTGCCTAAATTTCAGGAGCATTAATTACTATTGCCCTTAAGCTTCTGGGAACTCATGCTGTCTTTCCATGGTGATTATCATGATTACATATGCTATTTAATTTTATATCTTGGTCTCTACAGAAATTACAGATATGTTTCAGCTTAGCTAGAGGAGTTTTCAATCAAAGCAAGTTAACATGATTTACCTCATTCTAGATTAAATTCAGTATGGTTGTGTTCATCTTAAATGTGTGATCACATCCTTGGGCTTTTCAATGCGAAGTTTTGTATAGATATCCAGTCCTTTTTATTGTCAGCTGGAAAGCCTTATGCGATCATTTGGTCTAGGTCCTGACCTTCACTGCTAGGCTAGCCCAGTGAGGAAATGGCTAAAAGGCCGGGCTACATCCTTCTCCTGCACTGATCTGGAATAATTTGAAGCCAGTGCCAGACTCCCACTGGTTCCCATTATCTTTGTCTGATACAACACAGTAAGAATTTCCTGGTCAAATCAAGGGACAGATAATTCCTGATGAGCCTGAGAGCCAAGAGGAGCTCACGTCAAGGGCTTTGATGGCCCTACTTTTCCTTTAAATGGAGATATGTGTTGTCAAAACCAAGCAAGGACCAGAGGATTATAACAGGTTCCTGATTCTACAAGGGCCCATCTCTTTCTCTGCTAACTGGGACTTTACTCCCCAAACTCAAAGAATATTAGGGCCAAAGAACAAAAGTCTGTGGTAGTAGAGATGGTGAATGGCAAGGCAGAATGAAGAACTCATTTCAAAATAGGCATGGCCAAACACAAGACAAGTGCTGATCAAATGACCACTAAGCCAGGACCCATGAGCCCATCGAGTGCTATGGGTTTTACTGTCATATCTATAATACGTTGGCAAAAGGGCACAACCACCTTTCTAAATAACACAGCCTATGTACCCATTTCATCCATGTCAGAAAATGAATAACATCCTACATTAAGCAACAATTTACGATTTAAGCTACAATGGAAAATACATTTCCCCAAACACCAAGAATTGTTTTATACCAACTTTTCAAAAGTGAGTACATTTTATTTATGTTTTTGCTCTCGAAGCTGGTGACAGAGAGCTCAATCTGGGAAAATCCATATTCGTGCTGAGAAGTTGTCTGCACAGCAGCGGAGAGAACTTATACTGGTTTTAGTTAAACCTGCTTACAGTTTGGGGACTTTTTGCCCACATGTGGGGGACTTGCCCACATGACAAGTCAGACAACTTCCACAAGATGCCATGTATTTGTCCAGTTCAAGGCATAGCTAGGAGGCTTGGGTCTAATCTTGGCTTTGCCACTTACAGGACACATGTACTTCAAGAAGACACAGCTTTCCTGGACTTTAAGTCCCTCATCTGTGAACTAAAGTAGTTGGGCTAAGTTAATATTTCTCAGCCCTGGACATCGGGGATTTGAATCACTTGGGAAGATTTTTAAAAAGCAATGCCCAGGCCTTACCTTAGACTAATTAAATTAGATTCTCCAGGGTGTGAAGCTATTTGTTTAAAGTTCCTCCGGCTGAGACTCTTGAGGCCAGATTAGTCCTGAGTTCACATGGTGTGGACATTCTGTCACTTTCAATTTCACATCATCTTGGAATTTTTGGTCACCTCTGAACTGTCTGTCCTGTGGAAGACAGAATTCTAAGAAGACCGTCAATGAGTTACACCTTTGTACAACCCCTTTGACTGCAGATAGAACCTGTGACTTGATTCTGGCCAAGAGATACAGCAAAGGTGATGAGATGGTCAGTCTCATGATTATGTCAACTTATGTTAGCAGATTGGACCAAGAGATGCTCCTGCGGGTTTCGAAGAAGCAAACTGCCATGTTGTGAAAGGGTTTCGGCCATGGAGTGAATAGTTGTGCTCCCTACCTCCAAAAGTTGAATGTTGAGATCTAATCCTTATTGTGACAGTATTTGGAGGTGGAGTCTTTGGGGTGATTAGATCATGAGGGAGGAGCTTTCATGAATGGGATTAGCATCCTTACAGGAAGAGGCCAGAGCGCTAGCTTGCTCTCTTTCCATCATGGGAGAACATAGGGAGAAGGTAGCAATCTGCAAAACTGGAAGAGGGCCTTTATCCCACTAGGCTGGCATTCTGATCCCAGACTTCCAGGCTCCACAACTGTAGGAAATAAATTTCTGTTTTTTATAACCCACACAGACAATAGTGCTTTGTCAATAGCAGCCAGAACCAAATAAGACAATGTCTGAAAGAGCCACACAGCCAGGAGCCGCTATACCCTCTGGTCTCTGGCTGACAACTAGCAAGAAAGCAGGGACTTCAATTCTAACAGCTGCGGAGCTGAATTCTGCCCCAAACCATGTGAGCTTGGGCTTGGAAGAGAATCCAGAATTCCAGAAAGGAATGGCCTGCACCAAGACGGCAGCCTTATGGGACCCTGAGCAGAGGACAGCAATCTTTGTCTGGTCTCCTGACCCACAGAAACTATGAGATAATAAATGCATATTGTTTTAATTTGCTAAATTTGTGGTAGTTTGTTATACAGCAATAAAAAACTAATATGTTTTCGAAATGGTATGCTCATGCTCAGCGTGACGGTGCCTGGGGGTATCTTACAGAAAGGTGCGAGGTATGTTTCGGGGAAAACTGGACTTGTAATCTGAAAGATCAAATATAGAATTAAGATTTTCAAAAAAGTGATATACATATGTAAAATTTAAGTTATAATTCCCCAAATACAAGTGCTTAAAATTTATTTTAAAAATTTATTGATTTTTAATTCAGGAAAGACCTACGTGAAAATCTTTGCCATCACAAAACTAAATGCCTTAAGGCTTATTCTTGCCATGTCTTGACCTCAGGTGTCCCATTGGTAAAATGAGGTGAGCGGAGAAGTTCCCTTTCAATTCCTATGAACCTAGGCTCTTTCCATAGCAATCACATCTGCACGACAATGAAGACTATGCAGTCTGAAGTCAGCCTGATCTGATTTAAATTCTGGTCCACTCATCAGTTATAGATTTTGGCAAGTGACTGATCAATCTTACGAAGCCGCAGTTTCCTCATCTAAAAAAGGGGAATAATAAAATAATCTTCTAGTTTTGTGGGTGGGTTTATCACACGGATTAATGGACATAATGGGTTTTATTAAACACAGGACTTGACACGTAGTAGTGACTCAAAAATGGTAGTGGTGGTTGCTTTGGTTGCAAGCTGTTTGCTTGATGGCACGAGGAACAATTTGTTTATTTTTGGCACCTGTAATGATCCATCCTAGAAGATCGTTCAGAAAACCTAAGGGGTTGACAACACACATTTGAGAACGTGGAGTTGGGAGGAGAATGAAATCATGGTACAGTGTCTGCAGAGGAGGGCAGTGTCCTGCTCCAAAACCAGCATGGAGAGGCAACGTCCTCTACCCCTTCCTCTATTCTCATTGCTTCTTGTTTCAACATCACCAAAGACCAGCACCAAAAGGATGGACATGACAGAGATTAACAATGCATTCCTAGTAGTTTATCTGGGCTAAAGAACAAAAATATGAATTTTTCCCCCATTCTTTAACTTTCCCCGATGTATTCTTTCCCTTTTCACTATTGAAGCTAGTCTTCTTCAGACACTATTCTGAACTACTTTCAAAGAGCAGATGTAGTTCTTTTGAAGTTAAATAATGGGTGGCTGGTTGACAGGCTTAAGAAGCCTTCAAATATTATTGTATTGGAGCTGCATCATCGAGGAAGATTATGGCCAAGAAAGAGACTCTTTGCTCAAGCAGAGCTGTTAAACAGTTTCCCAAGTCTCACCCTAAATGTGGAGAAGAGAACTATAAAGCTGGCCCCAAGGGAGACTTTATGATTGGCTGACAAGAGTTTTTAAGAAAGTTGCCTGACAACCCCCAGAGCCTGCATTTATTTGGCAAAGAATGGATTGCTTTTCAAAAGAGAAATAAATTAAATAAGAGATAACTTCCCTTGAATGAAAAAAAAAATTAATAGAAACAGAGGAAGTTCTTAGAGGATAAGTATATGAAATACTAAATTATATTGAAAGATGAAAGTCAAGACTTAACAAATTCATGACCAGAAATTCCATATGAGCTAAAAATAAAGAAGTTTAGATAAATTCATGGATAAGAGAACCACAAGGAATCATCAGTTTCAAATCAGAGGTCTTGGAGGTGTTCAGAGTCTGAAATACATGTCGTAAAAATACAGTCTTGAAAAACATCAAGCACCCCATCCCACAAAATGTCCCTTGATGATACCATCAGAAAAGTAATTCATCACAAATTGGCCCCTGTATTACCTTCTTTTTCTCTTAGACACAAAGGAATAAAAGACAAGAAAAAGAATGATAGTCTGTTTTTTTCCAAATGCTTTTATCTTAAGCATACATACTTCTTTTTACAATGTTGCCTATTTATTTATTTTTTTTAATTTAATTTATTTTTTTAATTTACATCTAAGTTAGCATATAGTGCAACAATGATTTCAGGAGTAGATTCCTTAATGCTCCTTACCCATTGAGCCCATTCCCCCTCCCACAACCCCTCTAGTAACCCTCTGTTTGTTCTCCGTATTTAAGAGTCTCTTATGTTTTGTCCCCCTCCCTGTCTTTATGTTATTTTTGCTTCCCTTCCCTTATATTCATCTGTTTTGTATCTTAAAGTCCTCATATGAGTGAAGTCATATGAGATTTGTCTTTTTATGACTGACTAATTTTGCTTAGCATAATACCCTCTAGTTCCATCCACATAGTTGCAAATGGCAAGATTTCATTCTTTTTGATTGCCGAGTAATCCTCTGTTGTATATATGTATATACCACATCTTCTTTATCCATTCATCTGTCGATAGACATTTGGGCTCTTTCATACTTTGGATATTGTTGATAGCGCTTAAAGCATACATACTTTTAATACATACCATGGTATTTATCTGAGGGGCAATCTGAATGAAATTTACCTTGTTCAGTCAGAATAATTGCTGTAAGCTTTATGATAAAAATCAGAAGAAAATGGCCTATGAGAGAGTCCGGCCCCTGGGTCCACGTGTTGCGAAAGTAGGAGGGCCGTTTCCTTGTGCATCCCTGGAAACTGCACCTTCTTCATCATTCAGAAGGCCGGGAGGCCCCAGGGCTCAGCCTGAGTTCTAGGGTGGTACTTTGGCCCCCAGCATTAATATTCTAGTGCTGTGTCATTTCCCCAATAGCAGGTTATAAACCGACTACACCATACGTGATCCTCTGTTGGAACAAGAAGACAAACTCTGGATGGTGGAGAACAAAGTGGAAAGAAAGTTTGTTCAGAAGAAGCCTGAGAAAACGATGAGCAGATAGAGAGGCAACAAGACTGGGGAGGCAAGTTGCATCCATCTCCAGTAAAGTACAGACTGAGGAAAAAAAGCAGTGAACTAAGAAAATTGGAAAGACACTTCCTCTGGTCTCATACCTTATATCTTTAAGGAAACACCTTTTTCAACTTACCTGGAAAGAGTTTGAAACACAATTTAGACTTAATCATGAGGGAAGTTGTGTAGGGGAGAATCATCAATTTAATTAGGAAATCCTTCCTCTGCTTGCTCCTTATGCTAATAACCCCCTTTAAATGTAAATCAGTGGGGAAATGTCTTCAGTTAAAACCATTTGAACCCATAGAAAACCCCTATGAAATTACTGAATGTGGCAAACTTTCACTCACATGTCACACCTCATTAAATGTGGAAGTCAGGCTTAAGAGAGACCCTGTACTAAGGAAGACTGAAGAGCCTTTAGCTAGATGACACATCTCTGAGCAGAAGAAAATGTTCACTGGAGAGAAACCAGTGAATACAACAAAACTTCGCTGGTTCTTAGAAAATTTGGACAGAAAGCTTTTAAATGTACTGAGTATGATAAAGTTTTCTGTCAAACGTCTCTCGAACTTTACCCCTTCCTCTGCATTTGAAAGGTCATACACACAGAATCCTTACAAATGTTAAGAAATATGGAAATCCCTTCAGCCAAAAGTAAATCCTAATTCATCAAAAAATTCATACTGGAGAGAAACCTTGTGAATGTGGGAAAGTTTCCATTCAGATGTCACACTTCAGTCAGCAGAAAACTTGTAGTGGGGAAAACCCCTTTGCCTGTAAGGTATGTGGGAAAGTCTTCAGCCACAAATCAAATCTTACTGAGCATGAACATTTTCATAATAGAGAGAAACCTTTTGAACGTAACGAATGTGGAAAAGCCTTTAGCCAGAAGCAATATGTTATTAAACGTCAGAACACCCACACTGGAGAGAAGCTTTTTGAATGTAATGAGTGTGGAAAATCCTTCAGCCTGAAGGAAAACCTTCTCACCCATCAGAAAATTCACACTGGGGAGATACCTTTTGAGTGTAAGGATTGTGGGAAAGCTTTCATTCAGAAGTCAAACCTCATCAGACACCAGAGAACTCACACGGGCGAGAAGCCTTTTGTATGTAAGGAATGTGGAAAAACCTGCAGTGGCAAATCTAACCTTACCGAGCATGAGAAGATTCATATTGGAGAGAAACCCTTTAAATGTAGTGAATGTGGGGGCGCCTGGGTGGCTCAGTCGGTTAAGCGTCCGACTTCAGCTCAGGTCACGACCTCACAGTCTGTGAGTTCGAGCCCCACGTTGGGCTCCGCGCTGACAGCTTGGAGCCTGGAGCCTGCTTCCGATTCTGTGTCTCCCTCTCTCTCTGCCCCTCCCCTGCTCACACTCTGTCTCTCTCTCTCAAAAATAAATAAACATTAAAAAAAATTTTTTAAAAAATGTAGTGAATGTGGAACAGCTTTTGGGCAGAAGAAGTACCTCATAAAACATCAAAACATTCACACTGGAGAGAAACCCTATGAATGTAATGAACGTGGAAAAGCCTTCTCTCAACGAACATCACTTATTGTATATGTGGGAATTCATTCAGGTGATAAACCTTACGAATGCAATGTATGCGGAAAAGCCTTCTCTCAAAGTTCATCTCTTACTGTGCATGTGAGAAGCCATACAGGTGAGAAACCCTATGGTTGTAAAGAATGTGGGACAGCTTTCTCTCAATTCTCAACCCTTGCTCTGCATTTGAGAATACACACAGGTAAGAAGCCTTATCAATGTAGTGAATGTGGGAAAGCTTGTAGCCAGAAGTCATACCATATCAGACACCAGAAAATTCATACTCATTAAAAACCCTATAAATACCTTAAAAATTGGAAAGTGTCATCAGGAGTTTAAACCTCATAGCACATCAGAAATGATCATCCTGAAAGAAGGTATCACAAATGAGGAAAACAAAAGCTAAAGACTTACTGGACACCATGGAATTTATCCTGAAGAGAAAGACATTTATATGATAAAAATCCTGCCCCCCCCCCAAAAAAAGCTGATGGCCTAGGTAATGCTGAAACTTTAGACACATTTCCACCAAACATGCTTCTTCTTGCTGTCTGCATTTATCTGGAGATCTTCACCAATGCAATCAAAAAATAAGTTTTAAGTATTGGAAAGGAAGAGACTTTTATGGTATTGATTTAGTAGAACAGAAGAGATTCTGGAAACACCTATGCATCCATTAAAATTTAGAATATGATAGAAATGGCAATAGGAGGTGAGAAGATAATGGGACTATGTAAAAAGTGATTTGGAGGTAATTTGTTCCCCAAAGAAAAAACAGACCATGAACTGTAAACAGAGGTAAGAGCCAAGAGGATAAAAACAAGAATAGAAGCTGTATACAGAAACGGTTATGACCTTCGGAGTAGGGAGACATCCCTTATAACGAGCTCAAAAATCCTCTGAATTTGTATGCTTAGGAAATATGTACCAGTGTGCTTCCTGTGGCATGATTTGTAGTTAGCCGTAAGTTGGAAACGACTTAAAGGCCCATCGGGAACAAAACGGAAAATACTTATGATGGAATACTGTATATCTGTAAAATTTAACAAATGAGATCTGTATGCATTACAGAGAAAGATCTCAAAAGTCATGTTGAAGGGGGAAAATGAAGTTGCAGAATAACACATATATTACAAAGCATTTCTGTAAATTTTAACTAAAACTTTACTCACGAAATTCAGTACTTTGTATTGGTAATTGATACATATATGTATGTATGTTTTTAAAATGTTTTTGAAATGGATTGGAAGGATACAGACCGAACTCTTGATAGTGGTTGCTTGTGAAGAGTGGAGCAGGGAAGGGGGTGAGGGTGGGAGGGATGGGATGGGGACTGTTTAAAGGGGGGGGGTGTTCATTTTTATATATAAATATCCATTTCTTTTAAGAACTAAAGACTGCAAGTAAATATCTCAAAATACTGGATAATTCTGATTGTGGTATATGGATATCTTGTCTTATTTTTTGTACTTTTCTGTATGTTTAAATTTTCTCAAAATTAGTAAGAATGGGGGTGAGGATGGGAACACGGTACCTATAGAAATCATGTTCTAATAGATTCATTCCCAATCAAGTACTAAACTTTTCATAGAAAATATTTCTAGAATTTTATCAATGATGAGTGGATGGACTTGCTCTCTATGTAATATGAAATTATCTATTTTATTAAAATTAAAAATGATCATATAATCCAAAAAAATGGCCTATGAGAACCATATTCAGATGTACAGTTGGCCCTTGATCACACAAAATAAAACATGACTGCTGGCCTCCAGAGATCTTCTCTGGTTCAGTCTACAGATGCAAGGCTGAAAATAGAGCTGTGTAGAGGCTAAGTGTTGGGGAAGGTCATAGAAAAGATGTGACCACACATCGACCCATGAACAGGACCCAGGCCATCAGAAGCTCCTCACTCCCTCTTCTGTCCTTGAAATGTGGGTTCTGTTTGCCTTTCCTACTCTCAGAGGCTGCTCCAAGGATGTAAGATATAGCCATGAAATGGGGTGTGGTGTTGAGAACACCTTCACGATGTACATGAACATGACTGAACCCAGTTAAGGCCTTTATGCAAACTTTAAAGGTTTGGCAGGCAGGTGTAGGGATCCCCTGTTTTGCTGTTGCCCAAGACAACATCATATGTAAGTTCCCTTTGCTTATTAAACCTGCCACCTACCCACCTGGAGTGGTCTGCCTTTTTCTTGGGGCTCTCCCTGCCCTCCACGCACAGGAGCTGGTTTCAGATTGTACTCAGGTAGCTCCCAAGGAGGTTACGGACCAACACTAAGGAGGGAGAGATTACAAGGAGGAAAAAAGAAGACAACAATTTGGAAACTGTGCTCAAGATGGCTTCTTGTCAACTCTTGCTGTTGTCAACTTCTGTGGGGGAAAAATGAGTTTTTAGGATATACTGCACACGCTACAAACCCCACTGGAGGGATGTCCTCCACGCCGGGACCAAAGGGCTGAATCAAGCAACTCCAGGTGCAAGAGATTATTAAAAAGATGTTCCCGCTTTTCCGAATGCTCTCATGGCAATTCCAGAACTACATCAACACTTTTTTTTCAGCATTTTGGGGGGTCTGATACTTCTCCAACCAGTTAGAGAAACATTTTTCAAACCCTAATCACATATGTGAGGGCCAAAGGGATGTTTTCTGGATACATGGCCATACATAGGAATTTTAAAAATGTATAAATATTTTATAGTCAAGCTGCAGAGCAAGAAGCAAAAAGACCAATATACCTTGGAAAAGCATTTAGCTTTATTTATAATTTAAAAAAATGGAAATGGAGACATTAGGATAGCCTCTTTCTCATAAAATTGGTAAAAAAATAAAAATACCAGTGATGGTGAGGATCATAGACAATGGTCATATTCATACAGCCCTGAGAGGGCAAAGTGGTACAATCTGTCTGGGGAGAGATGTGGAATTTGGCACTATTTATCAAATGCTTAAAAAATTCACGTACTCTTTGGATTCCAAATTCCATTTCTATGAAATGAATGTATCCTAAGAAAATAATTAAGGATGCATACAAGCATTGAGCTTCAAGAATATTCAGCACAGTATTTTTTTTTATAATAGCAGAAAGGCAGAACCTACGTTTTTAAAATTTACCAGTTCAGCAAAATATTGTAGATCCATATAATGGGATATGATTTTGTCCTTGAAAATTACACTGCAGATTTTTTTTACTGATATATACATGTTATATATATATATTATACACACACACACACACACACACACACACACACATATATATACTTGTAACACTTTTTTTTTTATACTTTTTTTTTTCAACGTTTATTTATTTTTGGGACAGAGAGAGACAGAGCATGAACGGGGGAGGGGCAGAGAGAGAGGGAGACACAGAATCGGAAACAGGCTCCAGGCTCTGAGCCATCAGCCCAGAGCCCGACACGGGGCTCAAACTCACGGACCGCGAGATCGTGACCTGGCTGAAGTCGGACGCTTAACCGACTGCGCCACCCAGGCGCCCCATGTAACATTTTTTTTAATGTGTATTTATTTTTGAGAGAGACAGAGAAAGCATGAGCAGGGGAGGAGCAGAGGGAGAGAGGGAGACACAGAACCCGAAGCAGGCTCCAGGCTCTGAGCTGTCGGCCCAGAGCCCAATGCAGGGCTGGAACTCACAAACCATGAAATTGTGACCTGAGTCAAAGCTGGACGCCTAACTGACAGAGCCACCTGGGTGCCCCTGTAGCATATTTTTTATTAAAAAAATGAGTTAAGAAATTATGACTTGGGGCACCTAGGTGGCTCCGTCAGTCAAGCATCTGACTCTTGATTTTGGCTCAGCTCATGGTCTTACAGTTAGTGGCATTGAACTCCACTGCACTGACAGTGTGGAGCCTATTTGGGATTCTCTCTTTCTCTCTCTCCTTCTCTCTCTACCCATCCCCTGCTCATTTACTTTGCGGGAGAGAGCGATCTCTCTCCCGCAAAATAAATAAATAAACATTTTTAAAAATTATGACTTTATTATGGTAAAACCCAGTGTAAAAGGTAAAAATGTGCACGAGGTTCTGCGGGGAACTCAGGAACACCTGGCTTTTGCCCTGACAAGTTTCCCTATTCCTTTCAGCTTTTCCAAAGAAGAGAAATACAAGGAACAGATTCAAATAGCAAACAGAGTAGTAGTTTCTTAGCTGCATCAGTGCCTGAGATGTCCATGAGACTTCTCAGTTAAAAGTAAACTGGGAACCTATGTGGGGCTCCTGTCTCCCACCACAGCCCAAAGCAGGGATTTCACCAAGACATGCATACAGAGAGTAAGAGGAGCCAATGAAAGGAAACTACCAGGGAACCACCTTTTAATTACAGTGAAGAGGCCCTTTAGTAGACATGGCCCCATGATTACTGTAGAATTTCATCAGTAAAATTACCATCCCTAGGGTGGAGGATTAGGGAGGGAGGTGGGTATGGAGATGGGATAAAAGACAGACCCAGAGCCACAACATCCTGTCCCTATGACATTGTTTCAATAATCTTCTGCTGCATAACAAGCCACTCCAAAGTGCAATCGCTGAAAACAATGACACTATTTCTCCCAATTCTGTGGGTTGACGGGGCTCTGATGTGTGGCTCTGCCCCACGCAGTGTAGCTGAGCTTACTCAGGCGGAGGCATTCAGCTAAGAGCTCAGCTGGTGCCAGAAACTCCAAGATGACCTCTCGTCCTCCAGGGTCTCGCTCCTCATTCGGCAGTGTTTGCCCGAACCTCTTAATGCACAGTGACTGACTTTAAAGAAAAGATTTTAGGAAAACAAACCCTGTTCTAAAAATGTGCCTGGGATTAGTTTTAGCCGGGTATGACATTCAGACAGAAATGATGGTCATGAAGGAAGAAGTTTAACAACATCCCTAGAAACAAGGGCAGGCGGAAGAGTGGTGGCTTGGTGTGTGATTTGGATAAAAAAGATTAGAAGTTGTGGACTCTGGATTGGTTGGTTGGTGCATCAAAGGTACACTTGCACGAGCCTGGAAGCTCAGTTGGTTAAGCGTCCGATTTCGGCTCAGGTCATGATCTCACGGTTGGCGAGTATGAGCCCCGAGGAGGGCTCTGCGCTGACATTGTAAAGCCTGTTTTGGATCCTCTCTCTCTCCCCTCCCCTGCTCTCTCTCTCTTTCTCTCTCTCTCTCTCTCCCTCTCTCTCAAAAATAAATAATGAAAACAAACATTTTTTTTAAAAAAGGTACACTTGCAGGGAAGTCATTTACTATCTCCAGATATTAGAGAGCCTGGGAGGGACCATGTCTCCAGGACAAAAGTCCCAAACTAAGAATAGGGAAATTAGAAAGTACAGTCTGTACAAGCCCCACAGGCAAGCTCTTGCCAAGCTTCTGCTTGCATCATGCTTGCTAGGATCCCACTGACAAAAGCAAATCACGTGATCAAGGCTATAGGAGAGGACGAAACAAGGGCACAGACATGGGAGATATTGCCCATTGAGGGCCATCACTGTAACAGCTACTGCATCAATACTTACAAATGAAAGGCGATTTGCCATGGTCAACAATGGTCACCCTTGGAGTCTAGACGTGTGTACTGTTTTGTCCTTTTAGCTAATTTTGTCCTTTTCACCTTATGGATTTTCCTATGTTCAACAATGAATATGCATTATTTTTGTAATAAGAGCAAAGCCAAAATTAATGAACAAAATAAATACTACTGTCTTACATAAGTTTTCCCAGAAGCAGAACCGAAGATGAGGATCCTTATGCCAAGCGGTTTAGTACCCCACCCCAAGAAAACCAACCACAAGGGGCTGAGAAGTGCAGGCTAGGGCAGGCAAAGGAGCTGAGCAACAATGTGATCTCAGCTGAAGAGCACTCGCAGCCCGAGACCACAAGGAGCTCTGCAGGATGAAAGTGCCATGGGTCTGTCTCTCCATGAAGCAAAGGGTCAGGCTTCGGTACTCCATTCCAGTGCATCAGCAGCCGTGGCTGCCCTTTGGCAGGAAGGCATAATCTCTTAGGCATCTCCTAGAAATATAGATCCCACCGGGTTGACAAGTCACAGCAGAAGGATGCTGCTGTCAGTCCTTATCAGGAAAGCCCAAAGAGGCTGAGGGACAGGTGCACTCACTCCATAAATGGGACCCAAACATCTACCATCACTACTCCAGCCTATTCCAAAGGGTTGCCTCTATAATGCCTCCATAACTGCCTCTAGCCACTGCCATATACTCCATATATGCTATCTAAACAGAAAGTAGATATCAAGTAATATATATCAGGTAAGTGAATGATAGATACGTGAAACACAGCATTTCCCTGTTATGTATATACCATGTATCCTTAAAGATGGCTTCAGAAAGTGGAAATTTAGAGAGTATACCAGGATATTATCGATAAAATATCTCTTTGAATAGCTCTGTAATTGTGATGATGAGGCAGATTTTGCTACACTTTCCAAAAAAAAGAAAAAATCTCCTCTGGGCTAAAATCATGCATGAGAAGTTTCAAGGGGGAAGGATCATTTTTTCTAAAGGTTACAGGCCTAAATTATAAACTCAAGTCAATAAGTTAGACGTCTAAAAATTCTAAAAATAGAGGCGGATAATAAGAGTGCTTTCTCAACCAAAACCACAACCTTCCCTCTGCTGCGCTCAGAGAAAGCAGCAGAAACTAATCTTTCTCCCCAAGTGGAAAAACGGGTAATAGAAATCCACCAGATGCCTTGAATTCTATGCACTGACAATGTATTTCCATCAATCTCATTTATTTTTGTCTGAAGTCTTATTTTCAGGTCATTACATTCAAACACCGAATCAGGCCATATTCACCAAGGTGCTCTGGGAGAAGGAAATGCCTTTTATTAGCAGGCACGCTTATTTTCTGGGTTTTACCATCAATGATGACAAGCTTCCACTGAAGAAGGGAGAGATGATGGCTCATAGAATCTTAAGCAAGCAATTTGATAGAGGTTCTCAGAAACATGGAGAAGTCTTAGGTATCTCTGTTAGGTGAAATATGGACAGGACAGAGAAGGCCTGGTCAAAAGGGTTCCAACTTCACCAAATGGAGAGATGGACAAAAAAATAAATAAAATAAAACAAAATAAAAGAAAGAAAGAAAGAAAGAAAGAAAGAAAGAAAGAAAGAAAGAAAGAAAGAAAGAAAGAAAATTAAAAAAAATAAAAATAAATAAAATAAAATAAAGTAAAATAAAATAAAATAAATGAGGGTTCTAGAACTATAGTGGTCCAAGTGAGATGGGGTTGGAAGCCAAAGTCCTGCCCACTTGGCTTCTTCCCAAGCCCTACCTGTCTTCAACAACTAACCTATATGATTGGTCAGAAAGAAACTGGAAGCCTGGAAAGAAAAAAAAGAAAGAAAGAAAATGCACACAGCTATACAGCCAGTTAGAGAGACAGCGAAAACTGCAATCCAGAAATATCAGGACCTTTCAATATCATTGTTAAACCTTTGATTAAATATAAGTTTATTCTTTTCAATATAGGTGATAACGTTTTAGACTTTTTAATAATTTTTTCGTATAAAGAAATGCACAGAACAATAGATAAATAAATCCTTTAACAGATTGTTTCTTGTTTGAACTTTGGATAATTCAACTGCCCTCATTCTTCTCATGTAAGATTTTCAGGGGGGCATACATCCAGCAAACTCAGTTTCCTGTTTTCAAGCTTCCAATTCTTGCTCAATCTCCCCTCCCTCATTCTTTTTTTTCCTTCTCCTTCTTTCCCTCAATCCCCTCCTCCTCCTCACACAATTAAAAGCTTGACAGATCAGTCCCTTCCCTTTATCACAGGGGCTCACCACAAGCCATCTGGTCCTGTGATTGCCAGGAAGGGCTGATGACATCTCTGGGAGATTCTGCAGGATAGCAGCAGTCTTTTGAAGATGCCACCTGCTCTTTCTATGCCTGGGAAGTTGAAGGAGATAGCACCACACGCTGACACTCCCTCTCCCTGAGAAGCTGGCTTTAGAAGAGGGGTGAGATCAGCAGGGGTCCCCTGATGGCGGCCTGCAAGCTGACTTCCCCCCAGGCAGGGGGCAAGCAAAAGAGAGTATTCTAAGTCCTGGGGGCTCCTCCCCTGGGTGTTTCCCATCATCCAGCTGGCAGGATGCAGCAGCTGCCAATGGACAGGAACAGCGTATTCTAGTTTCTGCTCCAAAACCAGAAGTTTCAAGCCAGTTCTAGTTATTTCACTTAGAATTCATTGGGTGAAATCCCATGAAATTGCCCATATCTGACTGCTCTTTTTTTTTTTTGAAAAAAAAAATTTTTTTAATGTTTGTTTGTTTTTGAGAGAGAGAGACAGAGCACGAGCAGGGGAGGGGCAGAGAGAGGGAGACACAGAATCCCAAGCAGGCTCCAGGCTCTGAGCTGTCAGCACAGAGCCCGACACGGGGCTCGAACCCACAAACCGTGAGATCATGACCTGAGCCGAAGTCGGCAGCTTAACTGACTTGAAACACCCAGGCGCCCCCAACTGCTTTGACTTACAAAATGGTCAAAGCTAATCTCATGTGGGTCTACCTAATCTATCCTGTATGGTATCTCCGAATGACAAGGAAATCATGGCAGAGAAAGAAAATCTTTGGGAGGCCTCCACTCATCATTTTGACTCCCTCACTCCCCTGCTCAGAAATATTCATTGTATCACTATTAACTCCACGATAAAGTTCACACATATCACAGTGGCGAGCAAAGCCCTCTGCAAGTCCTCAGTCTACCTATCAGTAGTATTCATTCCTACTTACCAGCTCCCACCCCCCCTTTTCTCTCCACCTTTTTAAACCTTTCTTTTCCTCCACCTCTTGAAGTTTCAATGAAAAGTCATAGAAGATTGCAGAAAGTTTCCAACTTTTCTCTCACTCATTTGCACATTCAGTTTAACTCGTTAGTCTTCCTTAAAGCAAATGATAACAGAAGACATAAGAACTATAATCAAAGTATGATGAAGCTGCTATTTGCTTCCAGAACCGAATATTCATTTAAAAGTGACATCACAAATTTAGGGGTGTCTGGGTGGCTCAGTTGGTTAAGCGTCCGACTCATGGTTTCAGCTCAGGTCATGATCTCACAGTTCGTGGGTTCCAGCCCCGCGTCCGGCTCTGTGCTGACAGCGTAGAGCCTGCTTGTGATCCTCTCTCTCCCTCTGTCTCTGTTCCTCCCCTGCCTGTGATCCCTCTCTCTCTCTCTTTCTCTCTCTCTCAAGATAAAGAAATAAACTTAAAAAAAATAAATAAATAAAATTGAAAAGACCATTTTGAGTTTCTGTTCAAATAGTAATACATTACTTGTTCTTCAACCAGTAAAATGCGAGATGTGACAGAAATAAATTTCGGTCAAGCACGTGCTTCTATGGGGTTGAGGAAACGGATGTGCATTTTCCAGGGTTACCATCACACGGAATCCCTGGGAGGAAAGAAAAAAACATGTTTGCCCAGTACCTTAGGTGAGGCACTCATGGTGGATCTTCCTCCAGGAGTTCCTTGGGGGATTGGTTTCACAGAAAATTGGTGTTTTTGGCATGGTGTCCTTCCATAATCGTGAAGAACTATCTGAATCATGAGCAAGACACTACTGACCCCCTTGCTAATACTCACGCTATGAGGTTACTGAGGCTGGTTGGGAACTGCAAACATGTCCACTACAGAGGCCCAGTGTCCTTGACTGGATCTCTTCCCAGAGCTTCTACGGACCACATTCCCTACGTCATACTCTGACCCTTACAATGGGCATGATTTTCTGGGCACATGATATATTTTCAGGGATGTTCAGAGAGGTTGAATCCAGGATTGATGAAAGCCTGTTTTCGTTTGGATTCCCCTATGCGCATGGGTCATGGCCCCCAAGACATAGATTCAAGTGCAAGTACTTTATCTGGGGGGTGATCCCAACAAACACCTGGAGGGGTGTGGAGAAATGAGACAGGTAAGGGAAAGAGCCAGAAAGTGTTCAATGTCAACGAATGTACCCCATGGGTAAATGGAGCTTAAATTGCTGAGGAACTCTGGGAGCAGTGTAGAACATGCTTCAGAGTTATCCCACTGGAGGGGCGCAAGGGAAATGGAATTTATACACCTACTCCCTCAGTCATCTGGGGAGAGCTGCTGAGAGAAATTGGGGAAATGGGAGATTCCACCGGCCTTCTGGCCACCTGGCAGAGAAAGACATGAAGCAAAATATCTGCTGGCAGTTGGAAGTTAAGGGGATGAGGGACAGGAGTTGACGGAGAGGTACTGACAGTGTCTGCTACAGAGCTAAAACTCAATTAAGGGAAAAAGAAAAGCAAATGCATCAGGAAAAACAAAGTGAGAAAGATGCTAATCGGTAAAAAAACAAACAAACAAAAAAACCGGTGTCAGAGAGTCTTAGAAGGCTACTCAATCCATTCCTAATTTCCAACCAAAGCCACCCATAAATTATACTGAAATGGTACTTGTGGAAAAAGAGGCACTATCCTCCAAGTCCTGGGTGAATATTTGAGGCTCCATCCCAAACCTTTCCAGTTAACTTCCCCACCGTCCAATTCACACCTGTTGTCTTTAGGTAGACCATCTCCTTACTGCCCAGTGGGCTCACGACGGGCTCACTGTGACCATCATACCTTTGCTCATGCTGCCCAGCCTGCCTGGACTTGTCTCCACATCATGAGAAGCTCCCTATTTTTAAGACCTAACTCGAACCTTCCTCTGCACAATGAGGTCCTACCAACACTGATTGCTCCCTTGTCCGCTTCCTTGCTCATTGCTGTGGTAGGCAGAATAATGGCCCCAAAGAAGTCCACACCCTGATTCTTAACATCGGTGAATATGTTACTTTACTTGGCTGAAGGGACTTTGTAGATGTGATTAACTTCAGGATTTTGAGATGGGGAGATAATTTTGGATTATCCAAGTGGACCCAATGTATAATCAAAAGATACCTTAAATGATAGAAGAGTCAGAGTCAAACAAAACAAAACAAAACAAAACAAAACAAAACAAAAGACAAAAAACAAAACCTGAGTATGTGACCCTATTTGGAAATAGGGTCATGGAACCTAAATTTATGTGACTGGTGTGCTTTTAAGAAAAGTAAAGATATACAAGAAGAAGGCCATTTGATGATGGAGGCAGAGATTAAAAGGATGCATGTAAAAAACAAGTAATGCCAAGGATTGTTGCCAATTCTAGAAGCTGAGAGATAGCTATGGAACAAATTGTCCCCACAGCCTTCAGGGAAAGCTTGGCCTTACCCAATGCCTTAATTTTGGACTCCTAGTCTCCAGAATTATGACAGAATGCACTTCTATTGTTTTAATTCACTTAGTTTGTACTTTAGTTAATAGTAGCTTTAGGAAACAAATCCACAACATTGTAGGTTTCCTATAAAGATTAAATGTAATAGTAGGTATAAAGTCCGTAGACCATACCTTTGTCATATTGGAATATTGGAGAAATGAATAAAGTACTGCACCAAAGATAGCCAAGGGGACTAAAACAAGCTCCGGTCTCCAGCTTAGAGACCCTCTTCTTGGTTCTTCTTGCCTTGTTTGCCAGGCGGCCAAAAACCCGCCACAGATATGGAAGCTGACAACTATCAATTACCCTTCCCCCTTCATTCGGAGCTCAGATCTTTGGAGAAACGGTCTCTGAGCCCGCCGGTGTTAAATAAATCTCGGATCCACCAAGATCTCCGAGTGCCACTGGTTTTTCCGCCAGGGTTCCAGCCTGGTTCCATAACAGGAAGTGTTAAATAACAGTAAGTAATCATCATTGCTTCATATTTACTAGCCTTATTATCATTAATTTTTAAAAACGTGGTTGAGTGACTACTGACACACTCTCTTAAGCATCTCATGTGCAGAGATCACATCTTATGCTTCCTCACTGATAATAAATCTTTAAAAATTTTTCAGTTTTGACTTTTAATATGATAGACATACCGAACTATAGCTCACATAACAGAGGCTCTTAAGGATCCTCAATAATTTAAAAAACTGTAAGAAGTCCTGCGAGCAAAATGCTTGAGAAATTCTGGAAGCGAGTCTTTAAAATTAGAGGCTTTATTTATCTTTAATTATTCAGGCAACTGGTCTTCACTCAATATATAGTCTTTGCACAAAATTGATAGCGCCAGCCATCTGGGAGGTTGGATTTGGATAGTGATAGTGCAAAAATTATTTTACGCTTTTTTTTAATGCTAATTTATTTTTGAGAGAGAGAGAGTGCAAGTGGAGGGAGAGACAGAGAGAGAGGGAGACAGAGGATCTGAAACAGGCTCCCTGCTGAGAGCAGCAAACCCGATCCAAGCAACAGTTTTGCTTTAGCCTTTCTAAACCTCATATTACCATCTCTTCGGCAAGAGATGTTTTGCCCTTAATTTCAGTGGTGTTGATAATGACGATGATGATGGCTTATTGACCCAGAAGGTATTGTATTTTGCATCGTATTTTTTTTCAATCACTTTTCCATCCTGTGACACTAGGAAGATTCTGTAATTTTATGATCACTTTCAGTTATTATAAGCTTAGATGTAGGACAGTTCAGTGTCTCCAGCTTAATCAGACATCTAATCTGTTTTCCTCTTTATGGAATATTCCCTTCATGCTCCACTCTCTTTGCTTAGGATTCTCTCTCCTATTCCACAGAGAAAAACCACAACACATCTCATTAGGCTAAAGAACTTTCTCAAATGTAAAGGTTTCTTTTTCCCTACCCTAGTCTTTTGATTTTTTTTATTCGTGTCTAATTTATTCACTGCTGGATCCCAGGCACTTATTACAGTACCTGTTACAGGATAGGTGCTCAATAGATATTTACTGAATCTGTAATTGATTGAGTATCCTAGACCAGGAAAGAGGTGGGACTGGCTCCGTTGCCCACACTTAGTAAGCCCTAGAAGGAATGTCAGGCCACCAATTCCTTTGCAGCTTCATTTGGATTATGGGGATAGAACCACCATCCCCCCGTATTATTTTACATCTTTCTCCTCAGGCTTTGGTTCTAGTTTCTAATCCTGGGGAAAATCAGGATTACTATTCTATTGCAATAATCCACTTAAAACAGCAACTCCTACTATTTACTCAGCACTACTGTGTCCCAGGCATTTTTCATACATTACCTTCATTTCTTACCAACGCTCTTGCGAGACAAGGATTATACTCTCCATTCTCAAATGAAGAAACTGAGTCAAGAGAATTTAGGAAATGCGTTCAAGGCCACAGCTAGGGAGTAGTAGAGCTGAGAAATTGGGAAAATCATGTCTCAACCTTTGGTGAGTCATTAGTTCTCAAAGTGATTACATGTGGAAATGAAAAGGGCCCTGTAAATTAATGAATAATTTAAGTGCACATTTTTATCCATACTTTTCATTTTATTTTATTCCTCTGCAGAGCCTTAATAACCATCTTACTTGTCCTAAAAAATAACACCAAATAAATTAATGAATATAAATAAGCTTCAATACTTCTGAAACACAACTATATTTGTATTTTCTGTCTCTCTCTCTTTCTCTCTCTCCCTCACTCTCTCCTTCTCTCCTATTCTCTCTCTCCCTCTCCCTCTTTCCTTCTCTTTCAGTTGAGAAGGATTAGTTTAAACATAATCTATGGTTCATGAAACGTGACCATCATTTATTCATCCATAGCCCTCTTTCAGTATTATATTTATTACTTTCTAAATATTATCTAATATAACACCTACAAAACCACCATCTAATAATGTAAAACCTACAACAGCATCTGTAACCAGTATCTACTTATATGTTTGTGCTCCTTCTATATCTCAACACCCTATCATATTTCAACTCTCAAAATAGTAACTCCATCCTGAACCTGTGATCATCACTCCCTTGCTTTTTGTTTCTTGTTTTTGGCTACATTCTCCAACAATAAAATGAAACAGAATACATTTTTCTACTTATGTGGTGGGTCCTTAAAACAATGAATTCACTGACCTACTAAATAACTATTTCCAGCCTTTCCTTTTCTGAAACCATACTGTTCTTTAAGAGTTAGAAGCAACCTTGGGGTGGGGTGGGGAGGGTGGGTGGGGCGGGATGGAATAAGAGTTAGAAGCAACCAAACTTTAAAATATCCAGTTAGGGCCGCCTGGATGGCTCAGTCAGTTAAGCATCCAACTTGGGGCCAGTTCGTGATCTTGCGGTTCGTGAGTTCGAGCCCCACATTGGGCTCTCTGCTGATAGGTCAGAGCCTGGAGCCTGCTTTGTATTCTGTGTCTCCCTCTCTCTCTGTCCCTCCCCCACTCATGCACTGTCTCTGTCTCTCAATATAATCAATAAACATTAAAAAGATAACAAAACTTCAAGTAAATTTTAAAACATAATAAAAATAAAATAAAATAACATATCCAGCTAGTCTTCCATAAAAGAAAAAGAATCACCATAATCTAGGCTTGAAATCTTAACATTATCTCTGTCTTCAACCTCTCCCTCACCTCCAAATTCTATTTTGACTCTTTATTAATATACGTTTTAGCCTTGGAGCAACCTAACTTGAATTTGGTGTCCCAATTCTACCGGGCTGCAGATTATTCTTTGGAGGAATCTTCTTAAGTGTCCAATTCTCTAGGTAAGAACAAAACTGCAAAGACACAGTCTTTGCAGAGAATAACAGGAAGCCATTTGGTTTCCATAAACAAAACCTTCTGAAGGAACACACCAAACGGGTCACCTGTGTGGGACAAAAGAACAATTGGACACACCTAATAGCCCCAGGGCAGAAACCAAAACAACCACACCCTTCAAGTGATCAGGTCCTTCAAGATTATGCATACAAAAAAGCAACTATGTAAGGAACCAGTTTCCTTCATATCCCAGGGTCACAGCGGTAAACACATTGATAACTGATAAATTGCTTGATAACCTACCTAAATAATAAACACCCTACTAATAGTAATCCTTTTCAGAATCCTGGGGCAATTGCATCTGTAGGGGAACAACCATGATTGGAAATGAGTAACCCTTAATGATTAAGAATGAAATAAAATTTAATTAAATTATTTCTAGGTGGTGGAGCGCTGGTTTAGACAGAGCACTCCTGAAGGCTAACACTCATTCTCAGGAGTACTGTCTTCAGTCAGTTTCCCTAAGTGGAGAAGTGGAGTCTGAGAGGGGTATTTGGCTGCAAACAATTAACTGAGGAAGTATTCTTAAGGGAAAAATGTTAAGACAGTGAGGGAAGCAGAACAAGAAAGGGAATGGATTGAAGCATGGGATTCAGTAAAGTCAAACTTGGCTGGACCAGTTCCACCACCAGGCAGGGGAGGGCTCTAGACCAGAGCATACAGGGCATCTCAGCAATGTCCCTGGCTGACAATCAAGCTAATTAACATATCCATCACCTCACACTGTGGTGTGTGTGTGTGTGTGTGTGTGTGTGTGTGTGTGTGTGTGTGTTGAGAACAATTTGGATCAACTCTCAGCAGATTTCAAGTACAGAAGGCAGGATCATGAACTAAAGTCACCATGCTCTACATTAGATCTCCAGAATTTATTAA
Source organism: Felis catus (assembly GCF_018350175.1). Taxonomy (NCBI): domain Eukaryota; kingdom Metazoa; phylum Chordata; class Mammalia; order Carnivora; family Felidae; genus Felis; species Felis catus. The sequence continues at coordinate 142,961,661 of NC_058376.1, forward strand.
TCCCACATAACTGAAACTTTGTACCCTTGGATCAGCATCTCCCCATTTCCCCCATTCCTTAGCCAGTGGAGACTACCATTCTAGTCTCTGCTTCTGTGAGTTCAACTTCTTTAGATTCTACATATAAGTGAGATTATGTAGTATTTTTTAAATCTTTATTTATTTTTGAGAAAGAGACAGAGTGTGAGCAGGGGAGGAACAGAGAGAGAGGGAGACACAGAATCCGAAGCAGGCTCCAGGCCTTGAGCTGTCAGCACAGAGCCCGACATGGAGCTCGAACTCACAAACTGTGAGATCATGACCTGAGCCAGACGTTCACCGGAGCCTGAGCCACCCAGGCGTCCTTGAGATTATGTAGTATTATGTGCATGTCTTATTTTACTTAGCATAATGTACTTCAGGTTTATCGGTGTTGTTAAAAATGGCAGGACATCCTGAATACTATCCCTGTGTGTGTGTGTGTGTGTGTGTGTGTGTGTGTGTGTGTGTGTGTAGATAGATAGATAGATCTATATACTTCACATGTTATTATCCACTCATCTTCAACAGATATTTAGGTTGTTTCCATACCTTGGCTATTGTGAATAATGCTGCAGTAAACATGGGAGTGTGTGGAAAAAGAAATCCTTGTACACTATTGGTAGGTATGAAAATTGGGGTAGTCATTGTGGAAAACAGTATGGAGTTTCCTTTTAAAACATAAGAAAAAGGATAACACTCTTTTAAAAGTGCTCAACATTTGATCCAGCATTTCCACGTCTCAGAGTTTGCCCTCAAGAAGCAATTAAGAATGAGCAAAGATTGAGCCACAAGATTTATACATTAGTATTGTTTATAATGAAAGAAAAAAAAACCAAACAAACAACTTGGAAAAGTCTAAAGCCCAATCAGAGGGGACTTATTAACTAAATTGTAGTTCACTCACTTAAAGGAACACTAAAAATGGCCATTAAATGTTGTAGAGAAATATGAATTCACTTTAACGAATGATATTTAAGTTAATTTTTCAAAGTAAGTTACAAAAAAGAACAGCATGATATAATATCAGTTTTCTAAAAGAAATTGATAACATACAATAACTAATATATTGGCAAACCACGTACACCACACATATATAATATGTAATGTTACATTATTCACTAGACACCTGGGTGGACCAATAGCTCAGTAACTAGAGGTAGGTAGTAAGTACTAGGTAGTAGGTAGTAGGTAGGCAGGTAGTAGTAGGTCGATAGCTAGACAGCAAGCTAGAGAGCCTGGAAGGAAGTGTAGCAGAATTCTGATATTTTCTGGGATGCTGGAATGAATTACATGCCATAGTAATCTTTACCTTTTTGCTTACCTGTATTTTCTAAAATGAACTTATTTTACTTTTATAAAAAACATGTAGTGGTGAAAAATACACATTTCTTATAAGATATGTCTATCAATTATGAAGGTAGTCCTAAAAGATTGGCCCCACGATAGCCACAACTCAGCGAAGCTGCTCCTTCGAGTTACCGTCCCTAGTAGCTGTAGTTACCACAGACTTACTTATACAGCCTGTGTTGAGACTTCTCTGCACTTGGTCCCTTCCAACTCACCGCTTATGGATCTTAGAGCCTTGGTAAAGCCTGTAACTTCCCCACTCTTCTCTTTTGTTTATATACGCAAGGATTGTTCTCTCCAAATATGCCCCAGGCCATTTTGCTAATTTGCTACACTGTCCTCAACTTCCAGGTAACTTGACACAAAAGCACATCAGAACTCTTTCAAGTGGCAGTAGCCAAGGCTGGAGGACCCATGTTGTAGGCAATAAATTTCCCTTTCTCAGGGCTTCTTTCAATACCTCCTGCCCTACGCTTGTACCCCAATGTTTATAGCAGCACTCTCAACAATAGCCAAATTATGGAAAGAGCCTAAATGTCCATCAACTGATGAATGGATAAAGAAATTGTGGTTTATATACACAATGGAATACTACATGGCAATGAGAAAGAATGAAATATGGCCTTTTGTAGCAACGTGGATGGAACTGGAGAGTGTTATGTTAAGTGAAGTAAGTCATACAGAGAAAGACAGAGACCATAAGTTTTCACGCTTATGTGGATCCTGAGAAACTTAACAGAAGTCTATGGGGGGGGGGGGGAGGAAAAAAATAAAAAAAGGTTAGCGAGGGAGAGAGCCAAAGCATAAGAGACTCTTAAAAACTGAGAACAAACTGAGGGTTGATGGGGGGTGGGAGGGAGGGGAGGGTGGGTGACGGGTATGGAGGAGGGCACCTTTTGGGATGAGCACTGGGTGTTGTATGGAAACCAACTTGACAATAAATTTCATATTTAAAAAAAATACCTCCTGCCCTAGAAACTCCGCATGTTTACATTTCTGAATGGTACCATGTTGTGGGAAATGCTATATCATGATCTGATTGGCAATAGCCCTCATGAGGAAGAGTTATTCAACTCATGATAGATTTGCAGCAGATGTGAAAGAAAAGGAAAGGTCTGTTTTTTTAAGTACGTCAGCTATCATGAGATCATGTTTTTAAAACTATTAATAAGGAGAATATGGCATTCAAAGCATTAAAACATTGAGGTATCCTGGCATTCATGAAATTAAATCCATATGGTTATGATATAGTACTAAATTCCATTTGCAGCTATTTTATTAGGATTTTCAAATCAATATTTGTGAGATTAATCACTTCTTTTCTTGCTACCCTATTCAAGATACTTTTTTTTCTGTTTTCTGTTTAATCAGTGACTATTAATTTATGGGAAAAAATGGAAGGCTCTTTGTTTTAGGTCATAGAAGCAAAGACTGCAACAAAGATTCTGTGCAACCTATTTATTGAGCGATTTCTTCCAGAAGAAACCAGTGAGGCAAGGACGGAAGAAGATAGGGCAAAGGAAGAAGAAGTCATGCCACAGCCTCTATCTAATCCCACGGGGAGCTCCAGCATGTAAATGGTGTCACAGAGCTGTGCCACTTGAGGCAAGGGGTTAGGGTTTCTCCCTTCACCATAGTGTGCCATTTGCTGCAGGGTCCTCCAGAGAAATGAGCAGAACCTCTCAGGTATTTCTGGGTGAGTTGGCTGCCAGAGGCAGGGGGAGTTCTCCTGTGCAGAGTGCAAGTGTGAGGCGTTAGCAGTCAACAGTCACAGCAGCTCATGAATGAGTATTCTGGACACATCAGATCAAAGTGGAATACCAAAAGCATCTACTAAGTGTCTTTACTTTTCTGTGCTCTGGAATATTTGAGACATACTCAAAATAATCTGTCACTTAAGGGACTGAAGAATTTATTAACGGAAAAAGTATGAGATAAGTATTTATTGAGTGGAAAATCCTTTGACCACATTCCCAGTTGGGTCCCTGACAACTGGTCTACTTAGATTTTCTGTTTCTTCCAAAGTCAGCTTTGGTAATTTGTATTTTCTTTAGACAACCATTACTTCACTCAGGTTTTAAAAATGTTTATCACAAAGTTACACAATGTAAATTACCATAATTCTTTTGATTTGTTTCTTTAGTTGGGCCAATCTTCAAGTTATGGTGGCTGCAGTATGGCCCCTCTCCTTCTGATAATTTCTGTCCACTAAATTGAGGAAATGTCTGCTCTCTTTGGGGATGACTTTTTGATCCCGGAGAAAGTGTCTACTTCATTCCACTTCTGGAATTCATTTCTAAGTCCTGTTGTTTTCCTTTCCAATTCTCCTATATTCATTCTGGGTAAAGTGAGCAGAAAAGAAATGCCGTCTCCCTGAGGCTTGATTAGCAATGATGCTTGCATGTCAATGTGTAACAAAATGGACTGTATCCACTGTTCCAGTGTTTACTGTAATTCTCTTTTTTCCCAAGGCCTCAATTAGGCTGAAACTGGAGTGAATTAACAGCCTTCTTATTGTGCTCAGAAACCTCCTAAGGCTTTATTAAAAGAGGCAATGGCTTTATACTGTGTCAACTTATCTAAGCTGGAACATTTCCCCAAATACCCTGCCTGTGTGGTTCTAGGTTAGGATTGGCCACAGAGAAATTTCATTGAGATTTGAGAAGTGGAACTGTATCCACAGCAATTTTGTTAAGCTCTGAAGGTAGGTGTGTGGCTGGGTACTGATGCAGCTCATACACATTTCACTGGTCTGGCTTCTCTGGGTTCTACCAGATCTCCTCCTTCAGCTTCTCGCTAGTCTTGGACCACGTGTGTTTTCATCTCCATGGGGGGAGGGGGCTCAACATGAACATCTTCAGTAGGCCACCGTCTTCACTGGAATTATAGGAAGCGAGGGACAGACACGGCTACCAGCTCATCCTCGCAGGTTTCATTTTGCCCTTGGTCTCCACCACTACATTCAGTCTTCCCTTCTCAACTGTCTGCCCAGGACCAGACACAAAGGCACCCAGCTCCACCTAGAGCTCTTAATCAGCTTCCTAGACTAGTTAAGGTCTAATTCTATAGAATTTAGGGTGGGTATTTTCTTCTGCTTGGTCCCTGACTGATACAAACGATCAAGCTCATTAGCCTGGCTCCTCCTTACTGTAAGTTTAATTTTTGTCTGCAAACTACCTTAGAGCTCCTGAAAATATACTTATTCAGGGTAAATCCATAAATTTGTCAGCTGCTGAGCCCCACAGTGGACGTACTCTATCTAGGTTTAAGCTGAGATCTCCTTGCTATAAATATGGTTTCAACTAAAACCCACCACAGTGCAATGCAGGTATTATTCTTCAACTTTACAGATAGAAAAAACAAGGCTCAGAGGTTATGTATTTGGCTTAAAGTGACACAGCTGATAGGTAACAGAGCAGGGATTTACACTCAGGTCCAACCTGAATCTAGGCAGGAGCTATATCTTTCATGTATGTGCCAAATCAGTCAAGACAGAGCTAAGGCAAGGCAATCAAGGACAAAAATCCAGAAGTCCACTGGCCATAATTTCCCCTCTTCAGTTTACTTCTTTGAAGCTTCAGTGTCCTCTATCCTGCCTTTCCTCCCAAACCCTAACATTTTCCTGTAAGTGGTGTGAGCCTTAAAAATACCTTACATGGGCAGGCAACCAGGGTTTGGGCCATGCAGCCCTCTAGTTTCAGACACTTCTTGCCCCAAAGGGTATTAACTGGAAGTTCTATTCACCATTTTTCAACTCCACACAAGTTCCAATTGGCTCCTTGGCCCTTGTTCGTGGATTTTAAGTCATGCCTCCCTAATGTGACTTTTTGAGTGCTATACAGTTTTAGTACAGAAGGTGATTTTAAAGATAATTTTATATGAAACCTCCTTTTACAGGTGAGAATACTGAACTCAGAGAAGGAAAGTGACTCTTTCAAGATCACATCTTGTGATTTGCAGTTAATATTGAGGGGAAACCCATTGTCTCTGATTAGAAGCTAAGGGAAATGCCAAGGGCTACAGCCATGGACGTGACACGGGTTTAGCACCGTAAAAGCTAGATTATCCTACAAACTTCTGCAAAGGAGAACATCAAATGCCTTCGAGCCTTTTATACTGACTGAACAGAACATTTTGTTGTTGCCATACTTGGTTTAATCCCTCTGCCTCTAATACCCACAAGCAGTCCATTTTTTTTTTCCAGTGTCACAGCCAGCTGTGCTCTAACATTGCAACAAATTAAAAAGCAATTACCTCAATAATGGGTTAGTTGCTGAGTTTAATCACTCTGAAAAAGTACTTGGCTTTTCCATTTATGGAATAATAAAATGTTGCATTTCTGTGTGGTCCATCATTCAGAAGTCCATAAGAAGATCATGCTTTGGTGGTATAGACAGACATTAACAACAGAAAAGGAGAGGATGGATGGATGGAGCCCCAGTATCTACAAGAGGGAAGGAAGGCTGGTGACCAACAATATTCAGGGAGTTGATTTTACACTTACCTAGGTAAGAAGTAACAACAAACAAAGTGTATCTCATACCTTCAGTAGACAAAATCAAACGAATAAGATATAATCAGTATTTTTATAATCCATAGCCTCATCCTCTCTCTTTCCATCCACTAGGTTTTGTCCAATTTCTCCATTTCTTCCTAACTGTAGTGAAATTCCCTTCTAATTCTATTGAACTGCACCTTAAGCAGAAACTCCCTCACTCATTCTGTAGCTTTCTTAGAATCAGCCGACCTAGGCTGGGCTCAGCACTGCTCTACAAGTATCTCATCCTTTTCTCTGGACTAGTAATGAGTCCAAACATGTTCTTATGGAGAAGGCAGAGGCCCAAGAACAAAAGAAAAATGAATCTGCTTGAGACCTAGCCTTGGTCTGGACATCAGCATTTCTATTACATTTTATCGACCAAAGCAAGTCACGTGGCCAATCCCAAAGTCAAGAGGCAGAGTAGCACTCTTTGCCAACATCAGGAGGACACTGCAAAGTAACATGGCAAAGGACATGGATAAAGGGTGAGGTAAATAATTGGGACCAATAACACAAGCTATCACAGCAGGGTTTTCAGCATCCTATCCTAGAATCCCTTCCATTCTGTTCCTGGTGGTCTAAGAGGGAGATTCTTCATTCTCAAACCCACTCCACTGACTCTTTTTCTCTCTAGATCGCTCTGTTTTTAGTTGCCATTCTATCTTCTTTCCCTTCTCCCAAAGTAGCCTCATCTAATACTCCCAGAGGGAAAAGCCAACTTCATGAGACTGCCCCTGAAAACTCAAGTTCAAAGTATCTTGAGAGTTCATTTTTGATTCATTAACTAGAAGGAATAGGGATGTGTTTAGCTTTAAGTCTGGGCTTTTAATCTCTCTCCATCTTACCAGCCCTGCTTCTCTCTGTGTGGTTTTATTCTTTACACAGCCTCCTTCCATGTAGTAGGCAAGATGGCTGCTAGGAGCTCCAAAATAACATTCTCCAAGCCCAACACTCCTTCTTCCAAAGTGTACACATTAACCCTGGCAACATCTCTAATTAGCTCTGTTTGGGTCACTTGCTTATGCTTGTATCAATCACTGCAGCTAGGATAAAGGAATGATCTTATCAGCAAATCCTGATCATGTGCCCACCCTTGCAAAGAGTGGTAGGGGGCTTGTTACTATGACATCAACAGGACCATATGGCATGGGAGAGGGATTATTCATATGAGCCAAGAGAAGGATATTAGGAAAGTAAGCTGGCTAAACAAAAACTCTAGCTGGTGTGGTACATTAAAACTAGAGACTGAATAGAGCCTTGTTTGGGTTTATATCGTCCTTATTCTAAGTATAATGGGCTTTGCAGGATGGCTGCTATTAATGTGAGGAATAACCCCCTGTTTCCCAGTTCCTGTATCTACTTACCTACTTTTGCACACATGAAAACTTTCATTATGTAATTGGGAGAAGATAAAGGACACTATGAGAGAAGAAGAATTTAAGAAGAAAAACAATGATAAGTGGGATGAATATATAGAAATCTGTTAACCACTGGTTTCTTTTCATTGACTTTAGAGTCCCTTTTGTGAAAGGAGTTATTAAAGGGAAGTGCATCAAAGAGGACTTTTGATATTCTGGGTTTAAAGAGTTCTTTGGGGTCCAACTCAAGTGGAACAACTTTAGAAAGTATTACTCTTTTGTTCATTTAAAATCATTTTTACTGAGAAATAAAATGACATACATCACTGTATAAGTGTAGGGCATACAGCGTGATGGCTCGATTTACATATATAGTGAATTGATTACCAAAATAGATTCAGCTAACAAACATATTTTCATATGGACACAATAAAAAGAAAAAAAATGTTCTCCTCGTGATAACACCTCATAGGATTTACTCTCTTAAAAACCTCCCTATATGCCATCTAGCAATGTTTGCCATAGTCAACATGTTGTACCTTATATCCCTCACTTATTTGTCTTATAAGTGCAAATTTGTACCTGTTGACCAACTTTCTACAGTCCCCCCAACCTGCCCCATTTCTACTAAGTCTGATCTCTTTTTCTAGGAGTTTCTTTTCTCTTTTTCTTTCTTTTTTTTTTTAGATTCCACATATAAGTGAGATCATACAGTTTTTATCTTTAGTTCACTGTTTCTGATAATATAAACAAAAAGAGAAATAGAGAATGAAATTTAAAAACATTAACTGTATAATCCAAGTAATCCCAAATATCTTATTTAAGGTAACGTCATTACAAACCAAAAAGTATACATTTGGAAAAGAAAAGAACTTTTCCCTACATGTTTATTCTGTCATTTATTAGTTAATGACAGATTATATTTTTATATTCTTTAATGTATGTCTATATCAAATAGTGAGGTCAGATGTAAATATAGCCATAATAAAAGCAGCAAAGCTTTTTTTTTCTTCCCCAAACCCAAAATAAAACCAGAGTACCTAAATAGCAATATGAAAATCTACAAACAACATCTACAACAAAACTAAGTGGCAAGGTATCCCTTAAATACAACCAGGAAAACAAAGAAAAACAAAGAATGACAAGCCCAGTAGCAAAGACTATCCCTAGCACCCAGGTTGTTGACCAGACACAGAAATGTACAAAATGAGCCTAGAAAGTCCTACTGCAGAGTAAGGAAGATATCAAAGACTAGAGGGTTCACATGGAAACAGATTTGTGAACCAAACTGAAGAAGCTCCCACTGGCCAAATTTGGTACAGAGTGGGCTTCAGTAAAGATAAGAATTGCAAACTTATCAAATCATGTATTAATAATGATATAAAAATTGGTTGCTTTCAAAGGATTACAGAAACAAATTCATTGTTTTAAAAACTGACAAATAGGGGCATCTGGGTGGCTCAGTCTGTTAAGGGTCTGACTCTTGATTTTGGCTCAAGTCATGATCCAAGGGTCATGGGCTCATCAGACTTTGCACTGAGCATGGAGCCTACTTGAGATTCTCTCTCTCTCTCTCTCTCTCTCTCTCTCTCTCCCTGCCTTGCTCACATGTTCTCTTGTTCTCTCTCTTTCTAAAAAAAAAAAAAAGAAAAACTGGCAAATAAAGGGAGAAAATCAAGCATCTATTCTGTCATTCCTATGTGAACTGTACCACTAAGTGACCTCTACAACTCACAAATGGATCTAAGTATCAGCTCCTGCTAAAAGAAGAAATGATGCACCTCCTGATAAAAGAATACATTACCTAGAGTCTGGCCAAAGGGAGTGAAGCTGAGTCTGGTAAAACTTCATTTTATTTGCAGGAAATACACAGTTGAACTTCACCATCATTATACAATCCATAAAACCCACACTGTGCAAAACTCTACCAGTTAAATGGCCTAGGTTTTTTAGCAGATAAAATGCAAAGAAAACAAAAAGATAGAAGGAGAATCCTTAGATTAAAAAAATTTTTTTTTTAAGTTCTTAAACGTGAGCAAATTTAAACTATTATATCAAGGGATAAACATTTGAGAGATGAAACCATAAAGAAATGCAAGAAAGTTGTAATTCAAAAGTTAAGATGGTGCTTATTTTTTGGAAAGAGGGAAGGCCTAGAGTTGCACATGGATGCTTCCTGGGGTGCTAGCGACACTTTCTTTGTTGACCTGGGTAGTGATTTCACGGGTGTTTCCTTTATAATATTTTGATGACTTGTACATTTGTTTTCTGTGGTTGCCCTTCTATTTCTTTTATTTCTTTTTTGTTTTGTTTTATTTTTTTCAATGTTTATTTATTTTATTTTGAGAGACAGAGAGAGGCAGGGGAAAGGGGTGGAGAGAGGGAGAGAGAGAGAATCTCAAGGTGGCTCCGAGCTGTCAGTGCAGAGCCTGACGCAGGGCTTGATCTTACAAACCATTAGATCATGACCCGAGCTGAAATCAAGAGTCAGTCAGTCAGTCAACTTCCTGAGCCACCCAAGTGCCCTTTAAAATATAAATGGCAAATTACGAAACAATGAAGGGCAAAAAATAGAAGTGGGAAATAGTATGGTAAGCTTACCTTAAATTCAAGGCCATCTTTTAATTGGAACACCAAAGCCAATCACCCTGGGGCAAAAAAAAAAAGGAGACAGAATGTCACTCATGGACAAAGTTGAGACCCTAGAGATAACAAAGTGTCAGAGCAGATGCTACTGTCCAGAATCTACAACTTCCACCAGGCAAAACATGCTGACATTCTAGTCCCTAGACGAACAGAGAAAGTAATCATAAAAATGCTTTTAAAAATAAATTATCAATGAATGGAATCAAGGGGTTGAGGGGATTCGCAACTATAGATATCATATTCATAAAATGGGAAATAGAATCCACTAAATGCAAATGTACTTTGTTACCAACTTTTCTGGACTGCATTTTATCAGTCCTGAAGCCTTTGTCGTATACTTCCCTCTCATAGCAAACAATAGTGACTCCCTAGTAAGCCACTGAGTAACCTAGGAGCACCTGGGTGGCTCAGTTGGCTAAGCGTCCAACTCTTGGTTTCAGTTCAGGTCATGCTCTCACAATTCATGGGTTTGAGCCCCCCATCAGGTTCTGTGCTGACAGTATGGAGCCTGCTTGGAATGATTCTCTCTCTCCCTCTCTCTCAGTCCCTCTCCAGCTCTCTTTCTCTCTCTCTCTCTCAAAATAAATAAATAAACATTTAAAAAATTATAAACTGAGTCACCGAAATTGGCAATTCAATTTGTCTATTTTGAGACCCTCCAGGTTAGAAGGGGCTTATACATGATTCTTTCTTTTTTTAATTGAAATACATTTGACATACAATATTGTGTAAATTTATGGTGTACAAGATGTTGATCTGATACATTTACATATTGTAATAAAATTGCCATTTAGTGATAGCACCACTATCATGTGACAAAATCATCAGTTCTTTTTTGGAGTTATTCTTCATACTAAATCAGACAAAAGGAATGTAACTTGAGTTCTTGACACAGTGGGGTCTACCTTGACATTTCCAAAAGCAGAAGATGAAAAGCTTAGACCTGGATAATTGTGAGAGACTGAATTAGTGCACTAATTCTTCACCTATCTTTGTACCCACATCTTTTGCCAAGTCAATGAGGGGTTCCTCCTACTAGAGGTATTCTTCTACTTTCTCTCCCTCTCTTCATGTTGGCCTTAACCAAGAGAATGGCCAAGAAGTGTGCCATTTTCCATATGTTATGCTTCTCTAATTTTTCCTTCTCCTTTAATTCCTGACTGCAGACTAAAAGAGAGGACGAGGAGATCCAAGCTTTAGCAATAAAATTCATATATAAAATTCAGTTATCTATACATTGCAGCCTTCATCCCTGGCCTCCTACCTTTTATTTCTTTTCTCTCTTCCCAACTATGTGATTTTATGATTTGATCCCTCACGTGGCCTGCATGAGTGGAGTACATGCACTCCCCACATTGTCTTTTGCCTCTATTCCTAGATAAGGGTTGGAAGTGGGGTGGAGGGAAGGAAGAAAAGGGGGAAGAAAAACTTGTCACTGTTCGTGTTCCATTTTAAACTGCATCCCACCTACAACCTATTTTGTCATTTCGGAACCATCACTCTCACCTATGATTCATTTCTGCATGTTTTGTTATTCCCAATTTCGCAATCTCAAGACACTACAAAGAAATATGCCAGGCGATAAAGAAGATTCTCATAAGGAGAAAATGGATGCTGTCTTCCCCAACCCAACACATTACAAGGTAGTGAGATTGCCAACAATCCTCCTGGAGGCAAACAAACTGTCGCAAGAAGACATCCTCAAAGACTCCCTTTCATCCTGTGAATCAGGATGAAATGACAGATGCCTCGCATTCATCCTGGGAGTGTGGGGTTCTTCCCCAGAGAGGAACCACCGGCCATACAGGGCTGGATGACCAAGCATCACCACCACAAAAGAGAAAGAGTGGCCATGACAATGCTGCCACCTTCCACTGGAAATTTCTCTCCTCCCCTCTTTCTGGCTGGGTTACAGCCTTGTAGCTGCCATGGCTGGAGTTCACATGTCTGATGCTCCAGGGCAGTGAAATCTCATGAGTGGAATATTCCGTATCTTTGATGCAGGGAATTTTTTTGGATGATTACCTTTTCCAAACTGTGAACAAAAATTTGCATGACTACATCAGCGCTCCTAGGGATTGCCAAAGAGCCATTATAAGCCAATGTCTTTAAATCTGCCATTCAATTACCCCAGAAACATCTTCTGAGGGAATGAAGCTAAACATTGAGTGTGCGCTATTTACCATGTACTTACATACCTTACCTTTTATTCAATTCTCATAACATCCCGATAAAACACGTATTTTTATTTCCATTCTACTGATGAGGAGGATTAAGGGTCAAGGAGATTCAGTTACATTATTTAAGGTTATATAGTTTCTAAAAGGTGAAACTACTTGTGGGAAGAACAAGACAGCTCACCAATTGCACAGAGCTGTTGTGAAGAGAAGACGCACTATTTTAATATTCTTAAAGTTTATTTATTTTTGAGAGAAAGAGAGACAGAGCGCAAGTGGAAGAGAGGCAGAGAGAGAGGGAGACACAGAATCTGAAGTAGGCTCCAATCTCTAAGCTTTCAGCACAAGAGCCTGATGCAAGGCTCGAACTCGTGAACTGTGAGACCATGACCTGAGCCAAAGTCAGACACTTGACCTACTGAGCCACTCAGGCACCCCAAGAGAAGATGCATTATTTTATATGATGTCACATGGTGCTTAGGTATATAAGAAATGCTCATGCCCTCCTCCTTATCCCTCAGTGCTCTACTCATTCACCCATTCATTTATTCTTTCAACAAACTCATACTGAGTGCCTTCTCTGTCAGAGACTGTGCCAAGCACTGGGAGGTCCAACCCTCGAAAACAGATACAGAGATAAAAATGGGCTCGTCCTCAGATTACACACAATATGCTCGGTCCACTTGGCAGGAAGCCTCTTGATTAATAGGAATTTCACTCTTGTTCAAGTTACCAGATTAGACCCAAGATGGAGTCATTCATGCCAAGCTCCACATTAGCAAACCAAACTTAACAAATTTCTGTGCTCAGATCTTCCAGAAAAGGAAGGCCTGTTTAATCCAATCAGTACTTGCCTGCTAGCACAATTTACCTAATCTAGCTGCTAGACCTCCCTTTGCTCCATGTAAGGAAAGAAATTTCACTTTAACCAATCAGCAAATGCCCAGTATGACTCTCTTGTTCTTGCCCTCTGTGGTCTATCACTTTGTTAAGGTCTTTGAAGCTCCTTTCTATCTGCTAGGTTAAATGCTGCCTGATTCATGAATCACTGAATAAAAGCCTATCAGATCAGTAAGTTGTCTGCGGAAATTTTTCTTTTAGCACTCTAAATACTAACTGCATCATCTGCCAGACCATTTTATCACTGGGGATTCCTGATCACCCCCAACGTGGGTGCCAAGCCCCACTTTGTTTCCTTAGGCATCCACAGGCTCTGTTTCCTCCTGGGGAGAAGGTTGATGTGTTTTTTCGTAGGGAAATAGGTGGGCTCCAATCAAAGTCTCCACAGTTATCAGTTTATTATGTCATACTGACTTGGAAACTTTAATTTAAATTCACCTCTTGTCTACAATAATGCTGATGGGATTCAATCAAGCCAGATATTAGATCAAATCACAAGCTTGCTAACTTCTTAATTAGCAATTTGTGGCCACTGTGTATATAGAAGTCAAACCCTAATGACAACCATTTAAATTTCACTTTGCCTTACTCATTTTTAAGTGTTTAGGTCTTTTTGTTTTTACCTCCATGGCAAATTCTGCTGAAGCCCAGCATGGCTCTGAACCAAAAGGCTGATTTCAGCTACTCAGTTTATACTGCCCACATCCAGCATGGGGCTATACTCAAGTTCCATGCTCTCTTCAAAGTCTAAGATGCAGCCTCTGACCCAATGCCACTCTATCACAGTCTTGGGCCCGTAGAAAGCTCTTATTCATTTGTTCATTCATTCATTCAGTCAGTCAGTCAGTCAGTCAGTCACTCAGTCAATGAACAAGCCTTTCAGTGCATCCACTTGTCAGCTCTGTGCTAGGCTGTGAGTGTAGAAAGGATATACCTCTGCCCTCAAGGAATGTTCAATATAGGGAGGCAGAAGTCAACAGGCACTGGCCATTCAATGTGACAGGAACTACAGTAGGGAAAGTAAGGTGCTATAAGGACATGTAAGAGAGGGAGCTGACCCAACGGGGAGAGCAGAGTAGGCTTTCCCAAGGAAGTGACATTCCAATCCTGAAGGAAAATTTAGGATTAATCAGATAAGTGTTTGGAGAGGAAGAGACACCTGAGTGAAAATGGGGAACGGGATGAAATGTTTCAGGCAAAGGAAGATGTATACATGAAAGCTTCAAAGATAAAAAAGAGAATGGTACTCTGTAAAAATTTTTAAAAAAGAAAAGTTCAATATTTTTTAATAGAAGATAGCTCATAAGAGGAGAGTGGACAGGATAATTTTAGAAGGAAAGAAGACTTATTCAGATCTCCTTGCTTCATGTGAAGGAATTTGGACTTAATTATGAGCCAGGATCTCACCATAGAGCATGCTAAAATATCAATGTTTTTCCATATTCTACTTTTGGAAGCCTGGTTCAGTGCCCTCTGTCCATATGTCTAAAGCCAGTTCAGACAGTGGAGATTATTTCTAAAGATTTCAATTGAGGTCTTTATTAACCCCCTCTGGTAAAATTATAACTGTTATCCCTGCCTCCACCCCTCTGTATTCCATTACAATGATGTCTCCACCATCAAAGAGCTATACATTATGGTGGGGTGGATTAGACATGTGTTCTGTGTAACTCTTATGAGCCCAGATACATATGTGGTCCGGTTTCGGGATAGTGCCATGATTAAAGAAACAGAGTGAAGCAATTAAGTCAAAGTGTTTCTTGACTTAAACACTAAAACTAAACTTTCTCAAATACTGAGAACAAGATCTGAAGAGATCTTGTCTGTGCCAACAGATCTTCATTTTTCCAGATATCTAAGCCAAGCCTGGAGTAATTCTTGACTCCTCTTTTTCTCCTTATCCCACATCAGATCCACTGGCAAATCTTGTCAGCTCTACCTACATAAGTTATTCAGAATTTCAACCACTCCTCCCAACCTTGGTCCAAGCTACCATTATGTATCACCCAGATTATTGCAGTAGCCTCCTGACTAATCTCCACACCCGCCATCCTCACTGTACTGCAATCTATTCTCAGCACAGCAGCCAGAGTAAATCCTCTATGATGGAAGTCAGGTCAAGCTCCCCCTCTGAGCAAACTTTCCACCGGTGTCCCGTTTTAATGTCCTAGAGACCTCCCCCTTCCGTTCTTTCTTACCATTATTCATCGTCAAGCCATACTGTCCACTTCACTGTTCTTAATACACATACCACACTCCTGCCTCAGGGCCTTTTGGACTTTCTGTCTTGTTTGCTCAAAATACTCCCCCCCCTCCAGGTATAGACAGAGAGAAATCATTCTTTCAGGTATGCGCTCACATGTCAGTATATTGGTAAATACTACCTTGACCATTGTATGTAGAGTGGTATTTCTACCATAACTTCATCACGGAAGCCCTTATTGTTTTAATGTTATTTGTAGGGACCAAGGGCAATCTCCTTTAAAATGTGCCACTTTGGCATATTGAATATTTTAAATAAAAGTAACTTAAGAAACAGCCAATACAAAAAGAACACTCTGACTGCCTCCCTATCTTTGTTTCCAGAAAGTGAGAAATAAATCTGCCATGCGAAAGGCACTCTCCCTGTACCAGGGACGAAGAAGAGAGCCTTATGACCAAAGATAAGAAATAGAGAGCTGAGAAGGCTGTATAAACTCCTTATAACTTTTTACTAATTCACTGCCCCAGCACAAATTTTGTTTAGAATTCCTTACAAATAGACATTCCCTTTAAAGTTAAGTTTTCTTTGTCCCGCGAATTCCTCACAGATATGTTGTCTCCTTTGTTTAAAAAAAGTATAAAAATGGCCTGCCTTGGTCATTTCTTCGGGTCTTAATTTCATTATTGGGCTTCCATGTGTACATAAAAGAACTTTGGATTTTTTTCTACTGGAAAAACCTTATAACAGAGGAAGAATCTTACATAGAGGAAAATTTCTTCCTCCCCCACATACTTATTTTACTATATATATATATATATATATATATATATATATATATATATATGTGTGTGTGTGTGTGTGTGTGTTGCCATCTCTTAGAACTTCGTGAGGACAAGAACTTTGTTTTACTCACCACTATCACCTATGTCTGGATAAATGCTGGAAACATGGCTTAACAAAAATCCACAGAATAAATGAATGTGGTCCCCTGACCAGCAGCAGCATCCCTAGGGAACTAATAAGAAATACAAATATTCAAGCTGCACCCCAAACCTACTAAGTCCAACTCTGACGGTGAAGGCCAGGAATCTATATTCAATAATCTTCCAGGCAATTCTAATGCACAGAAAGTTTGAAAACCACTGCTCTTGCTAATACCTTCTACCTCCTACATACAGATAATGAAGTCTGAAAAGGCGAAATTACTTCCTGGGGTGGGAGCCCTGGATTACAACTACAAGTGTGTGATTCCCGAGACTGCCCACATAATCACGGCATTGTGATGGTTGCGTACAAGGTTACCTTCCTCTCGGAGAAATTTTTATATTCCCCTCATTGGAATATTTCCTACTCTGAAGACACAGTATGCACTTCCAAACAGTTGCCAGAATGAGGCAGAGACTAAGACCATGTCAGAAGCGAGCTCCCTGGAGGCACAATTATTTCTTAGAACTCCTGTCTGCCTCAAAGACGTGCTTTGCATTTTCAACCCGGGCAGCGGAAAGTCAAAGTCGCCACCTGCCTGCTCCTCCCGGACACCTATCTGGGCTCCTCTCATCACCAAACAAGCGCAAACACCACTGCCTCCTGGAAATTGGTTTTTAAGAGAAATGAATAAAAGGAGCTCTGTGAACTTGAAAGGCTTCAGCGGCAAAGCAGACCTCCGGCTTCGATGGTCTGCTCCTGTCTCGGCTGTCAGCCGGAAATGCTAACAGCTAGTCCAGGGAGAAGTCGCTGCTGAGATGTGCTGCAAAAGTACTCCGGGAAAAGCCAGAAGCCTCTCCTGCGGTCTGTGGCCTCCCAGCTGCCAGTGGTCAGCATGGCGTATCCCTTTAAGGTGCTTTCTGACAGCTTAATCCCCCTCATCTCCCCACTGCCCATCTCCCAGCCACCCTCTCCACATTTGCCTCCAGCCTTAGGCTATGCTCCTGTGGAATTTTAGTGAGAGGAGGCAGCCTAATGCGGAGCGGCCTCTCCCTGGAGATTCAAGAACCAGCAGGACAAATAAAGTTCAAGTTCTACCCTGTTGCTCTCACACAAGCCACCTGCTTCATTTCCTCCTTCAAATTCAGTCTCGCTTGGGATGTTTTCTGTCACATCAGGCAATCTCCTAAGGTGTAAAAATGCCGAGAAGAAATTGGCTGCATAGACCCAAGAATCTAATATCTTTTATTTAGCTAAATGCTAAGGCTGCCGCCTAGCAAATCAGGAGCGGAGAAGGCAGGTGGGGGTGCTGCTTGCCTCGACTATCGTCAGGCCTCAGCTAGAAGTGGCAAAGGTGTCTGCTCTTCAGCACTGAGCATCATGGCTGTCGACTCAGCCTCTGTTCCTGGGAGTGTGTCCACAAGAAAAACCTGTGACAACAGCCAGGGAAGCCTCGGCACAGCTAAACGTGCCGTTCCGGGTCCTGGAGGCACGTAGGAAAATGTCCATTGACCCAGGAACATGCATCCTGCAACCACTGGGTCTCAACCAAAGCAGCACCACGACTGCCTTTTGCCATGGAGAGTTTCTCGAAAATCAGCCACATAAGACATGGAATGAAACGAAATGAAATACATTAGTTAACATAAATTGTGTGCCAAACACTTTAAATATCTTACCTTTAATGCCACACTCTTCCGTTTCCTGAGAGGCTGAGGCACGTAAGCAAATGAGCATTACCTTGAACACTCACAGATTTGCTTTAACATTTTTTTAATGTTTATTTATTTTTGAGAGGGAGAGAGAGAGACAGAGGGCAAGAGGGGCGCAGAGACAGAGGGAGACACAGATTCTGAGTCAGGCTCCAGGCTCTGGGCTGTCAGCACAGAGCCCGACATGGGGCTCGAACCCATGAACCGGGAGATCATGACCGGAGTCAAAGCCGGACGCTTAACCAACTGAGCCACCCAGGCACCCCCAGATTTGCTTTTAAATGTTACCTCCAAAGCTTACTCATGCTATTACCTTGAGCAACTCAGTTAAAGTTACCGGCCCTCCATTTCCGGGGTGCCAAAGGGGCCACTGTGAGCAATGGATGGTTGGCATCTGACTGCAAACTGCAATCCCCTGGGGAGCTCCTAAAATACCAAGGCCTTGATCTGCAATGTGGCTCAGACACGGGGATTAGTGGCAAACTTTCCCAGGCGATTCTCACACAGTAGAGCTGAAGTACCACTGATTATAAGACATGAGATTATGGACGTCAGACCCTGACAGCTGCTTAATAAATGCGTCCACAACCGTGTTCACTGCTCATCGTCCCTTGAAGCAGAGAAAAGGCCCAGAAGGAGAGCAGAAACGCTCTAATTGTCTGACCATCTGACATGCAGTGTATTCACATCCAGGCAGAAACATTGACATTAAAACTGCTGGCTGCATGGGCTTGGAGGATTATCTGTAGATTTACGTTTTTTTCTAGGTCATCCGCCATATCCCGTGACAGGCAACTTGGCAGTGACTATCTTTAGCAGGAGAGCGTGTTATTGGACTTCAAGGTGATGTCAGTGAGATAACCATGAAGGATGATATACATGTAAGGAATTATTATTAGACCCAGTAAGGAACTGGGGACATGAATTTTCCCCTTGTGGGAATGCTGCAAATTCATGCCTCTCAAATTAGATATTGAATTAGCTTAAGCAATAAGAAGTTTAAATCCAGCCATGGTAACTCCTTATCTCCCAGCTGATATCATCCAATTACACTATTCTTCAGGTTGAGATAACTTCTCCCTAATTATAGAATCCTAATAGGGTTTGAAATATTATTCCTGCTCTGACGGATGACACCTGAAATTCTTCATTTTCTGTTCCAGCCTACACCAGTTCTCAATCCCTGGCTTCTCAGTTCTCCATCAAATGTAATACGCATTTTGAAAAACAAAACAAACCAAACAAACAAAAAAGCAGGTAACCTGAACATCACGGCATTGTGCTAACCCAAGGTCTCCCTAACTGCATGGCTCTCAAACAGAGAGACAAATACACTGGCAACGGTAACCAGGAATGAGAAACAAACTTAGTTTTCAAAACCCAGCTGTGAACAGGCTGAGCCAAAGAAAGCATTAGTCATACATTAACTTGAAAGTGCATTATTTAAACTGCACTTTGGTAATGTCCGATGGGTTTGTGATTTTTTTAATCGGATGAACTAACTTATGTTTGGTAATTGAAAGTAGATTTACATTCTAGTTCTCTGGGACAACATCTCTGCATTGACTATGCCCCAGCTTGGCTCGCTCCACAGATCACGCCCCAGGCCCATGTGTGTCTATATGGTAACAGACAAGGAGGTGGGATGCAAAGCGAATACAGATAGAAGATGAATCTTGAAGATGGATGGGCCAAAAGTGAAGGGCCTCACGGTGGCTCCGTGAACCAGGGTAATGCGAAACATGTCCATCTGAGAGCAGACCAGGAGAGAAAGCCCAGCCAGGGAGGGACTAGATGGTAAATGGGAATTCAGCCTGGTTCAAGGAGGCATAAATGAGTTGAAATGGACAATCATGTGGAGAAATCCTAGAAGAATACTAGCAGTAAGGGCACAGAGGCACACACAAGAGCCCATAATAAATTCTACCCAGTGCCTGCAGAATTAAGGAATGAATCATGTCTTCCCAATGGACATTTACCTCTCTTCTTCCCTCTTCTGGTAATCATAGCTCAGGAAGGATTGGGAACGGAACACACTGGGACTTCAGCAGCAAGGAATTTATGAACACACATGCCAGGACTAAATGGGAAAGGTCAGAGAAGATAGGCACAGCCCCCCAAAAGGCAGGTCCAGGAGAGTCAGTTGATTCATAATAAAAATAATATTCACAATAATAGGTGACATGCATCGATGCTGTGCTTACTACATTACATGCTTTATTCTCATTTAGAACTACCAATAACTCTACTTATAAAGTTAAGATTCTTTTGGCCAAGGGTGCCTGGGTGGCTCATTAAGCATTGGACTTTGACTCAGGTCATGATCTCACGGTTCATGATTTTGAGTCCTACATTGGCTGAGCTCAAGACCCACTTTGGGTAAAACAAGAGCCCTGCTTTGGGTGAACTCTGCTCCTCTCTCTCCCTCTCCCTCTCCCTCTCTCTCTCTCTCTCTCTCTCTCTCCCCCTGGCTCACTTGTGCCCTCTCTCTCTCTCTCTCTCTCAAAAAAGATCCATTTAGCTAAAAGAAATAAAACCTCTTACTCAAATGGACTTACCTAGGAAGTAAATCTATTCTCTCTATAAGAGGGAATCCAGTGGAAAGGAGACTTCAGGATTGGGTTGATCCCTGTGCTTCAACCGTGTCATGCAAGAAATAGGTGTCTACCCGTGTCCATGCTCTTATATCCTCAGTGTTGGTTGCATCACCAGAGGGTAGCAAGATGGCTACAGCAGCTTCAGGTTGTCACATCCAATATCCAGACAGAAAAGTGACTCTCCTCGTGGCTCTCAGGAGTCAGGGAACTGGCCACCAGCAGATTTCCCCTCAATTCTCCATGAACGTAACTAGGACATGTGCCCATTCATGAAGCCAGTGTTACAAAGCTCCCTTTCCCTGAGGATCAACGGAGGAAGGATGGAGACCAGAACAAAGCTGCAGTTCAGTTAGAAAGAGACAACGAAACCGTGCCTCCTACATTGAAACTGCTGTTATCCTCTGAAAGAGAAAATGAAGCCCAAGGAAAATTTAATAACCTTCCCAAGGTCACAAAGCTATCCAGAGGAAGAAGCAAGAAATATTCCAGGGAAGTCCGACTTCAAAGCCCGTACTTCAGACTTTTAGCCATACTGCTGTGTCGATGAGAGAGAGAAGAGGAAAGTTGAAGCCGAAAGAAACTACTCATGGATATCTGTCAGTAGTGTGGGAAAGCCAACACGTAATGCCCTAGAGTTTTTCAGCATTTGGTCCCTGGTCATCCGGATTCGAGCCAGTAGCTGGTCAAAGGGAGCACATCCAACCTCTTCAAATAATTGGGCAAAACGTGAGGCAGAGTATTAGCATTCCAGACATGTTCACAGGCTGAGACTCTGCAGGAGGACAGGGTAAGCTACCAGGGAGAGAGCCAGCACCCAGGGCCTCAAGATTGAGTCCAGGCCCTACTAGAACTGAAGGGAGCCTGAGGTGAGGTAGGACCTGGCTCAGGCAGGGGGTGAGGCTGCTGGACCAAGCACCCAGGGAGCTGGAAGCTGGCTGGAGCAGGCAGGAACTGATTCGAGTTTCACAGCCATAGCCAGTGTTAAAACCAGCAAAGTGGGGGAATCCACAGTCTGGAATGGACCTTGCAATCCCTTGGCACTTATGAAGTCCACAAGAAGCAACAGGCCCCACCTCCCATGGTGTCAGCCTCTAATAAGAGACAACCTATTAAATAGGTAAAACATCTACGATTGGAGTAATGGAAACAGAAGTAAGAAATAATGATGATGAGGTCAATGCAGGATTCTTTTCTCCCCAGCAGAAAGGCTGAGAATCGCTCAAACTGTATCCTGTATCTCAATGAAAGACACAAAGGCTTCCTTTAAGAATATGTTGGAGACTAACTAGAATCATCCTTGAAAACCACAGACAATATATTTATTCCACCTCAGGCCCCAGGTGGTTTCTGAATATGCTTTTTTTCTTACTGCTTCTCTCAGCTGTGAGGACCCTCCTCAAATTCTCTCTGTTCCTGGGTAGGAGATGTCTGAATGACCCACCTTAAAGCAACTTCTGAAGAGACAAAGGCAAAGACCCAAGGCTGCTTTCCAAGAATACTATTCCTATAAAAAAGGTTTTCATATTTCTCTTCTTGGGTAAAATCATTTATATTCAAATCACAGCAAAGCAGCATATGAAATGGGAAGTTGAGCGAGAGTCTGGCTAACTTAAGGTAACAAGGGTCCCAATTTCTATTCAATTACGTGGATCATTTGCAAACATCAGGGTGGGTGGGAAGTGATCTCTAAATGCTCTATGTAGTGCGTAGTTTTAAATTAACCAATGCATGATGCTCCTGCGGTCCATTCACTGCTGTCCTGTCCCCACTGTACACACAGCAACAAGGACTTCCTGTTCTATATGCTGCCCTCGGGGTAGGTTTGCCACAGCAAAAATGCAGAGAAAAAGAAAGGAAGGCTGCACAGCCTTGAATTTCAAAACGCACTTCTGAGGTCCTTGGCAAAGATAGTTGATTTTAAAAGAAAGGCTTTCTTCACAAGAACCTGGCTATTTTGAGTAGCAAAAGAAAAAAATGCTGTATGATCAATAATAGATTTGAGGATGAAGAGCTGTCTACCCCTATTCCATTAGAGGATCAGGAAGAGATCTGTGGGTGGGGTGGGGACACATGGAGGGTTGCATGGAGAGGCTTGAAGGGACAACATAACTAGTAACACAGTTGGTGTCACAAGATTCCTCAGAATCGGGCTGCAAGGAACACAGGTGCAGCACCAGGGAGCTCTCAGAAGTTGAGTCAGTGTTTATAGACCCTCTGATTGCCAGTGGAGAATGTTCTATACTGTTGCCTCTACCATCGCTAACTGTCTTCAGGTCATCAGTAAACAACATTCACCCACAGTGGCCAGTGAGCCTGTGGGTTCTCCAGCGAGAGTGATATCATTCGACCCTTCCCCAAATTACTACATGGGTCAGTTGACCCTTGTCAATGGTCCAGGGCAACCAGAAGCCCCATGGGTCTAAGGATAGAGGCTGGATGCCTAGAAAGTTGCTGATGGTGAAGATGGAAACACTAAAGTAGAAGAAGAGACTTGTTTGAGATCTTCCCCTTAAGGCCCTCCAATAGTGCAAGTGCCTGCCTTTCTTCATCTCCAACAGAGTTGGCTTACAGCATTGACCTATCTAGGTCAAGTTCACAGTATCACTTATAAACCCAAAATGTATTAACAATCTCTTAATAATGTCATAATAACTTCCTTCAGCTAATACATAATGATTTCCTTCAGCTAAGTGCTCACAGGATTTGACCTGAAGGACTGAGACTCCTGTTCCAGCACAAGAGGCAGGATGGAGACCCAACTTTCCAAAAGAAATCCTTATGGAGCTCAGCAGGCCACAGCCTTGGAAACTTCTTTTGAACTCTGGAGGCCTTGCCTGTCAGTGAGACAATACTGTCACCTCATAGCCTCAGCTTCCTCCTCTGTAAAATTAAGGGAATGAGGCAGATAGTCTCTACAATCACAGATTCTATAATTTCCAGAGTCCTTGGCTGGACTCCAACAGAAATCTTTCATTTTTTTCATTCCTGTCTCCAAGACTAAAAGCTGTAAAGCTAACAGGAAATCAACAACAGCAACAAAATCAAGAAATGCAGAGAAAAAGAAAACCACATCCATTCAAACAGCCTGATTCCTCCATCGGTCACTATTAAAGATGCTGCCAACAACTAGAGTGCCATTGACATTGGGTTTCCTTATCGCCTTGGAGACCCTGCCATCCTCTACCTAATTGATGGGCCCTATGAGAAACAGAGAAAACAGGAATATAAACTAGAGAGGAACTTTCTTTGCCAAGTTGTCACTGTAGGGTTGACAGATGAGCTTTCTTCTTGAATGTAGGCTATGCCTCAAATGTGAGATGAGCTTTTACTTCTGACTCCCTTTAGTTTGGTGCTCGTCTATGGTTTCTTGTGACTCTGGCAAATGATAGGACACCCCTAGGGTTTCTAAAGCCAGAGGTCATAAACAGGCTACCTGTGGACATGCTTTACATGCTAAATAGCCCACCTGGAGCCCCAGCATTTTTTTTTAATCGCTTGTAATTTATTTATTTATTTTTATTTTTTATTTTTTTTAATTTACATCCAAATTAGCTAGCATATAGTGCAAAACTGATTTCAGGAGTAGATTCCTTGGTGCCCCTTACCCATTTAGCCCATCCCCCTTCCCACAACCCCTCCAGTAACCCTCAGTTTGTTCTCCAACCTTAAAAGTCTCTCATGTTTTGTCCCCCTCCCTGTTTTTATATTATTTTTGTTTCCCTTCCCTTATGTTCATCTGTTTTGCCTCTTAAAGTCCTCATATGAGTGAAGTCATATGATTTTTGTTTTTCTCTGACTAATTTCACTTAGCATAATACCCCCCAGTTCCATCCACGTAGTTGCAAATAGCAAGATTTCATTCTTTTTGATTGCCAAGTAATACTCCATTGTATATATATACCACATCTTTATCCATTCATCCATTGACGGACATTTGGGCTCTTTCCATACTTTGGCTATTGTTGATAGTGCTGCTATAAACATGGGAGTGCATGTGTCCCTTCCAAACAGCACGTCTGTATCCCTTGGATAAATGCCTAGTAGTGCAAGTGCTGGGTCATAGGGTAGTTCTATTTTTAGTTTTTTGAGGAAACTTCATACTGTTTTCCAGAGTGGCTGCACCAGCTTGCATTGCCCCCAACAATGCAAAAGAGATCCTCCTTCTCAGCGTCCTCGCCAATATCTGTTGTTGCCTGAGTTATTAATGCTAGCCATTCTGACAGGTGTCAGGTGGTATCTCATTGTGGTTTTGATTTGTATTTCCCTGACAATGAGTGATGTTGAGCATTTTTTCATGTGTCGGTTGGCCATCTGGATGTCTTCTTTGGAGAAGTATCTATTCATGTCTTTTTCCCATTTCTTCACTGGATTATTTGTCTTCTGGGTGTTGAGTTTGATAAGTTCTTTATGGATTTTGGATACTAACCCTTTATCTGATATGTCATTTGCAAATGTCTTCTCCCATTCTGTTGGTTGCCTTTTAGTTTTGCTGATTATTTCCTTCTTTGTGCAGAAGCTTTTTATTTTGATGAGGTCCCAGTAGTTCATTTTTGCTTTTGTTTCCCTTGCCTCCAGAGGGAACTTGCTGCAGCCAAGATCAAAGAGGTTTTTGCCTGCTTTCTCCTGTAGGATTTTGATGGCTTCCTGTCTTATATTTATGTCTTTCATCCATTTTGAGTTTATTTTTGTGTATGGTGTAAGAAAGTGGCCCAGGTTCTTTCTTCTGCATGTCGCTGTCCAGTTTCCGCAGCACCACTTGCTGAAGAGACTGTCTTTTTTCCATTAGGTATTCTTTCCTGCTTTGTCAAAGATTAGTTGGCCATACATTTGTGGGTCCATTTATGGGTTCTCTATTCTGTTCCATTGATCAGTGTCTGTTCTTGTGGCAGTGCCATGCTGTTTTGATGATTACAGCTTTGTTGTATAGCTTGAAGTCTGAGATTTGATGCCTCCTGCTTTGGTTTTCTTTTTCAAGATCGCTTTGGCTATTTGGGGTCTTTTCTGGTTCCATACAAATTTTAGGATTATCTGTTCTAGCTCTGTGGTGTTATTTTGATAGGTATTGCATTGAATATGTAGATTGCTTTGGGTAGTATCAACATTTTAACAATATTTGTTCTTCATATCCAGGAGCATGGAATCTTTTTCCATTTTTTTTGTCTCTTCTTCAATTTCTTTCATAAGCTTTCTATAGTTTTCAGTGTATAGATTTTTCACCCTTTGGTTAGATTTATTCCTAGGTATTTTATGGTTTTTTGTACAACTGTAAATGGGATCGATTCCTTGATTTCTCTTTCTGTTGCTACATTGTTGGTGTATAGGAATGCAACAGAGTACTGTGCATTGATTTTATATCCTGCAACTTTGCTGAATTCATGAATCAATTCTAGCAGTTTTTTGGTGGACCCTTTAGGGTTTTCCATATAAAGTACCATGTCATCTGCGAAGAGTGAAAGTTTGACCCCCCCTCCTGGCCAATTGGGATGCCTTTTATTTCTTTGTGTTGTCTGATTGCAGAGGCTAAGACTTCCAATACCATGTTGAATAACAGTGGTGAGAGTGAACATCCCTGTCTTATTCCTGACCTTAGGGGGAAAGCTCTCAGTTTGTCCCCATTGAGGATGATATTAGCGTTGGCTCATTCATATGTGGCTTTTATGATCTCGAGCTATGCTCCTTCTATCCCTTCTTTCTTAAGGGTTTTTATCAAGAAAGGATGCTCTATTTTGTCAAATGCTTTCTCTGCATCTATTGAGAGGATCATATGGTTCTTGTCCTTTCTTTTATTGATGTGATGAATCACGTTAATTGTTTTGCGGATATTGAGCCAGCCCTGCATCCCAGGTATAAATCCCACTTGGTCGTGGTGAATAATTTTTTTAATGTATTTTTGGACCCAGTTGGCTAATATCTTGTGGAGGATTTTGGTATCCATGTTCATTAGGGAAATTGGTCTATAGTTCTCCTTTTTAGTGGGGTCTCTGTCTGGTTTTGGAATCAAGGAAATGCTGACTTCATAGGAAGAGTTTGGAAGTTTTCCTTCCATTTCTATTTTTTGGAACAGCTTCAAGAGAATAGGTGTTAACTCTTCCTTAAATGTTTGGTAGAATTGTCCTGGAAAGCCATCTGGCCCTGGACTATTGTTTTTGGCACATTTTTGATTACTAATTCGATTTCTTTACTGGTTATGGGTCTGTTCAAATTTTCTATTTCTTCCTGTTTCAGTTTTGGTAGTGTATATGTTTCTAGGAATTTGTCCATTTCTTCCAGAGTGCCCATTTTATTGGCATATAATTGCTCATAATATTCTCTTATTATTGTTTGTATTTCTGCTGTGTTGGTTGTGATCTCTCCTCTTTCATTTTTGATTTTATTTATTTGAGTCCTTTCCTATTTCTTTTTGATCAAACTGGCTAATGGTTTATCAATTTTGTTAATTCTTTCAAAGAACCAGCTTCTGGCTTAATTGATCTGTTCTGCTATTTTTTGTTTTTTGTTTTGTTTTGTTTGGTTTGGTTTCTATAGCATTACTTTCTGCTCTAATCTTTATTATTTCCTGTCTTCTGCTGGTTTTGCGTCTTATTTGCTATTCTTTTTCCAGCTCTTTAAAGCATAAGGGTAGGTTGTGTATCTGAGATCTTTCTTCCTTCTCTAGGAAGGCCTGGGTTGCTATATACTTCCCTCTCATGACTGCCTTTGCTGCATCCCAGGGGTTTTGGGTTGTGGTGTTATCATTTTCATTGACTTCCATCTACTTTTTAATTTCCTCTTTAACTTCTTGGTTAGCCCATTCATTCTTTAGTAGGATGTTCTTCAGTCTCCAAGTATTTGTTACCTTTCCAATTTTTTTTTTTTGTAGTTGATTTTGAGTTTCATAGCATTGTGGTCTGAAAATATGCACGGTATGATCTCGATCTCTTTGTACTCACTTAGGGCTGAATTGTGTCCCAGTATATGGTCTATTCTGGAGAATGTTCCATGTGCACTGGAGAAGAATGTATATTCTGCTGCTTTAGGATGAAATGTTCTGAATATATCTGTTAAGTCCATCTGGTCCAGTGTGTCATTCAAAGCCATTGTTTCTTTGTTGATTTTTTGATTAGATGATTGGTCCATTGCTGTAAGTGGGGTATTGAAGTCTCCTACTATTATGGTATTACTGTCGATGAGTTTCTTTACGTTTGTGATTAATTGATTTATATACTTGGGTACTCTCACATTTGGCGCATAAATGTTTACAATTGTTAGGTCTTCTTGGTGGATATACCCTTTAATTATGATATAATGCCCTTCTGCATCTCTTGATACAGTATTTTAAAGTCTAATTGTCTGATATAAGTATGGCCACTCCGGCTTTCTTTTGTTGACCATTAGCATGATAGATGGTTGGTTCTCCATCCCCTTATTTTCAATCTGAAGGTGTCTTTAGGTCTAAAGTGGGTCTCTTGTAAACAGCATATAGATGGATCTTGTTTTCTTATTCATTCTGTTACTCTATGTCTTTTGACTGGAGCATTGAGTCCATCGACATTTAGAGTGAGTACTGAATGATATGAATTTATTGCCATTATGATGCTTGTTGAGTTGGAGTTTCTGGTGATATTCTCTGGTCCTTTCTAATATTTGTTGCTTTTGGTATTTATTTATTCATTTATTTCTGTATATATTTGTTTTTTCATCTTTTCTGCCCTCAGGGAGTCCCCCTTAAAATTTCTTGCAGGGCTGGTTTAGTGGTCACAAACTCCTTTAATTTTTGTTTGTCTGGGAAACTTTTTATCTCTCCTTTTTTGAATGACAGCATTGCTGGATAAAGAATTCTTGGCTGCATATTTTTCTGATTCAGCACATTGAATATATCCTGCCACTCCTTTCTGGCCTGCCAAGTTTCTGTGGATAGTTTTGCTGCAAATCTGATCTGTCTTCCCTTGTAGGCTAGGGACTTTTTTTCCCTTGCTGCTTTCATGATTCTCTCCTTTCCTGAGTATTTTGTGGATTTGACTATGATATGCCTTGTTGATGGTCGGTTTTTGTTTAATTTAATGGGGTCCTCTGTGTTTCCTGGATTTTGATTTCTGTGTCTTTCCCCAGGTTAGGAAAGTTTTCTGCTGTGATTTGCTCACATAACCCTTCTACCTCTATTTCTGTCTCTTCCTTTTCTGGGACCCCAATGTTTCTGATGTTGTTCCTTTTTAATGAGTCACTGATTTCTCTAGTTCTTAAATCGTGCTCTTTGCCTTAATCTCTCTCTTTTTTTCTGCTTCATTGTTCTCTATAAGTTTGTCCTCCATATCACTGATTCTCTGTTCTGTCTCATCCATCATTGCTGCCATGGCATTCATCAGTGATTGCAGCTCAGTTATAGCATTTTTTCTTTCATTCTATTTTTTACTTCTTTTAACTCTGCAGAAAGGGATTCTAATCTATTTTCAACTCCAGCTAGTATTATTATCCTGATTGTAAATTCTGGTTCAGACTTCTTGCTTGTATCTGTGTTGGTTAAATCTCTGGCTGTTGTTTCTTCATGCTCTTTCTTTTGGGGTGAATTCCTTTGTTTTGTCATTTTGCAGGGAGGAAGGGAATTAATGAGGTAGAAAAATTAAAATTAAAAAAATATTATAATTAAAAATACACACACACACAAAACTAATAAATGATGCTAAATCCTAGGTGTGTTTTGGTCTGGCTGTTGAAAGTGGTTTGACAGATTACAGAAAAAAAAGAGGGGGGAATGAAATTGTTTGAGAATTTGAAAAAATGAATACACTGAAGTAGACTAAAATGAGATGATGGGAGTAAAATAGAATTTGAAAAAATTTACCCAAAAATAAAGAATATAGTAGGAAAAAATTAAAGAAAAATAATTTTATTAGTTTTTTTTAATGTTTAGTTAGTTTTGAGCGAGACAGAGACAGAATGCAAGTGGGTTAGGGGGAGAGAGAGGGAGGCATAGAATCCAAAGCAGGCTCCAGGCTTCGAGTTGTCAGCAAAGAGCCTGATGCGAGGCTCCAACTCACAAGCTGTGAGATCATGACCTGGGCCAAATTCAGACACTCAACCGACTGAGCCACCCAAGCTCCCCAAGAAAAATATTTTTAATAAAAATTAAAAATAAAAATGATTTTTTTCTTTCTGTATTCAAGAAAAAGGAAAGCAACAAAAAAGAGAAAAAGAAGAAAATAAAGAAGGAAATTGTTTGAAAATTTGAAAAAGTGAATATACTGTAGTAGACTAAAATAAAATGATGGATGTAAAATAGAATTTGAAAAAATTTACACAAAAGCAAAAAATATAGTAAAAAAAATTAAAGAAAAATATTTTTAATAGAAATTGAAAGTAAAAATTAAGTTTTTCTCTTTAAGCATTCAAGAAAAAGAAAAGAAATGAAAAAGAGAGAAAAGTAAAACAAATAAGAAAAAAAGGAAATCGTTTGAAAATTTGAAAAGGTGAATACACTGAAGTAGACTAAAATAAAAAGATAGAAGTAAGATAGAACTTGAAACAATTTACACAAAAGTAAAAATATAGTAAAAAAATTAAAGACAAATATTTTTAATAAAAGTTGAAAATAAAAATGAATGTTTTCTCTTTCTGTATTCGAGAAAAGGAAAAGAATTGTAAAAGAGGAAAGAAAAAAGAAAAAAAAAGAAAGAAAATTGAATAGATGAACCTGCTAACAGGTTGAAGTAGGACTGAAATTGCTTCATTTTCCCCTAGAAGTCAGACTATGAAGCACTTTATAGTCCATAAAGTAAGCAGGCGGTGAGAGGTGTCTTCTTGAAGAGCGAGGTTGGCTCAGTTGGGTGGGGCTCAGTGTAATGGCTCTGCTCTCCACTAGATGGCGCTGCTGGCCTACTGGGGCGGAGCATTGCGGCGCTGGTAGGTGCATATGCAGCCGTTAAAATGGCGTCACCCAGCCACCCAGGCTGTTCTCCTGGGTCAGCAATCGCGCACCCGTCCTCTGTCTTCTGCTTTCATCCACTCCCCGCTCTTTCACTCTCTGTGACCAGGCCCCAGGCAGTACCTCTCTCCCGAGTTTTGTCTCAGATGTGGCTGTTTTCCCTGGTGCCTTACTTCTGAAGGACTGTGGCTTCGACCTGTTCCGCCCCTCTGCGGGAGGGTCTCACCGAGCAGTGGCCGAATGAGCAAGGGCCCAATGCCAGCCGAACCCAGGAACGCTTGCTGGACCTGCTGCTGCCGGTGCCCCGAGACTACGGCCAGGTGCCACCCGCCCCAAAAAAAGTTCACGAGACGGTGTAGCAGCAGCGTTTCAGGGATTATGGAAAATCACAACACACATCTGGCACCAGGCTTCACCTTTAAGGACCTTGTTCCAGCACCAATGAATGTGGCCGCCTTCTGGGGTCTGCTGAGACCAGGTGGCTTCAACAGTCTCTACCAAATGTCCTTCCAGCAGTGAAACCGCTTTTCCCCGTGTGGCCTGAGAACCTCCCGGACCCCACTCTGCTCCTGGGGATTCGCCCTTCCCACCAGAGCACCACCAGGTATGGAGCCGCGGAGTTGCAGCCTTTGCGCTCCCCTTGTTTACAGTCTTAATGGAGTTTAAACCCTCTCCTTTCTCCTTTCTCCCTTTTTAGTTTAGTCCCTGCGGCTGTTTCCAATTTTCCACTTTCTCTCCAGCTGCTTGGGGGATGGGTGCTTTCCCCCGTATTCTTCCCACCCCCACCTCCAGCTCCGTCCTCTCTCCGCCCTTAAAAGCACCTCCCTTCCCGCGGCTTCTCGCTCCCCAAGTTCACCTCTCCGTGCCGCCTACCTGCTGAATTCTGTGGTTCAGGTTGTGCAGATTGTTGGGTTAATCCTCCAACCAGTTTTCTAGGTGTGCAGGATGGTTCAGTGTTGGTCTGGCTGTATTTCACGGACGCGAGACACACTAAGAACTTCCATGCTCTTCCGCCATCTTGGCTCCTCCCCCTCAGTATTTTTTTTTTAAATTAATTGCCAAAGCTTGCAAAAGAGAACAGGATCTGGCAATTTCACTGGGGCCCAATAGCAGCTTGCCCTTTTTGAGTACGTGGCTCCATTCTCCTCTGTCTCTACCCTGCTCACTTGCTGCTTGCCCTTGTAGGCATTTGAGTTTGTACATCCTGTCATGAAATCACACCTACAGAACAAAACCCATCTCCTCCAGAGTCCTAGAGGGTTCTAGACACTCACAAAATATGGTTGCTCAGATTCCTGGAAAGTTCTGCAGCTTCTCCATGATTGAGACAAAACTTCATTTAAGTGGGACTTGAAGCTCTTGGCACAGGAATGGTTGCAAATTTGTGCTCAGATTCCTCAAAATATTTGGTAAAAAGAAGCTCAATGGAGAGTGAAGCAAAGATTCCAAGACTTCCCTGTGAAGACTAGTCTCCAACCTTCTGTGATCTCTCATCCCCACTTTCTCCACAACCCTCCATCCAACTTGCTTTACATATCCACAGATTGTAGCTGATTACACTGTATTGTAATTATTTGATTAAAAATTAATCAACTATGCTAACCCCGGGGGCTTCTCCAAAGGAAGAATACCCTGAATCCTAAACACTTAGCCTAGGGCTCGGCACATAATAAGTGCTCAAGAATTGGGTCCTCGGGGCGCCTGGGTGGCTCAGTCGGTTAAGCGGCCGACTTCAGCCAGGTCACGATCTCGCGGTCCGTGAGTTCGAGCCCCGCGTCAGGCTCTGGGCTGATGGCTCAGAGCCTGGAGCCTGCTTCCAATTCTGTGTCTCCCTCTCTCTCTGCCCCTCCCCGTTCATGCTCTGTCTCTCTCTGTCTCAAAAATAAATTAAAAACGTTAAAAAAAAAAAAAGAATTGGGTCCTCAAACTGTCTAGGAGCTGCTTAGGCAGTTGTTCTAGTCATTGCCAAACCTTGAGGAGAGTCCAAGGACAGGACTCCATTGTACCGGGTCTTATGGCATCCACAGGACCGATGACAGCCAAATGATAGGCCTACTCATTCATGACCAGACTCTCCCAAGTCTCTCTGCCTAGTGTTTGAAGTCAATGATGACCACATTGGACATGAGTAACCCCCAAAGTTCTAGAAAAATCTATAAGTGGAGTAGGAAGAGATTACATAAAGATGTACTATTTTCTACTACAATGGGTAAGTAAGAGCTCAAGGGGGAAATGTGTGAAATAAACAATATGTAGCTAGATTTGTAGCCCAACATGATGAAGCAGCTAGAACCCCTTATGTGAATGTTCTCTCAGCATGGAACATACCTCTTTCTTGCCCCTTCCTGGGAGGAATGACACGGGGTCCAAGCTTCTTCCCAAAGGAGAGTGAAGAGAAGGCCTTTGTGGTGCAGTCGACTTGCTCCTTCCCATTAGAAATCTGAAACTGAGGGCTCCAGGTAAGGCCATTTTGCCTGGGCTTGGGGCAGTATTTCAGCTGAAGGGAAGTGTCAGGAGAACATAGAGTCGTAAGGCCCTCCCGACAGGAATCGGGGCCCATTCAGGACATTCAAACTGTGATGTGGGCCTGGTTTACCCTCGAATATATGGCTTTGGGTCTCTGCTTCCGCTCAGGGTCGCCTGGCAGCTCTGTGATCTCTAAAATGGATAAAGGAGAGGAGGAAGGAAGACAATCCATGTTTATTGCCCTCAACGTGTACCAGACACACCAGGATAGAGTGTTGTGCAGACTGTAATTCAAAGAGACCTTCTGGGGGTGCCTGGGTGGCTCAGTCAGTTAAGCACCAGATTCTTGATTTTGTCTCAGGTCATGATCTCACTGTTGTCAGACTGAACCCCGAGACCGGCTCTGTGCTGGGAATGGAACCTGCCTCGGATTCTCTCTCTCCTCTCTCTTCACCTCTCCCTGCTCACGGGTACTCTCTCTGTCTCTCTAAAACAACAACAAAAACAAAACCAAAGAGCGTTTCTGCCCTTCCCCTGCTTTAGGACTTTGACAAGCTTGGCTCAGGGGGTGGGGTGGGAGTACCTCTATCTGTTTCTCACTGTCCTCCCAAAACTAGCCAGCCAGGGAGAGAGAATTAGGGAAAGGGCAGCCGTATGGGGTCTTCTTGTGACCAGGCTTCAGGACCAGGTGATTCATTCTCATATCAATTATCATGAATCATGAATATGATACAATAAAAGTTTAGGCACTTGAATACAACAGTGAACAAAATAGACCTAAATCCCTGCCCTGGTAGAGCTTTCATTCCAGCAGGATCTGTGTCTCGGGATCTCTGGATTCTCAGAGGCTCTTGCTTCTGAGGCCACCACTTTAGGTGGGCAGTATATCTCCTCTTGCTACCTGCTTCCATGCCACATCAGCATCTGAAGGGAGGTCACCGGTATCTGGGGGGGAGAAGCTGGAGTGGCACGCTTTGAAAAATGAGCTCTGACCCGCTCCCTTTGCCCCAAATGCACGCAGCCTTCCTCTTTGTCTTGTGCTTCATGCTTCCTCCAGGAAAAGTGTCCCAGTCATTTCTCTTCACTTCAGGTGCTTGCTAGGAGGACGTTACATCCCAGGCCAAGGGGTATGCACCACGCTCCTGGAGAGGGTCCCTTGGTGTTCTGTCACTTGGCTTGAGGTGGGGGAGCGCCCTTCTGGTGCCTGAGTGGAGAGGAGACAATGCCACAGCTCGCCACTTTCTTCAAGGCGTACTCCTCTCAGGCCCTTTTAACTTTCACCTGTCACAGACTTCTTATCCGTGCTGACCCATCCTAACCACATGTGGCTCACTGAGCACCGGAAATGTGACTAGTTCAAACTGAGATACGCCATGAATGTAAAATTCAAACCCGATTTAGAAGACTTCGTTTCTAAGTGACAAAAAAACCAAAACAAACAAACAACCAGTAAAATATCTTCGTAATAACTTTTATATTGAATACATGTTGAAATGATCCTATTTGGGGAATAATATTGGATCAAATAAAATATATCATTAAAATGAGGTTTTTAAACTTTTTCAGCTGACTACTGGAAAACTTAAAATTACATAGGTAGCTCACGGGATATCTCTACTGGGTAGCATGCTTTGGGTGAATGATCTGGCTACTGGAGAGCTGGTTTCAGTCTCTTAGCCTGTCTTGCACGGATGGCCTTGCCCCTCAACAGAGAAGGTCCAGTATATGATGTCTAGTGTATTGTTCTAGGCCTCTGGGAGCCTAGAAATGCATTTCACACATTCGTTTCTCTGGAGAGAGGTGCAACAGCTTTCATCAGCTGCTTTAGGGGTCTGTCATGCTGTCTCTGGAAAAAAAAAAAAGTTAAGACTTCTCATTTAATATAATCCTAATGTATTCCAGGGACTAATGCATCACTGAGCATTGAAACCAGAAAATAAGAGAAACACATGCAGC
This sequence comes from Felis catus, assembly GCF_018350175.1. Lineage (NCBI taxonomy): Eukaryota > Metazoa > Chordata > Mammalia > Carnivora > Felidae > Felis > Felis catus. The sequence goes on from NC_058376.1 coordinate 142,996,406, forward strand.
TCCTTGGTCTGTAAGGCCAGTGGAATTCACAAGAGCTTGAAGAAAGGCAACTAAGCCTTGCCTGACATCCATATATAGCCTCCAGGACTGGAACTCTGTTTTTTCCTCTCATTGGGTGTATTTCAGAGTTTACAATCTTGGGATGCTAGGTTTCATTTCTTTTTTTTAATTATACTTTGTTGCATTTTTCCCACTAAAGTAGTCTACCTACAAATCCAAAAGACAGAGAAGTAGAAAAGGGAGGTAGGGGGGAATAGCAGTATCTATGGCCCTTGGAGTTAATTTTGGGGATCTTTCTCTTGGTTTCTATGAAAACTTGAGTAGAACAATTGATCTCTCTGAGCCTTTTTCCACCCATCTGTTAAATGTGGATAGCCAGGCTACATCAGATAATGTTTTTGAGAATTAAGAGAAATAATTAATTGGACGAACTTTCAAGATGTTATTTTCCTCATTCTGATCTCATCAACCACCACAAACACTGGTGATATTTTTGTATATTTCCTTCCAAATAATTTTCCAATAAATAAAAATGCGATGGTAATGAACAGAATACAGATACGACTTTTTGGCATGCTTTTTAAATTTCTAATTTGATAATTTTAGACTTAAAAAAAAATCACAAAAATTGTAGAGTTCCTATATACCATGCATCGAACTTTCCCTATTGTCAACATCTTACATAACCATAGCACAATTATAAAAATAATAAATTAACATTTGCACAATACTTTTAACTAAACCACAGATTTTATTTGGATTTCACAAGGCTTTTAACTAATGTCCCTTTTGCTTGTTTATCTCAGGATCCAATCTAGGATCCCACACTGCAAGTTGTTACCATGTTTCCTTAGTTTCCTTCAAATTGGTAATAGTTCTTCAGCAGCCCTTCTTTGTCATGAGCTTGACACTTTTGAAGAATACAGATCAGTTGATTAATCGTTTGGTAGAATATCCTTCAGTCTGGGTTTGCTTGGTGCTTTCTCATTATTAAAGTTATGCATTTGGGGCAAGAATACTGCGTAAGTGATAATGCCCTCCTCAATTGCATCAAAGTCTCATTACTGGTGACACCAACCTTGATAAAGTTATCACTATTTACTAAGCAATTGATACATGTCGTGGGGGGCAGATACTTTGAGACTATGAAAATGTTCTGTCTTTCCTCAGTCTTCTTTCAATCATTTTAACAACCAGCAGTGGATCTTTACTTTCCTGCAACAATCACCACTACGATGTTCTAATGACGATTACCTATTTTCTTCATTCTTTCTACATTTCTTTGTTGCAATGATTCTATAAAGGGGAGAGCTGCCTCTTCTCCCATATTTGTTCACTCAATATTATTTTATCTCTATGGACTCAGGGATCTTCATTTTATTATCTACCCTTGTTAATTATTGTTCAAATTGTTTCAGCTTTGGACATTGGGAGTTTGTTTCCTTTGGCTAAGCATGGCCTTTTAACATGTCCTCACCCTTTTTTGAACACTATCTTACTCCAGACTCCTGTTGTAGCCCACCCCCCTCCCCCAGGGGTTAAGGTATTTTATTTTGTTTTGTTTTCTGTTCTCTTGCCCCAGCTACAATGGGCTTTTACCAGTGACCTGGGGCAATGATTTCTGTTCCTCTCCCTCAAGATTAAGGATTTTATTCCATGTTGGAGAAAATAGGAAGGGAGCAGGGTCCTGGAGGAGTTTTGTGTCTCTCCTACAGCAGCTGCGTTTAGTCTCCCCTAGGTCTGCACCAGATGGAGGTTTTCTTGGGAACCTTCCATGTCTTCGCTGTGAACACCTGGTACGTTTGGAGAAAAGCCTGCAAGGGCTCCCTGTGTCTGCAACCCCTACAAGCTTCTTATTCTCCCACCAGCCCAGGCTCAGCTTCCACCATTTTGTCGACTATTCCAGATGAAATCCTGCAGGTGCCTGTCTCACGTCAGATTTTTAGGTATGTTGATTGCCTTGTGACTTAGCTATCTGGCAGGTTCCGGAAAAGCCAGGGTCTGCTATTCTACAACAATGCCTGCATTCTCGTTGCAGGGGTGGGCGTGATGTTCTTCCCCACTCCATTCCCAGTGGAAACTGGAGACCCAGCATGACTAAGGGCTTACACCCATTCTTGTTTGCACGTTTCCTTCCTCTCTGGGTCAGGGACCTGTCCTCATTAGCCTAAGCTTCCTGCTTTGGTAATCATCCCACAAACACGCACAGTTCCCCAAGAGCTATTAGGCAGAACTTTCTGTAATTATAAATTTGGTTAACCTTGGGACCCCTCTGTGATTCTTCAATGACTGCTTCTTGTTATGCCAGCCGAAGTCCAGGGAATCTAAGCATCACACTGTTAGCTCTCAGAGGAGGTGTTGGTGCAAACGGGGGCTGGAAGGAAAGCGCTAATGCATCCACCATGCTGGGATCAAGCAGGAGGCCGAGGAGGGGACGTCCATCCAAAATACTTGAGTTAGATATGTGACAGGTGCACACTAAGCAAGGGCCCATGTGGATTAGGATGGCATGGGTCTTGCCTCCTCCACCTCACAGTCTAACACGCAAACAAATAATCGCAAGGAATTGTGATAAATGCTGCACCAAAGGTGAAAATAGGAAGGAAAGCAATTACTACCCCCCACCCCCACCCCCAGGGAGTTCTCAGAAAGCCAGAGGGGAGGGAAAGCAGAACCTGAGGTAAAGATACAAAGGTTAGGTAATTTTGAAGGTGACTCCAAGAAACAGGTGAAGGGGAACGAGAGGGAAGGTGAGGTGATAAGGGACATGTTACAAGGTCAATTCTGCTGGAGAACCTCGGTGACTGTGTGCAGTATGCACCTGGCGTTATTCTGCCCCCAGAGCAATTGTGCTGGATACTGGTGACAGCTGCTGAGTCTGGGGACGGGGACAGAGACACCAGGTTAGCTTCCCTGTGCTGCCAGCCAATCTGGCCCATAGGCAGGATGGACTCTGTGGCCAGAGAGTGCTCTCAGGCAGAGTCACAGTGATCGGCTGTTGGAAGGCAGGTGGACATACACCAAAAAGAAAAAAAAAAAAAGGTGCTGAGGGGACACAGGAGGGCTGCTGACAGCCTTGGCTGTACGACGTGGCATTTGAATTGAACCTTGAAGGATGATGAGTAGCTCCAAAGGGAGGAAAACCCCCATGGGCGAGATGGAATGGGGGCAGCAGATAGTGAGAGACAACTTTGTTACAGTGTGATCAAGAAAATAGTTTAGGGGATACCATCAATGGAAAGGAGGTGGGAAAAACCAGTTGGTGGAGGACTTGGTGTTTACTCTGTGAGCAGCAAGAACCAGCAGAAAAGAGCAGGTGGGGGAGAAATGGAGAGCTGAGGAAATGGGGCATGATGAGGATCTGTTGTGATGTCTCCTCTCTTTCTCTCTCTCTCCCCATCTCTCTCTCTCTCTCTCCCAGACCTACTTCCACATACATTTTCAGATTGCTCTGTGTTGTGTCTTACCCCATTCTAGGGCTTGGATTTCAAAGGAAAATAGGCAAGGTCTGGTCCTGGAGGAGTTGATGTCACTGAGGTTTTCCTCTCCTGCCAACTTGGAAGGTGACCTGGATTTTGTTTCTTTTTTTCCCTTCAGAGGGAGCAGCATGCCTGGCTCAGGGTAGACCCTCGATATAGATTTGTGAGAGAATGAATTAAAGTTTGTCATCGTCCCTCAGCAATCAAGGCTGAAAAAAAAGAGCATCAAGGCCCAAATTTCACTCCCAACTCAGGCATACACTAGTTACAGGGAGATAGTGGATAAGAATAAGAACAGCTAATATTAATTGTTTTAGCATGCACAAGGAACTGTTTTGAGCATTTTACAAAGGTTAAAAGAATTTAAACTTAAAATGCCCTTATAAGTAAGGCATTACTATTCTTACCTTATAGACTTGGAAACTGAGGCAGTGAGAGGTTAAGTGGCTTGCTTAAGTGACAGAGTTGAGATTGGAACTGAAGTAGACTGGATCCAAAACACACACATTTGACTACTGTTTGTACTGCCTTCCTAACAAATGAGACAATGTATGTGATTATGACTTTCCCTGAGGCAAACTATAAAACAAACCCAGTGTCTAGTCGGGCCCTCTCCCACTCAGATGTCTTCTCACCATGGCAGCCCAGGTCCTAGTCCTAGACCTTGACCAACCCGTTAAAATGGATCAACCTTATTTGCCATACCCTTAAGATGCTACTTTCTAAATAAGGATTGCTAATCTAGTAAACCACCTATGCTTTCTCTCTCTCAGCTAATACCCCTGTTTAGACATTTGTCATTGATCTTTCTACCTGGATTGAACCCTAGAGGCCACACAAAATACAACTTTCATTTTACAAATGGGGACACGAAGCTTAGAAAAGTTGAGTGACTTACCAAAGGTCACACAGCAACGAGGCAGTTACTGGAAACTAACTTACTTACTTTCTTTCTTTCTCTCTCTCTCTCTTTCTTTCTTTCCTGAGTTTTTCTCAGTTCAGCATGTTCTTCTCTGCCTTCTCTACCTATCTAGAGCCTACTTCTCTTTGAAGTCCAGCTCAAATCCTACTGTGTCTTCGATGCCTTCTCAAATGTCTTACCAGAATTAACCTTCATCTCTTTGGGCTCCCACTTTATGTCATTCCCACAGCGTGGCAGCTGGTAAGCCGCTTGTGATAATGACAGCTGTTGACTGGGGACTCTTGGGGTAGGTGGGTGGGTGTTGTTAACAGCGTGGTCAGGGAAGGCCCACTCTTGATGCGATGCTTAAGAGAGGTTGGGAGGTAAGCCGTGACCCTAGGAGAGAAGCATTCAGGCAGGAGAACTGTAAGTGCCTAGGATGCAGGTGGCACCTGATGTCACATGTTCAAGGAGACCAGCATAACTGAAGTGGAAAAAGCCAGGCAGGAGAAATGGAGGAAATATGGAGAGGTAGAAAGAGTTCTCATCATTGGAGCTTAGGTCTTTACTCTGAAAGAGATGGAAACCTTTGGGGAATTTTGAGCAAACAAGTGACATGATCCGATTTATTTATTTTTTATAAAATCGCTCTGACTACCATGTGGTCACTCTGGTGGATGGTAGCAGTGGGTGGTGAAAGCCGAAGATCAGTAGAAGCTGTTGCAATAATTCATGTGAGAGATGGCTTGAGCCAGGACAGTAGAGGTGGAAATGATGCTATGGCATCAGATTCTGGATATATTTTGAAAATATAGCCAGTAGGGTTTGGTAAAGGGGGTCAGGATGTGAGAGAAAGAAAAAGGTACAGATTATTAAAAAGGTTTTAGCTTAGGAAACCAAAAGAATGGAAGTGATGTTTACTGAGATGGGAAAGACTTTGAGAGGAGGAAGTATATGACTGGCGGAAAAGCAGGATAACGGCAGGGGAGGGTTCAGGATGCACAGTAAATACTGGCATGGACCTAGTCAGCTGTATACATGAGCTTCAAGCTCAGAGGAGAGGCCCAAGCTAGATGCAAATTCAGGAGTCATCAATATACAGGCTTAGGGGTGGTATGTAAAGCAGGATGTGAGTGTAGAAAGACAAGAGAAGCTTTGCGAGCCCCGGGTGCTCCAACATTTAGAGATGGGGAGAGCAAGGAAGACCAGCTGAGATAGAGAAAGTGAACAAGCAGTTAGAAAATCAGAAGACCATGAAATTCCAGAATCCAGAAGAGAACTTTTCGAGCACGAAAGAGTGATCTACATGGAAGAGTCATTGGAGTTAGCAGCATGGCAGTCAGGGTGGCCTTGACGGGAACAGTTTTGTTGGTGTGATAGAGATGAGTGCCTGAGGGGCGGGAGTTCAGGAAATAATGAGAGGAGAGGAAAGGAAGTAGAAACAGTAACTGTAGACAACTTTCTCAAGAAGCTTTGCCACAAGAGGAACACAAACGATTTGGTAACTGGAGAATGAGTAGAAGAAAAGGACATTTTTTAATATATATTTTTTGAAATGGAAGAAATCATAGCATGTTTATATACATGGGATGATCCAGAAGAAAAGAAAGGCAAATGATGGAGAAGAGGGAGAAGACAGCTTCCTGGAGCAGTGTCTTTGAAGACATGCGAGGAGATGGATGTAGTAGGTAAGGGAGGGGTTGGTTTTGAGAGCAAGGGTACTTTAACCCTGGGAGGAGGATGGAGGGGGAGCGAGAGGCACCGCAAGGCTACATTTGGAGAAGGTGAGATAGTAAGAGGGAGTGAAAGAGCTTCTAGATGCCTAGCGGAAGATAAGTAAGGTGGTCAGACTGAGCGAAGATGGCAGAGGAGGTGCTCAAGTTGTGAAAGAGTGAAAATAAATGATAAGAAGAGTGAAATAAGTAACAATAGGAACAACAGGAGTTTGTGAGAGCAGAGGCCCTAGAACGATATGGCAGTACCCCTCAGTGGCGCTGAGGGCCCTTTCGAGTTTCACGAGACCAGCTAGCAGGACTGTGTGCTTTTCTCTGACCAGCTTCAGTGTCAGCTGTGGAAATGTGTTGTAGGATGACAGTCTGATGTAATCAGGGGAGGGGGCTGCCAGGTAATAAAGTTGGTCGTGAATGTAAGGAAGCAATTGTAATGACGATCCATAGAATCTATACTGGATAGGGAGGGAAATAAGGTTACGAGGGATATAAGAGATGGTAAAAATGTGGCAGGATCAATTGATTATAGCACCAGTGACGTCAAAGAAATGTTGAAAATGGGATGCGCTTCACACTACCCCAAAGTTCAGTGGCCTCAAACAACAATAATTATTCTCACTCATTTGGCTACAGGTCCAGTGGGGGTTGACTAATCCAGGCTGAGTTTGGCTGGGCCTGTCTCCAACCTACAGACTGAGCCAGGTTTGCTTCCTATCTTGCTCATTCTCCTAAGAACAGAAGGCTGTCCAGGACATGTTTTTCTCACAGAAATGGCAAAGCACAAGAGCTGAGTCCCCACCACACAAGTACGACTGCTTGCGACACGTGTGGTTACTATCCATAGACCAAAGTAAGTCATGTGATGGAGCCAGTATCAATGAGGGGGGGAACCACAGTAAAGAGCTTGATCTAATGATATCTCACATCCAACAAACCGGGAGGCTTAGGAAATTACCCATTATTTTTGCATAGGCCTAACTTCTCCTTAGGGTGACTGTTGAAGAAGAAAACATTCCCACTGAAGCCGGACTGAGCTTGAGAACAGCCAGATATTTTTCACGTCTTTGCTCGGCACACAACGTAGTAACTCCTCTGCCCAGTAAGAAATGCTGGACTGACATTCTCTAAGAATGGGATTTGTGAAGACAGGGAAGAAAATGCAACAGAGCACTGGAAACCCGAATCCAGAATATGATGACGTCACGGTCAGGAGGCGATGGGCACAAACAGCAGCATACAGCCATATAGCTTACACACTGCACACCCCCCTGAGTTGCCACTCACAGAGATGCCTATATGAGTGGAGCCTCTGACACTGAGGATGCATTCACAGTGGCCCTGAATATGAGTGGAGTATAAAATGGGAGGCTTGGAGAATCCTGATGTATTTTCACCATCCGTATGGTAGGTCAATTGTGGTTTATACATAAAACTTTTCAATCCATCACTGCATTTGCTCCTTATAACAATCCATTTTAGTGGTGAAAAAAAAAACAGACTTTGGGGTAGGGAGGCAGAGAAACAAAGCTAATAAGTAACAGAGTTGGGATATAATCCAGGTCTGTCTGTTTCTAAAGCCCAGGCACTTATCAATATGCTAGTATCTTCAACAATCTCTCCATATTTCAATGGACATTCACCAACAAACAGCAACAGCTCAACTAGCAAGCAAACAGACCAAATGCCCTGGATGAGCTCCCATCTCAGGACCCCACAGCAGTGAGCCTCAGACATGGAGTAGCTTGGACGGCTTTCCTATCTGCCTGATCACCCACCATCTCTCCTGGGAAGTGGACCGGACAAGGAACCGTATTTGAAGCAATTATAGGGTCAACATGGGGACAGCTGCTGTACTGAATCCCAAATTCCTCACAGCTCAAGATTCCTAATGGACAGTCTATCTGCAAGAATTCAAGGAGAAGCATTTATGTCCTTTAAGTAAACGAAGCCCTTTTTTATAAAAGCAAAAAAAAAAAAAAAAAAAAAAAAAAAAGGAAATGATTCCTCAAGCAATTCCTAATGAAATAGGACTTGTCTCTCTCTGTATTTAGTTTAAAAAAAAAAGTTTCTCTCCAGTCTAAATAAACGTTGACAGCTTCCCAGAAGCTTCCGCAGCCTGTTGAATAAACAGAGAACATTTGAATTAACATTTTGTAGCTCCCTTAGCATACAATAGTTGTTTTTTTTTAACTAAGAATGAAAAACAATTTTAATTTGATGATGTAATCCTTGGCTTCAGCAGCCCATGTTTCTCTATTCTTTCAACTGGGTTCCAGAAGGAAACTCAAGGAAGAAAAGAACAGGACTGAGGTGAATCTGAAACTGCACTTTTCAAATTTTAATGTGCATAAGAATACCCTGGGGATCTTATTATAATTCAGATTATGATTCTATAGGTCTCGATTATGGCATGAAATCCTGCACTTCTAACAAACTCAGATGATGCAATTGGTGCTGGCCCATGGACCACAGTTTGAGTAACGATGGCCTAAAATTTAGACTCTCAAGGATTCAACATGGCTACTCTTCAGGATGAGCCCTTGGTCTTGCCTTTTCCCTCTCTTCAGTGTCATCAAACAAGTGCATGCATATAGGCAGTATCTACCCCCGTCAATGCCATGATATTCTAAAGTCTCAGTGTTGCAAAACTTGGACTCCCCACTCAGATGCCTCTCAATTTGGCATGCTCATTTTCTTTACCACTCCCTATATTTGTTCCTCTCCCTTAGTACCTTGTCATGGCCAATAGCACCACCACTAAATTATTCAAGCCAGACACACATGAGTCCAGATTCTTTCCTTCCCACTTCTTTCTTTATCACTTATGTATCTGGGCATTTTTTAGTAATGAACTTTACAAAGGTGTAACTTACAGTCAATAAAATACACCTATTTAAAGATTACATTCCAATAAGTTTTGACAAATTATAAAATTATATTACCACCACCACAATCAAAACAGAAAAAAATCATCCCTTGAAATAGTTATCCTGTTTCTCTTTGAAGTTAATCAAACCCCACCCCAAACACCAGGTAACCACTGATCTATTTTCTATCACTATGGTACTGCTTTTCCTAGATTTTCCTGTAAATGGAATCATTGCAGTATGTACTCTTTTCTGACTTCTTTCACTTAGCATAATACTTGTGAGATTCATCCATGTTGTTGTATGTATCAGTGGTTTGGTCATTATTATAGCTGTCTAGAATTTCATTTTTATAACACTAGCTCTACTGATAGCCACTGAATGGCTGAGAATTTGCTACTTATTTAGCTATTTCTTTCTGTTGGGTCAGAAAAGAAAAAAGGAATGGAGCTGCTTGCTCCAGGATGAGCCACAGTGCAAGGCTGTCCCACACACAGTAAAAGATCACATACAAAATCACATAGATCACCTACAGAATCCAATCTGTTTGTTTAAATATTTAGTTTTGGGGAGGGACAGAGAGAGGGGAACCGAGGATCTGAAGCAGGCTCTGAGCTGCCAGGCTGCCAGCAGTGAGCCTGATGTGGGGCTCCAGCTCATGAACCGCAAAATCATGACCTGAGCTGAAGTCGGATGCTCAACCCACTGAGCCGCCCCGGTGCCCCTCAAATCGATTTTTTAAAGTGCGATCTTCTGTATTAATATTAGATGCATATGTGTGTGTGTGTGCAGCTGTGTGTAAGTGTATGTGAACACACATGCTTTTAGAGCCATAAAAAGAGACTGACAAATGTAGAGACAGGGAAAATACCCCCCTTTGTATCCTGCTGTCTCCATTAGCCTCCTCCCTCATCATTAGGAAAGATGGCGAACACTCTCCGTGAAATGCCCAGCATACCTCAGGTTACAAGTGGGGTTCTGAGGAACTTGAGGCTTAGATCCAATTCCAGGCAGCAGCATAAACACCACTTCAGACCCTGGCCAAAGTGGAACTGAAACAGAGATAACCTGACTGGTGAGACTCCAGCCATGACAGCCCCTCTCATCCCAGAAGAGGCATGTGTAGATGATAGCCCTTCAAGGTGCGACACAAACCATCCAATGAAACCGCACCAGTATCTCTGAGCTGCCTCCACAAGCTGGCTATTTAAGTGATGGTATTTCTGTGACGATTGCGACGTAGGTTGAGCTGCAGGACAAAACCACTGGCATGGAAAAGGGATGGATCATCTCTCAGTCCCTGTGGCCAGCAATTCCTCGGGCTGCAAATTTAGAGCATAGTAATGGAGTGTCTTGCTACCAAGCTGCATGAGGTGGCCCATGTGGTTTTTCAATCCTCTTGCTTTCTGAGCATAGTTTGTAGTTTTAGCAAGAGAAGCTATGGAAAGAGCAACATCTCCATTTTAGCAATTACTACCTTAGGAAAAGCTCCTCTGTCTACAAATGGAGAAAATATGACAATGGTTACCAAAATCCCTTAAGAGAAAGATTAAAAAATCCTTTAACTTAGTAAATTCCAATCCTCAGCAAGTTTCCTAATGGAAGGTTAAAAAAAAAAAAAAGGCAAATATTAGTGAATATGTTCAGCCCAGTGACGAATGAAATGGGAAAAAATCTAAATGCTGTTTCAAATAGGAAAGAACTTGCATGAACCTCGGAAGAAACAGGCTCAATCAATAGATATGATGATGCAGTGAAATATTGCTTAAATATTAAAAAGTGATGGTGTAGAGCAGGGATCAGGAAAGTTTTTCTGCAAAGCACCAATAGTAAATATTTTAGGCTTTGTGGGCCAGGTTGTATTTTTTGCAAATATCCAACTCTGACACTGTAGTTCAGAAGCAGCCAGAGAAAATACATAAATGAATGAGCGTGGCTGTGTTCCATTACATTTTATTTACAAATTCAGGCAGTGGGCAGGATCTGGCTGTCAGGCTACAGCCTGAAGAAACCTGGTATAGATGAGGGTTTTCTTGACATGTAAATGTGCCACTTATATTGATAAGTGAAAAAAAAAAAAACCTCTCAGGTTAGAAAATGTCCATTATCTTTAAAGAATAATAACAACAATGTATAAGCATTAAAAAAAGCTTTAAATGGCAAGATTATAAGTGTTTTACTTTTTTTCTCTTTGTGTATACTTTTTGTATTCCTTTTTTTTTTTTCCCCTGGGGGAAGAGGGATGTAAATCAGAAAAGGGTGTTCAAACCTAAAAATAAAAAGATAAAATCTTAGAGATACACTGTCCTGATATACAGATAACAGCGGCACTCTGAAAACCTTCCAGCTTTGGCAGCTGTCGTCCAAATCAGAAGCTGAAAATGTCACCTTGTCACCAGACACAGCACCAAGCCAACACGCATTAATGGAACAAGCCTAACCCAAGCCATTTGTAATTCAAGTATGGTTTTTTCAATACATGCTTCCAAATTCAGCCAGAAGGTTCTCCTCAAACTGTATTCTTCCATGAATTTGAAGTGGTGTGACATTGAACGAGTTTTATAACCTGCAGAGTAGAGCCCTAGGATGCCTCTCTCCAGGCTCATCCTGTAATAAAAGTCCATGATTCAGTGACTACATTGAGGGACCATTAGCTGTTCATGGGGAGCAGTTTCAGTCCTTGGATGCTTGTAAAATCTACAATGGTTATAATAGCTAGGACAATGAAACTTTGAGGTCAGATGTGGCCTGCTCAAAAAGTTGATGAATGTTTTGGGTTATCTCCTACAGCCAGCTGAATCATGGTCATGGGATGTGGACAGTTCCACGCATGACCTCAGGTGAGCTCAAGTTAATGGCAGGTTAAACCGAAATGGCTGCACAGGAACTCTAATTTAATCCCCTTGCTATTTAAGTTGGAAATAGAGTCCATTCCAGAGAGAAGAGATGAAATGTAATTTGTACGGGGTTTGGGTTTAAGAGCATAGGCAAAGTTGTTTCAGGTGATGTTTATAGGAAACTTACCATTAAATTTTACTTTAAAAAATATGCCCCCTGGGGTACCTGGGTGGCTCAATTGGTTAAGCGTCCGACTTTGGCTCAGGTCATGATCTCATGGTTCATGTGTTCGAGTCCCACATCGGGCTTTGTGCTGACAGCTCAGAGCCTGAAGCCTGCTTCAGATTCTGTAACTCCCTCTCTCTCTGGCCCTCCCTGCTCATGCAGTGTCTCTCTCTGTCTTTCAGAAAATAAATAAACATTAAAAAAATTTTTTAAATATATGCCCCCAGCTCAACATATCTGAGGAACCAAAGCTCTGTACAGCTCCTGTCTGAGGCGATAGTGCCTGTGGCCTATAGGAATACAGCAAAGGGAGGCATTTGGCTGGCAGGCAAGGAGGTAACCAATACATGAGCAGTCCTCACTTCCAGCAAGTTTCAGTTAAGGGCAAAGTGTTCATTTTGTGAAGAGCCGGAGTTCAGGGGTAGCAATGACAGCCCTAATGCTTCCACCAGTCGCCATTAGCCCCTCTCCAACAGCAGCCTCCTCTTTAGGCCTCTTGGGGACCTCTAATGAGCTCTTTCCAAGGCAAGATTACTATGATCCACAGAGAATGGGCTTTCAACTCACCTCTGTCAAATGGCTTACCTTTTACCTGCTGTGTTCCTCCTTCACAGCAAACTTCCCTACAAACTAGGCTGTGAGCTGAAAAATGAACTTTATGAGGGTTTGCTTTGTCCATCTTATTTGCTTTAACAAAGAAATCAAGCCAGGGGTGCCTGGGTGGTTCAGTCGGTTAGGCGTCCGACTTTGGTTCAGGTCATGATCTCACAGTTTGTGGGTTTGAGCCCCATGTCAGGCTCTGTGCTGACAGCTCAGAGCCTGGAGCCTGCTTCGGATTCTGTGTCTCCCTCTCTCTCTGTCCCTCCCCCACTCACGCTCTGTCTCTCTCTGTTTCTCAAAAATAAACAAATGTGAAAAAAAATCAAGCCAAAAAACAGTAAAAGGGGAAGAAAATAATAAAGATGAAATGTGGGGTGGGGGGGGGGCTCATCTCTAGTGGGATATCTTGGGCACTTTCCATTTTTTACCTGACTTGAGCTTTCGTAAGGTTGTTGGCAATCTACACATGACATGCTATAAATGGGGCATGTAGGTTACTGGTTACAAAAAAAAAAAAAAAAACAATAATTAGGCATCGTGTGTGTGTGCGCGTGTGTGTGTGTGCATGTGACTCTAAAGCCATGCTTATACAGGGGGACCTGGGTGGCGCCCGAGTTTGGCTCAGGTCATGATCCTCACAGGTTTGTGACTTTGAGCCCCACGTTGGGCTCTGTGCTGACAGCTTGGAGTTTGGAGTCTGGAGCCTGCTTCGGATTCTGTCTCTGTCTCTCTCTCTCCCACCATCTCCAGCTTGGGCTCTGTCCATCTCTCTCAAAAATAAATAAACATTAAAAAAAATTTTTAAGTGCATAATATACAGAGCATATGGGAAAACTGTGAGTTCAAAAAGAACAGTCGACAGTCTTAAAAATTCAAGTAATTGAAATGCTAACCTGAAGTTGGCTCTGTTTCCCTTAGGAAGAGACAAGGGAGACACCTCAAAAGCCATAAAACATGGATAAAGGGGAAACACACCAGGAAAGCCTCCATTGGCAAAGGCTTTAGCTTTTGACCCAATAAATGTCACTTATAAATAACTTGCCAACATTATGCTTCTCTTTTCTATCTAAACTAAAACTTCTGTTCAAAACTTTGATTCAGGTTTTCATTCATTTAACATTCAACAAATACTTACTGAGTTTCTATATTCCATATTATTGACTCCCATTCATGAAATGTCTGCAGGTATATCACACAGAAACTTCTTAAAAGCACAGAAGCCCAGGCCCCACCCCAGGCCTACTGAATCAGGACCTACCTTTTAATAAGACCCACAGGTAATTAGTATGCATGTTAAAGTTTTAGAAGCATGGGGAACATTTGTTGTATGAATAAATAAAAGGATGGACAAGCAGCTGACTCACAAAAGCTTCTCAATCAGGATGAGCCAGCTTTGCTGTGTTTACAGAGGGAAAATTCCCCCAGTGCCATAAGTCACATGAACAGGCTTAGCACCAAGCACACTGGAAACTGTGATGCCTGGTACAGAATTGGGCAGCGAAACAGGGAACGTTGGCCCTCTGTAGGCTGAAGGGCTAAAGGATGGTACCCAAATATCATTATCCAAGTTGACATTGAAAACTTGGGCTTGATGTGAATGTCATTATCCAAGGGGTCACTCTGGTGTTTGGTGAGTAGCAGGCTCTGTGTGGGGTTTCAGGTGGTAAATATATTTAGGATTCAGGCAAATGGGTTGGGGTGGAAGGCCAGGCCAGGGCCTGGGTTATAGTCAGGCAGATAACTCCTAAAGAGGGTTAGATGACAAGGCTGACAGAGGGCGTTAAGGGCCCTATCTGACACAAGTGACAGCCAGCAAGAACAATGCAAATCTCAGCAGCTACTGGTTGGGGAAGAGGTTTGGTGTGAATCTAAGCTTGCTGGTAACATACTGGCTGCCCTAGGCGGGACGGGACCAAGGCTCAGAAGGCCTAAACCTACAGGGTCACAAAGGTGCAAGCTAGGAGTACAGTTTGGGAAAAGGCTGAGGCCTGCTCTGGCCCAAAGGAGAAGAGTGGTGGAGAGAAACATGGGCAGCAGCACTGCATAGAAACCAACACACTCCTTTGGAGAACAAAAGAGCTGGGTATTATAGAGGAAATAACAGGTATTACAATAACAGAGCTGGAAACTGACCACAGGGAAGGATATGTCTATTTTTCCTTTTTCGCCGTTCCTACTTTGTCTACTATTACCCAGTGAGCTTTCTGACAAATGAAACACAAGAGCTATGCAGACAATTTTTCCCCAGGCTTCCCAATTCACTTTGATTATATTTCTTCCCTGCTAAAGTCTTTTGCTTAAGAGATGGTTTATCTAAGTGCCTGTGAGCAAACTGAGATGATGGAGTTGTGAGGCAGGAAAAGTTTGGCCAGAAATCTCTGTCAATGGTCAGACACAAATGCCTCCTGGTAAGACTAAGCCAAGTTCATAAACATCTACTTTTTGTCTGCCAAAAATCCAGTCCTCATTTGTCTTAGATTCTTCACTTCCCCGCTATCACTCTTGGATAACTGCTCCTTCCCACTGTCAAATCATGGTGTTCCATGGGCTCCTCTCCTCCGGTCTCCACAGATGGGCATCGAGTTTCCCTAGTCACAGTGATCAGCTCAAGGTCAGACACATGATCCAGGCCAAAGCCAATCAGCATATCCCATTATCCTCTCTTCTCTCAGCTTAAGTACTGAACCTGTTGCCCAAATTGGTCTACTGAGACTTAATTCCACAATTTTTGACAAACTGGTAAAGAAATCTTTCTGAAGGACTAGGAACTAGAAGGACATAATTTAACGTTAGGGGAACCACTGTGGGAAGAGAACCTGTGTGGAAGTAAAATTGGGATGGAGGAGAACAAAACTCAGAAATGAGTGGCCAAAGGTGTCTGGGTAGCTTAGTCGGTTGAGCATCTGACTTCGGCTCAGGTCATGATTTCACTGCTTGTGAGTTTGAGCCCCGCGTCACACTCTGTGCTGACAGCTTGAAGGCTGGAGCCTGCTTTGGATTCCGTGTCTCCATCTCTCTCTGCTTCTTCCCTGCTCTTGCTCTCTCTTTCTCTCTCAAAAATTAATAAACATTAAAAAAAATTTTTTTTTAAATGAGCGTCCAAGAGAGAGAGAAAGAGATTGAGAAAGAGCAAAACAGAGGGTTTTGCTGATACCTTCTGAGCCCTTGAATTTAGCAATGCCTAAAGCTTGTCCTATCCTGTATATTTCAATTAAATAAGCCAATAAGTTCCCTTTTACTCTTTGAACTAGTCGGTATTCTATCTCCTGTATTTAAGAGTTGAACAGGATGCTCAAGTATCAGCAGACCCTTCTGACACTGTCTCGCTGGAAAGGGTGTCTTCGGTGTTGGACATCCTTAAGGAGGCAGTGTTGGCTGGGGTGTTTTAAAAATAAGAAAACTTGTAAACTAGTCAGAAAGGCTATCCTTTAACCTCTGGGAAACTATAGGTTGATAAAACTGTTTTATTTACTTGATGTTTCCATGATTCACACATTATGGAACTATTTCTCATATGATAGCACTTTTAATCCTTATGGGAATACAGTAAGAAAAGCACTATTATCTCACAACATTGAGGTTCACAGCAGTGAAGTCATTCACCTTGGGTCATAGAGCCAGAAAATCTCTTTCACTTCATCTCTGAAAGGAAAACCTTTGGTCTGTTGTCTTTTTCTTTTCTTTTCTTTTTTAACCCACTGACTTTTAAAGACTACCCATTGATTTTTGAGCCTTTTAATTAGCAAGTATTACTTGGGAAACTGACAACAAGTCAAGAGGTTACATGAGCATGATCATCAAAGCACTTTATAGAAAGTTGGGTCCCACTGAAAACATTAAAAAGTGGGTTGAAGGGGCTCCTGGGTGGCTCAGTCAGTTAAGCATTCACCTTTGGCTCAGGTCATAATCTCATGGTTTGTGAGTTCTAGTCCTGAATGGATTGGACAGCGCAGGGCCCGCTTCCAATCCTCTGTCCCTCCTTCTCTCTGCCCCTCCCTGTCTTGTATGCACAGGAGCGCACTCTCTCTCTATCTCTCTCGAAAATAAATAAATATTTTAAAAAGTTGGGTTGGTCTGTGAGTATCCTGAGGTGGCTCAGGCTCCAGCAGTAGAACAATCATTGAAATGCTAGTGTGGTCTGCGTTCGTGCTTTTGTAAAGAATGAATAGATTTTTCCCCCCTATAACTACTTAAGGTATTCATCAGTAAGACATACAAAGCAGACACTAGGACCTAGAAGCAAAATGATACCATTAAATAAGGCATGTAGAGAATTTTTTAAATCTCATAAATGGAGTAATCTTATCTTGATGGTATAAACTAAGGGTTTTACTTGCTGAATTCTGGGATTCTAGGTTTTCTTGTTTTGTTTTGTTTTTTACCACTAGCTATTGGCTTCTTCACTTCCCTGAACCTTGTTTGTTTGTTTTTTCATTTCTACAATAATAATAGTTATAACCTTTTGCACAGTGGCTGTTAACGATGAATAGACATCTGGAAAGTGCTTTGCACAGTGCCTGCTATGCAGTAACCATTCAACCCATCTCTCCTGCCCCAGTACGAAGCACAGACTGTGAATTTTGAGGTGAGGATTTTAGAAATCACTCTCAGAAACTTACTGCTGTTGATAAATCTAGCACCTCTTTAAACTGATCTGATTACTGTTAAGTGAATGAAAGACTTTCTGATTCAGATATTACTGGTCAGCTTTTCATTGGTGTGTTTGGTTTTTTAATCCATGTAATTCGGTAAAAAATTTTAAAATAGAAATGCTAGTTAAAGATGAGGTCAGATTTTTATTTTAAAGTTAGCAATTCACCTCTATTGTTTCCGAGGAAAACAACAAAAACAAAAATCTATTGTGCTATAAATGCTCCTGAGGTTGCTATGGGGTCTACTGGATGAAGTGAGAAAACAAATAATATTTCCATGATACTTCATATCCCTTACAGTAAAAAATACACATTAAAATGTTTTTTAAAAATTAGGAGAAAGTGAAACAGAAGACAAGCTTTCACTAAATAATATCAACAGTATTGACTCTTCAAGTCATTGTGTTAGACTAAAATAGTTTCCTGTTAGACACAGTGTTAAATAGGGTTAGCATTTACCCAACACAGTCCAAATCTACAATAGGAAAAAAGGGAAAAATAATGAAATAGATGAGTAGATAGTTGGAATCATGGCCAACATAATGCTTCAACTGACCACTGAAAATGCTAACCAACAGGAAAAGGATTGGGAAGATTCTGTCCAACTTCTGGAGGGATTGGTGGGGTGGTGTATGTGTGTGTGTGTTTTGTGTGTGTGTGTGTGTGTGTGTGTGTGTGTGTGTCTGTGCACATGCAGACAGGAGGGGGAAGGACTGGTATAGGGAGTAGAAGGGGCCAGGAAAGCGTTCCTAGTGACAGTTCTCCTACTGAATCCTTCAGGAACTGGTAGTGAGTGGTCTTTTCCTCCTATCTGGCGCCCGGTGGGCAAGCAGACCGTGAAGAACCAGTATTTCACTATCGCCCCCTGCCTTTCTGCACCGCTGACTTTGGAAGACCCTTTCCAAACTGGAGCACCTGTTACCAAAATGCTAAGGATGCTACTGTTAAGGCCTAACCACGCAAGTATGAGAGGAACAAAATGGGACATGACCACCTTTGAAGACTGTCATAACAATTTTTTTCCAATGAAAATAGTTCCTAATGTGTCACGGAGAAGAGGTGCTGATAAGCATTTCAACAGAGTAGTTACTTGTTATGTAAGTCATGCTGAAAGCTACATGTTTGTCATCAGAATTCATTTTTTGGAAAGGCAGAAGATACGATCATCTAAGAGGTTCACAGTGGGATTCATAAGCAGAACTTGAAAGCATTTTAAAAATAAATTACCAGATACCAAGATGCTCTTTACCTTGGTTGAGGTTATTTGAAAAAAAAAACAAAACAAAACCAAAAAACAAATATTCTCAAAGGAAAACTGGTGAAGGACATAGAAGAAAACCATCCTTCTCTCTTAGAGACCAAATGAGAATCAGCTAGCCTTTCTTTCTAGACAGCGGTGGATTGCCCCTCTACCCGAGTTATTCTGTGTGTGGAAGACCTCTTACTCTCTGCCTAAGTTTCTCTCTACTTCCTGTGACTCCCTTTGTTGAAATTCTGACCTCATTTGATCTACAATAGAACAACAGAATTGCAGGGGCAGGGGCGGAGAGCGTAGGTGACTCCGTAGGGATGGGAAGGAATGCCTCCAAGCCATTTTAGGAGGCCAGGGAGGTGCCACAGCACTGTAAATCTGTCCTGTCTTCAAGCTGCTAACCCGTGTCATCCTACTGGCAGCCAGAGTACCCACTGGCCCCCTGTAGGGAGAGGAGGCCGGGAGAGTGCAGTCACCACGCCTAGTTTAATTCCTGCTTAGTGGGAATTCTACACTAGGACACCTCACAGTAACACCAACCATATCCTTGGGCACATGTACCTTTGGGAGATTGTCAATCCATGCTCCTCATCACAGAAATATTAAGCTAGTTTTAATTTACCAAGCCATTTATATTCTGCCATTGCCTTGCGTGGTCTTCCCTAGAAGCCTATCCAGAGACATGGGATGGATTTATCAGGAAATGTTGCCGGGAAAACTGATGAGTGGGGAGGTGAAGCAGGGACCGGAAGGAAGCCAGGCTAGGATACTTTACCGGACACAGTGACGCGGAGGGGGACAGGCTCAGTTCTGCCAGAGAAACAGTGAGACAGCGAAGGGCATACCTCAGAGCTGTCCCAGGCGGGGGAGAGGGCGCTGGAGGATTCGTTCCCCTGAGCCTCTCTGTAAGTGGTTAAGGCCAGCCTCTGGAGAATGAAGTTCTGGATGTTACCAGTGCCAGGAGACAAAGCCGGCTCCCGCAACCACAGGACGGTTCCCACCAAAGAGACACAGACGCGGACTGTCGGGAGGAGAAAGCGCACAGGAGGCCACATGCACAGAAATCGTCCAGGGTCTGTGGGTCTGGGCGGACACAGGCTGACATGGCTCCGAGCGCTTATGTCTATTGTGGTGTTTAATTTTTACATCAAGCCTAGGCCCAATAAGCTTTGAAAGTGCAATCTACTGGTACTTCCCTTACACGGACAGGGAAGCTAAGCCTTCAGGAGGTTAAGTCCTTGCTCCGAAGTCATCCAAATAGAAAATCATGGAGCTAGCATTCAAACCCAACTGCTTAATCATGTTTACCTTTTGCCTCGTGTGCAAATAAATTTAGGGAATTTGGGGCTTTAAGTGATTTGTTTCTTGAGCCTTGAACAATTCACAATATGTGTACCTATATCCTCATCGTGAAAATTACAACTGTTTTCCTGCATTATATAAACAACCTTTTTACACGTACCAAAGATGGTTAAAACATCTGCAGCAACACTGCATTGGCTCAAGAGATAAAACCAGTACACGAGCAAAATGAATTCATGCCATTTTGGTCTTTGTATAGTATGGTAGCAAATTAAATCTGCATGATAGGGGCAGCTTCATACAAAGCTTATATAAAGAGCAAAACAAATTATGTGCTCAATCTTGAAGAGGGGTGGAATCTTAAAATTTGGGCGACATTTTCATTTCTTCATTGCTTATGATATATTTTTTTTAAGATCGCAGCTTGTAGCTATATCCAGCTATACTCTATAATTCGCTTCTTTAATTCCTGTTCTCTGCCATAGAAACATAATCACCAAGAACAATCAATTTGTTCCCATTTGGTAAAGAACTGAAATGAGAAAAGCAGATCGCCCCGCACAGAGTTTGAAGGATGTGGTGTTCCCGAAAGCCTCCCTGGCTTCTAGAAGAACAATTTCCATTCCTGCTTCTCATGCCAGTGACTGAGGTTTGTGGGTCTGTTGGCTGGGTTAGATCTGGTCTTCAAATAGCCTGCTGGAGACATCTGAGTCCTGGGATGGGGACTGGAAATGTTCTGGAAGTCAGGTCCTATAGTCTGAGGTCATGTTCACTTCACATAATTCCTCTCCAGGTATGTTGATACTGTGATATTTCATATCCCGTGGCCCCAATTGTCCAGATCTCCCTATATCTGTGCCCTTTAGTGTTGCACTCCGTGGCAGACATACCCCTCAGGTGACCTCAGTGACCCATTTCCTTGTATAATCCCCTCCCTCTGAATGCAGGCTGTGTCTGTGACTTGTTTGTAATAACTAGAATCTGGGAAGGTGACAGGATGTCACTCTCCTAATTTGGTTCTGTTATAAAAACTCTCTTAGTTGACAACGGGGAGAGAAAGAGATCAACTCTGGCCAGCAGAAACGAGCTGCCTGGATGTGAACTGTCTATGGGCAGGGCCGTGGGGCAGGGGACCTCAGGTGACCTCTAGTTGCTGAGGACTGCAGTCCTACAAATACAAGGAACTGAAGTCGGCCAATAATCACATGATCTTGGAAGAGGATCCCAAGGTTTGAGTGACACCCAGCCCCCCTCCCACACTTTGATTCCAGCCTATGAGAGGACCCTGTTTAAAACATGCTCAAACTCCTGACCTACAGAAATTTCAAGACACAGAATTTCTGTTGTTTCTAACTGCTAAGTTGATAGCAATTTTTTCCACGCCAATAAAAACCTGATGTACCTCCCCACGCTAATGTCAGATTTGCCCATGTGATCTGCTTTGGCCAATAGGATTTGGGAAAATCTGATGCAGGTAGAGTCTCGACAAGGGGGTCACTGCTTTCCGCATTGGCTCTTGTTACTGCCGTAAAACACATCTGGACTAGGCTGCCATGGAGGAGAGCTGACCTTTCCCACTGGGTCCATCGGGACCATCCAGAACCAGGCAACCAGTCTGCTGACCAGGCAGGCACGAGGGAGCCCAGCAGAAGTCAGCCAAGCCCAGCTCAGATCAGCAGAACACCCAGCTGACCTACAGACTCACGAGAAATAATAAATGTTGTCATTTTAAGGCACTAAGTTTTGAAGTACTCACTATTCAACATGGGGGACAGCACATAGTTGCCACCAATTAAAGCGGCGGAACATATTTGAGCATAAACGTATATACGATCACCTTTTTGGAACTTTTTTTTTTAATCAAAAGGCTTCTAAGCATAAAGGAGAGATTTAGGAGAGCTGGTGAGGGAAAAGCAATGACCATTTGCTATAAACCCTTGACAAAAGAGAGATTCTTTTTCCATAAGATTGAAAATTCATTTTTAATTTTCTTTAGCATCTTACAGAGCATATTTAAGCAATAGCAAAAATAAAGGCCACTCGCATCTTTTATATAAATCTTTCATAGAGGCATGGCATTTCTCTTCTCTTCCAGGGCCCCCAACTTCGTTACTTCAGAGTCTCAGTACACTCACACCAGAGGTTTTGTTGGAGTTTGGGGAGGACGGAATCATGTGCAGAGAAAGAAGTCCATCATCCTTCTGCCTTCCCTACCACGTACCACCACAGAACTCCGAACATTCCCTCTAACAACGCGGGGCTCCCTGCAGGTAACCTTCTAACAGTCTGCTCTTCCGGTAGGAATGGGAGTGGAGGTAGGGCCAGACAGCAGAGAGGCCTGTGGGTGGGACTGGAACAGAAAAGGACCTGCTCCTAGAAGCTAAGGGGGAAAAAAGCAAATGAAAGGTACTTTCCCATTCTGTGGGCACTGAGGACCTGTGGTGGTCCAGAACACGGAAGCTCCAGGCCACATGACATTAGGGGCTGTACTTTTTCTCAGAGGACAGCTCTGTCCTTTTTGATCGCCACAGACTCACCACTGGGAACAACAGAATACAGGAAGCATTGTAACTCAGTTTTGATCCACTAAATGTCAGTACACAGAATGCACTTAAAAGATGGTCCTTTGGAGTGATTTTTGTTTCCCATTTTGGAAGAGCAACACGATGGCATCTTTCCGTAGCCTGATTATCAACTGGTTTGTTTGCAAACAACTGAAATACCTTGAAATGCTTCTTTCTGATCTAGCCAAGTGTAAATGTATTCAAATCTGCCTGCATTTATCTATAGAACATCCACACATATTTCTGGTAAACTTTATTTTGTCAAACGAAACAGGCCTAAGGCCATGGATGAAAGATGGGGAAGCAAACATGGTACCAGTGGCAGAGGGCAGAACCACAAGACAAAACTGTGTCCCTGAGGAGCCTAATGTCTTCAGAATGCTTCACAGGGACCCTGTCCTAAGGTCTGGACCAACACGTTACTAGGGAGCCTTAGGGGCCCATGTGCTACTCGCTGGGGTTTTCAGCTCACAGGTGACAGTGATCAGTCGATCAGTAACTGCACGTGGGGGAAGACACCTGATCCAGGAGACTCAGAGGCAGGAATCAGTGAAGCATCGGGAACTGCCTGGCCTCCTGCCAACCGCCCGCCATCCTGTGACTGGGCTGCTGGTAGATGCCGGGCTCTGGGACACCCCTTGCCTTCCACTTGCCCTGTGACTTCTCAGTTTTTATTTGTAGATTGTCCTACCTCTTTGAAAGAGTCATCTTTTATCCTTAACAAGTTAGGACTTCACTTCTGAGTACTTCTATTTATATGCCTCCCTCAATGCTATGTGGGGTTCATACAAATACTTCACACATTCCTTCTTGATATAAGGTATCCTTAAACCAGCTCCATTACCTTCCAAATTTACTGAAGTATGAGGTAAACATACTTGTATGAAGGGCAAGGAAAGCTAAAATTTAATAGCCATTCGTAAGCATTCTATTTCTTTCCAGAATTCTGACTCAAGTGGTGCTTGAAACGTAGAACTGAATCACGGATTAAGAATATTATTTTCTAAGTGACCTCTGCAGTCTGACTTACAGGTGCTCAGGCCTTAAAGCTTTGGTTCCTCTTGGTTTGTTATTCTAGTCCAAACCTCTCTCCGCTTGTTTTATGGGACCAGTTCATGACATGTTTGCAGAAACGTCAGCTCATTTTTCATTTGTGAGCTCACCAGATCAATTCCAAGCATCTGTCCAGACTTGCTGATTACCTGGTTTTCTATAAACAACAAAACTTCTATCTCTGTTCAGAGGAAACAAAGGGAAGCTACCCCCAAATGACAGCCTTTAAACAGTCACATATTAGCTGTAATGAATGCACTTCTGCTACCTCTAAATACAACTCCTGGGTACAGAGCAGGGCTTCATAGTATGAAATGGGAAAAAGAGGCCACTTGCTACAGGTTGAGGAATAATATTCAAGCTTCAATTGAGAAGAGAGTTCACTTTTAGGATAAAAATCAATGAATTTTTAAATTTAAAAATCGGTTCATTACTACATATATGTAGTAAAAAAAAAAAAAATCAAACATAGCTCACATCCCAACAATGCTGTTACACTCCTAGGGTGTGTGATCTTCATTTTGAAAACAACTGTTGCCCATGGACCCAGAGGACATGTAAATTTGCAATATCCATCAGTCACTCCGTCAAAATCATAAAATCCTTCCTGTCCCTGTTGCAGATCTCAAAGCAACATCACGGCAGGAATGTAATCAAGCATAACAGTCATATTTACAATATGCAATTTAACTGCAATGACACACACAAGAACCTCTTTATCGCAAAGTTTCCCTGAGACATTTGTGTCTTCCTATCAATATGAAAAATAGCGTCTAAGGGTAAGCAGCACACTTCAGTGGGAAAAATAATCTATCCCAAACCCTGTCCATTTCCGTCAAAGGATACTATCTGGAAGATATAAAGGTACATAAAATATACTTATTATCACATGTAGTTGTTGAACATGAAGAATTTCATGTTTTGATGGAATTTCACCCCCAAGAGACAAGGTCAGTACATGATAGCTGCATCTCCGCGGTGCCGAAGACGTGCTTCACCCTGATTCCTTTGCATTGCCTCTCCAGCTGATTTCTGTATTGTGAATACACACCATAGAAAAAGTGAAAGGCAAACAATAAAAGTACCTTACAAAGAAGTATTTCCCACCTTCCAATAGAAGCCGAAGCCATTTCTAAAGGAATCCCAACATATTTACTGCACATGGTCCCTCGTCATTCCAAAGAAGAGAGAGAAATAGCAATAAAAATATTTTGCGATTCAGCAAATCAACCAGAGGGATGTGGATTCTATGCATATTAATACTGACGGAATTGACTACACATTATTGCCCTCACACATCTTAGATATGAGTGGTGAAAAACTGATGCTCTTGCTGGAATTGCATGTAATCAACTGGTCCTGTATTTGTTTTTGATCATCAAAATTCATGGTATTTAATAAGTCATAGATGGTACCTCTAAGAAGACCTTGACTCCCATTCAGTTCCATCATTTGTGTTAACTTCATAACAGCATTTCTTAATTAGGGTCTGCTTTAGAATGCCCACGCTGTGCACACTGCCCGGTGCCACACAGGTGTCCACATTATACCCAAACAGCCTTTCTCTAGCAAGTTCCTGAAATTCGCCCATGAGCACTGGGTCCACTGTCCACGTTACTATTCCTTAGGGACCTCCAATTACATATCAAATATCTGGAAGAAGACAAGGTTAACAACCGGCAAGCACATGTACCTGCTGCAGTCACTTCCCTGAACATGGAACATTCTGGTTTTAAAAAGCAAATTCAGGTTTCAAGTGCACACGTGCAGAGTTGGTAGATCAAAACACAATTAACTGAGGCATGTGTGTATCCAAAGTGATCTGAAAAGTCTGATTCAGATTCTGTCCTATACAAATATTCAGTGACAGAGAGTTAGATGGGGATTTCATTGCACAACAAATAATTAACAATTATATACAAGAGAAAAAGAAAAAATTTAAATGTAATCAAGAAAAAACTATGAGGCCGATTACACTCAACAACTTCTTTGCACTACAATGCAGTTCAGAGTGAAAACAAAATGATCATTCTTGTTCTTTTGTGACGACAGGGGACTCCTGGTTGGAGAGTTAGAAAGTGAGGGCTTTTGAAAAGGTAACATCACTGTTGGGATGAGACTCCATACCCAAAAGGGATCCCTTCCCAGTGCCTAACTTTCTCTCGGAGGCCTGCCCTTGCACCAGGAGAATGTGGATCCAGTGACTGGTAGTTTAAGAAGGGAATCAAATAAAACACATTCATGACTTTGGCAAAAGAATGCATCTGTCAGCATAGAGGTGACAGGCCTAAAGCTGCTGTTGAACAGGACATCCGTGTGTTTATCTTTGTTAATCCGTCCTGGCTTCTAGAATAATAAATGCCACCTCTATGGTCTAAAAGAAATGGAAACATTTTGCTCCCTTTCTGGTCAATAAGGGCAACTGTATGCATTTGAAAACACCTTTAAATAAATCATTTCTTTTTTTTTTCTTTTTTCTTTTTTTTTACTAAGGTGTGACCTCTGACTACTCTTCTAAATGTTGTTGAGCATATATTATCATTTGAGAAAGAACTTTATTGTTCAAACTTTCACCCACAGCTTGGTTTCTTTCCAGGTGTTGGCTTCTATCACAATTACAATTTATGTCCCTGTAGGCCTGTGCCTCCTACACAGTGAGGAAAGGTGCCCATTCCATACAGGAACAGATATAAAAAATAATAGTGCAAGTTCAAATTCAGTTGGGATGGAAATAAAATTTTACCTGGGTAAGTCAACAAAATCATAGCATTTTAATTTTACACATAAATTTCACATATGGATGGAATTGGTTTGAAGGCTGAAACTGACATTTTTCATTACTGTAATTGCATCTGTTATTTAAAATTACAGTGTATTTGTAATCATTAATTTGGCTTAAAGACAAAGATTCGTTGGCAATTTTCAAAGGCATTAGTTAAAGGAGATTTGGATATCTTTTAAGTTTTGGATGTACAAATTGTAAAAATAGTATGGATTCACATTACGAGATTTTCCATACTATACAAAAGGTTCTTAGGTTTCAGTCACTGTAAAATATATTGAACTAAATCCTGTTCAATGATGCTAAAAATATATCAGTGTAAATAAAGATACCAGAACTCAGTGAGAAGTAAATAAAAAGCAGAATTCCAGCTTTCAGATGACTAATTACATAGAATTAGAATGCCCTTTAAGCAGTTAGAAGTGCAGTCTGACTTGGCAATAAGGGCACGTCTTGGTGATCCACCAGTGAACAGAAGCCAGTTGAAGAGATTTTAGCCCAATAAGAATCTAGAGAATTTTCATCGTAAAGTCTCCCTACAAAGGAACGAAACACTATTTGGCGTTCTGATTTCTTATGTTTTTAGGGATGTCTCGGTGAATAAAGAAGGGACTTAGATTTCGTGATATAGCTTATTTTCATTTCAAATTCTCAAATAATAAAAACTGTAAAACAATGGGGCTAATTTTAGGAAGAAGGGAATTAGAATAAGGAATATTGCATCTCTTTCATAGATTCCATGAAGTCTTCAAAGTGCTCTAAAAACACTATAAGTTTGATTAGCAGCAAAGCATTAGCCTAATCAAAACCTCTCCTCCCTCCCCCCTTCTATATGTATATAGACATTGTACAGCAATATATTCTATTAGTGTAGCTTACATCCGACAATTTGACAGTTATTCCCAGAGGCTGTGCAAGGTTACAAATACTGTCTACTGTCTTCAGACCACTAGCACCCAAGTGGTTAAGAGAGAACCAATCCTTTCCTTAAAACAACAACAACAAAAACAACAATAAAATTCAATCACCTATTTTGAATTTCTTTTAAAATAAAAAAAAATGGGGGAATACAGTGAATCACCCAATATATTATTACTCTGGGGCCTGTAATTTTCTCTCTCTAAAACTATTTTTATACATGGAAGGCTAGATGCCTTTAAACGTAGTTTCGGCAACTCTAAATATAAAATATTCCGTTGAAAAATATGACTTTGTGTGTGTGTGTTTGTTTTGTTTTCTCTTGCTTTTTAATGTGGAGGAAAAGTTCTGTGAGGAGCGAGTTTTCTTCCCACAGATGAATTTTGCAGCATTTTCTCCCAGCAGCACGCCGAGAGCCCTGTCCTCTCGTGCCTGCTGGATGCGAGGAGCAGAGCCTTCCCACACTGCTGCGGCCACGTAACCTAGCACAGGACCTCCAGAAAGAGGCCTTGCAGGTGCCATGGCAGCTCGGTCTTTTCTTTTCCACACCCTTCCAGCAGCTCCCAATCCCTGGGCATCTGGTTGAGCTGAAGTCCAGAACCTGAGCTTCAGTAGGAAAACCAAGTCTGTTCAAAATGCAGGGTTTTCATCTTTTGGTTGGGTGATTCTTGGTCCCCCATGGATAGGAGTGATATCTAGAAGATTCAAAAGTGCAAAGAGTTTGCTGTAGTCACACATATTTGATTTCACACATTC
This sequence comes from Felis catus, assembly GCF_018350175.1. Lineage (NCBI taxonomy): Eukaryota > Metazoa > Chordata > Mammalia > Carnivora > Felidae > Felis > Felis catus. The sequence continues at coordinate 143,024,325 of NC_058376.1, forward strand.
AATTTCAAAAGCAGTAGCTCAGGTGTGTGTGTGTGTGTGTGTGTGTGTGTGTGTGTGTGTGCGTGTGTGTATAAATCACCGTGAAGAAAAGATGATTCTAAAACAAAATAGGATGGGGGATTTTTAGAAAGTCACCTTTTTGCTGAAGTTCAGTGCTAACTGGATCTTTCTCAAATTATAAACTCAATTAGAAATGATAGCCCTTGAGAGAAGAAAATAAACACCCAAAGTAGCTTGTGCTTTTAAACATCTAATTTACATGTTACCGGTTCATTGGGGGAAAAAGCAATGCAAAGCGCAGATTTTTTTTTATCTTGCAAATTTTACTTCTCAATACAGATTGCATTGTGAAAAATGGTGATATGTGCCCCTAAGTATATAAGGATGATATGCTTGCCATTTATTCACTCACAGGATTCAAGCAGTTTTACTCTCACAAACAACAATGATAATATTAAGTCATGCTAAGCTGTCTCCTTCTGGTAAGTAAGCTAAATGTTTATGAATGTAAAATATAATTAATCATACATCCTGCAAATGATGAAGAATACAGTGTGCTTCAGGCTGGCCAAGCCTGTTTTGACCTCGTTTCATTTTCTTTACACTACTTTCTTCCTCTCAACTCATTCTACTTCCTCTTCCTGGAAGCCCAGAAATGAAGGATTCCCCATTTTGCTGAGGGCTCCTTGCTGCTATGTCTCTTTCTGTTACTATTTCCTTTCCCTACCACAGCATTTTGTGCCCAAGACGGTCTTCCTAACCAACTGTCCAAGCAGTCTCCCCTTTATTTAAACAGTTGCAGAAACTGTCCCTAGAGAGAGCTAAGAGATGGATTATGGCTTCATCCTGAGGCTGTCCGTCTGATAATGGTATCTCTCTATCCCTGACTAAATGGTCACTCTATGGCCGAAGCTAAAAGCATGCTATATCTTGGCTTCATGCTTTCACTGCTGACGTAAGTTTGAACTGACTGTCTGAAGTTGTAAACTTCGGTAATACAGAAACTATGTATGCACTTCTCGGGGTGGTGCTTGACCAAGATCACTAGTAACATTCTGCAATGATGATGACAATGGCAATGAGAGCAACAGCAGATCTGGGCAGGTGCTGGTGGCTTTCGGGGAGTTAAAGCAATGTTTCCCACTTCCAACCACATGTGAAAGATTGAAGAAACACTGGGCTAAACAAGGCCAACAGATTTCTTCCTTACAGCACATCTCAGACTCTGTGATATGGTAACGTGTGTCACCATCCTCTGAAAATGGAAAACTGTCCTTTCACAGTTTCCCAGATATGTTTGATCACAAAATTTTATTTTTCAGGGAACATCTATTAGCATCTGTGAGAATATTGGCTAGTCTATGGAACCAATTAAGGGAATACACTCCAGTGACTCTAAATACTAGTACAAAATAAATAGATAAATACATACATACATACTAGTACGTGTCCAGTGATATTTAGCATCCTCCATCCTCTGACTACAGAAAAATCATCACTGACATGGCTGATTTGATTCATATTTGGAATTATGTGTGTTTCCAGCTTGTGAACTATTAGGTGCTTCTAAGTGGAAGCTGACTTTCTGGGTAATTAATTTGGAACACCCATAAACAAGTAGTTTAGGCACAACCAGGGGTTCTTTTTACTAGTAAACTGTGAGGAGTCTTCCCTCAAGGTATACTCTATCATTGTTATTAGAAGATGAAAAGGGAATATCATGGCTGTAAGAATTTTTAAATGGCTGCTTCATTTTACTTTGGAGCATTTTAAGAATATTTTACGTATGTCCTATCCAACGTATGTTGCTTGAACTTGACCATTTAAGTCATGTCTCCATAGTCTATTCACTATTCTGAATAAAACTGTAAATAATTTTTGGTCTTTGTTACTAGGCATCTCATCATCTATTCATCGTAATAACAAAATGTGTGATGTCTTTTAATATAGGAGTGCATCTTTGAAAGTAGAAATAATGTTTGAATTTTTTAAAACTTAGTGACAGAACTTAAAAAGGATAAAAGAGAATTTAAAAATAAGACTACGACTAAATTTTTTAGGGAAAAAAAAGAGCTCTTGTAAGAGCTTCCCAACTTCCTTACACACCTGGTTTTTCATTGACATTTAGTTTATTTTCTGCCAAAGTATGAAGCCATTCATGGCCCGTGATCCTGAGTCTCTGAGAATATGTAGATAAATCATGACAAAAATGACTTTTGCCCCCACTCTAAGCCAAAGGCACTTAATATAATAAGGGGCTAAGAGTCAAGAACAAAGACACTCATTCTATTCATGGAAAGTTGGATGTACTCGACCCAAATTGAAAACGAAAATTCAAAATCTCTCCAAGGAAGGTGGGAGAAGAGTGATTATGAAGATGGTGATTTCTATTAATAATATACCTTTGGAAAATGAGAATTACTCATCATTTCTCTGTAGTTCTAAATCACAACAGAACTAAATCTACAAAGGTTGTATTTTGGAAATATGTTATCAAGCCAAAAGAACAAGCAGTTGAATAAACTTAACTGTGTGATTCATACGAACAACTTGTTGTAATAGGAAAACTAAAAACAAAACAAAACAAAAAGCTGGAGACTGAAATAACCTCAAAAAAGAATCTGATTTCCATATAATAACCTTCGCAGAATGCTCTCGAGGCCTCGTTCTCATACCATGGCTAATACCTTTAGAGATGACTTCTGGAATGATTGATTGATTTTAATATGAAATTTATTGTCAAATTGGTTTCCATACAACACCCAGTGCTCATCCCAATAGTGGAATGATTTAAATAGTGGTCACAAGATAGCTTCACCAGCTGGAAAGGAAGGCAGCTCTTTCAGGCATAAAAGGCCACTTTGAGAGAACAAACTAAAGCAACTTGGAGCCACGCAGAATGTGGATGTGGCTGCTTACGATCAATGTGATGGTCTGTTAGGAGGGGCTCCTTAGAAAAGTCAAGAGGCAACTCGGATGGCAGACACGGTGAGTGCCCACCTCCCCTCATCCACGCCACTTCACGGCGTGCCGGCCTACTTTCCGGCTGCCTGCACCTACGTTTCTTTTCCTGAAGATTTCTCTGGCCTCTGGAGTCTGCTCTGTCCACCTTTACAGAACGCCAGAAATGCCAGGGAACTAACATTCTCTGGGCAAAGGCCGCAAACAATGACGGATGGAAACTGGACGACAAATACCCGGGTTGCCTCAGCCCTTGAGTGGGATAACTGAGGTACATGTTCAGTACCAGCTCTCAGATTTCCCCAGCGGGATCAAGCCCCCATCAGCCACAAGGGTAAATTGCTTCAAAATGAAACCTTTATTGAATTATTTCTTCACTCCCCTACCAGCATTTCCTGGAATTGCCTCTCAAGTAAACTAACTGTAGTCAAACCTTTGTGCCCAACACTGTGCCCAACGGTAAATGACAGGAATCAGAACAGGACAAAAGTCAGAAAATAGTATATTTTTTAAAGCACCAATAGTGGTTATATTAGAAGATAATACATAGCTCCAGTAAACTGAGGTTTCTCACTTATGGTGATCAAGAGGCAATATATAACAAATTCCTTTCCCACCAACATATCTTAAATTCACCAGAAGTGATTCTTTGTTTAGTTGTATTCTCTCCCTCCCTCGCCCCTGCATTCTATACAAATGATGGGTAGATTTCAGTGATGGAAATCTGAGTTTACAGCTCTACTAGAATGGAACAAATGTTTAGTTAAAAAAAAAAAGCTTAGAAATGCCTTTCCATTTCATTATGTTTCTTATTTTTTAGGAGAGTAATTACCACTAAGCTATCACCCTTTCTTTTCAACACAGAAACAGCAGCTGCTTCCATACAAAAGATGGGCAACATATACTCTCCCCATGGTTGTATCTAGTCTAAGCCAAGAGATTTTACAGAAGTATTTAAAATGAAAGTTGAAAAAAAAAATCTCTGGTATCCAGGATAGAGAAATCAGATCTAACACCCAATGATCTCAACTGATTTGTCACATTTGAAAGAAAATTCCAGATCTCACCTGTTAGATTTAAAGTTGTAATAGCCACTTTCTTCTAGGACTTCTTCAATCACAGTCTGGAGTTGAAAAAAAAAAAAAAAATCAGGTTAGTATTGAGTTAAAAGCAACAAAATAAAATTGTTCAAAGGCACTGCAAAAACTTCACCTGCATCTGTTCATACGTTATTCCCTCCTCCAAATCAAAGCTGGTGCACAGACCTGAAATAGATAGATTATGGAAAGTCTGAACTCCGGTTCGTATTTTCTTGATTAGACTTTATTGGCGATTACAACTCAACTGTAGTGAAAACAGGGTGAATTTAGACACGAGGAAGAGGAGTACTTATAAGCACATTCCAAATTGTCTTGCTTCGAATATTCAAACTCTTTGTTTCTCTTCCTTTAATAACTGGCTGCTTTTGGGGCGACCACCACAAAATAATACGCAAATAGTACACAAAGGTATAGGGGCATCTCACAGGGTATAAATCGGGTAATTTAGTTAGAGGGGAGGGTGTGTGTGCACACTAAGGACAGGTGAGGAGTATTCCAAACGCGAACTACTTGATTGGTGAGTGTTCCAATCAAGAAATTCCCCTTAATCTACAAGCAAAACCAGTAAATATGTGCTAAAAAGAAAATGAATTCTTAGAGGGAGGCAGAATACACAGAGACAAGGAATACCTGGCCCTTTCCTATGACTGCCTAAAGGGAAATAGAATACATTTAGTGCCAGAAGGCAAGACTTTCTTGGATGTCTGTTCTAAGGATGATCTCCCAGCACCTCGCCCAACTGAGAGCCACCCGAGGCAACGCTGACCAGCTTCCACTGCAATCAATCAGCACTGGTGTGCTGGGAGGCGCGGGAGCTTCCCTCCACTTAGGGAAGACAAGAGGTGCTGGGTTGACGTTGAAGGGAGGCGTGGGGCTGAGTCTTGGCAGGTCGTCTTCAATGCTCTGCCTCCAGGGGTTCCCAAAGTGCCCGCAGCCTCTGCTGTCTGAGCTGGTGGCCAGCCTGCTGGGACGGGACTCGTCCGCTCCACCTTGGGGTGGCATGTCAAGCTGCCACAGGCCGCCCTGGGGATTTGCACCAGGACTCTCGGTTTCATCAGAGTTGCCGCTGTAAGAAGTCTGGCCCGCAGACTGACTGGCCTGCCCTGGGGGCACTTTTAAAAGCAAAAGACTTTCAACAACAGTTTATCTTGAGCTTATGGGTTTCTCAGGGAGTATTCTAAATGTAATTCTGCCTATGGGTTCGCTTCATCCCAGGGGTCCAAGACTTAAGGAAAGTTTGAGAATTCATATATGAGATGATTTGCCTAAATCGAGGAGTGAGGGCAGAGTGAGTCTCCCTCCCTTTAGCCATAATTCCTATCTATTTCAGAACTCAGTGATGTAACTCTAGTTTATAGGGACTTCAAACTTATTTAGGAACTCTAAAACCTCAGGGTAGCTTGAAAACCTCTTCTGAGAGTTCCATTATCATGAGAAGAATTACATTACGCTGAGCCCCTGCTAATGGCCAAGCACTTTTTATATGTTTACACTGGCCCTCACCATCACCCTAAAGTGCAAGTACCATTTTTACCCCCATTTTACAGGCAAGAAAACCGGGGCTCAAGGGGTCGAATAATTTGCCCAAGGTCAACTACTAAATGGTTAAGCTGAGATTCAAATATAGGTATCCAGGTTTTGAGAATCCACACCTTTCATCCCTAGGCTATGTGGCCTCCCTATGTGAGATTTATGCAAAAAAGAAAAAAATTTAAATATGTCTAATGTGGATTCTGCAGGTAAGTTTCAAATTTTCTCCATTTTAAATATCCAAACTCTTCACTTCTGCTTTTGGGCATTTGATTTTGCATCATCAGATAGCAAGAAGAAATAAAAGGAAATACAATTCACCCACACAGATTCTGCTGTTTGTTTATGGCATTAATAAATGATCAAGGAAGCTGCCACAGCAGGGTACAATAAATCTCAGGGAATTTCTATATTCCTACTGTATATCCTTTCCAACTATTGCCATAGATAATCAAAATAAGCTCTATCTTTCTTTTAAATTGAAGATAATCTTTTAAGGGTAAGCTGTTGATCCAAATAATAGATTTCTTTGTGAAAGCCAGATTTCCGGTGTTGCAGGCCATTACCTGTTGGGTCATCTAGGGACAGGCTGTTTCCACTTGATGAATGACGTAATAAATGGTAATCCACTGTGAAAAAGTTGGGCTCGATTGGTTCTGGAGATCCCTGAGATAACTGGAACAGAAAAGGCAAAGCCACATGTTATCCTGCACTCAGATGCAAATGATAGGAGATCACTTTCCCTACGTCTCCACAAGGAGAATTTAGTGCTGTGGTTTTCAATCCCTTGTAAATAGATAAAGGCACATCATCCTTTCAAAAGAACTTGTAAATTAGAGGCAGGCAAATTATAGCAGAAGCAAGGTAGACAATTCCCTGGTCACATGAAAAAGTAAAAACAACTCTGCACTTTTTAGTTTTATGAGAGCAAGATAAAAACGGATAGAAAAATAATGGCATGGGCTTGGAACATCAAAATGTTATTTGTATCAGGCCTATGAGGAATAACCTCCAGTTATTCAGCAGAACAATATGTTTAGCCCACATCATCATTGTTTTTCATGTATCTCTTTGAACAATGCCTTCTTGCTTGACCAACACAACCAAGTTTCTTAATACATTTTGCTAAATTATTGTTGCTTAATTTTAATCTCCAAATATGAATCCCCAACACTCTAAAGGAGAGAGTCATTCACTAAACGACAGAATTTATTAAGGTTCCAATTATTTAATGGTCTTCTATAAAGCTGAATTTTTTAAGCAGAATTTTAGGCTATAAATATTTCTCAACCTCCTTTCACCTTTAATTCCAACCAGCACTTGGGCTGGCCAAGTTTTCATGCCTGTGTTAATGTAACATATTAAAATGCCAATTCTTATTAATAAACCAGAAACAAATGGCACAATTTAGACTATGCAATAGTAGTTGCCTTGGATTCACATGCTCTGCTCAGGAATTAAAATACACCATTGTTCAATCACTTGAGAAAACTCGCAGTATTCATTAAAATTCAACAACTATGCCTACCCTGTGACCCAGCAATCACACTCTTAGGTATGAACACAAGAGAAATGAAGGACTTCTGTCCATCAAAAGAGGTACACAAGAATGTTCATAGCACCTTTGTTCATAATAACCCCAAACTGGAAAAACCCCAAATGTCTACAGACAGAAGGATGGGTAGATATATTGTGGTGTGCTTATCCAATGGGATTCTGCAAAGCACAAAAAAGAACAAACTATAGATACAAACCGTAACAGGAACAAGCATTGAGCAAAAGAAGCAAAAAGAAAACACAACGTATGACCTCTCGTATATGCATGTTCACAATCTGGCAAAGCTAACCAATGGTGATGAAGGTTAAGATAACAATTACATTGTGGCAGTGGATTTGACCAGGAAAAGGCAAGCAGGAACCTTCTTCAGCACAGGAAATGTTCTACATAGTGATGAGGGTGGTGGTCACATGGGTGAATGTGTAGGTAAAAGTTCATGGAGCTGGCCAGGTACCTCACTGTAGGCATTGTGCACTTTGTACCCTAATGAAAAACATTTTATATGAGCAACTGATAATTATTCCATCTAGTACTTTGGACACTATTAGTACAAATCATTTTTGTGTTTTCTAGTCTCCATGTTGCCAACAAATGTACTGTAGAAAAAACTAAGGTTCCACCCTTTTTTATTCTTGAAAATTTACTTTCTTTACTTCAGTGACAACTGATAAAACTAATAACCCATTTGTAAAGGGACAAGATCATAGGATTGTAACACATCGTAATGCAGGAGGATCAGATAGTCACATGCTTACTAATGCTCTCGTCAGTGCCATTAGGATGCCACAGAGGTAGCCCTGATCGCTCGGCGTTTCTCAGAGCCAAGCTAGTAGCTTGCTCCAACTAAGCTTAATACGTCTTGTAATGCTGCAAATGATTTCCTGGTATTGCCTTCCAAACGACTTCAGATGGGATTGTTTTTCATGTGATTGAGCATAGGAGTAATTTGGCTGCCTGAAGTGCTCATCCTAATTATAGAAGGCTTATTTAAGTCAACTTAATTATTTAGTAAACACCTTGGACTCCTCTTTCCCAGACGGGAAATGTTTAAAGCTGTACAGTGATATATGTGAATTGTGACCCAGAGAGATCAAGAGAGCCATTTTACAATGACAAAGGCAAGTTCTTTTCCTTGATGCAAACCTTGAAGAGAGGAGTACTTGAGATTTCCAGTGCCTTTCACATAAGCAGTGTCCTTTAGCTTAAGAGCTGCACATCCTCAGAGGGATGGGCCCATGGATGAAGGCAAGGGCTGAAATTCGGTTGAATCCCTTTTGTGTGTTTGAATCCCAGATACGTTTATTTTTATTCAAGAAACTTCTCGAAACTTCTTGCAGTTCAGTGTTTCGACCTACATATTCTTTCAGTGTATCGTTTTTGCCCCTCGCTGTGTGTCATGGTCTGAGCAGGTTTTGTAAAATAGAGATGAAAACCATCGAATCCCATATACCAATGGTCTATACCAATAGTTTATCAGCATCAGGCTGGGCAGCATGGAGGACATAGAAATGATGTGGCCTGCAATTCGGGTAATTAGGCTAATATACACGAACAAAACGGTGAAGGAATAAACACTGAAGTGTAAAATGAGGTGGGGAGTTCTAAGCTTCCAAAAAGAAGTATGCTTCAAGAAGACCAGCATGATTTTCAGAAGCTCTGGAGCAGAAACACTGGAGCCAAGTCTTGAAGGATAGATTTGGGTGGATGCAAGGAAGTGAAGCGGACATTCCAGGTGAGTAGAACTTGGGGGCAAAGGCTGGGCACTGCATACTACTAGCAAGGTGAATAAAGGGATGTGACATAAGTCCACATTATAGAGACGTGGGGATCTAGGCTGAAGAGAGGAAGGCAAGTGCCGCTCATTAATTCAGTGGGGATTTTCTACCAACTATTGTGTGCCACACACACAGATCCAAACAATGGAAACAACCAATGGTGGCCAAAAATTCTACCCTGGAGCTTACTGCCTAATTGGGGAGGAATATGTCTGTGAAACAACCACCTGGATATATGGGAAACTGCAACTGTGCTGAATGCATTAAAGGACAGATCTATGGTTCTAGGAGAACAGACAGATTTAAATTAGACGGGAAAGGTTTTCTGGAAAAAACGACACTTCTGCTGAGAGCTGAAAGAATCAGTGAGAATGAGTAAAGGATGGAAAAGGAAGATCTTTAAAGGCAGAAAAACAAGCATTTGCAAAGACTTAGGAGGAAGCTGCGTGGTAGACAGGCCTCAGACAGTGCCTGTGGCTGATGTAATTTCGACCACGAATGGCAAGAGAGTAGGAGATCAAGGTGGAGAGGTGGGCAGGGCTTGGACCAAACAGGACTGTCAATATGGTGGGTAGGATTTGGCAGTTTATGCTAAGAGCCCCTGAACAGTTTTCAGTGTGTAGGGTGTGTGTGTGTGTGTGTGTGTGTGTGTGTGTGGCATGATCAGATTCTGTTTTGAAAGGATCATTCTGGATGCAATGTGCACAGCAGTCTGCATGAGGCTGGTGATGCCAGGGTGGGTGCAGACCCAGAGGAAGGCTCCTGCAAATAATGCCAGCCTAGAAGCTGGGAGCCAGAGTTTACATGGTGAGGCAGGAAACTGGAGGCTATAAAGGTTTTTGAGTATGCCTTAAAAAAAAAAAAAAAAGCTAGTGTTTAGAAACTCTTAGTCCTGCAAGATGGGTTAGAGAACAGGGAGATCATCAGAGAAGCTGTGACACTAACACCAGGGAGAAGTGCTAAGAGCTTGGACTAGGTGTTAGCCAAGAGGAAGATCAAAAACCCTCACTAATAACACTAGTAGTGCCTACAGCCATTTACTGAGGACTTAAACATTCTAGACACATTGGATGTTCTATCTGGTTCTTACATCTACCTCTACGGTGGGCATTATCCCCGTTCCACAGATGGGGACACTGGGAAGGAATGTGCTCAAGGATCATAGCTAGCAAGCGGCAGAAGCAGGGCTAGAACCCAGGGCTGTAACGTCAAGGGGTGAGCAAAACCGCGTTATGTGAAGAAGATCCCGGGTGTTGATGACTCATAGGGCAAAAGAAATAACATGGAGCAGCCGAACATGACTGCAAGGCTTAAAGACTGAGGAAAAGGAAAACATGCTTCCAGCGATGGTGATGCAGATGGAGGGAGGAAGAGGAAGAGTCCGATTCTGGACACACGAGACAGGCAAGAAAATGCTCACCCCGTAGGTGGAATACGGATGCTACCACAGAATGTTCGAAGCAGCGGCCCCTACGACTGGCAGAGGCTCGGAGGTGGCCAGAGTCCTGGGCCATGTGGGCCCTTTTTTGCCTCTTGAGCATTCAGCTTAGAGGGGCACTGCCATCTCTGGCTTGTATGTCCTGTTGGGAAGAATGCTTCTGAAATGACGGAAAAGGGCTCTCCTGCCCTGAACAAACATCGACAGTTCTAAGGAGCAAATGACTGTACACACTTTGGAACTAGAGCCAAGTAAACATTAAAGAGAACAAACTGTGTCCCTGTTACCACCCTTCCTCCCCCCCCCCCCCCCAAACTCAACTGATTTTGAGCCAGGGCTGAGCAATTTTGGCTCGTCATTGTTCAAGTGAGAATATAGTACTTTTGGGGCAGAACCTAAATGAGAAGCAAAAAAAATGTAATCTTCATTAAATTCCCCAAACTATATCTTCTCTTCCATATCATAAAATAAGGGGATCTTTGCTGCAAAACAACTACACAAATTATTTGGAATCTAATGCACTGAGGTAGGACTCCGAAGGAAATGAAACAACATAAATGCAATGAGGTGCCAGAAATGAGAACATTTTTAAGGCACTAAATCACACGTCACTCACCAGCCCTCTCTGATCTTTCTCCCTTCAGATTTCCCTGTCCTCTTTGACTGAATTGTAACATGTTAAGACGGAACATACTGTCTTCTTTTTCGTCTTTTCTAACCTACAGCTCCTCTCTGGTCTTTTTTGTTAGGCTCTTACAGGCCACTCTGTTAACAGACACGTCCAGTATCTGGGCTCACTATTCTCTTACACTTCAGCACTCTCTCGCGGATGCACCTGTATCTTCTCACGGGTGGTCACTTTGCCACCCTCGCCCCTACTTCCCCCGGAAGCGGCCTTGCTGTTTACGTTTCCAACAAAGACTGTGTTTCTGACAAAGAATTCCAAAACTAAAAAAAAAAAGGCTGGAAAATCACCATCCTATGCTATTTACAACCAGGAGCTCATCCTCCCAGGACCTGAAGGTGGGACTGAGGGAGAAGATGAACGGGGCCCCGCCCCGCTGGGCGGGAGAACCCTGCCGTAGGCGCTTCTCCACTTGGTCCAAACAGGTCGGTGTTGGGCGCTGCTGATTTATGATGCCTCCATGGGGCCCTGACAGGGGCTACGCAAAAATAAGGTAATTATTATGTGCATAAGAAGCCATTAATTAAAGCATGAAGAGAGGGGCAACCTGCTAATTGGAAAAGAGCCAGAAACCTGGAGTTTAGGAGTTAGAGACTGCCAGCTACTGAATAAGGTAAGCTTGACCTTGCTGATCTGAGTTGAAGTACAGATTCAGAACCAAACAAATGTGTTCTCCTCTCCTTGCGTTTATTTATTTAAGAAAAAACGTTCTTCTTCTTTTTTTTTTTTTTTTTTTTCTGTAGAATCCCCCAGTCTGGATTTTGCTGATTATCCCCATGGTGTCTTTTAACATGTTCTCTTGTCCCACGTATTTGCTACCCATTTGTAGTATCTGGATGTAGAGCAGGGATTGGCAAACTTCTTTGGCAAAGATCAGGTAGGAAATATTTACAGATTTACAGGTCTTGCAGTCTCTGTCACAGCTACTGTGCCTACAAGGTGAATGCAACCATAGACAATATGTAAGTGAATGCATTGGTTGTGTTCCAATAAAACTTTATGTCCAAAAACAGGCAATACACCAGATTGGCCTGAGGACCACGGTTTGCCCACTTCCAATATACAGGCTTCCTCAGATGCAGATCCAGGTTTTTAGCAAATACACAGCCATTGGGAGGCGTATGCCTGGTGGCCCCTCTTTCTGTGACATTAGCAACCACTGGTAATCATGTCTAGGTCCATTATTTCATTACAGGCTGCAAAATGACAATATTTTTTATTCCTTTAGTTGTTATTAGCTGGAGTACTAGTATAATGAGAAACTTCCCCCTGATCAATTTAATTACCCTGGGATAGAATTCATAAGGGAACCACAGAATAAATGAATAAATGTTTGATTCTTTCCTTTTGCAAATAATTTTCAAAACAATGAGTTGGTTACTTAGCATCCTCCAAAGGTAACCAGTGAGGGATTTCTTATTTTACTATCATGAACTCTTAGATTGAAACTTTACTTAAGGCTTTCCATCCATTGCAGTTATTATCCTTACTGATGCTCTAATTATCCACTAGACAGCCAGCGGGAGCCTCTTTAAGTTGGCTCCTGAGTCCTTTTGACACATCCCCAGTAATCCTTGATGGCATCCTCACTATGCATTCTATTATGTCAAGACATTCCATTCTAATCTCATTCAGCTCCTGTTCTAGCCCTGCAATCACTCTATCTCCTAGGAGCCATGGGTGCTCAGGGAGCTCTCCGCTGCTTGCTTAGTTTCTAGACAATTTAGTGGAAATATTAGGAAATATGTATATATTTATTTATTTATTAATTTTTTTAATGTTTATTTATTATTGACAGAGAGAGACAACATGCGCAAAGGAGGGGCAGAGAGAGGAGGAGACCCAGAATCCGAAGCAGGCTCCAGGCTCTGAGCTGTCAGCACAGAGCCTGACGATGTGGGGCTCGAACCCACAAACCACAAGACCCTGACCTGAGCCGGAGTCAGATGCTTGACCGACTGAGCCACCCAGGTGCCCCGAAATATGGATATTTTTAAAAGAAAAGATTTATCATGAATTCATACTTATTCATATTGGTATTTCCAATTCTACATTATTAACTAGATAATATATAAATATTATCTATATATTATATTGATAATATGTAAATATTATCAATATAAATGTATATTGAATTAATATATTCTATCTTGTTTCTATTTCTTTCTCCCATGCTGAAAATCCTAGTTTCCCCAAACTCTATACAATCACATGCTGTATTCTCCTACAATTTTAGCCAAGATTGAGAAGACCGGACGGAAGATCCGCTGAAGTAAGTCATAAATAAAGAGCTTAGTTTCTTAGAAAAGGGCTTTTCCCACTTCTTCACTCTTTTATATATCCTGCTGGGTCTTAGGCCATTAATCAGAAGGCAGGCACAATCATCCCATAACTGTTCCTCAAGCTGGAGATGTAGAGGCCCTGGATTTCAGAACAGATTTCAGAGGGGAAGGTGGAAATCAAATGCGTTTTATATGCTATCACTGCTTGCTTCTTCCATGGCTCCGATGTAGGTGACTGTGTTAGTAGTCAAAGGCCAATTGGTCCCTCTACCGAGATCACATAGGGGATGAAAAATCCATTTCCGAACAAAAACTGTCACTAACAAAAGATTATACCAGAAAGGGTGAAAAACAGAGGTCACAAAGTTTTCTCATTTGTGTTTAGAGGAGGGCAGGAGGGCTTCTTTTTATATCCATATAAAAATATAAATATTAAATATATCAGCATATATCATATATTATATATATCAATAAATAGACTATATTATACACAACATACTTATCAATATAGAATATACTCTCTATTCAACGATCATACATTAAGCCCCATCATGTGCCAGGCTCTGTGCAAGACCACGGGCAATCAAAGATGGATACGACACACTCACTGCCTTTGGGAGAGACAGAAATGTAAGCCAGATAAAAAGCTCTTTAAACACAACAATGTGAGTAAACTAAAAAAGCACAGAGAAAAGGGAGATTGATTCTGTACAGGGAAAAGTGAGGGAGATTTTTATGGAGGAGCTGGCCTCTCAGTTCAGTGGTGGAGAATAGGAAGTGTATTAATATTCCAGGCAGATTTGTTTAGCGCACAGGAGAGGAGGCCTGCCTCCATGATCAGGAGCGCATACGCCGTGATGGAACGAACCACCACAAGCTTGTAGTGTCAGAGGGGACTATGGCATTCCTCACCGGAGAAATGTGCCTCTAAACAAAGTTGAGAAAAGGGATAAGTCTTTGAGTTCGTCCCCCCCTTCCCCTGCCACCCTGGGCTCCCTGAATGCCCTTGACCACCCCCATTAATCCCTTTGTATTCCCCAGACCAAGGGCAGAAGGTTAAGCGCTCTGAGAGAAGCCTCCACGGTACAGAGGAAGGCCTACAAGGTGGTGGGGTCGGTTTAACAAAAGAGCATCTTTTTTCTGTCTGGACAGAAAAGAAAGCCAGCAAGAAAGGGATGCAAACCAAAAATCTAAGTGACGGAAGAGAGAATACTCTGCTTTAAGGAAGGACATGCACTGGTGGAAAATCTCAACAATGGGGGTGGGGTGGGGGAGGGGAGGGAACCTTCGTGCAAGCCGTGATGCAGGCACTTTGATCTCTTAAAGCTGGGATTTCTGTTAAACTAAATTTGTATACAAAGTGGATTATTCTGCATATCATTTTAATAAGAATATGAAAACCTAGCAACATGTAATGTTTTCATGGGAGACTTGAGGCTCTGTCTTCCTAAAATACATTTATTGGTATTCGTGATGCAATATGTAAATATCATAAAAATAAATATCCACAGTCTCATCCACTTCTGTTTGATCTACTTGAGCTTTGTTTCTTGGCCTCATTTGCCAACACAGCCCATGAAAGAAATTGCGCTCTTGGATCTCTGATGAGGTAGGGTTTATGTTCTGTTTACCTGCTGCCGTGTCTGTTTTTCCATCTCCTGTTTGTGTGTCGGCAGACGCCGCTGATGTAAGGTAACAGAGCAAACACAGACTGTTTGCATTTCGTATCAAAGGGCCCATCATACTGCCTGAATAAGGAGTACATTTATGCTTAAGATTGGATCCATTAAAGGAAAAAGAAACTCTAAAGAAAAAGAGCATTGGCGCCATGATGGTTTCAAAGTTTAAGTGTAGGTAAAACTTTACAAATGTACGTATAAAATTGGAACAGGCCCAAACCGCTAGGGCCTGGGGTCTTTCGGGGACAGGAAAAGGGAAGCTTGTGACCAGCTCCAAGGGCTATATCGAAATGGCTACCGACCAGGACAGAGGGATTTCCTCTTCTCCAGTCGTGCTAATCAGGGATAGACAATTTTCTTTCCATCCGGTTGATTTAACCTTTTTGTGATTTAATATTCGTGGGTATAATTAGAAACATTTACTAACACCCAAGGTCTAGGGGAGAAACTTAAAAATACAGTTGGCTCTTGAACAACATGGGTTTGAGCTACATGGGTCCAAATATGTGGATTTCTCACAGTGCAGTGCTGTAAATGTATTTTCGCCTCCTTATGATTTTATTTCTAGCTTACTTTATTGTAAGAATACAGTATATAATATATAACTTCGAAAATGTGTTTTAATCCACTATTTATGCTATCGGCAAGTCTTTCAACAGTGGGCTATTAGTAATGAAGGTTTGGGAAAGTCACAAGTTATATATGGGTTTTCAACTGTGCAGGAGCAGGTGGTCAGTGTCCCTCCTCCCCAAGGTGGTTGGGGGTCAACAGTGGTTCATTCCACCCTCCTAGGTGATAAAAATCACAGCTTCACCCATTTAAATGACTTCTTTGGGTGGTACAGCTCAATTAAGGGGCTTCCTAGAGAATGTTCTAATAAAATATTACATTCTCTTAAAAAACAGAATTCTTTTTAAAAAGGCTAAAGTATATTTTTAATTAAAGATGTTTAATAACATTTATTCTTTGGAAAACATGTAATCATACTGAAGCAATTTTCTATTCGTCTTCTGAGATGATGGCCCCAGAAATAAAGGTGAGAAAATTAGAGGCAAAGATAACCTTGATTTAGTATCATAAGCAGTGCTGTGGTCTGAATGTTCGTGTCCCCTCAAATTTGTATGTTGAAACCTAACCCCCAAAGTGATGGTATTGACTCATTGTGAGGTAATTCGGTCACGAAGACAGAGCCCTCATGGAAGTGCTCTTATAAAAAAGTTCCCTTATAAAGAGGCCCCAGAGAGTTTCCTTGCCTCAATTGCCACGTGAGGATAGGAGAAGTCAAAAGTCTGCAACTGGGAAGAGGGCTTGTATCAAACATGACTGTGCTGGCACCTTGATATTGGGCAGTCAGTTTCCAGAACTGAGAGCAGTCTCTGCTGTTTATAAGCTCCCCGGTTTATGGTGTCTTTTTTATACAGCTTGGAAGGACCAAAACAAATAACGATAGTATCCTTTAATAGAAGATAGACTTTCAAAAGTACAAAGCAGAGAAGGTATAAAAATTTAACTCTTCCGATGTGTTTTTGTTAGCCAAAGAAGAATTCCCATATGTAGAATACGGTACCTTTTTAATTTCAGATTTCAAATTGCAAGGGTTACTCTGCTGGCTGAAGAGGGATTTCTTGAATCTCTCTATAACCCTTCTTTTCAAATTGTGGTGCAAAGCTGGAGGAAGCTGCATAAAATGAGAAAACAATTATTGTAAGCAAATTGTTAACACTGTACAGACGACTCCTGGAAGCATTTACTGAGGGTCAGTATAACAATACGAATTCAACAGGACTAAATAAGAATATAAATTTGACTCCAAATATCATGACAAGGTGTGATAATTTTTCATTCCGCAATCCAGAAGGAATATATTACTCCTCTCTCTTTCAAAAGGCTGCTTCCATTTATACTATTGTTCCTTCATTTTCTTGGTATTATTTTTCATATAAAACCTAAATTGCACATATAAATTGAATTTTGCAAAGAACAGACTTCACGAGGAAGGATGCATTCTGTCAGATGTTTACGTGCTGTGTCATGCCCAGAATTGTGCTAAACAACCTGACCAAGGTCCTAAAGGATCTGATGCTTTGTGTTTTATGTTTTGTGTTTTGTTTTTGTTTGTTTAGAGAGAGAGTGAGCACGAGCTGGGGAGAGGGGCAGAGGGAGAGAAAAAGAGAATCCTAAGCAGACTCCACCCTCAGTACGGAGCCCATCGCAGGGCTTGATCCCATGACCCTGGGATCCTGACCTGAGCTGACATCAAGAGTCGGATGCTCAACCGACTGAGCCACACAGGCGCTCCTGAAGGATCTGACACTTTGGAACAGGAAGCACATATCTGCACTACGAAGTCAGATGCCTGTCTGTGAGCGCTCCTGATATTCACATAGAGATCAGACTGTAGGGACCAATCTTGTCAAGAAGAAAAGAATGAATTAGTATACATTAGGGCTGTGCCAGGATGAGTTGGATTTAATAACTTAGTAGCAAGTCACTTTGAAATCTCTGAAAATATGGCACTTGGATGAAATTGGAGATTTCAAAACATTGATTTTGTAGAGATCTGCAGGTTGAATTTACACAAGGAAACCAAAGATCCTGAGAAGCACAGAGGGTTGAAGTAAAGTTTGGAAGAAGGATAATAGAGCAAAGAAATAGGGTCAGAATGATAAGTAGTCTCAGAGTGGAAATAACATTTGGTTTGTTTAAAATATGGAGGGGATTTGGAAGGAGAGGAAAAAGAATCATTAAGAAAAGAGATGGCTAAGTGGGAAGGAAGATGTAGTAGTAGGCGCTCTCAAGATTAAAAACAAAATAAAACAAATCCAGCCAACAAAAATACAAGAATAGAATTAAAGATTCAGGCCAAAAGGAGACAAATGTGGCAGTGGCAATTATTTACCCCCCCCCCCCCCGTTCCATTTTTCTATACTCTCTTACTGTTTAGGTTTGGTGCCACGTGACTCCTCTGGCCACTAAAAATGTGTCACTCCGAGGATGTGGCAATTCAAAGACGGCATCCTTCTCCTCCATCCCTGTCTGCCCTGGGCAAGGAGCTTGGCGTCCATCCGTTCCAGATGGCACAACCACAAGATGGAGGAGGGCCACCTGACCCGCCCAAATTTAGCTGAGTGAGAAATAAACCACTGCTGTGCCAAGCAAAGAGATTTCGGGTGTATCTGTTAGTGTAGTGTAACTTACCATATCCTGGCTACAAGGAATGTCCATTCATTCAAGTTACATGAAGCAGGGGAATGTATAAAAGGTAATAGAGAAATGAATGGGGTCAATGGGGGCTCACAACGGCTTCTTACACCCAGAGAAAAACTGTTCATCAGCCCAGACACAGCAGAATGTGGGACCCATTATGAAGCGCTGTAATGCCATAAACAGAAAAACAATGTAATTGAAAAATGTTTTAACAGCACCATCTGTAATTCTAGTCAATCCTTTGATTTTACTTGAGTCAAAGCAGGCTTAATTACAGAGGAACCAAGATTCTGCTGGAGGATCTGAAGTCCTTTAGTATACTCTGGAAGGTTCTGTAAGTTGACAGCATTGAATCCATAATGAGCTCTTTTTATTTCAGACCTAGAGCATTCTTGTACCTTGCTCCAGATGTAATTGAATCACTCTCCTTATCCCCAACAAATGGTCATAATTATTGTCCTTGTACACGGAATGAAAAGGGAAATAAATGTGGACAGAGAGAGAGGGAGAGGGTGAGGGAGAGAGAGAGAGAGAGAGAGAGAGAGAGAGGGAGAGGGTGAGGGAGAGAGAGAGAGAGAGAGAGAGAGAGGGAGAGGGTGAGGGAGAGAGAGAGAGAGGGAGAGAGATTTCTTGGCATTAATAAGCAAATGGTTGGAAGACAGATGAGAAGGAAAATGAGTATAAGTGATAACGTGTGCATGACAGATTAGCAAAAGTAATGAATTTAACTTAAGAGTGGGACCAGACAAAGAAGGGAAGGGTCCTGTGCACACCTTTCTAGCAAGGGGATTGGTTAGAGAGGAGTGGATGGGAGAAGTGCCTGGAGATACCTTTTTGGTTTTGAGAATTCCCTACCCTTACTTACCCACGGGAAGTTGCCACTTCCCTAAATCAAACACCAGAGGGCAGTGTTGGCCCAGGACCGTCTAGTTGTTGCCTTGCACTATTCCAATTGCCAAAGAGCGGCAAGCCTTTTGTGATCCACCTAATTGCACAGCGGACTTTTGAAGGTGTGAAGTACCAGTGGGTCCACAGGTTCCTTTGAAAGAGTCTAACCCCAGCACTGGCAGCTGTCACTACCGGATTGCTAATTCAAATAGTCTTAAAATCCTTGCTATTCATTTAACTTGATAAGCCTCTAATTAACTCAGAATTGCTTTTATTGCTCCTGATTGCTTGAATTAATTCTCATAAAAGCTTTCTTGAATGAGTTAACAGTCGACTTAAGATTCATACACGAGACAGTATTAGAAAACTATTTTACTTATTGGAATAATTATCACGATAGCCAGCACCCCATCTTTAAAATTTTCATGGAAGAATTTAAAATTTTGCACAGAATGATACAGAGTTCAATTGCTGAAGAAGTATACTATACTATATACAAGAACTATAATACTAAGAATAGAATATTAACACCTATGATTCTTATGTGCCAGTGACTATGATTACTCTTTTGTGTGCATTATGTCCCTTTTCTCCCCACAATAAACTTGTAAGGCAGCTACTGTGTTATAAGTAAGGAAATCAGAGCTTCAAGACATTATGTAACATGCATAATGACTGAGTTGGTGCCTCTTTTAACACAACCCTTATCCCAGAGCACACACACCACCACTGGTATTTCTACAGTGTAACACTTTACAAACACTCCACATACATTATTTCCTTCATTGCAATAGTCCCAGAAGCTACCGGAATCTTACTGATGGAGAAACTGATTCTAGAAAAGATGAGTCTCTCAATACCACACATCTAAGAGCTTATTTTTTGTTTTCACCATCCCAAAGTAACAACAGAAAAGATGAAATCTGATCTCTATGTTCTATACCAGAGTCTTGAACTTGCATGATGTAGGGATACTTCTTAAAGATACATTCTCTAGTGTCTCTAAGAATACCTAGTGCACACCAGCAATAATGGAGAGTGCCCCATTTGAAGTGACTTAAATAATATCTTTTCTGTAAAAACAAATTATTTTGATATACTACCGCCTAAAAGGAGATTTCCCTAAATGCTAACAAAAATTCAGAGATCATTATCAAAATAAAGGCACAAAATGTAAGCTTTCTCTTGGAATCCGCGAACCCTGAAAACACGAGTCCACTTGGATGCGTGGCTTTACCCTAAATCCGGTGTAATCTATCCCCCTTGCCATTAGGAACCAGGAGACCCAGATAAGAGACAGTAAGGAGGGTTCCAATTCCATCTACGACTATTGCTGAAAAGAGCAGTTTGTTCCACTGATGACAGCCAGAGTATAACTTCAGCTGAGGGACAGCTGTTCCCAGCCATAGTTTTTGTTCTATCGGCAACAATTGTGGTTGTTAAGATGGCAGTCTGAAGTTGGTCCACCTAACTGCCCGTCTGTGCTCTAGGAGACAGATGTTTGATTTTTAAAAGTTGCTATGTGCTGATTTTCAAAGCATTTCTTTAACCAAGTCATCGGATTCTGAGTACAGAATTAAATCCAAAGCATAAGTTGGCTGCATAGGTCTCAGCTAAGCAACAACACACAAAGACTCGTATTAAAAGGTAACGTATGTACCTTGGTCACCGTATGTGCCCGGAGATGGATTTTGGTTTCCAGCAATGGAAATGAACCACTGATTTTATTCTCAGCTGGCTGTCTTAAGATTACCATCTCAGTTTTGATAAAAGCAGATGTCAAATCAGTGAAGGCAGCGTAAGGATTTTAACATCCTGCCTTTTACAATAGTTGCTTTTAGATGATTTCCAAGATCTGTCTCCATGGAAACTGGATAGGAAAGGCCACCATCAGCCCAGAGTGTCCCCTGTAAGGTTATCTGCGGGTTGTCGGGAAGGGTGAGGTCCTGCAATTCAGGGCAGCTACCACAGGCGTAAGCCCACCACGGAGTCTGACTAGGAAATAAACATGGGGACAAGAAGAGTTGTTTGTTTGTTTGTGTGCTCGTTTGTTGATTCAGATTTACTTTGGAATTAGCAGACAGAGAAGACTGATCTTGGCCTTCCACCTGTAGCAAATAGGAAGGTATCATGTTCAGACTTGTTTTTATCTCCTTCATTTGAAAGGCATTGTCTTGGGCTGGCATGATAAGTTAAAGTTCCCCAAAAGGGAAACATTCCTTCCTATTTGTAATGTCATAAACTTTCAAGTATTCTGGAAATACATTTTAAAAACCGCAATGGTTACATCTGAACTTGTAGCAAGGAATGCCAGCTTGCCAAAAAATATGAAATCATTTGTTATGCTGAAGTGTGAGAGCATAATAATAAGATATTTATAATCATTTCATTCTTGCTTTAACATTACTTTGAAATCCAACAAAGAAATGGAACACATCCATCAAAATGTTTTTTATTATATAAAAATTAGCAAGACAGGCATATGGAAACTATATTTAAATTTCAAAGTATATTTTCTCTCAATTTAGTAGTTAAGCATTGAGGTAATCAATAAGCTATTTAAAGCTATTTCCTTAACACTAAAGAATGCTTCCCCGTATTTCTACATCAGCATTTAAATGGAAATGCATTTTTGAATATAATATCTTTACTCAATAGAGATATGGCAGATTATGTTTTGATTTATTAACCAATTTTCTACATCCCCCTCATATTTCCTTGTACCCCTTCACCCTCTTTCATTTAATCAGGTAGACAGTTCGGTGGGATTGCCTAAGGGAAAGGTTGACAGCAGAAAATGGAGGAAAAAAGTAATCAATTTCAGACTCTTGAGTCTCAAAAGGCTAGTCCTAAGAGTGATTGGAAGGAATAGCAGATTTGGGGGAAAACGTGACAGATAAGAGCCAGGCTAGGGAGAAGCCAAAGGGGAAGCAGTGAGAACTCAGAGGTGGGTAGGTCCCACAGAAGGGAGTCCCTTGCCTAGTCCCCCAGCCCAAGTGTGACAGTTGCCTACTTGTTGCCTCTCGGCTCCAAATTCACCCTTTGGTGCCCTGCATGTGACAGTGGAATTTCTCCCTTGCCAGGATGTTGGGCTCTGTCTGTAGAGAGAGAGCACTCGAGGGATGCTGGAGGAGAACGGTGCTTGACTTTCTGGTCCCAGTGATGCCCCCGCCTTGCCCCAGTCCTGCAGCACTGAGTGGTCAGCAGCCAAGGGGAAACCAGAGTGGTGCTTACCCCTAGACAGTTTCACTGGCACCAATCCTATAGGCAGCTTCCCAGAACGTTCCATGGAGCAGCACCTACCAGTGGGAAGCCTCCTCTGGTCCCATAGAGCGTATTTCCCAGCCCAAGCCCCACGTGCTGATTTCCAGCAAGTTCCATAGCATGACAGCTCAGCATGGATTACTTGCCCTAACCCCCCAGGGGAAGGCTTCCTGCAAATTTCTCTAGCACAGCATCTCAGTGGATTTCTCTGATCTTTCCGATGAGGTCTGGACCTGAGCCCAGGATGGGAGTGTCCTCTTTTCTTCCTTTCTTGGATGCTCTGCCTCAGCCCTATAAATAGTGACTTCCATAGCTGCTCTTCCTATATTCTTTAGATACTCTCTTCCCTTCCTTCTTAAATAATACTGTTACTATTAATAACTTTTAGTAATTCTTTATATTAAATCTTCCCTATTGAAATTACTGTGTGGTTTCTGTCTCCTAACTGGACCCTCACTGATAACAGATTAGGCTCCAGCAAGGTCCCAGAAGAAGGACCCATACAGATGGGAATTGGGACTTGGTTTGATTGTGCCCTTAGAACCGAGCCCAGTGCTGAATTTTGCCACAGGACACGGGACGCTGATAGCCCATGACATGCAGTGGCATCACAAATGATCAAGTATCACCATGATAAAGAGCCAACTGAAGGAAGTGCCCTGGAAGCTTGAGTGGCTGCTGCACTACGAAGTAGGAAGACCACAAGGACTGCGTTGTGGGATGGATTCTTCAAAGTGCATCAGAGCACTTAGGAAAAACAATGACAAGCTTGGGTCCTTGAACTCTTGGCTCACATCATAGTCTGAGCCCCAGAGAGATTCCATGATAGCCCTAAAAGAGCCTGTGATTTTCTTGCTACCATAGCACAGATACGGCTGATAATCAGATACAAATTTAATTGGGCAGGTTGCTAAATTGCAACGTCAGTTGAATGCCTACTTTGCTGAGTTTTTCATGTGAAAGTTAGAAAAAAGAATAGGATCCTAAAACTTGAAATAGGGACACTTTGTTGGATCCAGATAAAACGGACAGTCCTGTCACTCTGAGTCATTATTGCCAGCGGAAGTAGCTTGTCACTCTGTGTCTGAGGAGACCAGCCTTTTGCTTGAAAACTCTACACTAACCTCATCCGGGATAGATGAGGAGTGAGATCTTAAAAAGGAATGCTTATTTCTCCTAAGACCCACAACAATGAGGGTCAAGTCCATCACGTGGGTCATATCTTGACATGATGCAGGGGAACCGGTGCACACTATGACCCGGAAGGAAATAGCTTACCTGTCAGAATTGCAAGACTTTGCTACTTTGTACCAGCAGCAACGCAGGGAACATGTGTAGTAGATTCAAAGGGTTTTAGGCCCAGAAGGGTGAAACACGACACTAAGTCAGGCTGAATTCATTCATACGGGTGCTCTTACTAGAGAGTCCAGATTTAGTGTATTAGTTCCTGCAGCTGAAGGTAACTGCTTACTTGGTTGGCATGCTATACAACTCCAACTCAATGGTGACCTTCGTTTAATGTGGGTAAAATGCCAGAGCTACCCTGACATGTGGAGGAGGGAATCCAAAGGCTTGGGGACCTGCCATTTACCATGTGTGACCTGCACACTCACTCCCCAATTATGTTCAGCAAAAATACTCAGAAGCCACTCCTGTCACTAAGGTATGGAGAAGTACGTTAGAGACGGGAGCACCAGCATCCTTAAAAATCTCTATGGCTGCTTTCCTTTGTAGGCCAGGTACAACACTGAAAATATAGGATCCCAACGGGGATGATGTGATCCCAAAGAAGCAGAGGCCAAGGGACGCCTTTTACCCACCAGTGACAGTTGGAAGCATTTACCAGAAAGGGTGGGAGGAATGCACTGTTAATTAGAGTGCTTTGACCCCAGTGGTCTTTGATGGTGGCTCAGAATACTGGAGTATTCTTTAATCCAAATAACAGAAAAGAAACTCTGGGTCTGGTAGACAAAAATCTGACCTGATTTGCCGTCGCCACAGTGGACAGTCACAGCCTCTCATGCAATTTCTAGACCTAGGTCAATTTAAAGACCCAAAGCCCTTGATTAGGGGGGAATAGCTGGGACTCCTTTAGGAAGGGCCCAGAAACAATGATATAAGTATACACTATACATTTTCCTCCAAGTCTGAGGCCCAAAGAGACCTACAGCCATTTATTATCATAATGCCACCGTCATACACCAACCAGCATGGATTTTTGTTTGTTGGCTTGTTGGCTTGTTTTGTTTGTTTGATTTTGGGGAGAGAGTAAGTGTATTAGCCCAGTGTGACTTACAGTGGGCCCATTCGGTCCACCGACCTGGTGGCATTTCTCTTTAGTCCTCGAACATATAATTGGAATCGCTACGATTGGCAAGTGACAGAGTCATAAGATTGGCTCTCTGGATCTTAGACTGAGTAAATGTTTATATGTTTTGCTCATTGATACGTCACAAATGCATAGAACAGTGGCATCTGATAGTAGGCACCTAATAATTATATGTCAAATGAATGAATGAATGAACAAATGAACTGCATGAGACACGCAATCTTAGACTCCAAAATGCTAGTTACTTTCTCATCCATATGCCTACACGTCATCTACAAAAATTTCTTTTCTTATTAACATTAAGACCTTGGTTAGCTTTGGTAACTTTGTGTATATATGTATACACACACACAAGAAGAATTGACCAAAAACCAAATCAGAAACTATGAGCCTTATTCCAAAGAAAAAAAAGAAGAGGGTAGAAAGAAGAAGAAGAGAACAGAGAAGGAAATAAAAGAGAGAGAGAGGGAAAAAAAGAGCAACGGACTAACATACAAAATGGCAGGACACTTGTCTGTTGGTGTCTGGAACCGGTGGCTGTGCGGGTCTGGAGGCGAGGCCGTCTGGCTTGCCCAGTGTCAGTCTCACTCCATTAGATGCGCAGTTACCAGGCACGGACAGGCGGGGCTTGGTGTAAGGGGGTCCAGCCTCCACTGGACCCGCTGCGCTGTGCCCTGAAGCCCCACCGTGTCGGTGTTGGGGAGAAAATGGTGACACCCAATCTCTCCTCGCCACTGGGCGTCTCAAACCATGCTGCTCAGGCAGCCCTCACAGAGTAGTGGGGGGCAGTCAGCTTGCCCTGCTCCACAGTCTCCCGCACCCCCTAGGCGCTCAGAAGGGATTCAAAACCCAATGTCTTAAGGGATCGCACACCACGCAGACCTGGTTCTGGGGAAATGCCAATCAGCCCTGCTGATAAGGGGCCTTTGGCTGGCACCTGCAGGGTCTTTTGTTCTTGGGGGGGCAGTATACCCTCTTCTCACAGTACTCAGGGAGGGGACCGTTTTCTCCCAGCGCACTCCTGAGATCACTACCTCGACCCAGGGCTGGCTCCCCTCCCCTCCAGGCACACACACACTTAGCGGCTTCAGTCCGGAGAAAGTCATGCACTTTTGGAAACTCTGATCTTCAGCTCCTAAGGCTGTTTGCAAAGTAGAGACTGGCACTCTCCGTATTTCTCATTCTCCAGTCCGTGGTCCAGAGCGCTCTTTCTCTTGTCCTAACACAAAACTGCAATCCACAGCTTCTCTTTCTCTTCCTTTTGTCTCGCCACAGAAGGGGATCCCTCCCTCTGTGCCCACACTGTTTTGTCTCCCCCAATTTGCATACACGCACCACTGTCCCGCCAATCTGTCTCCCTCCATCTGTGGAGATTTTTTCTGTCACTCCGGAGATAGACTTTCTGGGTATTCCAAGTGTTCTGACCTCAATACTGCTGTGTGTGAGGGATAAGGGAAATCCTGGTCCCCCTGCTTCTCCACCATCTTGACTCCTCTGAGAGGTCCTAGTTTTAACCCAGCATCCTCAGGATTCCTCAGTGGGCACTAGTTTTTCTTTCCTGTAGCGAGGCTGTTCAAAACCCAGCCCTGTCCCCACTTTCACCCCCATAATGAAGGGCCATTTGTGTTGAAATTTATTTTTGGTGGGACACGGACAAAAGAGTAGGTTATGAGTCATAGGGGGAAACTGCCATATTTGCTTTTTATACCCTACAACCTTTCCAGCTCTAGCTCTGCCGCTAAGCCAAAGTGTTCCCAAATATATGCAGTTGGAGATAATAAAAATGAGCATTCGTTCCAATTTAAAATTCCACAAAGTAGTTCTTCAACGACATTACCATCAAACTTGTACTTAAGATGATAAGGAAATAAAATGCTAGCATACTGACCTGTGTGATGTAGATGATTTTGTGCAGCTGAATTAAGATCTGCTGAATAGGATCACTGATCTGTCGTACTTTCCTCTGGGACACAGCAATCCCTGCAGATGCTGTGGATGATAAATTCTGCAGTTAGTCAAGATCCTGGTTTTCTCTTTCAAAAATATTTAGTAGAAAATATTAGTAGAACTTGGGGTAAAATTCTGAAAAAATAATTAAGCTAAAATCTTGATCCTACCAATGAGATAATATTCAGAGACCTTGTAACACTTCCATATTTTACAATATGGTATGCACTTCTTCTTTTTACTTATATGACTTCTGAGTAACATAACAGTGTTACCTTTTATAACAATTAAAAATACTCCTGGAAATTTTGCCTGCAATTACACCAGGCTGCCACCAGGAGTCAGTGGTGCTTTGGATACTGTGGCCTTTGAAAAGCTGGGCTTCAGATATGTGCAGTTAACAGACTATCAGGCCTTTACATTTTAAAGTCATTATGCCCTTAATATCATATTTTAAAACTAATTTTAGTAAAACTACTAACACAAACACCGAATAGGCAATCTTACAGAGGAAAAAACACCCAGAAACAAACAAAAAAATACACAATTTGTAATAAGGGTTTAAAGGTTACTGTAACCCTTGATTATTACAAATTATAATGTTCACCTGGATGTTTCTCTAGCTCTAAATAAGACACATTGGTAACTTATCCTGACTTCTCATCATACTGCCACTCCACTTTCACAGTTTGAGGCTGGCTTCGTGTCAAACTGCATATGAGTGGCTTCCCCACCTTCATATATCATAGCCACAAGTAGTCCATTCTTAACTTTAAAACTCTTTAAAGAAATGGCCTTAACCTCTAGATGGGCCAGAAGGCCACCTCTGCCCCCTCTCACCCTCAGGTCCACATTGGAGAAAAAGAAAAACTGAAGAGACACTTCAGATATGTGGATATATATTATCCTCTCCACCTTCCCCAGGTTCCTCCTCCTCTTGCTCTCCCTCCCTCTGACCCATAGCATGATTGCTCCAATAATACTCTTGCCAATTACCCCTTTTAAAAGAAAAGCTCCAAAGTCCCTCTTTTCTTCCCTCCATACGACCTTGAGCCTCTATGAAATTAAATGTGAACATAATCATTGCTTTAGCAATAGCTAAAATTCTGAAAAATGAGTCTTATATAAATGCTTTCTGAGAAAGCTTGCATATTTTACCATAAAATTGTTTTCAAAACATTTGCAGAGAAAATTTAATGTGGTCATTAAAAGATTCAACCTATTTTATTATGAGCATGTGAAAATTTATATTTAGACACAAACACAAAAAAGAAAATAAACAGAACATTTAAAGAAATATTACTTTGTTTACAGGCATCTTTACTGAGTTAGTTGAGAAATTCTTATAAAAAATAATCTAATTGTAGTTTATCTGCATTTAATACCTTGACTAAGTGTTTGAAATTGAAAGGATCTATCTCCCCTAGGCAGTGTGTCTAACTCCTTTAAATCATCAATTACTTGACTATTAAGATGAGGTTTAACAAATTACCCTTAGGGTAAAAGTGTGAAGATAGGTCAGAAAGGTAGCTGTAAAATAGAACACACAAGGCTGGAGGTATCTGCTCCAGCCTACAGAGAGAGCCAAGTTTACATATGTCCTATTATTTTCTACAGTGGTGTTTCCTACAGAAATGATTCTTACAACATAGCTATTTGTTTTTCTAGACCAATACTGAAAACTACAGACCATGTAACGTGGCCAAGAGAAGGTTGTTACGGCAACATTACCTTCACATTTTCTGAAACTGGAGGGTTTGATTTTTTTGATCAACTATGTGCTGACTACTTTATGTTATTGATCTGTGGATATATTTCACAAGTTAAAATCTCACAGCGTGGCAGAGAGTTCTTAGACTGTGATGACATTTCGAGTGGGATATCACACGGGTTTGACTCTACCTTGCCACAAGAATGTGCTCATCTGTGGCCCTAAATACAAAAACAGAAATAGTTAGCTAGAATGCCTGTCTTCTGAACTACTCAGTTATGCAATGCAGCTTAACAATTTTTTCTTAAGACCTTTTGACCTCTGCTCCCTCCAACCCAGTAAATCTTTGACTTTTAAAAATAGTTTAGATTTATTCACCACAAAAATAAAGAATAACACATGCCCGATGTAAAGCAAGCAAAATGAACATAAAAACAACCTAGGCATTACATAAAAGGCTTGAGGTTTCCTGGAACCACCACCCCTCAGCGCCTCTCCAGAGCTGGATCAGCTGTACCTGATATCAGCTTCCAGTTACTTTTCTATCCATTTACATACATAACTGGGTCTTTCACAACAGTATTTTTCAAGGGTGATTGAATCCTGAAAACAGTTTAATGCGTCAAGACCAGCATTTTGATATATGGGATGGAATGAGATGGAATGAAATGGGACAGAATAGAAAAATCTCAGAGTGCATTGAACATAGTAGGTCCACTCAGTTGTGATATAAAACGTGTACTGTGTTGAGGTTCGCTTATTCCCAAAAGAGTCTGAAAGCTACCACTGTAGAAAATCTATAGTATTACTAATGTTTTCTTTCTTTCTTTTCATGTTTTCATGTTTTCATGAAACATGAAACATTTCTTTTCAATGTTTTCATAAATGATGACACCTTATAAGGTTGTGCTACATTTTTTCCCTCATGACTCTGTCTGTCATGGAGATTCTTTTTTCTCAACACACACAGTTCTAGCCCATTCTTTATAACCACTATTATATAGTACTACATGTTCAGCATACATCATAGTTACTTAGCCACTTCTGTCTGGAAGGGAACTTAATTTGCTTTCAGTCTCTCATGATTATAAATGATGTTGCAGCGAGCAAACGTGCGTGAGTACATTGCATAGAAGTACAAAAGGTCTTTTAGGGTAGATAAGCAGAAGTCAAATAGTTAGGCCCTTGGATATACGTGTTTCTTATTTTAACAAATACATATTTGAGTAGCTGAGTCAATTTTCACATTGACCAGAAGAGAATCAATTTTTTCTGCACCTTAATCAACACTACATATTATCAAACTTTTCAATTTCGCCAATCTGACTTTGTTTTATTTTGTGGCTATCTAAATGCTGGTGAGACTATTGGACTTCTTTGGTGAATTTCCTGTTTGTGTCCCATGCTTCTTTTTCTTATTGATTTGTAAATGCTCTTTATATAGACTGAATGCTAATCATTTTATTGTACCTTATATGTTAAGAGCATTTTTATCTAACCTGTTACTGCTTTTCAATTTCCCATCCTTATCACCTAGACTAAAGGTAATTTTTAGTCTTAGCTACCACCAGAACAGTCTCTCAGATACCTGCTGCTTCTGAAACATGGCAAGATTTACTGAAATACTTCAGCTAATCCTGGCAATGAGAACCAATTATTCCTCTGTTTCCACCTGATGAAATCCTCACAAGTTTTTATATTTCCTCGTGCCAAAATATATTTATTTAGCCCTTATTAATTTCAGGAAAACAACATGATAAAAGTTCAAATAGATAATTTTTAAAAATTTTTTATTATTTAAATATTAATAACTACCAAGTTTGTGGCAAATGTTAGCCATATCATTTTGAGTTTTAAAGCGTTCTCTCTCATCTTTCAGATTAGCACACTAAAAATACTTTGCTTCCTAACTATTCATCAAAAAAATGCAACACATATTTACATTGATAACTTTGTCCTGAGTATTTTTATTAAGATAATTTTCTCCTAAAAAATATCACAGAAGTAAGCATATTTCCATATCAGTCATACCTAGTATGCCTATGATTCGTATCTATAGGGTTCCTACTGCAAAAGATAGATAATATTCGGTACCGTTAAAATTTAAATAAAATCAAACTTTAAAATTGATTCCATTTTAATTTCCTTTTACAGTTTTGTTATAATAGTGAATTTAATTAGTGTTTTAAAACTTAGGATGAAACTTTAAAATTCCTTATGAAAGGCAATTAATTTAAAGGTAGCAGAAATTTTTAAAAGTAACTGTACTTGCTAGCTTACTCTGGTGAGAATGACCCCACACAGCAATTTTTCTTTCCTCAGGGGTGGTAAGTAGAAGGACTTGGAGGAAGACTAGTGCATGAACTTGGGCCAGACACTGGGAAGTGTTTTACATATGTAGTTTCATCTAGTCCTTCCAAACTTCTGAAGGGTAGTTGTTCTTATCCCATTTTATAGATACGGAGAGTAAGAGGAAAGAAACTGTCCAATAAGTCCCAGAGCAAGTGAAGGCCGGGGCATGAAATGAGGCGGGCTCTACGACACCACACTGACTCAGTCTACACAGGAGCTGAGGTGCCTCCAGTTCTCTTTCTGACTCATCACTAGGACACTTCCTCTGGTTACCTCAGATCTAAACTTATATTTACGCTCCTTCCCAGGCGTCAAGGACTATTCCTCTTCTTAAAAGGGTCACTGTTTTTAACATGATGTTCTACCTAGACCTTTGAACATTTAATTGATTAGGTATTTTTGGAAAGCATATACATGTAATAAACTGGAAGCATTAGGTCCTTGTAGTCTCTGCAGTGACTCTATCTGTTGTTGTTGTTTTTAATCTCATGGCACATTAAATGGTCAAATTCCGGGCCCTTTCTTGGTGCTTTGAGACTTGGTTTATGCTATATATCCAGTCTACTGAAACTACACTTCATAGCACAAGCCCTGAAACTGTTCATTACTACAAATTGAACAAAAGATGGATTACACTGTATTCTTCCAAGTTAACCAAGATATGGTAAATCTCCCTATTTGTCCGAACTCTCTCTGCTAAGAGTCAGGAATTTTTAAACAACCGGAGAAGAGAACATTTTGGGCAGGAGTTCCCTGAAGAAGCAAAGAATATTTTTGCTCCACGAATGGGACCAAAACATACATCAACTTCTCCGTGTTTGACCAAATGCTTTGTTGAAAGACAACGCAACCTTTTAAGTTTTAGTATAGCGGACAGATTTACTCTCACGTCTTTCCTTAACTGTTGTAAAATGAGACAAAGTAACTCAACTGTAGTCTAAATCTACAAATGCTCAATAATCTACCCCTATGGCCAGCAGTGTAGAAAGCACCAGAAGTTCCACAAAGGGTATGGCACTCACAAAGGCTTCAGGAAAGGTTCACCCAGAGTAACAGGATGGGAGATTGAGAGTTGATGCAAAAGTTTCATTTGAGAAGACCATGGAGAATTAGTAGGCACTCAATAAGCACAGGATATGGATTTGGTGTGCGGGAAGGCATACTTCAGTGGCAGCTTCTGAGTAGAAGAAAGTTTCAGCAAAGGACAGGAATCAGCTAAGCGAGAGCTGCACCTGGAGAGCAGCAAGGTGTCCAGTTTATCTAGTGTGAAGTATGATAAAAAGCTATAGTACTGAGTACAGCTAAAGAGGTAGCCAGGGACTGCATACGATGGTAAGGAGCCATAAGGGAGACTGTGTTTCAGAAAAGGTGATCTCATGAGAAGAAGCCCAGAGCTGAAGTCGGAAGGCCTGATTTGGAATAGCAATGTGATGACCATCTGCCCACGGGGAACAGGAGCCAAGGAGGCTGCTGAAGCTTGGGTCCCAGTCACTGAATGACATCCCACGGAAAGTGAGACGGAAGTGTGGGAGAAGATGACGACTAGCGGGCTCGGGCATGGAATCCTTCCCAACACAGACCAACGGTTCCACAAACAGGTAGAAATGATTAGGAAGAGACTTGACAGTCTGGACCTAGTCGCCCCCCTCCCTCATCCACCCTGTCCCACATCCTCTCACTTCCCCTGGTGAAATTTCCCACAGGACGGCAGGAAGCTGCATCAAAGTCTCAGCACCTTTCACCCTCTGGGTGATCAGGCTTCGTTCACTCCCTTTCACTTGAACCGTCAGAAACAAGCTGTGTAAAGGCCAGCTTTGAATCCCTTCCCTCTAGAATTCTGGCTTAGGGGAACCTGGGTGGCTCAGTGGGTTAAGCGTCTGACTCTTGATTTCAGCTCAGGTCATGATCTCATGGTTCGTGAGATTGAGCCCCACATTGGGCTTTGTGCTAATGGTGTGGAACCTGCTTTGGTTTCTCTGTCTCCCTCTCTCTCTGCCTCTCTCTCTCTCTCTCCTTCTCTGTCTCTCTCTTTCTATGACTAAATAAACAAACATTAAAAAAAAAATAATTCTGGCTTAATCACCTTTACAATAAGCTTCTCGCATCCCGTTCAGGTAATTTGCGCATGTGTGAGGATTAGAGCTTTCCTCACTTCCAAATTTGCTATCCCTTTAGTTACTTTTTCAAACTATAAGATACAATCTCAGGATTTTTAAACTTGATTTTTAAAATCTCAGGATTTTAAACTATATAATACACAAGGAGAATTCACTGCTGCATTATTTCCCACACTTTCTCTTGACTTCATGAGCCTCCTGTCATCAAGCAGCAGAGTGTGAGGCTAGCACTGTCCAAGGTGGGGTGGCCTAGGGCAACCAGGAACAGAGAGAGTACATTTCTGGGCTTTAAAAAGCGGGAGTCTAAGCAGGAGGCAGAGAGATTCAAAAGAATTGTTGCTGAGCAACCTTTCCTTCCCGCTCCTCAAAATAAGTCAAAGCTTCTCGAGGAGAGAGGACAGAAAGACAGAAGAAAAGAAGTCTCAGAAGAGACTCAAATTCCATCTCATTTTAGGCAGTCTGAGTGGTGGCAGGAGGAGGCGAGAGTTAGATGATGGAGCTCTCTTTAAGTTGGGGATTCAAGTGTGGTAGGGCTGGGTGCTCAGATTCCATGGGGAACTCTGAGAGCCCTAGGCATGAGATGTTCCCTGCACCACAGCAAGGGGCAGGTTGGGGCAGGAGAGATAGCTTCCCGGGGTGTCAGAGGCAAAGAGGTCTTGCTGACTTCCCAAGTCTCTAGCCCCAGAGAGGCAGGGAAGGATGGGCTGGCCCTTCCAATCTCGCGAGAAGGTAAGCTGACAAAATGAGAGAGTTTGCCCTATAGAGAACTTGCTGCCAATCTAGGGGACGTGGCCACAGAGGGAACTGTGGACCAGGGACTGGAAGTCAGATAGGGCTGTGCCACTACATTCTCTGGATGCCACATGGAAGTATAACCATACCCAACAATCAGCTCAGACACCGGCACAGGCGGTCTCAAAGCCCCAGTATCATGATGCCAAAAATACCACTCAGGCAAAAACAGAGAGAAGAGCGATCCTCAGTTTGTCCGATTTTAAGCTGACAAAGAAATACCAACATATTGAAACTTGCATTTAGGCTAATGGATTATGTTTTCTAATATGTGGAATGGGGCTCAGTATAAAAAATTAAGCTCAGTGTTGGGAAAATATAGAAAGTTAGATTTTTATTGCTCAATTTGTGGCCTAAAAACAGCATATGCATTCGGTCTAGTCCACACAGGCTGACTTTTTTCCATTGTCTTAGTTATTTCTTACACTATGCTACAACGACCACACAAGTCATGCTTGCTCCCTTTATTTGTCCTGGAGGGAACATTTTTTTAAAGTCAACTCTATTGATATAACCCGCAATTTTCAAGAAGAAAATATTGTGGTGTAAAAATATAGTCTATTTGGCACTATGGATGCAAAGGCTGATCAATCAAACTAAAAAAACAAAACAACACAACACAGAAAGAAAAGATGGGACCCCAACTCCCATTCAATTACCTCAACAAGAATTTATCACAGTCATGAAGAACAGGCAAAATGATCATTGTTTGGTTCTCTGACATCACGCTAGAGCATTTTCTAATAACTCCACTTGATCCTAATCTAATATTGTTGGGAAATGTCCCAGTATATTTAACTAATAATCCACACCAGTAAAGGTACAGGCAGTTTACAGCCTGTAGAGTTCATGATTAACCTGTAGAAATTGATATATTGGTATGACTTTATAGGCTGATCAAGAAGTTAATCACAAAAATATATAGTATTATTTCACCAGTCTTATGCTCAATTTAACAATGTTATTTCAGCTTTTCTTTCTTGACTACTCTATAAATCCCTGTTCTTCAAATGTTCTTGGAACCAGGTCTTTGATTCTCCATCTGGTTCCATCAATAATGGGTTAAATAAAACTAGGACACTTGCTAAAGAATAACTTCAAGCAGAACTATGCTTTTGCATTCCAATGCAGTAAAAAAACAATAAGTAGTTATATACATTTAAAGAAATTAACTAACACCTTGTCTAAAATGTCCCAAATAATCTATGGAACCCATAGTGAGGAATGTCAATTAAGAATGAGTGAGGTCTTGGCTATACAGGAGGGAAGGTGGTTGGCTCAGCTAGTAGAAAGCGTCTCTTGCCTCTTATTAACATTGGCTCCCCTGTCACTAACCACAATATTCAAATTATTTTAAGGGGATTGTAAACACCCTGAAACTATTTTTAAGTTCCATTAAAAAACATTAATAATAGCAGTTTAGAATTTGAGAGCCTTGCCTTTCTCCATTGAATCAATTATTTTGTACACTGCTACAATCCATCCACGCCACACTGAACTCCCATTATTCTTACTATAAAGCTGGTGTAGCTTTCTTCCCCCACCCTTCCACTTAGCCTTCCCCCCAGGGCAGAAACCCCCGGGACACGGTTGTGAGCTACCACTCAATAGCTGATTTGCAATTTGCACTTGGTCTTGGATTCTAGCCATGAATAACTTCTGTGAGACCTGAGTATCTCTTTGGAAAGATTTATCCTACAAAGAACATGAAAAAAATCAACATCTCCAGGAAGCATTCACCTGGGACCTGGTCCATACTCCCTCAGTGTCTCCCTTGGCAAGAAGAACTAGGAAGCAGACCACCACTGGTAAAAGAAACTTGTTGTCTCCCACCCCTTCCCCAATCTTAAATCTAACACTAAAATGTCATTGTTCCCCACTCTTTAAGTTATCATCAGAATATTTATGCAGTTGCTCTCAACAGCATTGCTCTCAAACAATGGCTTATACAGTGGTAGTCTGTATCAGTTACTCAAGAGGTAATTTTCAAGGGCCTGACCTCAGAGGAAGTACTCAAGACATATTCAAACTTTACTAAAGACGCTTACAATTTGGTTGGAAAATCTAACCAATATATCCAAATCCCAACAAACAATATAAAAAAAAGTATCTAATTATATGCCAAATTGTATGGTTTAGACTAGTATTATATAAATTGGATCGAAGTCTGGTGAGCACTTTTTTTTTTTATATGCTAAAGAATTGCCATGCAATAAAATCAGAGAAGGCATGTACTCAAAATCACTTTGGCAGTTGTAAAATTTAGTATTAATTACTTCATGTCAATAACTAACTTGAAAGCAAGCTTCTGAAGGTTGCTCAAAATAAGGACTGGAATATTAAGCCACACTCTCTGGAACATTTGGATGAAATATTGACTACTTAATTTAGATCTGACCTTTATGAACAAAAGACAAGTATAAAAATAGCTTCTCAGTCATCTAGTAAGAAAGCATAATTAAGAGCCCAGAAATCATGATGTGACAATTTCTATTCAGAATGCAGAGCATAAGAATTCCCATACATCAGCTCAGTGCCTGGCTGTTCGCTGCTGAGAAATGGGAAAACTGAGGAAGGGAGGGTGAAATATTAGTGTCAATCCAGTCAAATTAGGCCATATTCTTAGTTGACATTCCATTTGCACTTTAAATTTGGGTTTGACTGGCACTCCCCAGAATTTACATTTGACCCATGCTAACAGCATCCGTATTATTAAAACGTACTCTAGTACTTGACAAAGGATAGATTTCTCACAATAATAAATTGCGGTATAGTTTAATTTTCACAAATATATGATACCATTTTCCCTACCTCAAGAGGAAAGGTCTGTTTTTTATACACAACCTACCACATGCTTCTGCCCCATTCAAAATATCCTGTTGTTTGATTGATAGACAACAGAACTAAATGATTATTTTTAAAGAACTGAGTCTCCTAAGTCATGAGGCACTTGTACAGGATAATTTTACCTAGTAAGTAGATTGGATATGAAACTTTTCCAATTTTCTTTTCTTTCTATTGATTCTATCAAGGAATAAGTTTCAGTGTGGAACAAGTATGTCATCATCACCATTTTTCAGATTAACTAATGTTCTTTCATAACAAAGAAAGCAGACCTCAGGATAAGCAGACAACAATATCTATTTAGAATTTAATAATGTTGTTTTGCTTATATTTCATTATTTTTACAATTGCCATCTATTTATGGTGAGTGATTCTATACTGGTAGCAATAAATTATAGCAATAGTATAAACTCTCCTTTAATTAAATTTGATAAAGTGAATCAAATTAAAGAAACATATATTAGGAAAATAGTAGTACAGATGATACGCAGATATGGCCAAATTTGTGCATTGGTAATCTATCAGTGACTAAGGTTAGGGAAATAAAGCTAAAATATTTAACATGCTAAAAATGTTTGTTCATTCATTCAATCCATGTTAATGAGTATTAATATTTTCATTTATGCAATATAGAAATTCTTTTTTTAATGTGAAATTTATTGTCAAATTGGTTTCCATATAACACCCAGTGCTCATCCCAACAGGTGCCCTCCTCAATGCCCATCACCCACCCTTCCCTCCCTCCCAACCCCATCTACCCTCAGTTTATTCTCAGTTTTTAAGAGTCTCTTATGGCTTGCCTCCCTCCCTCTCTAACTTTTATTTTTCCCCTTCCCCTCCCCCATGCTCTTCTGTCAAGTTTCTCAGGATCCACATAAGAGTGAAAACATATGGTATCTGTCTTTCTCTGTATGACTTATTTCACTTAGCAATACACTCTCCAGTTCCATCCACGTTGCTACAAAAGGCCATATTTCATTCTTTCTCATTGCCACGTAGTATTCCATTGTGTATATAAACAATAATTTCTTTATCCATTCATCAGTTGATGGACATTTAGGATCTTTCCATAATTTGGCTATTGTTGAGAGTGCTGCTATAAACATTGGGGTACAAGTGCCCCTATGCATCAGTACTCCTGTATCCCTTAGGTAAATTCCTAGCAGTGCTATTGCTGGGTCATGAAGTAGATCTATTTTTAATTTTTTGAGGAACCTCCACACTGTTTTCCAGAGCGACTGCACCAGTTGCAATATAGAAATTCTTAAGTTTTCATTTCTTTTGGCAAAGAACATGTATATGTAATGTATATGTACATGTAATATGTATAAAATATGTATATAATAAATTATTTACCCAATCCAGTTAGTATTAAAAGACAGAACAAGAGGACTTTAATAGTGCTAACTTAAAATGGTTCCATGGTTATTTGTTCTACAGGAGTTTGAGGTGCATTAAATACTGCTGTAACACCACAGTATGAACCTAGAAGTTCACATTAGGAGTACCAGATATTTTTCATTGGGGGAGGGGCCAAGATGGCAGAGCAGCATGGAAGTTCTCTGTTTCTCTCATCACTGAAATGTAGCTAGAACAGCACCAAACCATTTTGCACACCTAGAAAACTGAGCTGAGGATTAACACAATAATCCACATAACTTGAGCCACAGAACTTGGCAGGTATACGGTGCACAGAGGTGAACTGGGAAAGAGAGAAGCCACGGAAAGTAGGGAGCTGTTTTTGCAGAGAGAGGACAGAGAAAGTTGGGGGGGGGGGGAGAGTAGAGGAAAAACACTCTCCCTGAAAGTAGCTGGAGAGAAAGAGAAAGAATGGAAACACCCACAAGTGACTGAACAAGAAAGGGAGAAAGGAGAAAGGAGAGGGTTTTAATACCATCAGGACTCTATAAACAGGGGACAGCAGAGTTGGAAATTCCATAGCTCAATACCTGGCAGTGATCTAGTGGGAAGGGTGAATCCCCAGGAGCAGGCAGCAGGGTCAGAGGGGTCTGGCCAGGCACACGGGGAGAAGCGGTTCCCCTGATAGGAGGGCATGTGGTAGAGGCCCTAGGGCCTCCCCACAGGCAAAGGTCCTAGCAGACCCCAGAGAACAGCCACGATTGTTGGTATTGGAACAAAGACACCAGGGTGTGGTGAAATCTGGTGCCAGTTGTGTGTTGTGATTTACCATAATCGCTGCACTGCTGCCACTGTGATCACATGAATTTCTTCTGAGGCAAGCCAGCACCCAGCCACAATCTCTGAGCCCCTGCAGCAGTGTGACTGCATGAATGTTCCCAGGGGCAAGCCGGCATCGGCCACTGCCCAGCGAGACCCTCCTCCAGAGGGTGGGGGAAGGTCCAAGTCGCAGGGCCTTCGGAAGTGAGGGGTTTGGAAACACAGCCCCATTTGAGATCAAATTTGGGAGGAAGGTGCTGCCTAGAAGTCTGACAGCTTGGATGCAGAGAATGTAGAAGCAGGGAGTGGACAGAAACCAGAGCAAAGGAGGGGTGCTCAATTGCCGGTTGGTGAGAACACAGAGTTCTGGTGCTAAGGACTGGGAAGCTGGGTAACACCATTTTCACCTCTCCTGCGCATGTGCATACGTGCACACACAAGACACATAGATCCACCCCAATAAGCTAAGCAGCGCCACCTAGTGGAGAATGGAGCCATTACACCAAGCCCCATCCAACTGCAACAACCAAGTCCTAAAAGCACCAACACAAGTCTCTCCACCTGCTTAGTGTACAGACTATAAAGTGCTGCATAGTTTTACTTTCTAGAGGAAACTCGATGTAATTTTATTCTGTTTGCTGGTGCATCTATTCATTTTTTTCTTTTTCTTATTCTTGGATACAGAAAGAAAAAAATAATATTTTTATTTTCCATTTTTATAAAAAAATTTTAATTTTTTACTATATGTTTTATTTTTTGTAATTTCTAAAATTCTATTTCACTTTCTTCATTTCATTTATTCTATTTTATTGTATACATTTTTTAAAATTTGCAAACATTTTCTTACCTTTTTTTTTTCTTTCCCTTTTTCTCTATGCTATAAAGCTTCCTTCAAAAAGCAGACCAAAACACACCTAGGATCTAGCTTAATTTATTTTCTTTTTGTGTTGTTTTAACTTTTTAATTTTAATTTTTTATTTTATTAATTCTTCTTCTTCCTCCAAAATGACAAAATGTAGGAATTCACTCCAAAAGAAAAAACAGGAAGAAATGACAGCCAGGGACTTAATCAACACAGATACAAGCAAGATATCTGAACTAGAATGTAGAATCATGTTAAAATGAATACTGGCTGGGGTTGAAAAAAGCATAGAATCCCTTTCAGCAGAGATAAAATAAGTAAAATCTAGTTAGGAAAGTGTTAAAAATGCTATAACTGAGCTGATGCCACAGCGGGAAGGATGGATGAAGCAGAGCAGCAAATCAATGATATAGAAGACAAAATTATGGAGAATAATGAAGCAGAAAAAGAGGGAAACTAAGGCAAAAGAGCATGATATAAGAATTAGAGAACTCAGTGACTCATTAAAAAGGAACAACATCTGAATCATAGGAGTCCCAGAAGATGAAGAGAGAGAAAAGGGGGTAGAAGGTTTATGTGAGGAAATCCTAGCAGAAAACTTTCCTAACCTGGGGAAAGACACAGACATCAAAATCCAAGAAGCACAGGGTTCCCATTAGATTCAATAAAAAACGACCATCAACAAGGCATATTATAGTCAAATTCATAAAATATACAGAAAAGGAAATAATTATAAAAGCAGCAAGGGAAAAAAATCCTTAACCTATAAGAGAAGACAGATCAGGTTTTCAGCAGACCTATCCACAGAAACTTGGAGGGCCAGAAAGGAGTGGCAGGATATATTTAACATACTGAATTAGAAAAATAGGCAGCCAAGAATTCTTTATCCAGCAAGGATGTCATTCAAAATTGAAAGAGAGATAAAGAGTTTTCCAGACAAACAAAAACTAAAGGAGTTCGTGACCACTAAACCAGCCCTGCAAGAAATTTTAAGAGGAACTCTCTAAGGGGAGAAAAAAGACCAAAAGCAACAAAGACTAGAAAGAACAAGGGAACACAACCACAAACTCCAACTCCACAATAGCAATAAATTCATATCTATCTTTCTATACTTACTCTAATGTCAATAGACTAAACACTGCAATCAAAAGACACAGGGTAACAGAATGGATAAGAAAACAAGATCCAGCGATACACTATTTACAAGAGACCCATTTTAGAGCTAACGGCACCTTTAGATTGAAAGTAAGAGGATGGAGAACCATCTATCACGCTAATGGTTGCCAAAAGAAAGCTGGAGTAGCCATACTTATATCAGATGATCTAGATTTTAAAATAAAGACTGTAACAAGGAATGAAGGAGGGCATTAGATCATAATTAAGGGGTCTATCCACCAAGAAGATTTAAAAATTGTAAACATTTATGCCCCCCAAGATAGGATAAATCCCAGTGTGGGATTTATTTATGCTCCAAAGGTGGGAGCACCCAAATATATAAAGCAATTAATCACAAACATAAAGAAACTCATTGATAATACTACCATAATAGTAGGGGACTTCAACACCCCACTTACAACAATGGGCAGATCATCTAAGCAGAAAACCAACAAGGACACAATGGCTTTGAATGACACACTGGACTGGATGGACTTAACAGATACATTCAGAACATTTCATCCTAAGCAGCGGAATACACATTCTTCTCCAGTGCACATGGAACGTTCTCCAGAATAGACCGCATACTGGGACACAAATCAGCCCTCAACAAGTACAAAAAGATCAAGATCATACTGTGCATATTTTCAGACCATAACACTATGAAACTTGAAATCAACCACAAGAAAAAATTTGGAAAGACAATGAATACTTGGAGATTAAAGAACATCCTACTAAGAAATGAATGGATTAGCCAAGAAATTAAAGAGGAAATTCAAAAGTACATGGAAGTCAATGAAAATGATAACACCACAGCCTAAAACCTCTGGGATGCAGCAAAGGCAGTCATGAGAGGGAAGTATATATAGCAATCCAGGCTTTCCTAAAGAAGGAAGAAAGGTCTCAGATACAAAACCTAACCTTGCACCTTAAAGTGCTGGAAAAAGAATAGCAAATAAAACCAAAAACTAGCAGAATACAGGAAATAATAAAGATCAGAGCAGAAATCCATGCTATCAAAGCAAAACAAAACAAAACAAAAACAGTAGAACAGATCAGTGAAACCAGAAGCTGGTTCTCTGAACGAATTAACAAAATTGATAAACCCCTAGCCAGTTTGATCAAAAAGAAAAAAGAGGGGCACCTGGGTGGCTCAGTTGGTTAAGCGGCCGACTTCGGCTCAGGTCACGATCTCACGGTCCGTGAGTTCGAGCCCTACGTCGGGCTCTGTTCTGAAGGCTCAGAGCCTGGAGCCTGTTTCAGATTCTGTGTCTCCCTCTCTCTGACCCTCCCCTCTCAAAAATAAATAAATGTTAAAAAAAAAATTAAAAAAAAAAAGAAAAAAGAAAGGACCCAAATAATTAAAATTAAGAATGAAAAAGGAAAGATCACAACCAACACTGCAGAAATACAAACAATAATACGAGAATATTATGAGCAATTATATGCCAATAAATTGGTCAATCTGGAAGAAATGGACAAATTCCTAGAAACATATACACTACAAAAACTGAAACAGGAAGAAATAGAAAATTTGAACAGACCCATTACCAGTAACAAAATTGAATTAGTAATCAACAATCTCCCAAAAAACAAGAGCCCAGGGCCGGATAGCTTTCCAAGGGAATTCTACCAAACATTTAAAGAATTAACACCTATTCTCTTGAAGCTGTTCCAAAAAATAGAAATGGAAGGAAAACTTCCAAACTCTTTCTATAAAGCCAGCATTACCTTGA
This sequence comes from Felis catus, assembly GCF_018350175.1. Taxonomy (NCBI): domain Eukaryota; kingdom Metazoa; phylum Chordata; class Mammalia; order Carnivora; family Felidae; genus Felis; species Felis catus. Next base: position 143,066,715 of record NC_058376.1, read on the forward strand.
TTACCAAAACCAGACAGAGACCCCACTAAAAAGGAGAGCTATAGACCAATTTCCCTGATGAACATGGATGCAAAAATCCTCAACAAGATATTAGCCAACCAGCTCCATCAATACATTAAAAAAATTATTCACCATGACCAAGTGGGATTTATACCTGGGATGCAAGGCTCATTCAATATCTGCAAAACAATTAATGTGATACATCACACTAATAAAAGAAAGGACAAGAACCACATGATCCTCTCAATAGATGCAGAGAAAGCATTTGACAAAATACAGCATCTTTTCTTGATAAAAACCCTCAAGTAAGTAGGGATAGAAGGATCATACCTCAAGATCATAAAAGCCATATATGAAAGACCACCGCTAATATCATCCTCAATGGGGAAAAACTGAGCGCTTTCCCCCTAAGGTCAGGAACACGACAGGGATGTTCATTCTCACCACTATTATTCAACATAGTATTGGAAGTCTTAGTCTCAGCAATCAGACAACACAAAGAAATAAAAATCATCCAAATTGGCAAGGAGGAAGTCAAAATTCCACTCTTTGCAGATGACATGATACTCTATATGGAAAGATTCCAAAAGATTCCACCAACAAAACTGCTAGAACTGATCCGTGAATTCAGCAAAGTCGCAGCATATAAAATCAATGCACAGAAATTGATTGCATTTCTATACACCAATAATGAAGCAATAGAAAGAGAAATCAAGGAATCAATCCCATTTACAACTGTACCAAAAACCATAAAATACCTGGGAATAAACCTAACCAAAGAAGTAAAAAATCTATACACTGAAAATTATAGAAAGCTTATGAGAGAAAGTGAAGAAGACACACACAAAAAAAATGGAAAAATATTCCATGCTCATGAATCGGAAGAACAAATATTGTTAAAATGTCAATTCTACCCAAAGCAATCTACAAATTCAATGCAATCCCTATCAAAATAACACCAGCATTCTTCACAGAGCTAGAACAAACAATCCTAATTTTTTTATGGAACAGAAAAGGCCCCAAATGGCCAAAGCAATCCTGAAAAAGAAAACCAAAGCTGGAGGCATCACAATTCCAGACTTCAGGATGTATTACAAAGCTGTAACTATCAAGACAGTATGGTACTGATACAAAAATAGACACTCAGATCAATGGAAAGAATAGAGAACCCAGAAACAGACCCACAAATGTATGGCCAAGTAATCTTTGACAAAGCAGGAAAGAGGATCCAATGGAGTAAAGACAGTCTCTTCAGCAAATGGTGCTGGGAAAACTGGACAGTGACATGCAGAATGAACTTGGGCCACTTTCTGACACCACACACAAAAATAAACTCAAAATGGATGAACACACAAAAAACCCCCATAAAACAGGAAGCCATCAAAATCCTACAGGAGAAAGCAGGCAAAAACGTCTTTGACCTCAGCCACAGCAACTTCTTACTCAACACATCTCCAGAGGCAAGGGAAACAAAAGCAAAAATGAACTATTGGGACCTCATCAAGATAAAAAGCTTCAGCACGCTGAAGGAAACAATCAGCAAAACCAAAAAGCAACTGACAGAATGGGAGAAGATACTTGCAAATGACATATCAGATAAAGGGTTAGTATCCAAAATCTATAAAGAATTTATCAAACTCAACACCCAAAAAACAAATAATCCAGTGAAGAAATGGGTAAACGACATGAATAGATACTTTTCCAAAAAAGACATCCAGATGGCTAACAGACACATGAAAAAATGCTCAACACCACTTATCATCAGGGAAATATAAATCAAAATCACAATGAGATACCACCTCATACTAATCAAAATAGCTAAATTAACAACTCAGGCAATGACAGATGTTGGCGAGGATGTGGAGAAAGAGGAACCCTTTGCACTGCTGGTGGAAATGCAAACTGGTGCAGCCACTCTGGAAAACAGTATGGGGGTTCCTCAAAAACTAAAAATAAACTACCCTACGACCCAGCAATTTCACTATTAGGTATTTATTCAAAGGATACAGGTGTGCTGTTTCAAAGGGGCACATGCACCCCGATGTTCATAGCAATGCTATCGACAATAGCCAAGGTACGGAAAGAGCCCAAATGTCCATCTACAGATGAACAGATAAAGAAGATGTGGTGTCACACACACACACACACACACACACACACACACACACACACACACAATGGAGTATTACTCGACAATCAAGAAGAATGAAATCTTGCCATTTGCAACAACATGGGTGGAACTAGAGCATATTATGCTAAACGAATTTAGTCAGTCAGAGAAAGACAAGACCAGAGCTCTAACCCCTGAGCTATGGAGCCTCATCCTGAGAAAGACAAATATCATATGACTTCACTCATATGTAGAATTTAAGATACAAAACAGATGAACGTAAGGGAAGGGAAGCAAAAATAATATAAAAACAGGGAGGTGGACAAAACATAAGAGACTCTTAAATACAGAGAACAAACTGAGGGTTGATGGAGGGGTTGTGGGTGGGAGGATGGGCCAAATGGGCAAGGGACATTAAGGAAGACACTTGTTGGGATGAGCTCTGGGTGTTACATGTAGGGGATGAATCACTGGATTCTACTCCTGAAATCATTATTGCACTATATGCTAACTAACTTGGATGTAAATTAAGAAAACAACAACAAAAAAGGAGTACCAGATAGAAAAGATCATGTTATAATACAGTCACTTGGTACTCTAAAATCATAGTTCTCACCATTTTTTTCTTCCATAGCATATGGAAAATGATGTTTACATTCTAGACAGAGTCCTGGAAGCATACCAGGTTTTGACAAAATTCTTCCCGCCCTGACAACTTTTTCCAGAACATTTAGACAATACAGGCTGTGGCTGCTGGTTGTACATAATGTTCCTTTCATCCAAGCATGTTCCTTTCTATCCAAAAAAGCTAAATCAAACGTTAAGTGAAAATACATTAATACAATCTGCTTTGAAAAAATTAATCATCCACACATTTCAGTGTTTTGCCTATTCTGAGTAACGAATATTTAAGATATAACTTACAACTGCCCAGACCAATAGTGTCTCATGACACCGTGGTCTGAACTTATTTCCCTACTGTTGGAGAGCTCTATTTATGGCACCTTCTCTGGGGTGCCTGGGTGGCTCAGTCAGTTAAGGGGGCAACTCTTGATTTTGGCTCAGGTCATGATCTCCCGGTTTGTGGGATCGACGGTTTCTGCACTGACAGCACAGATCCTGCTTGGGATTCTCTGTCTCCCTCTCTCTCTATCCCTCCCCCACTCATTCTTTCTCTCTCTGTCTGTCTCTCTCTCTCAATATAAATAAAACAAACTTTAAAACAAAAACCAATCACCTTTTCATTCTCTGAGTTAGGCTAGAGACACAGAGAAAACAACTGGAATGGAGCATGACTTGCAGGTGAGGTGAGCTAAGTGGAGGGGGCTGGTACCAGTTGTTTGTGATCTGATAAAGCAAAAATAGTCCAAATTTACCCACAACGCTAAAAAGTATGACTTCTGATGTGTCTACAATATTAATAGAAACGTTGCCCTTTATGGGTGAACTTTTGTATTCACTGACAACACTGTAGTATATTGTTTTAAATAAGAAATATGTCAGTGAACTTTTAAAAACTGGATGGAACAACAGACTGTAAGTCTAAAAAATACAATATATTACATGTAAACTGCTATAATGTGATTAGTTTGTTTAAAGGTCAAGAGATCTGATCAATTTCATGGATATAAAATAAGCCTAAAACTGAGCCAATTCAACATGCCCTTTAGGAAAAGGAATTCCTATTATGAATCAGAACAGAATTGTGAATTGCTTACATAAATACGTGTTCTGCTCTTGCTATTATAAAATCAATCCACAACAATCATTTCAGCTTCACGATTATGTTACGTATGAACTTACCTTATGCCAGACAGCATGGTCAGCATGATAACTATGGACATCTTAATAACAAAACCACTTTTTTTTTTGCATCTATGCTGATGGTGTAAATGGCCCCAGACTGTCAATAACTCTTCCAAAGCAAATTTGATAAATGTGAAGACATGGACTAATGTTACCAAAAATCAATTCCCATCACTTATGTTCACCATAGGTGTTAACTCTACAAAAGAATGTGAGTTAAGGAAGCCAAAATGAAAACAGCATTAAGCAACAATTTCAAATTAACCAAAGTAGTAAATTAGAACTCAAGAGTCATACATGCATACATATGTTAAGAGCACAATTGCTATACTTTTTCCCTGAATTGTCCAGACTTAGCTAACAGTTTTACTACTACTGTTGTACTTTGGTCCTCTTTAATGGAAATTCAAAACATTAAGTGATACACTCACCCTCCCCCCCAAACCATTACTATAAACTTTTATGTTTTAAGAATCCATAATTTTTAAATTATTAACAAAAACAGGATACAGTATTGTTTTAATCAGATACAAATAGAAATAACTAAAAAGGACTATCTATGTCAGAATAAAGGAGCCAGACAAAGATAAATTTCACTCCTTTGTATCATATAGGCATAAAGCTTATAGAAACATGAATATAAAACAGTTACTATTTTTTGCTAGGAGGTATGCATTTTAAGCACAAATAGTTTAACTGGCTAACATCCCCACCAAAGCAGAAGTGTAAATTTTAGAAAAACAGCCTGTAATTATTTCAATCAAATAAGTGAACACAGAAAGCATTTTGATACTGTTAAATTGCCAAACTAATAATGGTGGACAAACAAACCAAATTCTCCTGCCGCTTGTATTAAAATTACCTCCCAAGCATCATTCAGACCCATTCAGTCCCAACTATAATTCTGTGTTCGCCCATCGTGTGCTTGACATCAACTTGATCTAATAAGTACTACCATGATCTCTGAGATTGCGAAGAATCACAGCGGGAAGGCTATGGGACTGCCACCCCGTCACTAACTCGGCCTCTAGCTCCTTAACGTGGGCCCTGAGCATGAGGGGTGGTACTTTCAGAAGCAGGTCAAGAGGCAGCAAAGCTGAAGAAATAAAAGGGGGAAAGATATGAAACTGTAACATAAATCATACTGAATATCAGGGAGGCATGTGTGATTTTGTTACTGCCAACACGAAATTACCTGGTCTTGGTCTGGATCCTATTCCACCAGTGAAGTCCCTGAAAACAGAATTAGGGGCCGTTACGAGGACTCATTCAACTTGGATTTGACTAACATTGACTGAAAGCCTATACCCCACTGTGCTTTACATTGTAAAAATTGAAAGAAGATTATTTTCCCTCAAGATGTTCTTGAGAGCTTAACAAACAGAAGACTAAGCCCATGCAAGCCCACAGCAGACCTGACATTTTACTGGCACATGGAAAAACCCTATCTCATCACAGTGGTTTAGAAACTCTCAGAATGATTAAGCTGGGGAGGGGCAGAGAGAGAGAAGGTCACAGAATCCAAAGCAGATTCCAGGCTCTGAGCTGTCAGCACAGGGCCCGATGAGGGGCTCAAACTTGTGAACTGCAAGATCATGACCTGAGCCGAAGCCGGCCGCTTAACCGACTGTGTCAACCAGGTGCCCCGGGATTTAAATACAAATAAACATGGTTAATAAATCTCTTACACCGACACTTTCATTTTAAGCATAGAATTCTTGATACATAAATGCAACACATACCTTAAGTTACGAAGCAAAACAAAACTGGCACTCATTTACCCACTGACCAGCTGACGTACTAGATTAATGGCAAAATCTTTGCATTTGATGGCAAGTTCCTTCCCTTCCTTTCCCGCTCCTAACTCCCCACCATACCAGCACTCTCCTGATCCCATTATTTTCTCTGTCCCTTTCCCAGCCCACGTTTTCAGAACCTGGAAAAGTCAGTGAAACTTGCCAGACTTGTACAGTTAATACACATCGCCTAGTTGTGGGAGAAGCGGCATGTTTAAAGAAAGAAAATGGGTAGCCCCCGCCCTCAGAAAGAGGGGCATAATCTCAGCAGTGTCCAAAATGGGCAGGATGCCTCCCGGCTGAGGAGCAGACCATCTGTTTCAGCACCTCATACCCTCACATCCATGACATACTTGCTCTATCACAGCAAGTGCCAATGAATAACCCTGCCCCTTAGCCTTCCGGGTGGGTCTAGCACAGCCCAACAGAAATATAATGCAAACCACAGACATAAGTCTAAATCTTCTGGTAGCCACATTTTTAAAAAGTAGAAATAAGTGACATTAATTTTCAGAACATATTTTGTTTAACCTTTATCTTTAAAATATTCTCATTTCAGCATGCACTAAATACAAAACTCATGAGATACTCGACATTCAGTTTTGTATTTAAATCAATATTAAAATGAAATTAAAAATTTCGTTCCTCTGTCACACCAGCTACATTTCAGCTGCTCAAGGGTCACACGTGGCCAGTGGCCTCCATATTCAACAGTGCATTCCAGAGTCACTGTCTTCACAGAAATTACGACTGAGGCTAACAGTCATGCCACATAGCTGCAAAGCCTGTGATACCTCTTGGACTATCCTAAATGGTGAATTAAAATGTAATTTGCAAGGGGCACCTGGGTGGCCCAGTCAGGTAAGCATCCGACTTCGGCTCAGGTCATGATCTCATGGCTCGTGAGTTCGAGCCCTGCGTTGGGGGCTCAGAGCCTGAAGCCTGCTTCAGATTTTGTGTCTCCCTGTCTCTGCCCCTCCCAGCTCATGCTGTCTCTCTCTCTCTCTCTTAAAAATGAATATTTTTTTAAAAATTAGAAAAAATGTAACGTGCAAAAATCTTTTATTCCTAAGGTTACAGGTACTTTTGATAGATCATAACCACTCACAGGTCGAGTTAACTAGATGAATCTTCCAGGTGTCCTGAAGAATCCAAAATTCCAAACATTTTTATATGTTAAAAAAATGGGCTAGTGATATATGTGAAATAGACTATCCTGACAATGCTGAGTTGCTGCCAACTTTGCTACTCCTTAATGTAATTCTAAATTCTTCTTTAGGGGATCTAAATGAACTTTAGGGGATCTTTAAAAATAAACATCACACATTCATTCAACAAATATTGATGAAGTGCCCACTACGTGTAGAAACTGTGCCAGACATTAGAGACGGGATGGTGAAAAGAAACAATCCTTAGCCTTGGAACTTACAAGATTACATAGGTATAGCAGAAAAACTGTTAATTTCTCTGCAAATCATATCATGGATCACAAGAAAGCATACTCATCTGAAATTGCCAAATAGAACAGACTAATTGTAGCCAGAAGGGACAACATTTAACTACACAATCGTTAGGTCCAGATGGACAAAAGATTGAAATTATGCAAAGCCTGAGGGAAGTCTGCCTCTAGGACTGGATTGAATGTTTATGCGCAATAGAACATTATGGCTGCAGATGATGGTTTCCCATGAGAGTGTAAGCTGGAAAACAGGCAGAGATGACTTAACACAAAGAGAACAGTCTAGAAATGTTTTCTGGTGAAAAGGCTTAATATAATGAAGCTTGTGTCCTCTGAAACTTTTAAAATGGGCATTGACTAATAGAACTTCAGGCTGATTAAAACAGAATTGCAGAGAAACGGAAGGTTTCAAAGGATTCCAAAAGGTCATGCCTCCAGCTCTCTTCAGATCCGGGGTGACTTCATCCAGAATTTATAACCTAAAGCAGAAATTGAAGCACTGCATCTGAGTGTTAGCCTACAACTTCCACCCCAAACCAATAACAGGTAAGGTGGAGATTGAAGGTTTAGCTTTGTAATTTTTTAAATCAACTTTCCGCTGAATGAATTCAAGTTCAGAGTAAATTACTGGGATACTTATTGTGTTTAGAGGAGTCCTGGCCGTAAAGAGATGGAGTTCTAGAATTTTATACCTTGTAAAACTGTTTCAAATACTTCTGAACCAAGGAAATATTTTCACACGCATAGGAGGCACATTACATAACTTAATTCAGTGGTGAAAAGTAGTCCATACTATTTGATGTGGGTAAAAAGAAGAAATATTTAACCTTCTGAAATGAGAAGGTTGACTTACAGTACTAAGATAACGCTGTGTGAAGCTACTGCAATCATACCATCTGAACTAACTAGGATTTTACCACTTAGAAGTCTCTTTCTGGTAGTGACATTCATAAACATGTCCTGTGTGAAAACACGGCATTATGCAGGATTGAGTTCTCCTGTTCAATATGGGCTTTTTTTTCACTTATCTATAATGTTAACAGAGGTGGTGTCACTACAGGAAAGGAGAATAGTGCCCCTGTGGCTCTCCATTCCTACTCCAATAACAGCCAGAAACAAACAAGCAATTAGCCAGAAAAGTTTAGAACTGACACAGAAAAGAAATAAAGTGGTCTTACTGATCATTGTTTCTGTGAGGCTGCTTGATTGTGACATTGGCAGATAGGCTAGGTTGATTCTGGCCAGTAGTGATCAAGTATTCAATTTAAGTAAAACAAGATATGGATTATGAAAAGGGCGAGTAGAGAACACCTACAAGTCAAAATAAGCAAGGCTTCTGCTAAAAGGAGGCAAAACCCATAGGTCCTGAGGTTCTACAAGAGTCTTTCTGGTCACATATATGATGCTGGATAGTCTCAAATGTCCACAACCATCTTTTATGTGACTCAAAGACTAACGCCAGGTGCACATCCTTGAGTACAAATTATGCATATCCTGATTTATCAAAGAAGTTGTGAACCAAAGGCATCTCCAAGACCGCAAACATCCAATATCTCAAACCAACCTGCCAACTACACCCTGTTGCCTTGGCAACAGGATGCAAGCAGGCATGGAGAAATCTTGTTGCCTGAGCAACAGAATCTTTAAGAAAAAAATAAAATGGGGACTTATGCTGTGACTATGGCAAAGGCTTGTAGGTTCAAGTCAATAGGTGGGATTTTAGTCCTATTCCAAAGAGAGATATAGAATTTATGCTAAGATAACAGTCATTCATCAATCAATTAACACGTATTTGGGGGCTGGCACCTATGCACAATACACTGCCACCTGGGAAATGCAAAGATGGACCCGGCATTGTCTGGTATGTGCCAGTGTACAATAATAAATATTAATTGAATGAATGAACGAATGTTCTTAAGAAAATCATAATACAATGACCAAAGCTTACTTTGTAGTCAGTGTATATAGTAGTTAGAGAAGTTGAAGGCCCTGTGTGCATTATCAAATTCCACTATACAAGATAATTTATAAATTGAAATAAAAGTTAGAATGCAGTGGATTCTATCTATCTATCTATCTATCTATCTATCTATCTATCTATCTATCTATGTACTGAGACTATAAAATCCAGATAGAAACTGGTAAAAGTCATGCCCATTCTTAATTCCTTCCTAACAAGTAGTAATGGAGGCAGGAATCACTGAAAATGATTAAAATTAGAAATTTCAAGAAAAAGTCCTAATTATTGAATTTGTGTTTTTCTTGACACAGACAGTAATTAATCCAGCTTTTGACTAACTATCAATGTTCGCAAAACATCAAACAATAAGGATAATTACTTAATATGATTATTTCAAAACAGGTAATGTTTTGTGACAGATGACTATAAAGAGTGAATTGCGCTCTTTTACTCTGTGCAATTTCAGAGATGTCCACATCAAAATAAAAGATGATTTCCACAAACACTATCATGCACTTCAACATTTCTCAATATATGTGTGCTGTTCAAATCTCTAAAACTGGGGACTTAAAAATGGTACAACCACTCTGGAAAACAGTTGGGCAGGCTTCTTTAGAAAGTTAAGCACCACCTACCATACGTTCCAGTCATTTCATTTCTAGATATTTACCCAAGATTTTTAAGAGTATGTATCCATATAAAGACACAAATGTTCATCACAGCTTTATCTGTAGCAGCCAAGTACTGGGACTCAAATGTCCAGTAACAGATGAATAGAAAACAAACCATGATATATCCATACAATGGGCTACTACTTAACAATAAAAAAGAATGAACTATTGATAGACTATGAAAACAATATGGACAGATCTCCAAATAATTATGCTGCCTAAAAGAAGCCAGACAAATAAGAGTATGTACTATATAACTCCATTTATATGAAAGTCTAAAATGCTAACTAATCTAGAGTGCAACAAGCAGCTCAATGGTTGCCTAGGGTGGGGAGTGAGGAGAAGTGAGGGTACAAACAGACATGACGACACTTTTACATGGATATGTTCTCTATCTTAATTGTTATTTCACAGGGATATGCATATTCAAAACTTACCAAATTGCACATTTTAAACATGTGCAGCTTATTTTGTGTGAATTATATCTCACTGAAGCTCTTAAAACAAAATAACTTTTCACAGTCTCATTCAAGAAAAGTTATTCAAATAGACCATCACATGACCTGTACATGTGTTAAAAGCAATATATAAAAAATATTCCATTAAGTTCACTTTTGTCTGCCTTCTGTTACTTATGAGACGGAAGCTAAATGTAAGTCAGTTCTAGTTATCTCATGGTTCGACATCTTCAAGAGAGCTAACTGGTTAGCCCTCAGTAGAGTATGAGTTTATCACAACCTAAGCAGCTATTTGGTGACACTCAGATTGATAAGCATTTATAGGAGTGTCCCAAGTGACACTCCTGTTCATGACTCTCCAATAACATGCAAAGAATGAAGATGTAAAATCAAATGTCTATTCTAGTAAGTCAAAAGCCTAAAAGCAAATTGTACTCAGTGAATATACATATAGTGTGAAGGACCTGTTCATCATTAGGAAATGTGGGTCATCTAGAAGCTCCCCATAGTCTACCTGTATAATGTCAAAAATGCTATACTGACATCTCCAGATTTTCTTGGGGTGGGGAGGGGTAGGAGAGCCCTGGGAATGGCTGCTGCCTGGATGGCATCCTACTGAGGGAGATTTCATGTCTGGAGATCTGAGAATGGAGATTTGGAGATTCACTTTCTCTTCATGAATGCTACAGTTCCAGAACTGAGGAATGGGGCTCTCTCCCCTGATATGGAACCTCAGCTTTGACTTTGGCTTCTAGGACTTTCGGTGATTTGGGGATGGGGGAGGAGATACGGGGAGGAATAGGTCAAGAAAAGGAGCCCACAGGAATTATTTGCTGGCTTCATGTCACTTCTGCTCAGTAGTTCATAGAACAAGTATATACTTCTAAGAGTTGAGAACTCATTCTCTCTTGGTCTTGCTATTAGAGTCTGGAAAAAATTTCGTAACTTGATGATGACTTGGCTCACCAGGATGCCTTCCAGTTCTAATATGATGTTTCCTCTCACCAGCCCTGACACCAGTATTTCTCTGAGGAGGCAGAAGCTGTCCCTCTAGTTCCATTTGCCTAGCTCCATTTGAAAGTCTATGGCAAATTATTAGGGAGGTACATTGGTCCTTCAACAGGCAATTGGCTTAAATCTGGTCCCTGATATCTGGGGTGATAGAATCTCAGAATTTATGCTCAAGTTTTCTCTCTGAGCTATTTAGCCAGGACCAAGTTTGAATTCTAAACTCTGTGGCTTTTTCTCAATGGTACCAATTCTGTTGTTTTAAGAGCCAATAAGGATCCCCAAGGGGGAGAGCTGCCCAAGGTCTCACTGTAACTGATCTACTGTTTCATATGTGACACAGAATACCCAAAAATCTCTGCAGGCTTGATTTTCTACTTATTTTTCTTCTACTTTATAGCTCTGCTATCTTCTTTTAGATTCTAACTTCTCATTTAGTAACTAAATATTTTCTATTATGTAGCGTTGCTATTTTCTTTTAGATTCTAACTTCTCATTTAGCTTCTAAATATTTTCTATTATGTAATTTGGCTATCTTCTTTTAGATTCTAACTTCTCATTTAGCTTCTAAATATTTTGCAGAATGGTTTCACATTTCACTTCAGTAAACCAAGAAACCCAGAAAAATCCTAAACAAATGAGATGGCAAATAACTTTACCTTTAATGTCTTTTAATTTAAAGAATTAGAAATACATTTTCAAATTGTCTCCTTTTAATTCAGAGAAGGCCTGGGGGTTACTTGCAAGGACGTCAAAAGTCATTAACTGTCTCTCCTCTTAGTTGGCATGAATCACAGGCTGTCTTTTGTCATTCATCTTCTTCTGAAGTCTGTCCTTGTCTCCCTGTTACACTCAGAGTTCCTTGAGGGAAGACAGCTCGTCTTAAACCGACCTGTGTTCCTGATGGCATGTTACACTGCACCACACACAGCACAGCTTTCAAATGTTACTTTAGCTCACGTCCTATTCACCTATGCACCTTCTGATGCATCAGCCTCAACATCTGCGCCATTTTCCATTTTCCACCTGTTGGCTTGGTCATTAACCTCAAGTTAAAAGGGTTAATGTAATTACACTCTGTAATATCCCTTTTTCGATGAGCTTCAGATTGAACGTCTCCTTTCTGTTGGTTCTAGTTTAGCCAATTCACTATAAAATCTTCAGATAATGACTAGTTTTAAAAGCCAGTTGAAGGGGCGCCTGGGTGGCGCAGTCGGTTAAGCGTCCAACTTCAGCCAGGTCACGATCTCGCGGTCGGTGAGTTCGAGCCCCGCGTCAGGCTCTGGGCTGATGGCTCAGAGCCTGGAGCCTGTTTCCGATTCTGTGTCTCCCTCTCTCTCTGCCCCTCCCCTGTTCATGCTCTGTCTCTCTCTGTCCCAAAAATAAATAAACGTTGAAAAAAAAAATTAAAAAAAAAAATAAAAGCCAGTTCAAGCTCTAAAATATATAGAACCTATGTTTCTTTTGTTTTTGAAGGTTTGGACTTAACTGGGCTCTTTCAAATAAGACAATTTTCCATGAATCCTTTTAGAAAAAAAGACCAGAATTATTTAACAACTTCAAGATGCCTAAATTCATCTGATTGGCAATTCCCATTTTAATATAAAATTCTTTTAATTGGGGAGTTAGACCCATATGTCATGAGGCATTTTTGTACTAAAATACTTGTTTTGCATGTATTTTATACATTTAAGCACATTTATATCATTGAATAAAGTATCCAATAATAGGAGGGAAAAAAAAAGCCTTTTAGGGATGTTCTTAAAAACATAAATAGTCACAAACCCGGTAATGGCTAGATTCCAGAGCGCGCTTGCTAGTTATGTTGTGGGAGAACTCGTTGGACATTTCCCTATGCAAATCAAATACTGTTCCAAGCAGTTGGCTAGATTTCCAGATCAGCTCACAAAAGTCTACTGAACTGGTGATGTGGCTAAGGTAGAAGCCCTGATACCGGAGTTGAGGAGGACATCCTACTCTGTGGTAGCATCAGACCCCCAGCTCTGCAGCCACATCTTCCAACCCTGTCCCCTCTCTTGCTGGGCCAACAAGCAAGAGCTCCCATGGCTCCAGGCTCCTGTGTGTGGCTTCCTTGTCTGTGGAAAGTGGGAGCAGAGGTGGTGGCTTAGGGACAAGAAGCCAGAAGGAAGGCAATTGGAGGGAACTGCAAGCCCAGCAAATTCCTTGGGCGATCCTCTATTTCAAGTCCCAAGTCCTCTAAATCCCCCATTCTGGTTCTCCTGGGGTTCGGGACTGTTTCTCTTTCCCCTGCCCTCTCCTTTACGTCTGACCATCACTTCTCGGCACATCGGCCCACTAAAAAAATGTGTAGGATTCCCTCAATGGCCCTTCCGGTGTTTTATGCACTCTGATAAGTTTTCCTTGGGTTTTTGTCACTAGCAAAACTAGAAATGAATTAGGAAATTAAAAGGCTTCGTGCTAACCCTTCCTGAGCCTTACTTGGAAAAAAAATAAGTAATTAGTGATGCTGTATCTTTGACTAAATAAAAAGTAGTTTTCTACACGAGCCCTCCTTTGCCCCCTAACTGAACCCTTCAGGATTTTGCAAGGCAGCTTCTTCATTCTGAAATTCATCTTCCCAGTGGACAGTAGTTCCATTCTGGCTGCCCAGTACCCACTGTGCTCCCTGCAGCAAGGACCTCCTGATGGAGCTGAGGTCCTCCTCAGCTCTCCCGGCAGCGGTAAATAGGATTCTGATTCAATCCAGGCCAACTGACTCTCTCTAGTAAGACACTGAGTCCTGAGAAAGGTGACACATGGGTGCCAAAAGCAAACTGGGAGATCCTTTATCCCAGCATCAGGGCCTTTCTGATTCTGCCAGCAGTGCCTCCTCCACAGACTTCAGGGGCTCATCTGGCTCTTATTCCTTCCTAAGTTTAGAACCTCTGGGTTTCTAATTACATGAGCACTGCCCTCCCCACCCCCCGCCATAAAGCCTTTTAATGAACCTCTGTTGCATGAGTCAACAAAAGTCAGGTTCATTTGCTGGCATCCAGAAAGCCCAGCTGAGAAAGCACACCATAGCCTTACCCTTTTGCCACATTGCATGCAGCCACGTCCCTAGCCAGGGTCACCCACAGTGCCACAGACCACTGACTGGAATCACCACCTACGCACTTATGCACAGGTAGCCTCAACTGGTGTCTCTGACTCAGAGCTGTCTGGCAGTCCTTCTGCCTGTCTCCACTCAGTTGTCTGCCCATCTTTATATTGGTTCTTCCCAGGTGACCACTCCTCAAATCTAGACCATCTTCACAGCAGTGACCTTGAAAATCATCTAGTAGACAGAAACCACCAAGTATAATCTTCTCTGCTTTTCTAGCTTAATTTTGTCTTTGCCCCCTTTTCTTCAGACACAGAGAAAGAGCTGTCCTTCATCTTTCCCGGACCCACTCTCTAGGCTCAAGCTACTCTGTGCCTGTGTCTTATCAATTCCTTTTCTCTCTTTATCTCTCCTTTCCACTGGCTGCCTCTCCTTAGTACCAGTCACCCTGAAGTCATCCTGATTCTAAAAAGGCCCCTTTTCACCAAAAGTCCCCTACCAGCTAACTACCTCGCTCACTCTTAGCTTTCTTCCCCCCATCACTGCCTCTGTAACTTCTAAACGCACCACAATCCCACTGCTGCCAACCTCACTCAATGCTATGGAAACTGCCCTCATGACAGTCACCAGGGACTTCACTAGGCCAAACCTAATGGTTTCGTTTTAGTTTTAGCCCAAAAGATAACTCTTGCAGAAACTGTTGATTATCCCCAAATAAGTTTCTTTTTCCCTTTGTTTTAAAGGGAAAAACATATTCATCCCCCAAACATATTCATCCCTCCCATAGGAGATGTGCTCCTATGATTACATTCTGGCCAATGGTATGTGAACAGAAGGGATGAGCACAATGTCGGGTCCTGTCCTTTCCACTTCCTGCTGGCTGGGGTGTGGATGTGATGTGGTCCACATTTGCCACATTCGCCATGAGGATGAGCCATATAGCCCACCTGAGGAGGTGGAAAAACAAGATATAAGGAGCCAGGGCTCCAGAGGAGCCCATAAAGCACAACCACCTGCTTTCCTGGTCCACCCCTGAGCTCCGAGAGGCTAACTGCTTAGCTGAAGGTCACAAAGCTAGAATTAAACCCTGACCCAAGCTTAGTACTCTTTTCCTAATGTTTATTTATTTATTTTGAGAGAGAGAGAGCGAGTGAGGGAGAGAGCGGGGGAGGGGCAGAGAGCAAGGGAGACAGAGGATCTGACGTGGGCCCTGCACTGACAGCAGAATCCGATGTGGGGCTCGAACTCAAGAACAGTGAGATCATGACCTGAGCTGAAGTTGGACGCTCAACCAACTGAGCCACATGGGCACCCCTAAGCTTAGTACTCTTTATGGTAGGCTGCTTGGTAAACCGTAATCACTGCTGGGAGGGTGGGCTCTCCACAGCCTCTAGTACCACATGTCCATGGCGATTTCTAGCCATCAGGTTTCACTTTAGCCACCAATAACTCAGCTCTGCAGAGTTCTGGGAGCTCAATGTGTACGTACCTTGTTTGGGATTGTCTTTCTCCTCCCGAGGCACTAAAACTTCTCTTTAAAATGCCTGGAACAAGAACATAAAAATATCTTTATATTTTCCCTCTACAAACCTTTTATTTATTTACCTATTTATTAATTAAAAAAAATGCTCCATCCTATAATATGAGCAATTTTACATACTCGTAAGATGGTCATCATTTATAAAAGCATCAGCTGAAATATAATGTTTCAAATTACTGTTTACTTAATGGGATTGTGCAAGGTCCTTTTTCCAAAGAAAAGGTACTAAAAAGACAACTCTGTTACTAATAGCTAATAAAGGAAAATAAAATATCCATGTCATAATTATCCTAAAGCCCTTGCCAAGACAGCTACAAATTGTCACATGCAAGTTTAAATGTTCAACTTTTCCTCCTTGCTTCCCCACTGACCACTGTTGCTACCCAGAATATAAAAAACTGAATTCATCTCCAAACAGCCAGTAATTAACTTCTTCTAGAATTTGCTACATATGAATGAATATTTTTCCTGTATAACATTCATGTTTTCCCAATCACATTATCAGGATATTATATCTAGCAGGCAGGAATTTGCAGGGAAAAATCAACGTTGGAAACTGAGATCGTTCCAGAAAATCTGGAACACGTAGTCACTATTTTGATGGACAATTAAATTCGGAAAGAAACAAAAAAAAAAAATGAAGCTCAATCCTTAGGGTTTAACTTTGATCCTTAGGGAGATTATTTTAAATCTTCTTTTGAGATTTTCATAGTATACTCCTTAATGAGAGAAATTTATTTGTACTAACTTTATTTCAAAATATTTCTATCCTGGAATGCCTGGGTGGCTCAGTCGGTTGAGAGTCTGACTTCAGCTCAGGTCATCATCTCACAGTTCACGAGTTCGAGTCTTGCGTTAGGCTTTGTGTTGACAGCTCAGAGCCTGGAGACTGCTTCAGATTCTGTCTCCCTTTCTCTCTGCCCCTCCCCTGCTCACACTTTGTGTGTCTCTCTCTCAAAAATAAATAAACATTAAAAAAATTCAAAATATTTCTATCCTAACTAATATGCCTTCAACTTACACTTTTAAAAGAATTATTCTTTCCTCTCCATATTCTATTTTAACTTCTCCTTTCTTTCAGTTTCAGATTTGTTGAATGGATTGAATCCTATCTTTCCTTACAAATTTTATCCAAATATATCTTTTCTTTTCTTTTCCATACCCCATACCCCAGACTATTTACTTTACTGTTTTAAAGTAAGAGGCAAAATTAACATATGGACTGAATTTATATAACATATTTTTCATAGTACTAAACAATTAAAATATTTATTCTACTTTAGTGTTTGAAATTATAATCTATCCCTTACATAACATAAATAAAATCATACAAAACTTAGTCTACTCCAAGACTAACTTCTTCTCCAGGTCTCTAACCCTTAGAGAACAGATTCACAAGAGGTCACTTCCATTATTCCTGTGGTTATTTAGTGTTTCTCCAAATTAGTTATCTCCACTCCGCAGTTACAAGCTGTATTTGCCGGTCGAAATAATAAAACTAACTATTCGTTTGACAGCTAAGGCAACAGCAGACCACAGTGCCGATTGGCCTCTGGGCCTGCCAGAAGGCTAGACAAACCTGTCCTAATTAGCACTGCACCTAGAATATAAACCGCTGCGTTACACATATGATGGCGGTCACCCGACTCCCAAGCGTGATTCCCAAACCGCGACCTACCGGCACCCCTCAAGCCGGCAAAGAAAACTTACTGAATGTAGATTCTTTCACAGGGCTCGAACTGGAGCTGCTGGAGTTGTCCGAAATGTCCAATTCCTCATCTAGCTCTGAGTACATGTCTGCACATGAACAGAAGAGTAACAGAACAAAGAAAGAGAGCAAATGAGCCTTGAAACAGACAACATTGAAGAGCGCATTCACGTGGCCACCACTTCACTAGAAATACCTTTGTCAATATTTTCCAAGTTGAAGGTCTCCTCGGACAGGATTTCATCACAGGCCCTGTCTTCATCCTTACCGCAGGGGGCCTGGAAGCCCTCGGGGGGCAGGTCTGCGCTTTCTGAAAGTTCGCTCTTCAGGCTGGTGCCTCCACTGCTACTGCTACTCAAGCTTGCCTTCTCAAAGGTGTCCTGCGAGGGAAATTCAACGCACAGCTGTCTTTTCTTCCTTCCTCCGCTAGGACCCAATGCTTATTAGAACATACATTAAAATGCGTGCTGAGCATATATATTTGTGCTAACGTACCACCGGTTATTCCATCTGCGCATTTGTGGCTGAATTCACTTAGTCCCTCTCTATAAAAAAATGCATCCCTGCAGGCTACCACGGGACAGACAAGAACAGAGGTGCCAAGATGCTCAATGACAAAGGTCTGTGCGATGCGGCAAAAGAAAATGCAGCGCTAAGGGAAAGATACGTATCAGTTAAGCGGAAATTACTGTCACCTTAACATTTGCCCTCTCAAACAAACATGGGAATAAAAGGTACAGCATAAGGAGAACAGTCAATGGTGTTGTCATAGCACTGGATCGTGACATGTGGTAGCTAGGCTTGTGGTGAGCAAAGCCTAAGGTAGGGAATTGCGGGTGTATACTACACTATCCCGTACTGTGTCTTATACCTGAAATTAATGTGAGCTCACGTGCCAGCTATACTTAGTAAAGTAAAACAATGCTACCAAATCTCAGCACCACAGTGGGCGAGTAGGACTTAGTTTTTTCAAATTTCAGGAAACTCTGCAGCAGTAGTGGATGCCGCCAGGCCATGGAGAGAGAAAGGCGCCGTCCTCTCAAAGGTGCAGAGGCTCCAGTGGTGACCAACACTTGCTCGAGACAGGTCCAAGGGTTTACTTTTGTTTTGTTTTGGATACTCTTTCTGAAATTGAATTGACACCCACAGCCACCAGAGGCAAGTTTCTAAACTCCATGGTGACAGAATTGAAGGTAAAGAAAATCTAAGATCATATGAGCGACGGGTGTTAGAAGTCTGCCTCCGAAAGCTCTCGCGTGTTTCTGTTCCCTAAACAAGACAAAACATGAAAAGAATAGCAAAGACATCTTGTGCAATGCAAACTGTCCCATCAATGTTATCTCTTTTTCCTAAGAGTTTTTTCACGGTACTTTCCTCAAGCTTCCACCAAGATGCTTGGAGATCTTTCTTGCTCTTTCTTGGAGCTAATGTGCAGTTGAAGCGTTTTCATTTTCTTTGTCGAGTCCTCCATCCAGTGACTGCTTTGTGACTCAGCATTGTTCCTTCCTGTTTTTTGGGTCTACTCCTGTCTACTACCTTAGAACCTAAAATGGAAAATGCTTCGGACACCCTTTGGATTGCTCATGTGTTCTCAGAAATCTTCCCCAAGCTTAAGACTCGTAAGGAGCTTCCAATGCCAGCCTCAGTGCTGCTGAAGCTCAGCCCGGACACCAAATTCAGGAGCTTCTTCTAAGGCTCACAACTTTCCTTCCGAACTCACTCAACCCCTTCCGTGTCTTCCTCCTTTTTCTGTCCCAACCCACAGATCCTTCTTCCTCCAACATCTTCAAGTGAAGTCAGAAATGTACACAGAAATAAATTTAGGGCTTTCACATCCTTATGACTTTTTATTAGAAATAAATCATTTACTGCCCTATTCTAAAGCCCACAACTGGATTTACGACCCTGTAGGGACTCTACACCCAAGATGTGTTGCTATCAATGTTTAAAAAATAAAGAGAGAGATAATTTTTGAGTTGACAAAACTCTATTGCATTGATGCAATTCGATGTCGGAATTCATATATCTCGAAAACTGGCAAAACTTCAGCAAAGGCTTTGTTTCTTTTTAGAACAGGCATGGAGAAGACATCAAAGGAAGACATGTTTTCTTCGGACAAATGAAGAGTGAAGAGAAGCTGTGAGTCCTGACACAGGTATCCCAGACTTGAGGAGTTTTGACTTGTAACCAATACCAAAGAACCAGGAACCAGATGGCTTGCAAATCAAGTCATTTGCAACCAGTAAAATTGCATCCGTAAGTAATTGGGTGTTTGCTCAACTTCTGAAAAAGGGGAATTCACATACTGAGAGAGATGCTTTTTCAAACTCTGTAAGAGGGGAAGCAATAAAGCGATAAAGCAATGTAGAATGTATAGTTTGTTTTAGTTTGAAAAAAAACCCCTCTGTTTCTGTAATCTCCTGCAGCAGTTTTGCTTCAAAAAAATCTATATAGTTCTTGAACTTGACATAAAAGATACGTCACTGTAGACACATTTTTCCCAAATGTGATTTCCAGACTTTTTCCTTGTGAATATTTGAGTACCCAACTCATTGCCAACTCACCCCTTGAAGAACTGGAGGCTATTTTAGTCCCTTTTGAATCCCTCCATGCCTTGCACGATGCTTTACACATAGCAAATGCTTAATAAGTAGTTGCTGTATTGAGACAGAAGGGAGAAAAGGGCCAGGGAAGTAGGTGAACTCCCCTACATGATAAGTAGGTTTTGTAACGTCTGTGTTTGTTTTCTGTTTGTTTGTTTTTTGTTTTTGTTTATCTTGCCTGTTTATCCAGAATCCTGGGTCAGAATCCATCGTGCTGTTTCTCTAAGAGCTGAAGAGACTATCTGGTGATACACCAATGAATAAGAGTGAATGCTTCCTTTCCTTTTTCCCCTTTGCATGTTTGAGAAGTTGTAAAGCTCGATTCATCTGTATTAGAGATGGCTGGCCCGGCAATGACAATCCGGCTCCTCTGTAACCCAGCAGGCCCTGGCTAAAGGCAGAAATGGTTAACTGTTTTTAACCTGAGAGTTGAGGCCATTAAGATGTTTTTGAAAGTTGCCTCCAGCAAGTACATAAACCTATTAAAGGGAGCTGGGGGGAGCAGGGAGGTGCAGCCTTGGGGGATGCAATTTGGCTGCTGTCATCTTTTTTACTTTTTGATTACTTAAGATTTTTCTAGGAATAGAAGAGGGAGTTAACTACATTTTTTTTTGGCATCTACATATCTCCCAGGAACGGATGGACACATTCTGTGCATCAATATGGCAGCAAGAAGAAGACAATGCAAATGAGACAATAAAATTATCACTGATATGGAAATCATCACCATTACTGGAGACACTTCCTGTCACAGTGCTGTTATAGGCACAATTATGTTTAGCTCGGTTTTGCTCATTATAATGTAATTTTTTATGTGTGCAGCACATTATAATACATTTTCAGTTGAATAGCAGTTCTAACAGTAACAGCCTGACATTGCCTAAATTAACTGCAACAGTAGGGAAAGAATTAAGAGAGCTATTTTATTAAAACTAGTGCAATTTTTTAAATTACCCAGAATGTTTTCTAAGGAGAGAGAAAAGCAAGAAATAAATATAAAACATAACACTAACTATATCCTATAGATGCTTTACTTTAGCACGATAAAGAATGTACTATTTCTTTTGTTCTAAAATAGTCACTCTATTTGAGCTATGTCTTTGCCTAGATTCTCCTATTTGTTTAGTTAATAACCATGACCTTAGACACATAAGTTCAGGGCTACCCACGGCTTGACAGCAATTCACCTGGCTGAGGTGATCTCTTTTTAATGGCAAACCACGTTCTATGCTTTTCATGGAGGATGGCACAAAGAAAGTCTAAATAGGAGACAGATCATTACCGCATATTATTGCGCATAAGTTCTTTCCCTTAATTTCAAAGTATTAAAAAAATCAGTCAGTGTGATCGAGAGGGCTGAAGGGGCCACACAGACCCAGGCCATAGCTGAGTGGACTGGCCACTTCAGCAGGTGTGGTGAGAGGCTCCTGTCCAGGACCTCACTCTGGGACACTTGGTTTTGCCATCACGGAGAGGTGGGCTGCAGGAGCAAGCTTGGAGCCTGGTCCCTTCCTACGGCAGCTGAGGATCTTTTAGCTTCAAAGTTGTTTGGTGGATACCCCTGTCTATTTTGTTTATGAAATCCTGAAGTATTTCCCTGCTCTTGTGTTCCACATATCAAGTAGAAGAGCAATACGTTCAAATTAAACCAGAAAAACCGGTGTGTAAGGTGCTGGAAATAACTAAATTTACAAATATTATATAATAAAGGAAAAATATTATCTTCAAGTTCAGATATTAATTATTTTTTATTTTGGACTTCTTAAAAATATTCATACAAAGCTAAATGTTTGGCTTTAATATAATTAAATGCATATAATTATGATCCTACTATTATCATGACATTCTCTTAATTAGAACTTCTTAAGAGCACAAGAACATACTAACGAACTATCACCAAACTAAGTAAATTAGAGAATGAATTAATTATAACAATTCAGTATAAAGTTCCACTATCAAATTTACCATGCTTGATAAAGTTTCACTGCCACCCCATAATTAATCTAGTATCAGTAATAGGTTCTCTGTGTTTTCTAATTCAAAGACAGGTTTTCTTTTTTTTTTAATTTTTTTTTCAACTTTTTTATTTATTTTTGGGACAGAGAGAGAGAGAGAGAGAGCATGAACGGGGGAGGGGCAGAGAGAGAGGGAGACACAGAATCGGAAGCAGGCTCCAGGCTCCAAGCCATCAGCCCAGAGCCTGACGTGGGGCTCGAACTCACAGACCGCGAGATCATGACCTGGGCTGAAGTCGGACGCTTAACCGACTGCGCCACCCAGGCGCCCCAAAGACAGGTTTTCTAGAAGTAATACTACTAATAAGGAAGAAGAGAAGAACAGTGCTATAGTCTGAAGGCATCTCTTATTAAAAATACCGAAGATTTAGTCTACATCAACATTTACTGACCACCCTTTTGTTTCAAAACTGCACATTACCAAAGGAAAAGAACTGAATGTATGTGTGAAAACTTCTGAAATCATTTCAAAGGAGGCCAAAAGCAGGTAATTCCATTTGACATATAGAAGAAGTCATGCACAGAGAATCAGCAAGTGGTCAAGTTTTAAGACATTCTAATTCGGATTGCTCAAAAACGAGAAATGCGGTTGAAAACCAGCACTGCTTACGGCATGAACACAGTATGGAATTAGACATGGGTGGTATCAGTATGAGTGAATTAGAATACAAATTAGAATTCTACTTACTGTTTCATTTTTAATATGGAATTACACAAAGAAATGT
Source organism: Felis catus (assembly GCF_018350175.1). Taxonomy (NCBI): domain Eukaryota; kingdom Metazoa; phylum Chordata; class Mammalia; order Carnivora; family Felidae; genus Felis; species Felis catus. Next base: position 143,089,638 of record NC_058376.1, read on the forward strand.
CTACCTCTTGTCAAAGCACACACTTAGTACCTGACATCAAAATACCAAACTGATTAAGTGCCAGTAAACAAAGAGTTAAAAATCAAGGAGAAGAGGGGCGCCTGGGTGGCGCAGTCGGTTAAGCGTCCGACTTCAGCCAGGTCACGATCTCGCGGTCCGTGAGTTCGAGCCCTGTGTCAGGCTCTGGGCTGATGGCTCAGAGCCTGGAGCCTGTTTCCGATTCTGTGTCTCCCTGTCTCTCTGCCCCTCACCCGTTCATGCTCTGTCTCTCTCTGTCCCCAAAATAAATAAACGTTGAAAAAAAAATTTTTTTTTAAAAATCAAGGAGAAGAATCACCATCATCTGTTACCAATCTCCCTGCTTCCGTTCTTAGCTTTCAGTAGTCAACTGGTACACAGCAACAGCTATATCATTTTAAAACATTATGTCACCCTTTGCTCAAAACGCACATCATTCAAGTCTATACCATGGACCACACCAGCCTTATCTCCTCCTCTCACCCCCTGCTTCACTCAATTCCAGCCACACAGGCCTCCTCGCTTGCCCCTTGAATTTGGCAGGTATGCCCCGCCTCCAAATATTTGGATTTGCTGTTCCCTCTGACATCAATGTTGTGCCTCCAGATATTTGCAAAGTTCACCCTTCTAATGTATTCAGGTTTCTGCTCAAACGTCATGTAGTTATAGAGCCTTTTCCTGACATCCCTATTTAAAATAGCCTGTCTTCGCACATCTACCAATCACTATCACTTTGATTTCTCACATTTTTGTCCATAGTACTTAAATGTATATTAATTTATTTATTATTTGTCTTTCTTTACTACGAAGATGGAGTTCTTTCACTATTCCGCTTACTGATAAAACACCAGGCTAGAATATTCCCCAGAGGAGAATAGATGCTCAATAAATTTTGATAAACAAATGAAATAAAAGACCGATTCTTCAAAGTACTGCAAAACTCTTCCCCATATTAAAACAGAAAGTAGAAATGAAAATAGCAGCATTAATAGTGTAGAGGAGGGCCTGGACGTGGCAATTTTGGAGACAGCTCTGGTTATAGAGGAGGAAGAGAAGGAAGTGGTGGTGGAGGACCTGGATATGGCAGCCTGGCAGGGGAGGGGTGGCTATGGAGGTGATTATGACAAGTGTGGAGGAGGAAATTACGGAAATGGAAATTACAATGATTTTGGAAATTATAACCAGCAACTTTCTAACCGTGGTCCCATGAAAAGTGGAAACCGTGGTGTTGTCAGGAACATGGGGGGACCATAGGGTGGAGGAAACTCTGGGCCTGGAGGCAGTAGAGGAAGTGGGGATATGGAGGGAGAAGCTGATATTGGGCTTCGTTGTGTAAATAGGAGAGGATGAGAGCCCAGAGGTAATGGAACAGTTTCAGGCTGTCAAAATAATAACGTTAAGGAAACTCTTATCTAAGTCATGCATAAATCTGCAGTGATATAGCAGAAGATACCAGAGCAGATGCAGAGAGCCATTTTGTGAATGCGCTGGATAATTTAATAACTTTACCTGGCTATGGAGGAAGGGGTTGGGGAAAAAATGCCTTCGGGACAGTTTCTGAGCTTTTCAATTGTTATTTCTTTCTAGTGGTTTTGTAAGTGTAGAAGCATTCCTTCTTTGATAATGTTAAACTTGTAGGTTTCAGGTAACATGTGAAACCTTTTTAAAGATTTTCCTCAAAGTTTCAAAAGCTATTAGCCAGGATCATGGTGTAATAAGACACAATGTTTTTCTTTAAAAAAAATTTAAGTGCATGTGTAGAGTTAAGAAGCTGTTGTACATTTATGATTTAATAAAATAATTCTAAAGGAAAACAAAATAGCAACATTATTTTTTTGAAGAAATCGACAAACTGATTCTAAAATTAATAAGTAAATATAACAGATCTAGAATGGCCAAATCAAATTTGACAAAGAAGAGCTAAATTGGAGCACTTATACAACCTAATTTCCAGACTTCTTAAAAAGCCAAAATAATCATGACTGTGTTGTATTGGCTGAAGAACAGATACACAGATTAATGCAACAGAACAGAGTTCAGAAATAAATCCACATATATAGTGTCAAACGATTTTCAAAAAAGACATGTAGTAAAGTCAGTGAGGAAGGATTAGGCATTTTAAGAAATGATGCTGGGGAAACTGGGCACCCATAAGGAAAAAAAATAAATTTCAATCTCTTCATTATTCTATGCATGAAGTTAAATCAAAATGGATCACGGACCTAAACATAAAATCTATAACCAGAAAGAATTTAAAAAACAAAAAAAACAGCCTATTTTTGCAATCTTCAGAGAGGCCACAATTTCTTTAACAGGATGCAAAAAGCACTAGCAACAATGAAAAACTAAATAAGTAAACAGGACTTGAACAAAATTAAAATTTAACAAAATTTCTGCTCATCAAAAAAATATCATTAAAACAGTCAAGTCATAGATTAGGAAAAACATTTGCAATACATATACATACATACATACAATACATAGTCATATATAGACTACTTAAAGAACTCCTAAAGTCAACAAAACAGACCTTCAGTAAAATAATGGCCAAAGATTCGAACAGATACTTCACACACACACACACACACACACACACACACACAGAGATATATAATTGATCAATAAGGAAATGTAAAAGTGTTCAACAGCCTTGGCTATCAAGAAAATGCAAACTAAAACCACAGAGAGGTACCCTTTTATTCCCAACACAATGGCTAAAGTCTAAAAGACTGAAAATACCAAATGTTTACAAGAATGTGGAACAGGTGAGCAAACCTCATATATTACTTCTAAAAATGCTAACCAGTACAATTTTGAAAAACTGCTTAGTAGTTTCTTTTAAAGTTAAACATACATCTACCTTATGACCCGGAAATTCTACTCCTAGGTATTTGTCGAAGAGAAATGAAAGTATCTCCATAAGAAGACTTATATAAGAAAATTCAGAGCAGTCTTATATAAAACCCCAAATCTGGAAACGACGTGGTGTTCATCAACAGGAGAACAAAATATGATACATTCATACAACATAATACTATCCAGCAACATAAATAACTGCCAAACACAACATCATGGATGAATCTCACAGACATTAGGTCATGTGAAAGAAACCAGATGCTAAAGCGTACATACTCTGCGATTTATATGAAGTCACACGATAGGGAAAAGTAATCCATAGTGTCAGAAATCATGGCAGTCTGTCCACGGGCAGGGAACTGCACGGCAAGGGGCATGAGGGAAATTTCTGAGGGGATGTAAATGTCGCGAGTCTGGTTTCAGGTGCAAGTTGACCTTGTGTCAAAAGTCATTAAACTAAGTGTAAATTATACTATATGTAAATTATATCTCAATAAACAAGGGGGGAGTTATGGTGTGGATGTAAGAATTGTGTGTATATTTGTCTGGGAGCCTAAAAGGCATTGCTTTATTTTTTTAACCCGTAACAAGTATAGAACATTTCCAAAACAAGTCATGATTTTTCCCGATAGTTCTTTCACTGCATCATTATTTGTTGCCTTTTCACAGCCTTGGGGGAAATTCAGCCAACAATTAACCAGACAATAAAAGCAAAGATGTTCACAAAAATATTGTCCTTTTAAAATACATCATTTTCTACATGGCTTAATTTAATCTCTTAGCAGAGGATTGCAGACACACGCCTTTAGTGGCGTACTCAGCAATTGTAAATGACATATGGTATAATAAAAATAAAACAACTCAGATAAATAAATAGCACAACGGTTTTTTAAATTTGCACTACGAAAATGAGAATCGGGTGCTCGCGTATCTGTTCAATTCTCAAGTGGTCAACTTTAAAGATATTTGAGAATTTAAGATAAACATCCAATGCCTCTTGATAAAATTTGCTAAGAACATATAGATATTGTATTAGAAAACTACAATAAGAATCCCAGAGTAAAGAAGTGAAATTATGAAGGGACTGTGGATTTAGAAATTAATCTATGCTGACAAGCACTCTACTAGCTGTTTCCCACACAAGGTAGATGGAATTTAGTACAATAATTATGTGTGCCATATGTCAGCAGTTTGACAATATGAGACGATCACATAAATCTTTTGTAATTCACCGAAAGTTTAGAGTAAATTTCTAGGACTCACTACAGGAACATTTACTCATCTTTTTTATTTTTTTTTAATGTTTATTCATTTTTGAGAGATAGTCAGTGTGGGTGAGGGAGGGGCACAGGGAGAGGGAGACACAGAATCCGAAGCAGGCTCCAGGCTCTGAGCTGTCAGCACAGAGCTCAATGCAGGACTCGAACTCATGAACTGTGAGATCATGATCTGAGCCAAACTCAGATGCTTAACCCACTGAGCCACCCAGGCACCCTAGGAACATTGACTCATCTTAAGCATGAGATAATTTATCAAGACCAAGTGTGATTTTTGAAAGATCATCTTGGTAGATACATAGAGGATGGTTAAGGGAGGGAGATGATTCTAGATAACTTGAGTAGAATGGATTCAATCATTTGGAAGGTCTTCAAAGCTGAGGCTTCTTTGCGATGAAAAAGAAATTCTCTCTGTGGACAGCAGTTTCAGTCCATGTCCAAGAGTTTCAACTTGCCCTTCCTGCCAGCCTACCCTGTGGATTATGGACTTACCTAGTCAGCCCCCACAATTGTATAATTCCTTGCAATAAATCTCTTCACATGTATCTCCTACTCGTTCTGCTTTATACACTGTGCGTAGGACTGTTCTGTATCCGACATAATATTAGCATCCCTGGCTGCTTCCCCTTAAGTACCAGTAGCGGTCAACATCATTGTGATAAACAAAATGGCTCTCCTGATGACCTCCTGTAGACAGTACAGAGGTGATATACTGAATCACTGCTAGGGATGAGGAAGAGAGTAGAGGCAAGAAAGCTGGATATCTCACCCTATGTGAGATAATGAGAATGAGAATTGTAAGGATAAGATGGATTTGTCAGACATTTCAGAAATAGATTTGATAAAAGATTGCTAATAAAATGGATGTAGGATTTGAGGGAGAGTGAGTTGAAGAAAATGTTCAGGTTTCAGGTAAGGTGATGAAGTGGAGAACATAACTGGGTTAAAGAAAGAGATTCCATTCACTGTGAGAATGGCTCAGCATAAGGTACTTATTAGACATAAGGGTAAATGTCCAGCCCCAAATCTATGTCTGTCATGTAGGAAAGGGTACGATCAGGCACACAGTTTTGGAGGTCTTCAGAAAATGGATGTGGAAGTTATGTTGTAAAACACATCCAATGTATTTCGCCTTCTTAGAATATATTGTGTACTTTTTCTCCCAGAGCCCTTATACTATGGAGACCAGACCATGAGGCTGCGGCTTACAAACCCAAGGAAAGGCCTAAATGAAGAACACGTGGGGAAAGAGAAGGTCATGGTGGAAGGGCAGTTTCTGGCAGTGTGGATGGGAAACAGGGAAGTCTTTCTGAAGCTCAAAAAAGGAGCCAGATGGGAGAATAGAAGATAAGTCAGGTTCAAGAATCCATGTTTTTCCTCCTCACATCCTTTCTAGCAGGAGTGAACATTGGGAGTAGAGCAGAGGGTGTGAGGGGGCAATTCAGGTTCGGCCAGAAAAGACTAGAAGCTTCAGAGAAGCTTCATGATCATCATAATGCTATATACCATGTAGTTGATAAGGGCATTTAGTAGAAGGCCCATGAGGGTAGATACCCTGTGTTCACTGTGGTATCCCCCACCCCTAGAATATTATCTGACACTAATAGGCACTCAGTAAATATTTGTTGAATGAATAATGGAATGACTGGCACCTGGGATAAAGGAGTAGGAAAGAAAAGAGAAGACGGGACTCATACTATGTCCCTTTACTCTCAGTTCCCCGTGGACTATGCCTGGCAGAGGTGCGAATCCAAAGCTCCCAGGCACCACAACGGGAACGTGGAAAATGGATGTGGAGCTTCCGGTGAGTCCACCAGGCTATCACTGCGTGGAGAGGAGCACAGAGAAAACAGTTCAAATCAGGGAGGCCACGGTAGGCCCCCCAAAGCTCTAGAGATAGGCTCACCTCATCTAAAGTCAGAGAGACCAAAAGAAGAAGGCAACATGCAGAGCCCCCTCCCACTGGTGTGAGGATGCCTGAGCAGTCTCCTGTACCCAGCTGCCATCTTGGGAGGGGGAAATGGTGAGGAGAACCCTTGAAATGGGAGACAAACTTTTAGACAAAAGCAGTTGATACATGTGACAATGGTCATATCCACCATTTTCTGCCACCGGCAGAAATAATATATATATGTTATATATATTATTATTATATATGTATTATGCCAAAATAATATATATTATAGAAAATAAGGTTCCCATTTTGGATAATTTTTACCCAAATTCATCTGAAATGGAAAACCATGGAACTGGATAAAACTCACTTAAGGGAAGAGCAAGAAGAGAAGCAGAACATAAAAATTTAAGAGTCCAGGGAGATATAATAAGAAAGAGTATTCAGAGATGTAGGATGGAAACCAGGACAGAGGAGTGTGGTTGAAACCACAGGAAGAAAAAAAAAAAGCTCAAGAAGGAGTTATGAACAAGAAGGAAGAATTAGCCCTCAGTTTGATAATTTGTTGTCAGTTATTCTGGAGAAGTTCAAGGCTTTCGTCCATACTAACCAGGATTAAATTCAAACATCATGACTAGGTATTCACAAACTTCTGCCATTTAGCACCAGTTTGCTTTCTCAGACTTTGCAAAGTATACATATCAAAATATGCACTATAAATCAGGAGATCCAACTTTCAGTGCTAGGACAAACTGGCACACTAGCTTGGTGACCTTGGGCAAGCCTCTTCTCTTGGTTTCTCTTTTCTAGCATAAAACAGTTCCACTTCTGGGGCACCTCGGTAGCTCAGTCGGTTAAGTATCGGACTTTGGCTCAGATCATGATCTCATTGTTGGTGAGTTTCAGCCCCACATCAGGCTCTGTGCTGACAGCTCAGAGCCTGGAGCCTGCTTCAGATTCTGTGTCTCCCTCACTCTCTGTCCCTCCCTGTCTCATGGTCTTTCCCCCTCTCTCAAAAATAAACAAACACTAAAAAATACTAAAGGGGCGCTTGGGTGGCTCAGTCGGTTGGGCCTCTGACTTCAGCTCAGGTCATGATCTCATGGTCCTCGAGTTTGAGCCCCACGTCGGACTCTGTGCTTACAGCTCGGAGCCTGGAGCCTGTTTCAGATTCTGTGTCTCCCTCTCTGTCTGCCCCTCCCTCACTCATGCTGTCTCTGTCTGTCTCAAAAATAAATAAACGTTAAAAAAAAATGAAAAAAAATACTAAAAACAAATACCATTTCTAAAATGTGATTAGTAGTCCTAAGTAAACCAAGCTGGTATATCCGGAGTTCATGTACTTTTGCTATTCTTTTCCATCCAGGAGTGACTTCTTACCTACTTTTCAAGGTCCAAACTTACCCTGCTTGCTTTGGAGTCTCCCTGAACTATATCAGCCATAGATCTCATTTGATATTTACCCAAATTTCCTCCATTTGATATTTACCCAAGTTGCATATGTGTCTTGGCTTCCCAGGTAGACCGTATAAGTCATTTCACAACGGGGACCACTCCTTATAATTATTTATAACCTTCATAGTACCAAGCACAATGTCTTACATTCAGAAGACATTCAACAGATCTTTGTTCTTCCACTGTTTTGTTAAATTTTTTAAAAAGTTTATTTATTTTTGAGAGAGAGAGAGAGAGAGAGAGAGAGAGAGAGAGAGAGAACACAAGCAGGGGAGGGGCAGAGAGAGAGGGAGACACAGAACACAGAATCCGGAGCAGGCTCCAGGCTCTGAGCTGTCAGCACAGAGCCCAGTGCTGGGCTCAAACCCATGAACCGTGAGATTATGACCTGAGCTGAAGTCAGACGCTTAACCAACTGAGCCACCTGGGGACCCCATGTTCTTCTATTATTAATTATAAACTGTAAGCACTTTCAATTTTTCTCTTTTTGTATTGTTCCCTGTTGCGTTTATGGATACAAAAATAGTTATCCAGACTGAATGAACTTACCATACTAGTAAAAAAATCGTTTAGCTATAAAACAGAGATGATGAAGATAAAAGTACCTGACAAATATCACTGGAAGAGGAGTGGTGAATCCCTGCAAAACTTACCCTTTAAAAACATGCTTCTTTCATGATTACCCTTTGGTCTCCCTGGTACGTTCAGCTCTGCTCCACTTGTACACATAGAAATACACTTTATTTACCAATGTTAACATTAGTCTAAAGCTGTATCCACAAAATCCCAATAATCTGAGTGAAACTGAAATTTTCTATTGATTATCCAGATTATTGTAGGCTGGGTTTTAACCCTCATCCTCGCATTTGCTGGTGAAGATCTAAGCAGTGCACTGTTTAGAAATGCCTGCAACCAATTTTTCTGCCTGTGACATAAGACAACGCCCAAAGGGCAGCTATTCTGCGTGTTTAACACGTTGTGCACAATGCCGAAACACCAATCATGATTTTGACTACTACAATGCCACAGTATGCTCTGTAGTACGATAGCTTTTATTATATATTTAAGTAAAAGTTACACCTCATTTTTCTCTGCTTGATTCTTATTGTTCTTGACCCTGTGCTCTCCTTGTGACCTGTTATTTTGAATTCTAAAAATTAGAAAGCTTATTCTTCAAAAAGAAAATATTGCTTCTCTTTCACAGGGTCTAAACCACAGTACACAGGGGTGGACATTATTATGAAGACTTCTCTGTCCTTTTGAAATATATATTAATACTCGTCTTTACCAGCCTATTATGAAAATTGCCATAATTAAGAACGAGCTAATGTGTGGAAAAGTAAGTAGCATACACCCCATGACATAAGAGCCCTTAATGTTTCTTATCAATTGTTTGCTTACCCACTAATTTGCAAAATCCAGCAATTCATAATGGATCTCCTTATCAGTGTTGAAAACTCATGAAGTTCTACCACACCCACTAATTTCTCTTTCCTTTGACTATTGCTTATCATTGGATTCTGTAATTATATTACTGATATTAACTGCTCTGGGAGGCATTCCACTACATTTGAAATGAAACGATCATAATCTATAACAATACTTAAGAAAAAAAGAGACATAAAATTCAATACCTATAATTTTCCCATCAGCAATGGTGTGGATGTAAGTTTTTTAAAAATAACAATTGGTACTTAGCAAGGATAATGCCAATTAGCTGCATGCTGTCTTTTGATGAAATATAATCATATTTCCTTCTCAGTTCTTTAATAAAGCTGCATTTCTCCTTTTAGTTAACCTTCAATAAATCCAGAAATGAAAACTTAACAATATGCATAAAATAGTGCAAAAGGAGAAGATATTTTATGGTTTTTTTAAAGTAGTAATATCAACTTTGCCTACAAGTAAAGCACTTCTCCACAGTCCCTAAGAGACTGAATGCTCCATGAGGACATTGAAGCTGGCTAGTAGCACGCGCTCAATAGATATATGTTAACTGCATGAAAACCACACACAGATTTAGTACTAACGGACTAAATGAGCAAGTTGCATCAAAAACTTTTTTTTTTTACATAATCACTGTTCATTTTATATAATTTTGTGCCACTTTTTAATTTGCATAGTTCATTCAAACACATTAACTTATTTGATCCTAGTGCCTTCTGCAATAGGTAATATTTTCCCCCTCTTTATGGATGCGTACAGAACCTCTAGAACCTCAAAACTCCCTCATCGATAATAGATCACTCCCTTTGTTTAACCTTGTTATGGCCGGAGAGCTAGATTTCTAGTTAAAATGGCCTTCCAAATACATACTGAAATATTGATAGATGAGATGATACGGTGTCTTGGGTTTGTTTCAGAATAACCTAGGGATGGCAGGGAGTGGGCAGTGGGGTGGGCATGAAGACAATATGTCATTGGCTCAAAGCAGCAAACTCTTGAAGCTGGAGGGCTGCTACACAAAGTGCTATCTTTACTTCAGTAAACGTATGAAATTTTCCACACTAAGAGTTTGAAAAAAAAAAAAAAGCCAAGGAGAAAAAGTAAATAAATAAAACAGTCATTCTCAAGGTGTTTTGCTAAAGATAAGAGGATTTTTGCTGTTAGATTTTAAACTAACTCCACCTACCCCCACATCAGCTACACGAATCTAATATAAAATGACTCTTTTATGTCCAACTGGAAATTGGCTAAGTAGCTTTGCAGTGCAGAACTTAATAGAAGGCCTCAAATACTTAAGATATATAGAAATGGCCAAATCTCTCACATTTTCGTTTACTGGGAACACTATACTCTGAATGCAACATGACATCCGTAGAATAGTTGCCTACTTTTTACAAAGTCAGGTAGTAAAATAACAAGAAAAGTGAGGTCTAACTCACTGTATATAAGATTTAACTGTGTTCAGCAAGAGCTATAACTCCAAGTTATATGCTCCTAATCATAAACCAAGGCCTTAGATAATCACCATGGATTGTTCTGTGAAATTACAGCTGGACTCAGCAAGGCAATAAGAATGAGCTTCTCCCCCCAGAAGAAAACTATATTGAACCTTCAAACACTAGATTCCAAGTATGTCAAGACAAACACACCAAACATTAGTGCTTTGCTTTTAATAGAAAGTAGTTTGATGGAAACTCTGTTATTCAAGAAATCAGAAAAAAAAGGAAAGAAAAGAAAGGAAAGGAAAAGAAAGGAAAGGAAAGGAAAAGAAAAGAAAAGAAAAGAAAAGAAAAGAAAAGAAAAGAAAAGAAAAGAAAAAAGAAACCCAGTTGTATCTTCTCTGAAATCAACTTTTTATATAATTTTCCCAGCTGAGGCAGAACAGTTCTTTAGGGTCCTGGAAAGGAATTCAATGAATAAGTACTCTGATCAAGAATGTTATTACGACCCTCTTTTCTTGGACCTCATGCCCAAGAGGGAAGGAAAGAACATCTACCAGGCTGCAGGGTCCCTTACGAGATCCCTGCTTGTGGGGAGCCCAGAGCACGAGCAAAGGACAGATCACGGGTCACAATGCAACAAAAGCTACGGGAAAGCAAGAGACAGCAACAAGAACATCACTGGTCACCTGCACATGTGGACATCTGTGGCTTTTCCCTTTTTCAAGCTATGCTTAGAAATAAACTTAAATATCAAAATAATTTAAAGGTTACTGGCAAGACAGATAAAAGGATATATTCTGATTTGAAGCATGGGAACATTATTACCACCACAAACAGTAATGAAAGCAATTACACTAATAAGACAAAATTTTAAGGCAATTGTTATTTCTTTCTCTGAATTAACACACAACATTTTCATCCATCTTCCCCAAATCAGATTGCTAAAGAAATAAAATACATGCATTCACTGCTACCTATACAAAGAGCATAATATAAACTTAAAGAATTGCTAAGAGATGCCTCTAATTAGGTGTATTTCTTTGGAAAATAATTTATATTGACTTATTTTAACTATAAGTGTAAGATCTAGAAAAGGATGCAAATATGTAACTATATAATAGTGAAACACTGCGTGTAGCAATTAATATTTTCCTAACTTAAGATAACCTTCCAGTAAGACAAGTCTGAACAACTTCAGACATCCTTATTAGAGTTTATCACGAATAGACTGAAAGATCTGCACTTACATGAGATAACAGGGCCAGCTCCTGGTGACATGTGACAGCATTCCGATTGGCTTCCATAAAGTACCTCTGCGTGCGCTTCCGCTCCCGTTCCAGCTTCTTCTCCAAAGCCAGCTGGGATGTAGATAAGTTGTCTAAATACTTCATCATGACATCTGATATCATCGAGCTGACTTCTACAATATCTGGGCGGGCTTCTGCATCAGGAGTGAGGCACCTAAGAGAACATAAACTAATTACAGCACTCTGGTCAATGTTGGGACCAAGGCCATGGGGTGTGGAGGTCAAAGTTAAACCCCACTGTGTGTCCACCATGGTGTCTGTACCCAAGAACACCTGAGATAAGATGGACATCAAGCATAGTTTTGAATCCATGACTTCTCAAAAGGTGTTTGGAATGTTTGGGAAGCCGAGGGAGGCAGCACTGTTCTCTTTGCAGTTGGGCTGAGAGGCAAGGGCTACAGGCTGAGCGTGAATTGTTCCTCAGGTCTCAGGACAGGTGGATACGGTCACCCACTTCTGTGTGAACTGGTTATTTTCTATAATCACTGCCAAGTCATCACTCAGTGAAACAAAGAGGGATCCCAAGAATGTAGGCCCTGATGACCACCCTGATGCACCAAACGAAAGGAAGGTTTTTAAGGGATCACAACTTATTGGCTTTTCCCAGCTGTACAGCAGCAATATCAACCCAACTTGATTAGTGTGAGCCTTAGAAAACATGAAGTCATAAAACTAAAATGCAATCCAGTTACTCAGAGGTTTAAGATGTCTGTAATATTTTTTTTAAGTAGCTAATGTGACACGTTGCATGTTAATATTTTCTGTGATTTGGAGGTCGGAAATGGCAACCAGCTTATTAAAGAGAGTATTATTTATGTCACAGCTAAACAGTAATACAAGGATATTCAAGACACCACGGAACCAGTTATCATGATCATTGTTAGCATGCTTTAAATACTTCTGGTACTCACTATGATATTTTAATTCAAATTCTCTAATTTCACTGAAGCCATGTTCTTCTTAATAAACTTTACTTTATTTGGACTTTGAGAAAAATACCTACTTTGCACATCTGTATTTGATTTAGCAACCTATAGTTCATACAACTTTCACCTATACTGATGTCTCCAGGAAATATTGGGGAACTATTTTATTTTTATTATTATTATTCACAACATAAAATAAGACTCTAACTTGTTAATTTGCTAATTACTCTTTTAGACTTGATTATGAGTAAAATATACATCTTTTAACTAGATTTTAAGACATTATCATCTCATACTTAATCTTTGTGTTATTTCTTGCTAAGGCAGTGGTCTTGCCCTCTGGTTATAGTGCAAAATCAAAGTGTGGTGCCCCAGCAGGGAGTGAGGAAATCAATCTCCCTTCCCATAGTCCAGCGTCCTAAATGATGGTAGACAGGAAACCCTCAAGAGACTTCAACCTCCATGCCCACATGACGTACTTGATACCTGAATTGGAGATGGGCAAGAGGCCCCACTGTGTCACCCACTCAGTGCACCATGATGCTACCAAAGGATGGCCTCATTTTTGCCTCACCCGAAGATGCCAGCAGGGCACATGCTGCACCCTGATCCTCTCCTTGTCTGCATCCACAAAGCAGAATACAGGATGTTGACACACCCAATCACCACACCAGGTAGAGAACAGTAGCAATGATGGGACAGGGACAGGGTCAGGAACAGGGAGCTGGAGGCGAGGTAGAGGCCAGGGCGTCAGGAGAAGATGGCTGAGAATCTATGTCAGAGAAGTAGGAAGTTGGAGGGACCACTTATGAACTGAGGCTCCCCGGCCTCAAACATACATGCCCCTTGCCTCCTCAGACTTAATTTCCAAAACATAAATTTAAAGATAAAATTATTAAGAATCTCATGACTTTTAATGCAGAGGCTTAAACACTAAGTGCAGGGCAGTTTTGAGTATGAGGCCATAGGCAGTGAGCATTGGTCATAGATCATCCCTGCTTAGATATTTCAGAGAATTCTTAAAAGTGAACAAATGCTGGGGCACCTGGGTAGCTCAGTCGGTTGAGCGTCTAACTATTGGTTTCAGCTCAGGTCACAATCTCACTGTTCAAGGGGATCGAGCCCCACATCAGGTTCTGCACTGATGGCAGGCAGACTACTTAGGATTCTCTCCCTCTCTGTCTGCCCCTTTCCTGTTCTCTCTCTCTCTCTCAAAATAAACAAATAAACATGAAAAAACAATTTTAAAAAAGAGTGAACAAGTGCTTCAGTGATTCTCCAATAAAATAAACAAAATTGTGTTGTAGCAAAAACCTAGGTCGTTCTACTCACCTCACCCCCTTTGTCCACACTCTGCTCTGAGAGACCAGATGGAAAGAATTAGAAAGATGTGATGTTCAGTTGTATGCATTTTGTGTTTCAAGAAACAAAGAGTTGAGGATTATGGTGGTGTGAGTTGTTCCCTTTGTCTCTCGCCTTCAATGTATAACCAGTAGGGCATCCATAAACCAACAAGGTTTCTTCTGCACAGCACACCAGGATGCTGGAGTGATCCATACATCCGTATAACTGAGGGTGAGTGGATCGGACTTCATGGAGGGGGTAGAACCAAGGATAAAGTGTCAGAACTGAGGGAGACTGAAATTCTAAAAAAGAACCAAACAGACATTCTGGGGCTGAACAACCCGACAAATGGGATGAAGAGTGCATTACAAAGCACTGTAAACACAACAGATCAGATGGAAGAGAGAATATGTGATCTGGAAGGTAGGAATCTGGAAATGATTCATGTGGAGGAGAAGAGAACTTCTATGTTTAAAATGACTTTTACAAAGTGAAGAAATCCTACGAGAGCTATCAGACTGCTTTAAGAGAGCCATCAAAAATAATGGGTATACCATAAGGAAAAGAGAAGAAGGGGGCAGAGAGGCAGTTAAAAAAATAATAGCTGAGAACTTCCCAAAGCTGGGGAAGGAACTAGACATAAAAGTCCACGAAGCTAATAAATCACCTTACTGTCTCAATGTAAAAAAAAACTTTAAGACACATTATAGTGAAGCTGTCAAAAGTCAAGGATAAGGAAAGAATCTTAAAGGCAGCTCGGGAAAAAGAGACTAACCTACAAAATAATTCCCATTAAACTATGAACAGATTTCTCTGCCGAAAATCTACAGGCCAGAAGAGAATGGAATGATTACTCAAAGTACTGAAATATAAAAATCTTAGGCAAGAAAACTATCCAGCAATGTTATCCTTCAGGCATGAAGGAGAAATAAAAGATTTCCCAAACAAAAGCTGAATGAGTCTACCACCACTAGACCTGCCTTACAGGACATGTTGAAAGGAGCTCTTCTGCCTTAAACAAAAAGACAGAAGTACCCAGATTTTCAAGTAAGGTGATAAATAGAATCACAAAATTGTACACAAAATTGTACTTCTATTTCAGAATAGGGTGTTAAACTATAACATAAAGGTTAAAGGATAAAAACATTAAAAAAAAAAACCTGTACATGCCAACAATTTAGTAGTAAACATATAGCATAAAAAGAGATAATTTGTGACAACAAAAATATAAAAATGGGAGAAGGAAAATGACAGAACCTGTATAGACAAATGAAGATTAGTTGTTATCAGCATAAAATGGACTATTTTATCTATGAGACGTTTTACATAAAGTTCATGGTAACCACAAAACAAAAATCTAGAGCAAAGACACAAAACCGCAAAAAAAGGGGAAACTAGGAAAATTATCATAGAAAGTTGCCAACCTAAAATGTAAACAGAAACACAAAGAAAAAGAAACAATAGAGATACAAAACAACCAGAAACTAAAAGACAAAATGGTAGTAGTAAGTCTCCATATACCAATAATCACTGTCAATATAAATGGATGAACTCACCAATCAAAAGGCACCGAATGTCTAGACAGATTAAAAAACAAGACCCAACCAAATGCTGCCTTCAGGAGACTCATCTCAGCTCCAAAGACAAACATAGATTCAAAGCGAAGGGGTAGAAATTGATACTCTAAGCAAATGGTAACTAAAGGAAAACAGATATAACCATACTTATATCAGACATAGTAGGCTTTAAGCCAAAAAATATAATGAGAGACAAAGAAGGTCATTATATAATGATAAAGGGGTCAATACACCAAGAAGATATAACAATAATAAATATACATTCTCCCAAGATCTTTGCATCAAAATATAGTAAGCAAATACTATCAGATCTTAAAGGAGAAATAGACAATGCAATAATAGTAGACCCCACTATCAGCAATGGATAGATCATCCAGAAACCAGCATTACCTTGATACCAAACCAGATGATAAAGACACCACAAGAAGAGAAAACTATAGAAAAATATCCCCGATGAATATAGGTGCAAAGATTCTCAACAAAATATTAACAAACAAAACTCAAGAATACACTAAAAGGAGAAAACACCATGGCGAAGCGGGATTTATCCCTGGGATACAAGGAAAGTTCAACACATACAAATCAATAAATGTAATTCGTCACATCAGTAAAATGAAAGATAAAAAACTACTTGATCTCAATACACACAGAAAAAGCATTTGTCAAAATATAGCATTCTTTTATGGTAAAAATCTTCAGCAGATTGGGTATAGAAGGAATATATCTCAACATTAAAAAGTCCACATACAACAAACCCACAGGTAACATTATACTCAACGGAGAAAACTTGAAAGTGTTTCCTCTGAGATCACAAGCAAGGCAAGGTTGCCCACTCTCATCATTCTATTCAGGATAGTATTGGAAAAGTCCTAACTAGAGCAATGAGGCAAGGCAAAGAAACAAACAACACCCAAATCAGGAAGAAAGAAGTAAGATTTTCTCTGTTTACAAATGATATCATCTTACATATAGAAAATCCCAAAGAGTCAATCAAAAAAAACTGTTGAAATTAATCAGTGATTTCAGGAAAGGGGCAGGTTACAAAATGAACTTACAGAAACCAGTGGGGATTCTTTTATACTGATGATAAAGCATTAGAAAAAGAAATAAAACTATCCAAATTGCAATAGCATCAAAAATAACAAAATACTTAGGAATAAATTTAACCAAGGAAGTGAAATATCTATACAACAAAACTACAAGACTTTGCTGAAAGAAATTGAAGAAGACACAAATAGATGGAAAGACATTTTGTGTTCATGCATCAAAAGAGTAAATATTGTTAAAATGGCCATACCACCAAAAGCCATCTACAGACTCAGTACAGTTCCCATAAAAATACCAAAGGCATTCTTCACAGAAATAGAAGGAACAATCCTGAGATTTGTGTGGAACCACAAAAGGCCCTGATTAGCCAAAGCAATCCTGAGAAAAAAAGAATAAAACTGGAGATAACACACATCCTGATTTTAAACTATACTATAAAACCCTACTAATAAAAACATTATCATCCTGGCATAAAAATAGACCCATAGACCAATGGAAGAGTATAGAGAGCCCCAAATTTAAATTCCAGAATATACATTCAACTAATATTTGACAACAGAGCCAAGAACACACACTGGAGGAAAGATAGTCTCTTCAACAAATGATTCTGGGAAAAGTGAAGAAATACATACAGAACAAAGAAATTGCCCCCCTATCTCACATCACTCACAAAAATTAACTCAAAATCAGAGACTTAACAAAGACCCGATACCATAAGACTCTTAGAAGGAAAGGAAGAAGCTCCTTGATATTGGTCTTGGCAATGATTTTTTTTTTTTTAACATGATGCCAAAAGTAAAAACAACAAAAGAAGTGACAAATGGGACTACGTCAAACTCAAAAGCTTCTTCCCAGCTTCTGCTCCTTAATTAACAAAATGAAACAGCAGTCTACAGAAGCAGAGAAAATTTTTACAAGCCACATATCAGATCTACATCAAGAACAAAACACAATTTAATAACAATAAAACAAATAACCTGATTAAATTGGGCAGAACTAAACAGATATTTTTCCAAAGAGGACATCAAAATAGCCAATAGGCACATGAAAAGATGCTCAACGTCACTAATCACCAAGAAGACGCAAAGAAAAACCATGATGATCTATCACCTTACACCTGTTAGAATGGTTATCATCAAGAAGACAAGAGATAAAAGGTGCTCGTGCGGATTTGGTGAGAAGGGAACACTAACACTGTTGGTGAGAATGTAAATTCCTCCAACCACTACAAAAAACCATATGGAGTTTCCTCAAAAAAAATAAAAAATGGATCTACCATACGATCCAGCAACTCCACTTCTGGGAGTACACCCAAAGGCACTGAAAATAGGATTTCAACAAGGTATCTGCACTCCCATATTTATTCACAAGAACCAAGATATGGAAACAACCCAAATGCCCATCATCATATGAATGAATAAAAGAGTTGGGTGTATATGTGCAATGGGACATTATTCAGCCATGAAAAAGGAAGATATCTTCCCATATTTGGCAGTAGAGATGGAACTTGAGCACATTATGCTAAGTGAGATGACTCAGAGAAAGACAAGTACTGTATGATATCACTTATATGGAATCTAGAAAAATCAAAGCTACAAAAAAATAGAAAGTAAATGGTGGTTATCAGGACATGAGGGGTAGGGGCTATAAGAATGATGGTAGCTAAGTGTACAAACTCGTGATGAGTAGTAAATAAGCATAGAGACCTAATGCACCGAATAATGAATATAGATAATAATACTGTACTGTAATTATATGATATGATAAATATTGCTTCAACAGCAATCATATTACAATATATCAAATATATACAATACATCATTATGGAGACATTGTACACCATAAATTTACAAAATGCAACATGTCATATTTACTTTGGGATGGGGGAAGAGAAAAAAAAACAGAGTTGGGGGGGTAATGTAAAGATCCCTTTGTCCTTAAAACTAGCTGAAAGCATTAACTTTGTTAGTCATCATGACCAGCTCTGAAACAAAGCACCAGACAGCTTATGCAACCAGGCACAGATCGAGAAATATAAGGCAATTGAAATATTTTGTGCATAAAAGGAAATGTTCTTCTTTTTAAAAAAGTAAACAGACAATACTCTCTTAACAGTGTACTGGAAGGTAAAAATAGTAATGTTGGTACTGGGCAGAGCAACAGAATGGATTTATTTTCTGCCCAAACTCTTCAGGGTTGCTAAGTTATCCTCCCAATGTAAAAGCCTACTAGGAAAGACAAGTTCCAGTGACAGAATGTGCTTGTATGCCATATGAACGGACAGGAAAAAGGAAAGATTCTACACATTAGAAACACAACTGCATGAACTCTACTTGAGACCGGGTGTAGACAGTGAAAATGAGATGGGAAAGCAGAAGGATAATATAATTGGAAACAACACCAAGTATGAAATTTAGAATGAGTCCAGTAAAGTTTCCCATTAATGGCTATTTTATATTCCAAAGGCTCTATCATGTTGTTGTTGATCAGCTCTGAGCCTAATTTGCTGAGTCATAAATGATTATTAAGACCGACTTTTACCTTTATATATTCCTTGCATCAATTTCCTAAAGAAAATAGGAAACTAAAAAAATAGAAAATTGAATTTGCTTCCTTATTCTTTTGGAACTTAATTTTTAAAGACTAAAAATCCAAAGCAAATTAAATATGTAATTGCATAAAATTCATGGCTGAATTTGGTTTTATGTATGTCAAATTTTGTAAAGATAAAACTTTGTGATGTGAACCCAGACAACGAGTCTCGAATAACTTAAATGAAGACCACATCTGCTACAGAATGCACACGTTAATGTATGATCAGTTACCAAATTAAAACTAAATCATCAGTTCTTACTTATTATAGCATCTCAGTGTTTTGAATTAAAAGTGTCCTTATGAACATTTCATCCCGAGTCCCCTGATGGTGATCATTCATCCTCTTAAACATTCTGGTGACAGGGAACTCACTCCCCACCCAGCAGCCTGCCTCACTATGGGCATCTCTAATCCTGACACATACTTGTTCTTTTTTTTTTAAGTTTATTTATTTATTTTGAGAGAGAGAGAGAGAGAGAGAGAGCACAAGAGAGTATGAGAAAGGGAGACGTAGAGAGACAGGGAGAGAGAGAATCCCCAGCAGGTTCCAACACCGTCAGTGCAAAGCTCAACGCAGGACTTGATCCCATGATCCATGAGATGATGACCTGAAACCAAGAGTCAGACACTTAACTGGCTGAGCCACCCGGATGCCCCCGGCACATACATCTAACGGTGAGCTGACCTGGGCCTCCTTGGAACTCCACTCCATGGTTGTGGCTCCACTTTTCTGAAGTCCAGAGAATAAACTCAGTTGTTTTCACATTTTTGGTGCCATTCCATTTTCACGCTTGTATCCCAAACTTGTTGACCCAACCTCCAACTCACCATGGGAACAGCCCCACTTCTCTCCATCAACACCACCACTATTTCAGTCAGATCCGCCATCATCTCTCGGGAGATAGCTAGATCCGCTTCCCTTCCCTCCCCCAATCCTTCCTGCCTATTCCCCACGGAGCAGCCAGCATGATCTTTCCTATAGAAGAAATTTTCGCTATATGCCAGCCTATAAATGACCTTAAATTTTCTCCTCAGTACTTGAGATAAAAATTCAAAGTCCTAGACGTGGCCTAGTTGATCTGGCCCCTGTCAGCCTCCCCAGGCCCTCAGCATTCTTTGGCTATTCTCTTCCTTACTTGACATGTTACCTCCAATTTCTTTTAGTTCCTCAAACTAATAAGCTCTATGGTCTATGAAATGTTTTCTCTACTCTGTTTACTATTTGAGAATTAATGGTTGTTTAGGTCTCGGATTACATGTTCTTTCTAAATAGAAACTTCCCCCAAGTCGCTAGACTAGGCCAAGTCCTTCTGGACTCTCTCATTGCTTCCTTTACCATTCTTCATCAAATTTATCAGAACTTATTTTAGATACCTACTCCCATAAATAGTAACACTAATATTATTAATAACAATACCTAATTTTACTGACGGTTCACTTGATGCTGGCACTGTGCGAAAAGCACTAGAAGCGTTATCCTATTTAGGCTTTGGAACCAGCCCAGGAGTAGTTACTATTGCTACCTGTACATCACAGATGAGAAAAGGGGTTGAATGGAAGAGTAGGGATTAAAATCCAGCTGATTCCAGGGGCACCTGGGTGGCTCAGTTGGGTAAGCAGCCAACTTCGGCTCAGGTCATGGTTTCACGGTTCGTGAGTTGGAGCCACAGAGTCAGGCTCTGTGCTAACAGCTCGGAGCCTGGAGCCTGCTTCAGATTCTGTGTCTCCCTCACTCTCTGCCCTTCCCCTGCTCCGTCTCTCTTTCTCTCTCAAAAATAAATAAACATTAAAAAATAGATCGATCGATCGATCAATCAATAAAATCCAGCTGATTGTAGAATCTATTGATGTTCTTAAACTTTACATGTAGTATTGGTATCTGACTCCTCCACTAACCTGTTAGCCCCAAGACACATGGATACCAGTAGCCAGGGAGCCTGTCAGAAGCAAATTATGGCCCAGTGCCACAAACTCAGAATGATGTCTCTGTACATTTTCTCTGCACCACCCCTCCCCTGGTCTTTATGGCACTCAAATACCTATGAAAAAGAGAAATTAAATGACTAAATCTGGTATTCTTGTCTTCACATCTCTGGAGACTTCTTGAATTTTTAAGGCACTTTCCAGAAAACAAATAGCAGATAATAGGATCAAATTGTGGAGACGAGCAATTTAAATACATTTGTCTGGATTCATTAGCAACAGGGCATGATCTAATATATGCAGAATTCAGATTATTCCGAAAGGGGTTTCAGCTCATTTCCCATAATATTAACAATGATAATTGCCAATATTGCTTAAGATTTACCATTTGCCAAGCTCTATGCTAAGTGATTTTCATAGTTACTTTGTATAATTATCACACCAGCCTGATGAGTTTGGTATTATTACAGCCCCCATTTTAACTGGATGAGGGAACAGAGATGCAGAAAGACGGTCCAATGTTTGTTCAGAGTCTACAGTTAGTGAAACTCAGCCCCAGCTGGGCCTGGGCCCCTTAACTGTAGGACAGCACTGTGCTGAACAAGGAAAGTTTCAATATGTAATCCTACAAACTGAGAGTACCTATTAATGTGAATGACAGGCTCAGAGGAGAAAGTGAAGGGAATACATCTCTTACATTCCATCAGAGGTGGTGCTAGGTGCTGGGGCAGGTACAGAACCAAGTTTAAAGGCAACTGGGCAGGAGAATGGACAGATATTCTATCTTGGGGGAGTCTGGGATTTCTATAATAATAATGAGGATTTGACTGAGCTTGATGGGGCAGATAAGTAGTCTTGAGCCAACTTAGGAGCATACATTCATATATAAATAACAGCCAGAAAACAAGTCATTTATTCATAGAACCAGTATTTGTTAAGGGCCTGTCTTGGCCTGTTAAGGGCACTGCTCTGGGCTCTGAAGAGCTATGAATGAGACTGGAGAAGACCCTGCTCCTGGAGAGTTTTCCTTCTGGTGGGGACAAGACAGACAATAAGGAAACAAGTCTGCACGGACCTGTCTAACATGTCAAGGGATGGGTGCCATGAGCTTTGTAAAGCAGGCAAGAGGGCCAGAGAGCAGAGAGGCTGTGGGGAGATCAGGCAGGCTCCCTGATGATGGCAAATAACATCAGAGACATGAATGAAATGGGGCCTATGCCATGCACATACCAGAGGGAAGAGAAGTCCAGGAAAAGGCAAGAGGGAGGACAAAGGTCCAGAGGCAGTCGCATGCCAGGACTCGCAGGGAGCTCCCTGTGGCTGCAGGGAGGGAGGGAGCACCAAGGGAGCAGAGGGAAAGTGGGACGGAAGGGTGACAGGTCAGCGGGGACAAGCCCTGTGAGGTCAGAACTTTGTGAATGCAACGGGAAATGACTTTCATTAAAATCCTACTATACTGCCGGCCGGAGCGCTTCTTTCTGACTTTCTTTGAAGAATTATTATACAACATGACATTACCAATTTAAAAATAGAAATGAAAAAGTGCTTGCAATTTTATCATTTTGCATGGCCTTTGCCAGTTTCCTATGTCCTTGTCTAGCCTTTTCTCACATCTGTGCATATATTTACAGTTTTTCTCAGAGTTACAAACAGCTTTACATCCTGTTTGCTTTACTTAGCTTCTTACTGTATTTGTTTTACGGCCTGATACAAAGCCCTCTGAATAATCATTCTGATGGCTGCATAATATTGCAAGTGCAGACATTACTTCCTCTTGGACACTTCAGTGGCTTCCAAATGGTCACCATTACTGATGATACACAAATATTTTTCTGTGTTTGGATTATGTGGCAGCCCTTCTTCTTCATGAATACGGACACAGTAAATTCGGAGAGATGCGAGGTCTTTCTTGACGATCCCTATCGGTTCAGAGTTGTGAGGATAATTACCTGCTGATGGTATCTGTCACTTTCTCAGAGTAGGTGCCTTCTGGCACTGGTTCATATACCGCCTGCACTATCTGCAAAACAGACAGACTAGTGTGATGGACATAAAGAGGCCACGAGTATCTACACTACTTGGCCACAACATGAAAGCTGCTCAATAAGCATTATGACCATGCACACATTTTAATCAGAAACAAAAACATCCCAACAAATAAAAAATTAACATCAAGTAAACAGTTCTCGAGCACACATTGTATTCTTCAAGCTGAGTTAAAGTTAGCCTCAGATTCATAATAAATGATGTGTAGGATAATATAATATGCCAATTGTAGGCAATCCAAACCACAATTAAAAATAAAAGACCAAAAGTAATTTGATAGATTTATTTGTATAATTTTCTATGATAAATGAAGACAATTATAGGGGGAAATGTGCCATAGCACATGATGTATATTTAGAAGAAAGGGGGGAAATAATGAACTGGATCACGTGGTTAATAAAACAATGTGCCTGCTTTTAATTGACATTTTCATAAAAACCACAAGTGATCTATTTAGGGAGAAAAGAAATGGCATTTTTAGCAACACAAGACCCTTCTGTCTCCCAACACTGCTTACTTTTGTAGCCAGGGAGAGCATGTTGGTGCTGTAGAAGGGAGGATTCAGAGTTGCCATCTGATAAAGGATGCAGCCTGCCGCCCAGACATCAGCCTTCTCCCCATACGGCTCGCTCTTCAGTACCTCAGGGCTGAATTAAAATAAGGTTGTTAACAGATACTGTAAAAGGCAGAAGAAATCAGCACAGAAAGAAGTCCAATTTTCAAGCAATAGTTGGAGATATGAGGGGAAAAAATGGAAACTCTTTATCACTAATTCAAATAAATATATTAAGAACTATCTTTGAATTCTCCCAGACTCAGATGAATCAAGAAGCACCATCAAGCAATTCCATTTTAAGCACTAAATATCAATGAACCATATAAATATTGCCCATTAAGTGCCTAAGGAAGTTATTTCCAGAAACAATCACCCCTCTGTGGTAGAAGGAATTGTTGGCTCCGGATCTTTACTATTCTGAAGATTTTGCACATCTCACCCTTACGACGGTCTCTTGGGAAGTGGTCATTACCCACCTCTGCCTTTGGTTTTGTTTTGTGTTGGTGTGGCCAGTCGAATATGGAAATGACAGTGAACCAGACCAGAGCCTTTGTCTTAGCAAATATTGAGTGCTTTCATTTGTCCTTTGAGGAGCTTCTGTCCATTACCAAGAGAAGAACATATCCCAGTGGCTGTTGTCCCACCAGCCTGGGTCCAGCATAAAATACACGGAGGAGATCTGCCCCAGACACTGCATAAACCTACAGCCTGAAGGAAGGAGAGCTTGCCCAGAAGACCCAGACCTATGAGTCTAACAATAAATGCTTATTGTTTTTTTTAATTTTTTTAATGTTTATTTATTTTTGAGAGAGAGAGACACACACACAGACAGAGCGCAAGTGGGAAGGGGCATAGAGAGAGGGAGACACAGAATCCAAAGCAGACTCCAGGCTCTGAGCTGTCAGCACAGAGCCCCAATGTGGGGCTCGAACCCACAAACTATGAGATCATGACCTGAGCTGAAGTCAGACGCTCAACCAACTGAGCCACTCAGATGCCCCAATAAATGCTTATTGTTGAATGCCACTGAAATATTTGTGATTTGTCATACAGCATTAGGATGGGATAACTGACTGATACAGCCCCTCCCATTGCTCTTCAACTCTAGCCTATAAAGTAGGAGGAAGACCATATTTAAATATGTTGCAGAAAATGACAACATCCAACCTGTTCATCTCTTCTGAAATCACATTTCCAATCTGGACATGGATGCTGTCAGCCTTTAAATGAATTTAAGGTGTGAGAGTTTATGGTTTTGACATTTTTTGAAGTAGAGGGGAGTGCAATTCTCCTGGATATTTTGGAGTAATAGAAGTCTCCTCTATCATATTTGTAGAGTGAAACTCAGGAAAGGGTTTAAAGCACTTAATACCCACACATCCTAAATTAAGTACTTTAGCAATTCACTTCTGTATGTATTTAGGACTGTGCTCAGCCCTCTACATAAACAGAGTAGGGATTAAGGGTTAGATTTGATGGTGGATTAAGGTATAAAGAAACTGATAAATTGATATTAGAACAACCAGAGTAGACATAAATCAATGTTGACTATTAAGAATATCCAAGGAGGGGCGCATGGGTGGCTTGGTCAGTTAAACGTCCGACTTCAGCTCAGGTCATGATCTCGCGGTCCGTGAGTTCAAGCCCCGTGTCGGGCCCTGTACTGACAGCTCAGAGTCTGGAGCCTGTTTCAGATTCTGTGTCTCCCTCTCTCTCTGCCCCTCCCCTGTTCATGCTCTGTCTCTCTCTGTCTCAAAAATAATAAATAAACGTTAAAAAAAATTAAAAAAAAATATCCAAGGAGTTGCTATTTTTGCGAGATTATGAAGAAGAATTCCTAGTTTTAGATTTATGTTATGTGCTTGCAGAGGAAGGTATGATTTCTAGGTCTCTCAGTTGGGCATTTTCATATTTGGTGTCTTTGAGCTCAATAGCATGAAAGTGGGGGAAATGGGAATGAAATTTTCAGGACTCTGCTGGTTCTAACTGTATAAAAAGTGTCTCCTGTTGTCACCTGTCAAAGTGACAAAGAAAATGCCTTAACAAGAAATAACGTCCTCCAGAGAAAAAAAATGTCCTTGGCCTCCCACAGAAAAATTTCTCACGTTTTAATCTACTGAGAAGTCAGAGGATTTGTTTCCTATTTCCAAAAGCTCATGAAGCAGATGCTACGAGTGTTCCACCCATTTCCCCTTAGACCCCTTTTCCATTTCCTGTTCCCGCTATGCGTTCACTCTCAACAGCCAGCATCTGTACTTCTTTGGAAAAAGCCTTCATTTGTTCTCAAAAAAACAATCACTCAACCTGGGGGAAAACACTTGTAGGAACAGAATTTACTCAGTTTATTGTTCTCATCATTCCATCTCCTCCTTCTCACTGGAGACCACAAACCCTGCTCATTCCAACAGGCATTCCCCTTTGCACTCTGGCTTTGCAGCTCCCAGCAGGGCGTGGGGTCTATTTCTCTACCCCTTAAAACTGCACTTGATGTGACTTGCTTTGGCCAAGAAGATACAAGCAAAAGTGATATAAGGAGAGGCTTAGAAAATACTCTTTGGGGCTTTCTCTCCCTTCCTGCCCTGGAGAATCCTATGACTACAACCAGGTGACTGAGCCCAGGTTTGCCTGCTGGATGATGGTAACGCGTGGCCCACTTACCTCCACCCACTACCCACAGCCAGCCTACCAACAAACCTGTGCGTGAAGCCACTGGAAACCAGGTGACCACACATACTGAGCCCAGCCAATACTCTAATCAGCAGTCCTCAGTGAGACCAGCCCAATTTGCCCAATGCACCAGTGTATTGATGCTTTTAAAACGTTTATTGTATTAGGCCACCAAGTTTTGAGGCAGTTTGTTGAAGTTAACTGCTATAATAGATCTCATCAGATTCTTAAAGCTGTGCATGAGCCCTTGAATCAATGCTGTGCGTGAGCCCCTGAAAAAAGACCGAGAATTCCTTTTCCAGAAAAGAATTAAGAAAGGGAAATGAAAGACAAGCAATACACCTGCCAACTCTCATATCACTTTGCTGCTGGGATAAACTTCAAATATCCTCTGAGGTAAGAGTTTCCTAATTACAACCAAAAGCAACGACAAATAGAACGCAGAGTCTGATTTCGAGAAGCCACAACAAAATGTTGTTATGGTCTCAGTTGTGTCCCCCAAGATTCATATGTCGAAGTCCCAATCCCACTACCTTGGAATGTGACCATATTTTACAATAAATTCTGTATGAGATGATCAAGTTAAGATGATGCCTCTAGGATGGGCCCTACTCCAGTCTGATTGGTGTCCTTCTCCCCATGAGTGCGCACAGACAGAACCACCACCATGTGAAGAGGCAACAAGAGGGTGGAATCCTGGCATCTGCAAGCCAGAGGAGACAGGCCTCAAAGGAAACTAAACTGGCCAACACTTTGATCCTGGACTCTCAGCCTTCACAACTGTGAGAAAAGAAATTTAAGCTGCCCAGTCTGTGGTATTTTGTTATGGCAGACTTAGGAAACTAATGCAGGTTCTATGAGAAAACCTACTTATGTGTTTTTCACCTTCAAAAGAACCCAGCCTTTTGGAAATATGGCTAAAGTCATTGATTCAATCACATCTTACCAATATCATATAAGTTTTTTGGTGATTATTATTTGAAACCCATTGTAAAATAATTTGCTGTCTTGTAATGATTTCCAATTTCTCCGTTTAAGGTGAGCCCACCTACATTTAGAAAAATACAGAGATTTATAGCTAGCAATGCTTCCTTTAAGAGAAAAAAAGCTAAATAGTATACACACACAATTTAAAACGGGTTTTCATTTTTCCGAACAAAAAGATTTTGCTGCATGTAAAAAATGGTCATTCCTAGATGATCCAATCATCTAAAATCTTTTAATGATCAAAGAAAACATAACTTAGACAATATTAAACAAACACAGGGGCTCTTCTGACAAAGATTAAAATATTTACAATTATGTGTGTTAAAATCACAGCCATGGTCAGTTATATGGCAATAAAAATGTATTTACTTTTACCATGTACAACATGGTGACTACAGTTAATCATAATGTACTATATACTTGAAATTTGCTAAAAGAGTAGATCACAAGTATTCTCGTCACACACACAAAGAGGTAACTATGTGAGGTGATGAATATGTTAATTAACCTGATTGTGGTAATTATTTCACAATGTGTAAATATATTGAAACATCACATGGTATACCTTAAATATATACAATTTTTACTTGTTAATACCTCAATAGTGCTGGAAAAAAATTTCAAGTGAAGTCAGGGATAGTAAAGAGTTAGGTGGATGGCAAGGAACAATGTGCATTTATTATAAATATTCTAATAAATAAGCAAACATAACTCATATAGACTGAGTAGCCTTTCAGATGGGGCTGGACACTAACCACTACCTCTGTTTTAGTAAGTCATAAATTCACAAATTGATAGTAAAAATGATGTAGAAGATAGATAAGGTTGAGAGGATGCTTAATTTTTTAAAAACAAACTTTTTGTTCAGATTTTAAAATTCCACTACTAGTCCTTCCCTGATATATGAACAATTAAGTTGCTAATTGCCAAGGATTTATTTCTATTTCTATTTTTAATTTTTTTTAATGTTTTTATTTATTTTTGAGACAGAGAGATACAGAGCATGAGCAGGGGAGGGACAGACAGAAAGGGAGACACGGAATCCAGGCTCCGAGCTGTCAGCACAGAGCCCGACGCGGGGCTCTAACTCGCGGAGTGTGAGATCATGACCTGAGCTGAGGTCAGACGCCCAACCGACTGAGCCACCCAGGCGCCCCGCCAAGGATTCTTATTTACTAAGTGAGCTAAACAAGAAGAGTATTGGACCTAGATGTCTTTTAATACATTTTAAAATATGAATATTTTTATAACTCTTAAGTAATTCAGTAATATGATAATTCATATAAGTTTGGAGGGGAGACTTTTTCCTTTAAATGGACCAAAGTAAATGAAGTTAGATAACAGATGTTAAAAGGTTTTATGTATAAATAAGTATATTCCTTTTTCCTGCAGTAGTCATACAGTCGTCTTTGTTAAGTTGGATCATTGGCACTTACTTTGTCAGCACGTATGTGAAAATTAGAATGATACAGTGAAGATTAGCCCGACATCTCCACAAGGACGTCATGCAAATCCGTGAAACATTCCATATTTTGGAAGCAGTGAGATGACAGGGAAAACTGTCATTAGGACTATTCATTGGGATTATACATTAGGACTATTCTCTAGTCAACAGAGTGATGTCCTATAGGAGTAAAGAGTGACAACTCTGACACTGCTACTCATGCAGTCTGGAATTAGCAGACGGCGAAAGCCAGACTTCTCACTGTTGGAGGGAGTCTACTGGTAAGCAAGGAAAAAGGGAGGTGTACTCTATCACAAGGCAATAAAACAGAGGTAGAGACAACACCGTGAACTTGTGTTTAGCCTATTATGGATACAGGTGATTGCATACAGAAATAGATAAAGATATGTGAATGTACACAGGTTAGTATACACATGTATCTCCTTGCTCTATTAGCTGAAAATGCTTGGAAATGACAATGCCCCAGTAGCAATGAGCACTCTTAGCACCAGATTTTGTATTTTTTTAATTGAACAGCAAAATAAATAAAAGAGTGTGTTATCCAGTTTGAGATGCCATAACAAAACGCTAAAGATGGGATGTCTAAGCAGGAATAAACAGGAATTTATTTCTCACAATTCAGAAAGCTGGGAAGTCTAAGATCAAGGTACTAGCCAGTCCTGTTTCCCAATAAGGGCCTTCTTCCTGGCCTGCAGATGGCCACCTTCCTGCTGTATCCTCCCATGGCTGGGTGGGGTTGGGGGAGGGGAAGATGGCATGGAGGGTGATTGATCTCCGGTGTTTCTTTAAAAAAATTTTTTTTTTTAATGTTTATTTATTTTTGTGAGAAAGAGTCAGAGAGTAAGCAGGGGAGGAACAGAGAGAGAAGGAGACACAGAATCTGAAGCAGGCTTCAGGCTCTGAGCTGTCAACACAAAGCCTGAGGAGAGGCTCGAACTCACTGATGGTGAGATCATGACCTGAGCCAAAGCCAGTTGCTTAACCAACTGAGCCA
This sequence comes from Felis catus, assembly GCF_018350175.1. Lineage (NCBI taxonomy): Eukaryota > Metazoa > Chordata > Mammalia > Carnivora > Felidae > Felis > Felis catus. Next base: position 143,119,460 of record NC_058376.1, read on the forward strand.
CCCAGGTGCCCCTCTGGTGTTTCTTATAAAAGGATCGATCCCATCTTCCCGACCTCATCTAAACCTAATCACTTCACAAAGGCCCAACCCCAAACATCATCACAGGACCTTCAGGAAACAAACTAGTTTTCACCTAAAGCCAGGAGGTGAAGAGAAGAGATTAAGAGGAGACTGCTAATCTCAGAAGGCATTCCATGGGGCTGAAGTGGAAGAGCAGGGCAGAGGGGAAGGAATGATGGTCAATGAAAGAAGAGACCCAGGGCATGATCAGGGAGAACAGCATTCCCAGCTATTATCCCTGAAAGCCACGGCCCAGTTGTGTCCTTGACCCTAGTGTCTCCTGCTCTAGGCCACGCTCTCCACAGCCACTAAAGAGACCTTCCCATAATGGAAAGCTGATCCCTTCACCACTTCTGAGGGCCAGATCACATTCTGCCATTGCCCTGTGAGTCTAACCCATTAAAAACAGCAACAACAAAACATGTAAAATTCTTCCTTGATCCCAAGTCCTCCTGTAAGTACCACCGTTTTCCTCATTTCCAAGCAGTTTTTTGAAAGAGTAATTCCTGCTGGCCCTCTTCACTGCTTCAACACCATCCATCACTCAACCCAACGGTGGTCCAGCATCTATTCCTATCTTGCCATTGATACTTCTCCCTAGAACCCCAATGGGTTACTAATTGCCTCACTTGTTTTAGGTGACTTCCTTGCAGTTTCTGACACTACTGACTGAAACTTACTTGTTGAGATATATATTTTTTTCATTTATTCAATAAATAGTTACAAAGTACCTCCAAAGTACCAGGACTGTTCTACCTGCTTGGAATACATTAACTGTTTGGAATACTTGCCCTCATGAAGCTTACCTTCCAGTAAGAAGAGGCAGGGAAGATAAAAAACACAGCACAACACAATGATTAAAAAGTAAATTATATACTATTTTAGTAGGTGATAAATGCTATAGGAAATAGAAAACTTAGATTAGAATAAAGGAAGTTAGGAATGGATGTGGGGAGGCAGGTTGCAATATTAGAAAGGGTAGTCCCTTCCTGCCTCGCAGTTCCCATATAATGGCACTTCTTTCTTTCACCCATGTGTTAAATGCTGTTTTGCATCTCATTCTTCACTCTCTTTTTGGATAATTTCTTTCACACCCAAGGCTTCCATTGAAACCATATGGGAACAACTCCCAGATCTACTCACCATCCACATGCCCCTCAGGCACACACAGGGGGCCTGTAGTGTCTCTGTCACAAACCACTGATTCTTAGGGTTAAAGCGCTGAACTCTGAATGATTTGCCTAGTTTACAAATCAGAGCCGAGAACCCACCCATCCAAGGTCAACAGCCCTCATGCTTTTTTGAATTCCAAGGGCTATCTCTGAGGTATAGCAAAAGGGCCAAGACATCTCTGCAGATGCTGCTGTCAGGGAAATAGTCACCTCCAGGGAGCCATCTTATTTTTTTTTTTAATATATGAAATTTATTATCAAATTGGTTTCCATACAACACCCAGTGCTCATCCCAACAGATGCCCTCCTCAGTACCCATCACCCACCCTCCCCTCCCTCCCACCCCCCATCAGCCCTCAGTTTGTTCTCAGTTTTTAAGAGTCCCTTCAGGGAGCCATCTTAAACCCTGGGGCCTGTTTTCGTCATAATGCCTGGTGGGACCTGTGACTATCTTTGCCCTGATATTACCTCCTGAGGCAAACATTTCTTTTCATTTTTCTACTTCTGCCTCTACTTTCATTTATACTTCAAACAATCCTTTGGCTTTTAAAGATGTGTGTGTGCATATATGTGCATGGGAGCTTTTCCTTAATCTGAGAGACTCAGGGCTGACTACTCTGCATCCCATTGGACCTTTCCGATCTCAAGAGCCAATGTTTCCACAGCATCTGCCTTTTCAGATTTATCCCCAATTCTTGGTGTACCCACCATTATCATACTAGTGACCCACAGATAAACTTAACCTTCCAAATGCTAGTTCTTGCCCCAGAAGATAAACTTATGTGACAGCTGTGAGTTCATAAGAACAATCTCACATACAGCACTAATGAGCAGAAAGAAATACTAGAGCTGAAGCAGATTCATTTGTTGAAGGGTATATGAAATTGGAGAAGAAATTAGAATTTTTAGAGAAATCGAAAAACTATCATTGAGAAAGTATCTCATCAGCAATATAATGATGTAGCATCTTAGAAGTGGTGTTGGGAGACATCATAAAAGAAAATTTTGCCTAGCAAATGTTAGCAATTACTAATAAAAGAATGTTGAGAAGTTTGGGACACAGTTAAGGCTAAATTTTTAGAGATAGGTTTCTTTTATTGAAATAATTCGCCCAATATTATTTGCTTCAGTGGGTGAGGATAGAAAAAGGATTTTTGTATCACACTGCAATGTATTAATTCTGAGTCTATTAAAAAAGTACATTCTCAGGTTCTGGCTATCAAACTTTCATCTCCCTAGACTACCTGAAAGAAAAAGGAAAAAGAGAATTTGTCAATGTTAATGAAAAAGAAACAAAAATATACATTTTAAAAGAATACAAACTGGGGCGCCTGGGTGGCTCAGTCGGTTAAGCAGCTGACTTCGGCTCAGGTCATGATCTTGCGGTCCATGAGTTTGAGCCCCGCGTCAGGCTCGGTGCTGACAGCTCAGAGCCTGGAGCCTGTTTCAGATTCTGTGTCTCCCTCTCTCTGACCCTCCCCCATTCATGCTCTGTCTCTCTCTGTCTCAAAGATAAATAAACGGTCAAAAAAAAAATTTAAAAAAAAAAGAATACAAACTATCTGGGAACACAAGATCCACTATTTGCTCAATCCAGGAGACAAAAGTCCATATGAATTCATGAGGATAAAAATCTGACCTGAAGTGACATAATTAACTGTATAGCCCAGTAATTATAGTTTGTTGAGACTGAAAAGCAAATCATGCTCTATCTTAGAATGATTCAATATAGCAGTAATGGGATGGATAAAGTGCATGCAATCACACAAGTAAGTGCATATCTGTGTGTGTGTGTGTGTGTGTGTGTGTGTGTGTGTGTGTGCGCGCGCGCGCACATGCGCATGTGTTGTGCACATGTTGGGGCACATGTTTATGGTTTCAGGAGGTAGGTATAATATTTCTGATAAATATCTCAAAAAACAACCACTATGGTGGGATGGGAGTCAATGAAAATTAATAGAGATGAGGGGAGCTGGGAGAAGCCAGAGGGAATAAGTGCCTAGGCACATTTTCTGGAGAGAGTGAGCAATGTGATACTCAGATATTCAGTGAGATGAGCAGAGTTTAGCAAAAAGGACTCTAGGCAGAATGGTGAATGCAGTGGCAGGATCCATCCATGTTCTGAATTTTTTTCTGTGAGACCCTACTTATTAAGCACCTACAGGCATAGATAGAATATGGTCCAGTTTCACTAGACCACGGACGTGAAAGTGCATTCTGGTCCATCCAGTGCGTTCCCCACCACGGAAGGGTGAAAGAAGTGAGCTGGAGGAGAGGCAGAGAGCGGGGTGAGCTGCCACTAATGTGGGAGTTAAGGAAATAGGGAGAAGAGAGATTCCTCAGAACTAACTGGATGAGAGAAGGAGCATAAGGGAAGGGAAGACCCCTCATTTCCAGGCTCCCAAGTGTCTGGCCTGGATGATGGGGTGGGAATCAGTATCATTAACATAGATACAAGCGGATCAGGTGTGGGAGAAGAAACTGATCAATTTGGAATATATTAATTCATGCCTATGAGCCCCACAGTTGAGGAGAGCCAATGGGTAATACCATTCTGGATGTTAACAGTCTCTTAAAGTTTTATCTGTTGAGGTTATGTACCCTGGTATCATGGAAATGTTCTCAGCTCATAGAAGACTGCTGCCAGTAAGCAGGTAGTTACGCAGAACAGTTCCAAGATTGTTTTAAATACAAACTTCTTACAGAGAGAAAAGAGAATTAGACGACAGGTCAAGAACCACAGAAAAATATACTATGCCTGAAGAAAACTGGCCACACTTCGATCATAAATTTTAGGGCGTGCTGGCCCCTAGTTGCATCTAGGACTGGCAGATGTAACCAATAAAACTCCAGGATACTCAGTGGAATTTGGTTTACTAAAACGTGCAGTATTTGGGGACATATTTACACTAAAAATACAATATTTGAGACACAAACTGAAAAACTCTTTGTTTATCTGAAATTCACATTTTATTTGGCAATCCTGTGTTTTATCTGGCAACCCTAGTTGCAGTGTTACTTGCGTACTCTCCTTTGTTAGTGTTCAAGTAGTCCTTCTTATAGAAAGGCAAACAAAAAGCTATTTACATACTAAGTATGGTTTTCTTCACTTGCTTTATAAAAATAATGAAAGCAGTGTACTTTTATGGGATATTGGGGACATTTCTCAAAAGGCATCACATTTCTCTCATGTTGCATAGACACATGTATTAATGGTTTTAACACCAGTGAAATCGATGATTAAAAAGTTCTTTTAAATATAAGCAGCATCTTAAAGTACAAAACACATATGAATATCTGAAATGTTAAATCCAGGCCCAATTTTTACAACAATGAGCGTATCTTATCTGTAAGTGATTTAGTTAAATAATAAATACACTGGACTATGATTCATCCATAGTAGCCTCATTAGTTCCAAGGTCAAGGTAGGCCATGACCAGTTTCTAGATGCCAAACCTTCATATTGGCTCACCTGCCTCCTGTGGATTGCATTCAGGGAGATGTATGATTCAGACCTTCAGTAACATCTTCTAAACTAGAGTGCCAAGACACTCACTGGAAGAATTATCAATATATTTTCCATTAACGAGTAGGAGATGACTTTTAAAACTAAAACTGACCCATCATTTCACTGATTAATGCAGTACTTCTTTAAACTGGGAAAGCATTTATATGTAATATGGATAAAACTCATGATAGTAAAAAGAATAGATTGATGCTGTCTTATGCAAAATAGGACCTGTGAATATCATTGTGGACATCAATCTGCTTTAATTGATGTGTTGTGTTAACTGGAAAATGAAAAGTTAAGTTAGATTCAATTTTCATCTGCCCACTAGGATCAGTGGACATTGCCCAGGTGGCACAATTGATTTCAGATCATTTTATATGACACTGCAATTAATTCTTTAGGATCTGTCCATGAGATAATATATATGCAAGTGTCATGAAGAATTCTATGTGCTATACAAATGCAAAGTGCCGCCACCACCACCACCACCACCACCACCATCATCATCATCACTGTCATTATTATTTATATAGAGAAATCTGGCACCTTTCATGAGGATTATTATAATAAGTGGCTTAGAAAACAACAGGCATCCCAACGGACATGGTAGTGAAGATGGGACCATCATATTTCTGAATCCTGAAGACAGATGTCTGACTGGACAACTACACAAAACAAGTATTTGACCTTTGACCTGTTGAAGTCAAAGATTGGCCAAGGACTTTCACCACACTCAGTGAAAAAGATTGGTAGTGCTGACCGTGCTGTCAAGCTATGTTTTCGACAGGTCGATCTGAAAAAAGTATGCGTGAGCTCGAAACACTAGTGGCTGCCTACTCTCACACGGTCTCACCTATGCCAACCTCCCTCCAGATCTTTGCTCCTCATTCATGGCAACACTTACCTAGGGTGTTCACTCCCTTCACCACCAAGCAATGTCACCCTTTCACATACAGATCAAGCTCTCCCTATCGCATGAAATCTTCTCTTACCAAGTCAGCAAACATAGATGGCCTGACACTAAATCGTAGCAGCACCACAGCCCATACTCTTCCCTAATCACACTTGCATCTACTAAATAAATATGAATGGAACACCTACTCTGTGCCAGGAACTACTGCAGATGTTGGGACACAGCATGAAACACACCAAAAAATTCCTGGCCTCACGGGAGTTTCTGTTATACCAAGGGAGGCAACTAACTAACCTATAACTAAATAAATAAAAACATACTAAGTGCTATGGAGAAGCTAGATTCGTTATTTAGAGTAAAAGTAGATTTCATGAGTTAATTAGCATTTAATTGTTCTGTGGCATCAAGCACCTATTTGACCTTTGGAAGGTCTCGAATTTCTCATCTCTGTAAGAAAGGGAGATTTGTGAGATCTATTCTTAGTTTAAAATGCTGTGTCCATCAATTAAAGTTTAAAAACATCTTGATGACATATATATTTATACAGTGTTGTAACAAAACTAAAATTTATTTTTCAGTATGACCTAAATTCTGAGGATAGAATCAACATTACGTTCAAAATTAGATCACTTGCTACTCAAAAGCAAATCTGTGAGCAAATAAACAGTTTTTGATGATACATTACTTTTGCTACACAAGTAAAGCCTGTTTTTTGCTTAAGATTTTTAAACAAAACAAAGGTTTTTTTATTCCAAAAGGCAACTAGCACATATTTCAAGTCATTTGTAAGAACTCATTATTTCTTTTTCATTGTAGATGTCTTAGGACTGAATCCTCACTGTATTTCCTCACAAAATGCTGGGCAAATAGATCCTAAATCCGTAATCTGATGTGGCTGAGGAAGAAAAGAAAAGTATTCTTCTTTCACCTCTAAAACAGAAGCTCTATAGCTCTGTATATACGAAAAACTTTTGCCAAGGCCTCTGGCAGCCTTCTCACCATGGATTTCACTCTGTCTCCCTGCTCCTGGTAAGTAAATCATTTGCTAAACCCCAACAAAGAAAGCTATCAGTGAAACCAGATTCAGTGTGATTTGGGGAGTACAGAAAAGCCTCCACCCACGGCATCTTCCCTGAGGCTGATGTCTGCATCTCACAATAAGTGATCTCTTCTTTTATGTTAAACACTGAAGATGTTCCCAGGAAATTGATGAGGAGAAATTAGAAAAGATTAAAACACAGGGAATCAATGGCCAGAGTATTGACAGACTGGTTGACGATGACAAAGAATTCCAAACAGAGTCATTACGTATTCAATGCAAGAACAAGAAATAATAAATGTGACCGAGAGCCACAACAAAAATGATCATTGACAATACTAATATGAAACAAAGGAAACACTTGGGATGAGCAAATAAAAAAGTATTTAGTTCAATGACAGCCACTTGTCACTGATGAAAGGTACAACTGAAAATAAAGATTCATGAACCATAGCATATTTGCAGTAAAATGCATAAACATAAACAAAATAGAATGTTTTAGAAATATAAAGACCACTAATATGGAATGATGTGAGCCCCAAAAGGAGAAGAGGAGTAAAGAAGAAAGAGATTTTAAAGGGCAAGGGAGAAAGAATGAAGCCACTTTTTACAACTGTTCCTGGCTGACTGTAACCTTGACATGACAAAAGAAATTATTTTCCTTAATACTTGGTTTTGCTGACATTCTGGTCTGCCATAATTGATTACTGTCTCTATTAACCTGACTAAAATTAAAGTTTAAAATAAAAGCAATCGTCCACTGTATGACTCCAAGATTTCTGTGTAAAAGTTCAAGAATGAGGGTCAATTTTTACCACCGTTTTATCTGCACTGAATTGCTAGTTTCCCTCCTGTAAGCAAGGAGCTAAATGGTCTACCCAAACGTTTCTTTTTCAAGTCAGTGAAATGCAAGGTAAGCAGCTTCATACTTTAATTAGAAGCATTAGCCTTTAAAATCTCCACATTCCCAACTTCCAACACCACGGAAATTAATTTTAACAATCTGAAAGTTTATAAAAATAATCCTTTCTTCTCTCTTTTAAATACAATAGCTGCAGGCTTTCAAAACAGAAAGAAATAAAGCACTTCATTCAGTACCAAATTTATTGTGTTCCATTTAGGAATTAACTGTTATCTGTGTGGTCCATGGGATGCCAGCTCTTTATGGAGAAAATAAATCAATTTTGCAATGAACCTGGTGTGGCTGAATGGAATGACATCTTGACACCATGGGACTGTGGAAAATTAGCTATCTTCTTTGTGCTTTGTTTATTTCCCAATACAACAGGAAAATGACCTGTCAAGTATGTTAGAAAGATTGCCAGATGCAACATATTTTAAAAATAAGGCACAGGGATACCATAGTCACTCAAGTAATTTCTACTCCGCCCTTTTCTTCAAATGTTAGCAGTTTAAATTGGAGAAAGGGAGAAACAGAAAAAGTGAAATAAGGATTGTACTTTGCTTTGTGTACCACATTTAGAGATTGTCACCTTAATTTATTGTACCAACACTGGAAGATTCAGTGGTTTTAAATTGATAACTCAATTTCTTTCTTTTTTCAAATGTATGAAAACTATAAACTAACAAGCATACCAATGGGTTCATTGTCTAAGAAAAGAAACAGGTCATACACAAAAGGAGGGTTCTTGATAGTCAATGAAAACACAAAGAATTCCAGACGGAGTCATTACAAATTCAATGCAACAGCAAGAAATAATAAATGTGACTGAGAGCCACAACAAAAATGATAATTTACAATACTAATATGAAACAGAGGAAACACTTGGGATGAGCAAATAAAAAAGTATTTAGTTCAATGACAGCCACTTGTCACGGATGAAAGGTACAATTGAAAATAAAGATTTATGCACCATAACATATTTACAGTAAAATGCATAAACATAAACAAAATAGAATGTTTTAGAAATATAAAGACCACTATTATGGAATGATGTGTGCTCCCCTAAAATTTATACGTTGAGATACTAATCCCCAATGGGATGGTATTAAGAGGGGGGCCTTTGGGAGACGGTTAGATCATGAATGCAGAGCTCGCATGAAGGGGATTGAATGAGACTAGTGTCCTTTTAAAAGAAACCCCAGAAAGCTCTCTTGCCCCTTCAACATACATTGGACACAGTGAGAAGACAGCCCTCGGTGAACCAGGAAGCAAGCCTCACCAGACACCAAATCTGCCAGTACCTTGATCTTGGATTTTGTAGCCTCTACAAGTGCGAGAAATAAATTTCTGTTGTTTATAAACCACCCAGTCCATGGCATTCTGTTATAAGCCTGAACTGAGGTAGACATCCACTCAATTAAAGAACAAACAAAACACACAATAGCAGTAGGAGATTTTTACACACCAATTTATCATTGACCTAAATTAGGATATAGAAGATCTGAATAATTTGCCAATAAATATAGTTGGATAAACATCTATTGAGCTCTGTGGCCTAAAAATAAAACACATGTTCTTCAAAGAATATATAAAGCTTGCATAAACTTAACTACATGTCATGTGTAACAGACTGACCATTCTCTTGGTAACTTGTCAACAAAATACTTTTACTCATAAGCATGCCCTTGTGTACTCCTTTCATACAATATTTCTGGGCTTGGCCATGTGACTGGCTTTAACCAATGAGATATTAGCAAGTGTTATGCTAACAGATGGTGGGTGAATGCTTGTATATGGAGGCTTTATTTTGTAACTCTAACTCTTGAGACACTCCCTCTCAGCTCTCAACCACCATAATGTAGGAGATGAAGCCTGATCTAGCCATGTAAAGAGAACACATGGAAGTAAACCAAGGACTCAGCCAATAGCCCAGGTAAGTTCCTAGCAAATGACCATCATTGCTATCATTGGAAGAGATTTCTCCCACCCTAGTTGAGCTGCTCACTTGGCTACCCTTCAAAAAGACCTGGCCAAATTGCAGAATTTGAGCAAATAACTATTGTATCAATCCACCAATTTGGGGGTGAATGATTATCTGAATCATTAAGGTATAAAGAATTTCTTAACTTATTCTGAAAAACTGTAACTATGTAAGGTATATTCTATGACATAATAAAATCAAATAAAAAAATAATCTTCAAAGAAAAAGCCCCAAAACACTGAGATATAAAAAAAAAATTTATAAGTTACTTATACGTGAAAGAGATCAAATTTTAAAAATGATTTAGGAATGGGGCGCCTGGGTGGCTCAGTCGGTTGAGCGTCCAACTTCAGCTCAGGTCATGATCTCTCGGTTTGTGAGTTCGGGCCCCACGTCGGGCTCTGTGCTGGCCGCTCGGAGCCTGGAGCCTCCTTCGGATTCTGTGTCTCCTCCTCTCTCTGCCCCTCCCCTGCTCATGCTCTGTCTCTCTGTCTCTCAATAATAAATAAACGTTAAAAAAATGATTTAGGAAATAAAGACAATGAGAATGATACATATAAAAACTAATAAAATCAATACACTTAAAATGATTGAAGTTATACAAAGTATGTTCTCCAACCATGCTGGAATGAAATTAGGCAGCATTAAGAGAAGGAACTGGGGAATCCATAAATCTGTGAAAATTAAACAACACATTCCTAAATAAACAATAAAGAAATTAAAGGGTAATTGGAAAATACTCTGAGATGAATGAAAACAAAAATACAACATAGAAAAAACAAATGGGATGTCCCTATATCAGTGCTTACAGGGGAATTTATAGCTGTAAATGCCCATACTATGAGAAGAAATCTTAAAAATATTTCCTAGCCTACTACCTTAAGAAACTAGAAAAAGAAGAGCAAACTAAAAACCCCAAACAAGCAGAAAGAAGGTAGTAAAAAAATTAATGCAGAAATAAGTAAAATAGAGAATAGAAAAGAAATAAAAACCAAAGTTGGTTCTTTTAGAAATCAACAAAATTGACAACCTTTAACCTTTAGCTAGACTGACAAAAAAAAAAAGAGAGAGAGAGAGAGAGAGCTCAAATTGCTAAAATTAGTAATGAAAGAGGGGATTAGAAATGAAAAAAGGAATTGACCTTATAGAAGTAAAATAATAATAATAATAATAATAATAATAAATAAGGGAATACTAAGAACAATTGTACCAAATTAGATGGCCTAGAGGGAAAGGAAGAGTTACTAGAAACATACAAAAATACCAAAAATACCAAAACTGAATGAAAGAGAAAAAGAAAATCTGAATAGACCAATAACAAAAAATTAAACTAATAACCAAAAAACTACCCACAAGGAAAAGCCAGGACCAGATGACTTCACTGGTGAATTCTATAATTGTAAGGAAGGAACAGTGATCCTTCGCAAAGTGTACCAAGAAATAGAAAAGGAAGAAACACTGTAACTCGTTCAATGAGGACAGTATTACTATGATACCAAAACCAAAGACCTAACAAGAGAAGAAAACTATAGGCCAATATCTCTTATGAATATAGACATCAAAACTTCAACAAAATACCACCACACTGAACCTAACAACATATAAAAAGGATTCTACACCATGACCAAGTGGGATTTCTCCCAGAAATCAAGATTGATTCAAAATATGAAAATCAATCAATGTAATATACTACATTGACAGAGTGAGAGAAATCATCTCAATAGATGCAGAAAAAGCATTTGACAAAATCCAACTCTCTTTCATGATAAAAGCACTCAACAAGCTAGGAACAGAAGGAAACTTCCCTACCTAATAAAAGGCATCTATACAATCCTCAAGCAACACCATACTTAATGATAAAAACCAAAAGAGTGCCCCCATAACTGTAAATACAAACATATTTGAAAAAAAAAACAGAATGTTTCCTGATGCAAAGATAACTTTCCAATGCCTCCCCCCCCCATTCTTTTTAGTGCATTTACCTTAGAAAACTTGTCATTGTGAATTCCTTCTCTGTCCCTCGAAGATGTACCTAAATAAGCCTCTTGGTCAGTTTTACAACCAGGAGTCTTTTTCTTAAGGATCTGGGAGCCATCTCTTTGAATGTAATCATCAAGGAGTTCAGAGCCCCTACCCCTGGTTTCCATGGGAGGGTAGGAGTCTAACTTCAGCTAGCACCTGGTTCCAAGTTACAAATCTACCTCCGGTCATAAAGATATGAGTAATTTGTTTTTCTTTTGGATAAAGGCAATTAGCAAACACAGGTGGCCACCCCAACTACCAAGTGAATGTAGGATGAACTATGTGTGACAAATGCTGTTGTCAAGTCCTCTTACTTAAAGACTAGTTTTCATTTATTTGGGGAACATGTATGTATTGGGTTGCATCTGCTTAGTTTTACCATTCTATCTGTACATGCTCTTTAGCGAATACCTGTGATGTAGATCCCATTCTGGTTCAATGCTTATTCAATAATAAAACAGTTTTATTTTTCTTTAACTTCTGTGGAGAGTTTGTCTGGGTTGGCAGGAGACTTTCTTTTTAGTTTATACTTCCCTAACATCTCCTAAGATCAGGAACAAGACAAGGATGTCTGCTGTTATAATTTCTATTAAAAACTGTACTGGAGTTTCTAGCCAGGGCAATTAGGCAGGAAAAGAAAATAAAAGGCATTCACACTCAAAAAAAAAGAAGGAGAAAAACTATTTCTATTCACAGATGACATAATATTGTATGTAGAAAATCTTAGGAAATATACAAAAACAATTACAGCTAAGGCTGCATGATATAAGATCAATATACAAAAATCAATTATATTTCTATACACTAGCAATGAACAATCCAAGATTAAATTAAGAAAACAATTTCATTTAAAAGGGCATCATAAAAGAATAATATACTTAAGAATAAAAATAACAAAAGAAATGCACCACTACTTGTACACTGCAAATCATAAAAACATTGTTGAAACAAAGAAGACCTAAATAAAGGGAAATACATCTTGTGTTCAAAGATTGGAAGACTCAATATTGCTAAGATAGCTGAATTAATTTTCCCTTGTTGCTGCAACAACTTACCACAAACTTAATGGTTTAAAACACAAATGTATTATCTTCCAGTTCTAGATGGTTCCAGAATAATTCTGCTAGGCTAAAATCAAAGCTTTGATAAAGCTTATTCTTTTCTGAGGGCTCTTTCCTTGAATTTCCCAGTTTGTAAAGACTACCACCAATCCTTGACTTATGGTCCCTTCCATTTTCAAAGCTAGCAATAGCCTGTTCAGTCTTTTTCTTCTAATATGAAATTTATTGAAAAATTGGTTTCCATAGAACACCCAGTACTCATCCCAACAGGTGCCCTCCTGAATACCATCACCCACCCTCCTTTCCCTCCCACCCCCCATCAACCCTCAGTTTGTTCTCAGTTTTTAAGAGTCTCTTATGTTTTGGCTCCCTCCCTCTCTAACCTTTTTTTTTTTCCTTCCCCTCCCCCATGGTCTTCTGTTAAGATTCTCAGGATCCACATAAGAGTGAAACCATATGGTATCTGTCTTTCTCTGTATGACTTATTTCACTTAAGCATCACACACTTCAGTTCCATCCATGTTGCTACAAAAGGCCATATTTCATTCTTTCTTATTGCCACGTAGAAGAACCTAAATGTCCATCAACTGGTGAAAGGATAAAGAAATTGTGGTTTATATACCCAGTAGAATACTACGTGGCAATGAGCCAGTTCAGTCTTTGACACAGCACATCACTCTGACACTCTTCTGCTTCTGTTTTGTATTTAAAGGCATCATTACATTGGGAACCCACCTCCATCTGCTTATTCCCCTTTACCATGTAACAACATATTCACAGGTTCCAGGGATTATATCAGGATTGTGAATATCTTGGGGCAGAAGGTAGGGTATGGGGGAGTTCATTTTTCTGCTTATCACAATGGGAACATTCACAAAGTCGATGTACAGATTCAACCCAGCTGGGGTTTTTTGCAGAAATTGACAAGCTGATCCTAAAATTCATGGAAACACACAGGACACAGAACAGTCAAAACAATCTTGAAAAATAAGAACAAAGACAACTCACACTTCCTGATTTCAAAACTTAATACAAAGCTACAGTAATCAAGACTGTGTGACAGGCCTAAGGGTGGCATATTTCTGGGAGTTCAGAAATAAATCTTTATGTTTATGGTCAATTGATTTTTTATAACAATGCCAAGACAATGAGTGGGGAAAGGATAGTCTTTTAAACAAATAGTGCTGGGACAACCAGATATCCACATGCAGAAGCATTAACTTAAAACCCTATCTCACATCATATATAAAAATTAACTCTAATGTATCATAGACTTAAACATAAGAATTAAAACTATAAAGCTATTAGAAGAAAATATAGATATAGGTCTTAATGACCTTGAATTAGGCAATGATTTCTCAGATAAGATACTTAAGCACAGCAACCAAATCAATAAGTTGGGTTTCATGAAAACTAAAAACTTTTGTGCTTCAAAGAACACTATCAAGAGAGTGAAAAAATAATCCACAGAATGGGAGAAAAATATTTGTAAAGCATATACCTAATAAAGGCCTGGTATGCAGATTAAGTAAGAATCCTTATGAATCAATAATAACAAAAGTAATCCAATTTAAAAATGGGCCAAAAAAAAAAAGTTGTTCAACATCATTAATCACAAGGAAATGCAAATCAAAACCACAGTGAGGTAATACATCACATTCACTAGGATGACTAGAGTCAAAAAGACAAATAATAATAAGTGCTGCTGATGATAAGGAGAGATTGGAATCCTCATATATTGTCGGTGGGAATATAAAATAGTGCAAACACTTTGGAAAACATTTTAGCAGTTAGCCAAAGAGTTAAACATAGTTACCATATTGAGGAGTAGGACTCCAAACTGTGCCAAAATCCTGTGTGTGATCCTTCAGGTCTGACCATGGGCAGTTGCCAGGCTTTGACTAGCAGATCTCAGGAAGGGGAAGTTGCCCTCCCCACACCAGACATAGTGCATTGCCAGTGTGTTACAGTTCCCAGAGGGAGTTGCAGTCAAGAACTGAGCCCACCCCACAGCCCCAACCAGCCATGTTCATATGCACGGCTGCATTTCTAGCCCAGGCACCTCCATTCGGAGGCCTCTTCCTTACCAGAGGCCTTAAATGGGGCACTTTCCTACGGGCTTCGGCTGAGACCACCTGATGGGGGGCCTTGGCTGAGGCAGGGCTGTCAGCTACTGGCAACATTTCTACATACTACCAATGAATAGCTCCACACATCGTAAATGTCTAAAAACATGGAAGAATATACAACAACTTCAGGTAGTGGTTACTTCTGGGGAGGACAGAGAAATAGAGTTGAGAAAGGCCTCCAACTGAATCCATAACATTATTTCTTTTTTTTTCCTCCATTTTTTTGAGGTGGGGGGGGGACAGAGAGAGAGGAGAGAGAGTCCCAAGTAGGCTCTGTGCTGTCAGCACAGGGCTCGAACTCACAAACTGTGAGATCATGACCTGAGCAAAATCAAGAGTCAGACACTTAACCAACTGAGCCACTCAGGTGCCCCTAACATTATCTCTTTAAAGATTTTTTTTCTTAAATAAATATAACAAATTTATTAAAATTTGATGTGCATATATAGGCACTTATTAATGTTTGAAATATTTCATAGTAAAAGATGAGAAGAAATACTGAAATAATAGCACTAGATGGTAGGGTTCGGGGTGATTATAATTTTTTCTTGATATATTTATGTATTTTTCAAGTTTTTCCAACCAAATAAATTTCTTTTATAATAGTAACAAAAAACACATGTTTTTCAAAAACATATCACTACCAATAAGTTTACTTAAGCAGAGAACTTTAAAAAATGAGTAGTAGGGGTGCCTGGCTTGTTCAGTTAGTACAGCATGCAACACTTGAACTCAGGGTCATACTTTTGAGCTCCATGTTGTGTGTAGAAATTACTTTTAAAAAATAGTTTAAAAATGAACCAGCATTAAAATCTCATTTTGGTGTAAAAGTCTCTATGGACATATGTTAACAGTTCAGGGCTGAGAAATGCTTTAAAAAAAATGTAAGCCAAAATTAGTATCAATTAGTATATATAAATAACTTCTACAACTCAACACCCCAAAATCAAATAATCCAATTAAAAAATGGGCAGGAGATATGAACAGACTTTTCTCCAAAGAAGACATACAGATGGCCAACAGACACACGAAATGATACTCATCATCACTCATCATCCGGGAAATGCAAATCAAAACTACAATAAGATTTCACCTCATACTCATCAGAGAGGCTAAAATCAACAATACAAGAAACAAGTGTTGGCAAGGATGTGGAAAAAAAAGGAATCCTAATGCACTGTTGGTGGGGATGCACACTGGTGCAGCCACTGTGTAAAACAGTGTGGAGCTTCCTTAAAAAGCTAAAAATTGAACTACCCTACAATCCAGTAATCACACTACTGGGTATTTACCCAAAAAATACAAAAACACGCATTCAAAGGGATACATGCACCCCTATGTTTATTGCAGCATTATTTACATTAGTCAAACTATAGAAGCAACCCAAGCAATTCATTGGTAGATGAATGGATAAAGAACAGGTGAGATACACACACACACACACACACACACACACACACACACACACACACAGTGGAATATTATTCAGCCATAAAAAAGAATGTAATCTTGCCATTTGCAACAATATGGATGGAGTTAGAGAGTGTAATGCTAAGTGAAATAAGTCAACCATAGAAGGACAAATATCATTTGATTTCGCTCATATGTGTAATTTAAGAAACAAAACAAATGATCAAAGGAAAGGAGAGAGTGAGAGAGGGGGAAACCAAGAAACAGAATCTTAACTACAGAGAACAATCTGGTGGTTACCAGGTGGGACGTGGGTGGGAGGCGGGTAAAATGAGTGAAGGGAATTAAGAGTACACTTATTATGATGAGCACTGAGTAATGAATAGAATTGTTGAGTCACTGTATTATACACCTGAAACTAATATAACACTGTATGTTAACTATAATGGAACCAAAAAAAAAAAAAAAAAAACTTAAAAAAAAATACAAGTCAAAATTTAAAAGCTGAAATTTACACATATCCAAATTATAAGTGCTAGTCAGGAACTGAAATGCAAATAATTACAGTTATAATAGTTATTCCCTATTCCTGTCAGTTAAGATCCTTTTGAAAACATGACCTTAAATAAACCAGGATTATCTGAATGTGTTTATTCAAACTACTACTTGTAAATTACTCTGCATAGACCTATAGTTAATGATTAATAGTTTTTTTTCTCTTTTTTAGAGCTGGAACATCTAATTCAATAGTTTATAAAGATCTTCTAGCACACTTTCTTCTTATTAAATTATGTGCAAATGCCCAATGAATAGAAGAGATCAAAACAAAGGCCCTGTGTTTGAAGTAGGAGGCTGAGTCCTGAGTTGCTGCTTGCTCCACAGATAATGGCCCCCTCTCACACCCACTTTAAACTCTCTCCATCAATGGCTCCTTCCCCTCTGAACAGCAACATCCTTTATTTCCTGGTTTCTAACCACCACCACCCGTTCACATTTTTCCACAGCACAGTTTTCTCTACTGGCTGTTGCCAAAGTTCGACCTGCCACTGTTTATCACTGTCCTCCCTGAGGTCTTACATTAGCCCTTACCACTCCCCTGAAATCCATCTGTCTATCTGCAAATCCAAGGGATATTGTTCTTCAGGTTTCCCTCTGAAATCACTCTTGGTAATCACTGCCTATCTACAGATCCAAGGGATACCCTTCAGTTCTTTCCACTGAGTCATGATTTCACCATACAAAAATGACAATTTTCAGTACTTGGTTTTTCTACATCTTCTGTAGAAAGGGATGCTGTTGACCTTGGAAAAGCATTGTGTTCCTTCTCAGAAACTTTCTCATGTCTTGTTTGACACTATTTCCTCTTGGCTTTCCTTCTTCCACCTCCTTTCTGCAAACTCCCTCCAGTTCTCCCCCAAGGCTTTCTCTCTCAGTGCCTACCCCCTAAATGTTGTGGCTCCTCAAGATCTTGCTCAGCACTTGTCTGTTTCAGCATCCCACCCAGATGCTGATGACTCTGTGTCTCCTCACCAGCCATGAACTCTCTCCTGAGGCTCCTCAAACATATTTTGGGTTATTTATTGGACATGATAGCCTTACAGCCTCAACAGCAACTCAAACTCAACGTTTTCAAAACTAAATTATTCATTTCCCCTTCTTTGAAAATTCATCCCTATGTCTTCCCTAACCACGTAGATGCTACTGTGGATTGAATTGTGTCCCCAAAAAGATGTGTTGAAGTCGTAACTCCTGGTACCTGTGAATGTAATCTTATTTGGAAATAGGGTCTTTTCAGATATAATCAAGATGAGGTTATACTTGATTAGGATGGGCTCTAGTCCAATATGACTAGGGTCTTGATAAGAGAAAGCACAGACACAAACATAGGTGCCCAGGAAGAATGTCGTAAGCTGATGGAGGCAGAATTTAGAGTGATGTGTCTACACATACGCCCATTCCCAGATCTGTCCTGTCCTCCTGGACCCTCATCATCTTGTTCACTACAGAGCTCCATTTCCTAACACTGATAGCTGTCTAGTAACCCAGAGTGAGGACTGGCCTCTGTCATGAATTCCCTCATGGCAGTCTTGGGGAAAGCTACAGGCATTTCTGCACCCCAGCCTCAGCCAACTGCTCTATGGGAGACTGGCAGGATACCACTGACCTCGCAACACTTCCAATGGGGTAGAGGAGCACAATGCAGAAGCATGGAGAAATTAAGTCCTGTAGATATCTTTGACCAATGAGAGACAGGAGATTGATTATTCTCACTTCTTCCCCCAGTGGACTCCTTTAATACACAGATGTTTCTCAAGATCTGTCCAGAGACATCCCACATGACCAAGTAACTGGCTGTTTCCTAGTGAAGCTCTGGCCAGTTGGGATTACCACCAATCCCAACTGGGATTGGGATTACCACCTCCCATTCCCAATAGAGAGCCAGCATTTATGCTCCATTTTCTATGGAACCCAGGGCAAGACAGCAAGTTGTTTAAATCTCATGTTTCCCATCTAAGAGTAGAGATAATGGTCCTCCTCAAAAGACCACTAAAAGTATATGACACGATGCCTGAAATAGTAAGTGCTCAAAAAAATGTTACTTATAAATACAAGATCCATTACCATTTTTTGCATTCCTCTCTCACTTTGGTGAAGATGAAATTGGAGAAGTGTGCATTTGATGTCTCCTCTTTTCTTTAATTTTTACTGTGCTCCTTAAAAACTGTTACTACTACACCTGTGCCACAGAGGCACAAAAGCTCATTTATGCCAGAAAAGGCACTTGTTAAAGGCCATTAAGAAGCTTACAGAGTCTCTGGGGGGACCCCAGGGTCAGCCTCGGGGACTGTAGAGTGAGGAACAACACCGCTGGCACAGTTAGCACCACTGACACAGGGCTACGGTCACCAGGATCCCAACATCACAGTCTTCCACCACCACCTCTGCCCTCACTCCAAATGGGACTCTGCCCAGCAGGTGCCCTCTCCCATTTTCACTTGCAAATCTAAGACTTGCTGAGGTTATCTGAGTGATGGAGTCTGAGCCATGTGGTAGTCAATTGCTATAGCAGCAAGGAAGGCTAAGCAAACACTTTTCTGGTGACTTACTTAAGGAGAGGATACTCATAAGGTGGGACATTCTCCAAATATAGAACGTGTGTTCAAAAGTCATCTGGACAGCCAGAAAATATGATAAATACCCACTCTGTATTTGTTTGAGGAATTGTTGCAAACCAAATAAAATATAATTGCAAATAAAAAAGAAAGGTAGAAAAAGAAAAGAGGAGCTGGGGAGCAATCTACCTATGGAGGGAATTCTTGTAAAGGATATGTTGTGTCCAATAGTCCAGGATGCTCGGGCCTGGGGGTGAGCACTAGCCATTTTGGGAGCGGACCTAACGGCTGCTGCTGGGGTCACAGACACACTGGGATGCCTCAGGCAAAGTGAGCTAAATGCGTTGACTCTGGGTGAACCCATTCCAGCTCTCAGCCAACTTCACAGAGGAACTAAAACTCAAAGTGAACAGAAGCAAATTCCACTTCAGCTCAATGTTATTCATCAACCATGAGTTAGAAATCTTGAAAGAGAACGTTACTTGGTCAACAAATATCTGAAACATTAAGATGATAGGGTTTTTATCCACAGAAGGAAAGATGTATGAAAAAATGAAAATGAAAATATTGAACCAAGAAAACAAATCACTTCTATCAAGTATATCCATCCATTGTACCACTAATTAATCTTATCACCCAACATGGAATCCTAAAATTATGGTCTATTTTTTTTCTCCTCTGTTACATACACATAAAATAAGTCACCAAGGATTTTAAGTTTTCCTTTGAAATTTATATACTACTTTCCCTTTTTTAAAAGACTTGATCTTTTTAGAGCCGGTTTAGGTCCATAACAAAATTGAAAGAAAGGTATGGAGAATTCCCATTTACCCCCTGCCCCCAGATCCCCTTTCTCTTTAATTTCCATTAACAGCAGGTCCAAAACAGCTCACACCTGGACAATCACAAAGCCTTACTCCTTTAAGTGCTTTCACTCATTCATTCACTGAACAAATATTTACTGAGCACCTAATATATGCCAAGTCCTCCCTTTCAGAATTTTGCTGTAAAAGAAAAGAGGAAAGTGGGTGAGTAACTGAAGAGAAAGAGAAGGCTTTTTGTTTTAAAGATGGGGAAAATGACAGTATGCTAGCAAACTGGTAGGAATGAGTCAGTGGAAGCAGAGAAATTAATACTGCAGAATCGAGAGGGGAGCATCCTGGAGTGGTGCCCTGCAGGAAATGGAAGAACCACGGAAGCAGAGTCACATGAGTGCAGGGCCATTAGAGGGACACAGGAGCAGGTAGGCGGGAAGGCACGGAGGCAGAGCTAGTAGAAGTGCTCTTCTGACGGCTCCTGCCCTCTCGGCAAAGTAGGGCACAGGGGTGCCAGAGCGCTGGGTGCTCTATGTAAGAGCGGAATCACTGGGTTCTACTCCTGAAGCCAAGACTACAGTGTCTGTTAAATAACTTGAGTTTAAATAAAAGAAAACAAAAGTTGAAATTCCTCCCTCTTGCTGTGAATCCGTATCTTAGTCAAACGCCTCATCACACGCTCCAGCACACGCGTTTCCCGTTTCTCCAGGCTCCTGAGGCCCCTGCAGCTCCCTGTGTCTTTCTCCAGGCCTGCTCTGCTGCTCCCCACCGACACAGCAGCAGAGGGTTCACGCCAAACACTCGATTCCATCAAAACACAGATTGTTTCTCCTTAATTCATTAGCACAGAACTTGAAAATATATATTACTAAGTAGGTGATACCCACAAGCAAGGAAACAAAATTTTATTCGTATGACTAGAGCCTAAACAGAAAATAATGAAAATCTTTCATGAATTGTATATGAACAGATTAGGAGGAAAGGCCCTGTGAATTAGAGAAGGTACCATAAACACGCCTACTTGCCAGTGGCCAACAAGTTGGTGGAAAGCTTAGTCAAAAAGCATTCAGTCAAGGGGCGACCGGGTGGCTCAGTCAGTTGAGCGTCCCACTTCGGCTCAGGTCATGATCTCACAGTTCCTGAGTTCGAGCCCCACATCAGACTCACCTCTATCAGCACAGAGACCCCTTCAGATCTTCTGTCTCCCTCTCTCTCTGCCCCTCCCCCACTTGTTCTCTCTCTCTCTCTCTCTCTCTCTCTCTCTCTCTCTCCCTGTCTCACTCTCTCAAAAATGAACATTAAAAAAAAATTCAGTTAAGCCTGCTGTAGTTTAAATTCTGAAACTCATACATATAAAGTCCTAAGAACTTCTAGCTAGCTATTCTTATTTTAATGGTCAAGAAAAACTCTGGTGAAAAATGAAATTTCTTTTAAGAAAATGAAAAATTAGTCACTAATGAATTTTCCCAGTTACTGGATTTTCTACATATTGATAATTATTTTGCTATAAAAATTTCTGTGCCTTCTTATTTCTAATTGATTTGCAGCCAATTATATACGCCCTGTGTGATATGAATTAGGGAGAAGCTGGAAATAATTTTTAATGACTAAAAAAGGAGACTGGTTGACTAATTTATGATTTATCCAGATAATAGAACATAGCGTGGATATAAAACTAAAGGTACAAAAACAGCATTCATTAACATCCGTGTGTGTGTGTGTGTGTGTGTGTGCGTGTGTATTTGTGTAGAAAAGGATTTAGTATTTGAAATTGCCACACAAAGTTGTTTTTGTGAGTTTTTTCCCACCTTTGGATTAGCAGGATTATGAATGTTCCTGATAGGATTTCTTTTGTTGTTGTTGTTGTTGTTTTCTGCAATGAGAATATACTGCTTTTATAATAAGGAAACAACAGAAGAAACTGTAATAAAAAAGTTTTGAACTTTTGGGGGCTTAGAGGCTTTGCTGTTCTTTGTTTTGTTTATCTTTCTTTGTCATCCTTTAATTGTTAATTCACTTTTAGTCCATGATACCAGATTTGGCAAAATATCAGATATTTCTGTTTTTATCATAATATACATATACTATTGGTAACCTATCTTTTCACCTAACAGTATACCGTGGATATGCTTTTAGGTCAACAAATTCATTACTATAATACCACTTACCATTATTTACCTAATCAACCTAACCAGCCCCACATTTCACTGTTCAGTACCCACACTACCTGAAAATAACCTAGAAATAAGATATCAAATACACAGGGGAAAGAAGAGAAATTAAAAATAAGTAAAAACGTTTATGTATCTAAAAACAATATAAGCATTTCTGAAAATTACAATAGATTTTAAAAATCAGTGATGAGAAATGTTCATTTAAAGTAATTTCATTATCTGTTTACATTGTCACCACAACCAATTTATTTTCAATCAAATTCTTTGCAAATTACCTGAAACCCAACTGATATAGGAAAGCTCCAGGATTGGTAGGGAGGGTAACCATGGGGAAAGAGGAAGGCGAGAGAAGGCTGACTGGAAAATCTTTTAGGTACATTTACAATTTTAATTTGCTTCATCAGTAAATGAAGTCAGTAAATGAAATGAAGTAAAACCAGCCCGTATGTGGAAAAAATGCATATATTTGAGCTAAAAATGCAGCACTGAAATTACACTTTAAAAAAGGAACTTGGATTCCTCCTAGTCAGACGAATCCATGTGGCTTTCCTAAGACATTAGAAAATGTTTAGTATGGGCAGATTTTCGTGTGGAGTATCTAGAAGCCTGAATTGAAGGTTTAGAGCTATTAAGAAAGAAAGAAGAAATTTAAAAGAAAAGACTTAGAATCTTTCATTCTATGAGGAACTGTTAAATGGTGGGTAGTGATCAGCTGCTTTGCATGGTCACTCAAATCCAGAAAGAATTTCAAGTCTTAAGAAAAGGACTTCAATTAGACATAAGAACACTTGGGGTTTTGGCTTTCTGGGTACAGAAAATGTCAAAACCCAAAACAATGAAAAGAATTTATAAATCACCTTCCTTGGAGACTTTTTCCCCCTTAACCTGTCATGAAGATGGTGAAAAATGAACCAGATAAACACTTGTTAGGTCTCTGCTTCAAGAAAGAACACAAATTAAATGTTCTTTTTCAGGTTTCTCTAATCCTATTGCCTTTATGGTATCTATTAGGAGGACCATAATGAGAACCAATTAACTGTAAATACAGTGAGGAGTCTGGGCAATTAAACGAATGGATTACATTCATTCACCCAGCGATTACACTCCAGCCATCAAATTATCAAGCACTGCCTACTTTGAGTCACAAACAGAAATTAGATTCAGACCCAACAGCCTTGAAATTTCTCATTGTACACTGACTGCCATTTGCTTGTCTCTAATGATGTTTAAAAAAATAGCTAGCATATCGGTTGACATCACACATTTTGTATTTGTAGTCAAGGCAAGTATCACTAGCTTTTAAAATTCAAGTTCATAACTAAATAAAGTAATTATGGTAATTCTGCAAAGAAGGATAATACAATCTCTCAATTATAGTATATAATTATACAAATGCCTTCCTCTAAATATAAAATCGCATAAAAATTTATAGTCTTGCTCCTTCACAAAAGACTGATTTTTAAAAAGTAGTCAAACAACTTCCAAGTAAACTTCAGACAGTCTTTATTCAAGCTAGTAGACACTCTCACAGAAGATTCCTATCTGCTTCTGATTTACATCTCTTACTTTCACATCTATTTTCAAATAATCATTACATCATCAATGTCACATTGCCGTCTTATTTACAAAGCCCAGAACTATAGGGAGGCAGAAAGTCTCTCCGGGTGAGACTGTGAAAAAAAAAATTTTTTTTTTCTCACCTCCATCTAACTATGAGGAAAATCTAAAACCAGTTGTCAGGGACTTTTTTAAATTTTATCTTCTTAATGTTTGTTTTATTTTTGAGAGAGAATTTGTGAGCGGGGAAGGGGCAGAGAGAGAGGGAGAACAGAATCAGAAGCAGGCTCCAGGCTCCGAGCTGTCAGCACAGAGCCTGACATAGGGCTCCAACTCGTGAACCGTGAAATCATGACCTGAGCTGAAGCTGGGCGCTTAACTGACTGAGCCACCCAGGCGCCCCTGGGACTTCTTTATAATGACTTCCAACTATTGACATAGAAGACTGTGTCCAGGGCACCTGGGTGGCTCGTCTGTTAAGCATCCAACTTTTGATTTTAGTTCAAGTCATTGTCTCACAGTTCGTAAGTTTGAGCCCCACATCAAGCTCTGTGCTGATGGCATGGAACCTGCTTAGGATTCTCTATTTCCCTCTCTCTCTCCACCCCTCCCCTGCTCTCACTCACGCTCTCTGGCTCTCTCAAAATAAATAAATAAACTTAAAAGAAGAAGAAGAAGACTACATCCAGGAAGAGTTGGGAAAATTTTAGATTTGCTCAAAGAACCAAAAGAGGATCAAATATGCTTCTGCCTGGCTTGCACAAAGATTTTGAGGCCACGCTGCAAGTGTACTTCTCATGCATTTAGAGCATTTTCCCTTGTGAGTCAAAGAAGGTTCTGTAGGTATCTTGCCTACTCCCCTTCACCCTTACTTCTTCAGAGCATACTGGCCTGAATTCTAACAATTTGCACATGTGAGGATTTTTCTTAACCCCCTAGACCTTCTCTGGCAGTGGCACAAAAGGCCTGAAGCCTCAGTGAATTACCCAGGAACAGCCCTTAACAATGGTGGTTATGAGCTACTATAATCACCCCACTCTCTCCTTTTGAGTGGGATCGCTAGTAATTCATTTAAAATGACCTCCAGTTGCCCAGTGGTGACCTGTCCCAAGAAACTCTTTGCTGCCTTCCCTTCCTTGTCTCACTTCCCCACTCCTCCACTCTTGTTTCCCAGGACCCCCTCCGTAACAAACCACTTGCACATGAACCCTTGTCTCAGAGTGTGCCCTGAGGCAACCTGGACTGAGTCAAGTGAAAGGCGTGTAGCAACGGTAGGCAACTAGAAGGTTTTCATTGAAAGTCTTCCGTACATGCAAGGAAAGCAAAGTTGTAGCTGGGTTTTAAGGAAAATGGAATCTAGGGGCTGGACATTGCTAGAAATTTCCCTCCTGTTCTCTACAAGTGTTGGCCTCTTTCTCTCAGATGGACCTCCACCACGGCCACAAACATGGCCACCAAACATTCCAGGGCCTTTCACATCTCAGCTTCACCTCTTCACTGAGTCCCAGTTGAACACATTCTCAGGGAAGAATTCTAATTGGATCAGCTTCAATGAAGAGAACCCCCCCCCCTCCCCGCCCCACTGCCATTTTCCCAACAGGGTCAGGAATGCTGGGAGTGGCCCACCTTATTGGAGAAGCACCAAGTCTGGGCAGCCCAAATAGGCCGGAGAGGTAAGATCTCTAAAGCCATGGGAATTGCTAAACCACTTGGAGCGGTCTTGGGAGTGGATTGGGGAAAAGTTTTTTTCCTAAAGAATAAAGCTGTTGCTCCCAGCATAGAAACAGCTGCTATTTATTGAATCCCTGCTATACTCAGGATGCTAGTGCTATCTACTAACTCACTCTATTTTTCTACCTACCTATGTATCTATCATCTATCTTTTCAATCCTCACAACAAACTGTTGAAGTGGAAACTATCATTATTGCCACCAGCTCCACCATTTCAGATAAGGAAACTGAAACCCAGAAATAGTACATTACTTGCCCTAATTCAAACAGGAAGGCATAGAGCCAGGATGAAACCCAGGCTGTCCAGCCTAGAGTCTGCACTATGTCATTGGGTCCTAAGACAGGACAGCCCTGCAGGCCAACCCAATGACATCTCACTACTACTGTCACTGCTGCTAGTTGGAGCACAGTTTATGAAATGTATGGATGAAGCAGCCTTTGTTATAAAAATTGAAAAATAAATTTAGAATAAACAAGGTTAGAGGATCTGGGTAGACAGAGAGGCAAATGCTTTACGGAGAATAGATAAGGTTCTCCTGAAACCCTAGAGCACTAAGATGAGATTAAGTAATACACATATATATAAAATCTTCAAAATTTACCCACCAAATATGTGGATCCTGCAAGTATCCATTTCTGTGAAAAGGAAGTTTTGAAATGGCCAAGTGTTACCAATGTGTATCCAAGTTACCTACAGCTCACATTTTCAAATCTTTACTTTATAATTTTATTATAGGCCATAATAGTGTCACAGATTGACAGTTTATTGCAAAGGCAGCCTGAATTTCAAGACCTTGGACTTGTAACTATCACCTTACTGTTTTAGAGAAGAAAATATCTGCCACTTCAAAAGAGGTTTTCTTTTATTGGCATTGTGCTATAGCCTCTCCTAGGATTGTGCGGGCATTCTGAAATCCGAGATTAAAAATAAATAATTAAATTTAAGTTTAAAAGGTAATAATTGTCAAGAGTATTACTATTAGCTAAATAAGTTATGAAATAAATTGATGTAAAAGGATATATGATTGGTAAGGGATATACGACCATACCGATCCTATATCATAAGAATTATTCATAAGAATAAAACAGGTTGAATGTAGCACTGCAAAATAACTAAAATGTTTCTTTATTTTTAAGTTTATATATGTATTTTGAGAGAGAGAGTATGTGGGACAGGCAGAGAGAGAGAGGGGCAGAGAGAGAGAGAATTGAAAGCAGGCTCCACACTGTCTCCACAGAGCCCGACACGGGGCTCAAACTCATGAACCATGAGTTCATGACCTGAATGGAAACCAAGAGTTGGACACTTAACCAACTGAGCCAAACAGGCACCCCTAAGATGTTTTGATTCCTTTACCTCCGATATGATAATTTGGCCTTCATATTTCCCCCTTGTTTAAATCCTCTGACTTCCCCCATAGTTTCCTTTCTCTGTTTACCCTCATCACTGTTTTCTCTTCCTCCCTTCTGACCATTTGATGTCAGCCACTTCCAAGCAAGTCCTGTCATAGTGTCTGTATGGGAGGAAAATATAGGTCACTTTGCATGAACCCTGCATAGTGCATAGACCATGGCACAATCATCACACAGAGAAGTATAATGCCTAGTGCCCACTACCCCACCTTAGGCCCGTTCCTCAAGTTCTGCAGCACTGGTAGGTCCCTGTCCTACCCATGGCTTCTGTACTGTCCCTGGGGACCTTCTCTGTGCACCTGACAGAGGCTCATATAAGCACTGTGTGGCTTACTAGTCCTTGATCCTTCTACTCGTGGGTGTGTGTGTGTGTGTGTGTGTGTGTGTGTGTGTGTCCCCAAATTAAGTTGAATTCTCCCCATGGGAAAGGACTAAGTTATCTTCTCCTGGCAAGTGCTGGGATATCTATATAAAAAACAGGTGAAGTGATAAACACACATGGCTCCCTTCCTCAGTTTCACTCTGTGGATCTTCTGGAAAACAGTATTTCCATTAAGTAACTGCCATGCGGAGAGATATCCAGTGGCTCTATAATGCCAACAGGAAAATTCCAGGTCCCTCGCTATACCAACATAAATCCCAACCCATCCAAACCACAGCTCCTGCTCTCCCATAAATATGCTGAGCCTGTTAAGAATTGAACTGAAGGATTTCATTTTCACACTCTGGAGATGTACCAATGCTTGAGGTACAGAAAAATGAATTGTATTGTAGTGTATTGTATGGAGGGAATAAAGGTATTGACAATGCCATGGCAGTGGTGTGGCCCTATTCTACTAATGCCTCATCCTCAGGTATGCTGGGCCAAACCCTGGAGTTAGTGTCTCAGCTATCGGTTTAATGCCTCTTAGCTCCTAATGCGCCCTTCAATAAGCAATGGCATTCCTTTAAGTATTTCTCCTATATAGTGTTAAGCTTTCTCAGCAGATAGTGTTAGAGGAACATTGCAGGTGTAAGAGGCTTCCTGCAATTTCCATCATGGGCCAGGGGTAGGCAGTATAGGCATGAGATGATCTAGGGGAGCCCTCTTGAAATGCCACTCTATCACAGGCACATAAACAAAGGGCCACCTGGACCAGATTCAAAGGGCCCTCGCCTAGAGTCAACACCCACTGTCAGATACGTGAGGCCATCTTGGACCTTCTGGACAAGACAATACTTCAATTGAATGCATCCACATAAGTGAGCCCAATGGAACCAACAGAGGAACTGCATAGAACACCCACACAAACTGTTGTTAAGCAATTACATTTTGGGAGGATTTGTTCTGTAACAGTAGATAAGCAAAATATACATTTTCCCATCATCAAATAATTCATCTAATTCCTTAATTATCCAATAAATGAAGTTGTGTTTAAGTACAGGAGGGCATTTCTTTTGGTCAAACCACCTTTCCCCTTCAGAAAAAAATATTACAGTAAGACATCGGGCCATCCTGTAATCCCTCTCACATCTACTTTCAATAGGAAATGTGGAATATTCTACATAACTTGGATATCAAGTGTTTAAAATGACAAACTAGAAAAATAATTCAGGCACACGTAGGTAAAGAAATTCACTGTATTGTTTACAGACCTGTGTATACTTGTAAAAATAAAGACTGAAGATACGGGATTTGGAATTACTAGTTGATGAAGGAGCAAGGACTTCCACTGACAAAATCAATCATCAGAGAACTCCCTTTCTTGCTTTTTGTGCTGCTGGGGAGTTCAGAACAAATTAGACCCTCAAAAATCCATAATATACATCTCCTTATGCATCTATATTCAAACTCCTAATCTAGGCCACGCCAGTGTTTCACATTGCCACAGACATACAACATGCGAACTAGCCGTATCCTAACTGGATACTCTTAAGGTATCGTTTTCCATTTATACATTTCCTGTGATGTCAATGGAATCAAAGACACTAATATACAAAGGCATAAATGTTCTTAATTTGCATTTTTTTTTCTTTTCTAGAAACTCCATAACTATTCAGTTAGGATTCAGAATGTCTCTGGATATTAAATCTGTTATCAGTATTCAAGACTCATCTAAAATTGTTTAGAAGTGTTGAGTGATGAGAAAACAACCGTGGAAGTTAGAAAAAAAATGTAAAACAAGAATTTTTAATATTCAGTTCAGAGTAAAACCTGGCAAATACTACATGCGCGATGAGGGCTAACTGCCAGGTATACATTCTAGTGGACAAATCACAACATTCCTAAAGCGGCCATGAGTCGTGTACAGTATCTCTCCTTCCTGCCAATGAGTTCAGTCTACCGGTGGCTGACCAGTTATCAAGCAGCACAGCAGAGTGCTTAGGAACACACATTCCTGCAGTCAGGCTGTCTGAACTTAAATCCAGGCTTTTCCACTTCCTGGCTGTGATGTTGGGCAGGATCATTCAACTTCCCCAGAGATTACTTAAGATAGTCGCTTTATGTTAAAGGAGGCTGGAAGATTAAATAACTTAATATTTACAGAGCCTTACAACAGTGCCTGTCACTTAGTAAATTCCATTCAAGTGTTAGATAAGTAAAAATAAGTAAAAATATGTAGTTGGCGACACGATGCTAAACACTATGGGGTGGAACACCATTACTAGTGCTCTCTGGTAGTTTCTATTCAGTAGCTTCCATTTAAATTAATGAGACCTTGTGACCTACTCCATTGAGTCTTAAGATGTATTTAGAGTTTTAATTGTATAATTAAATCCTGAATTGGATCAAAATTCACTCCTACCTTACCTAAGCAGATAATAAAATAGTCCTCTCTCTCTCTCTTTCTCTCTCTTTCTCTCTCTCGTGTGTGTGTGTGTGTGTGTGTATTTATAGAGTCTTGGAGGGTCTGTGGGCAGAAAAGAGGGATATTATTCAGGTATATCTTATCCTGCTAGGGCACAGAGAAGCCATAAACAAAAGCAATTACAGGTAAAAGTATCCCCACAACTCACCTGCTCAAGGTCCCACTATGGAAAATTCTGTTCCTCCAGGTTCCCTGTCTTTGCATGCTAAACACATACTCCTTCCCTCTCACACTCCTCAGCTGCTTGGGCCTGGCTGCTAGAAAAATCCCGGCCTCTCCTAGCAACCAAAGCAGCCATTCAGGGAGCAAATATAGAGACAGGGAGGGAAAAGGAGCTATAAATAAACACAGCATAAGTAATTCTTCCCTATTGTGATTATTACGAAATGAATCCGATTCTTAGACACAATACAATATACATATTCAAATGAACACCATCCTTTCAAATTTTAGAGTAACGGTTCCAAGCACTCAGTGTATACCACCTCACTTAATCTGATGATAAGCACTAGAAGGTAAGTAATAATCCTAGATTACAGATGAGGAAACTGAGGCACAGAAAAGTTCAATAATTTATAACTCTTATAACAGCAGACCCAGGACTTAAACCCAGGCAGTCTGATTCGAGAGCCTAAGATCTTAATAATGGCCCTACCAACCTGCCTTTCTACATTGTCTTTCCAATTATGCTCTTATTTTCTTAAAATTCCTCTTTTGCAATTTCCCTCAGGACCAATTTATCAGTTATAGAAGAATACTCGTCTCAATAATTTACAATCATTCTACATTTTTTTAGTGATAATATCCTAGCAATCCCATTGTTTACTGTTCCAGAAACTATACAAGATATATGGATAAATAAATAGAAAAAAATACAACAGACCCTGGCATTAAGGTACTCACTGTTTCAAACTAAAAATGTTCCCTTTATGATGGGGGGTGGGAGGGAGGGGAGGGTAGGTGATGGGCATTGAAGAGGGCATCTTTTGGGATGAGCACTGGGTGTTGTATGGAAACCAATTTGACAATAAATTTCATATATTAAAAAATAATAATAAAAAATAAAAATGTTCCCTTTAGCCTTCACGAAGGCAAAAGTCAGAAAAATTCAAAGATGTGTTAGTGCTTTAGACCCTAATAAAAATGCACATGGATTTTTAACCATATTAAAATACAGAATGTGGGATATGTGTGTGTGTATGTGTATATATATATATATATATATATATATATATATATATATAATGGAATATTATTCAGCCATTAAAAGGAAGGAAATCCTGCCATTTGCAACAACCTGAATGAACAAAGAGGATATTATGCTAAGTAAAACCAGACAGACAAGGACCAAAAAAAAAAAAAAAGCTGAGAGTAGAATGGTGACTGCCCAGGGCTGGGGGGGGGGGGGGGGGGGGGGGGGGGGGAGATGGGCAGATGCATGTCAAAGGCTACAAACTTTCAGTTCTGAGAAGAATGAGTTCTGAGGCTCTAAAGTACCACATGGTGTCTGTGATTAATAAGACAGTATTGTTTGCTTGGAAGTTGCTAAGAGTAGACCTTGAGCATTCTAACGAGAACACAACAGAAACACAGTTTAACTAATAGATGGATGTGTTAATGATCCTGATCTTAATAATCATCCCACAACATATACATAAAGCCAATCACTGTGCTGTATGCTTTAAATATATACAACTCTATTGGTCAATTTTTCCCAATTACTTAATAAAGTTTTAAAAAAGACATTTTCAGACAAACCCAAAACAGGATGACTTATTTTCATTTTAATAATTCAAAATATTTATTAGGATTCTATCAGTCTACTCCCCCAGGCCCCAAGGAAACAACAGTGAACAAAAGAGACAACAGCCCTACTGTCATGGATTTCATGTACTGGGAGAGACTGATTAAAATAATAATAACGATTAAAATTAAACTAATTAAACTAATAACATAATGTCAGATAGAAGCAGGTGCTGTGAAAATATAAAGCAAAATAAAGGGACTCCTTCAGAGTCTGAAGGAGGCTGCCGTTTGGGATTGGTGATCAGGAAAACCTCTCTACAGAAGCAACATTTTTTTTTTAATTTTTTTTTCAACGTTTATTTATTTTTGGGACAGAGAGAGAGACAGAGCATGAACGGGGGAGGGTCAGAGAGAGAGGGAGACACAGAATCGGAAACAGGCTCCAGGCTCCGAGCCATCAGCCCAGAGCCCGACGAGGGGCTCGAACTCACGGACCGCGAGATCGTGACCTGGCTGAAGTCGGACGCTTAACCGACTGCGCCACCCAGGCGCCCCAGCAGAAGCAACATTTAAGCAGATACCGGAAGTAAGGAAGTAAGCTCTGTAGCTACCTGGAGAAACAGAAACCGTGTAGGAGCATTTTGAAGATCTGAAGGAACAGCAAAGTGGGAGAGTGATAGAAGATTGAAATTTTGGTAAAGTGGAAAGGAGCAGTTTTCTTTTTGTTTCAAGTACAGTTCATAACTATGCAAATACTAGATCACTCGTACAGTAAATACTTCTTGTGAGCCTATAAAATACCAGACTCTGGGCTCAGTGCTGGGGATAGCGGTGAACAAAATCACCCGGGTCTATCACAAAATAAACGAAAAGTTCAACCATATGAAGGCAAAGTGCATGGAGTATGTAGACCAGGGGAAACCTGCTCTGGCTGGGGTCGGGGGTGGGGGTGGTTACCTAAGGAGACTACATTCCAGCTGAGTCTTGGAGGATGAGAAAGAATTAACCAGATGGCCAGTGGGAAAAAGAGTATTCCAGGCAGTGGGAGCAGCATTTGCTAAAGCCCTGTGGTCAGTGGGAACACATAGGCAACAGCTAGAGATCCACCGAGTGAGGTCCAGGCTAAAGTAAAGCTGATGACTTGGCAGAGGCTACAGTGTGCAGGGTCGTGGGCTTGTAGTCATACTGAGGACTTGGCCTTTAAATCATGGGCAACTGGAAGCTACTGAAGTGTTTTAAGCCATTTAAGAGTTTCAGAGTTCTGGGTACATTACAGCATTTTTAAGAATGAAAGAGGTGCAGTCAATAGTTGGGTGTGCTTTACTTTGTCTCTGCTTGCCCAGGTTTACACACAGGTTTATTTTGATCCATCCAATGGAAACGTCCCCAGCTTTCTCTTAAATTATCTAATGTTATAATGTTAGTGAAATTAAGCTAAGCAATAAAGTCTCAAAGAATTCCCATTCCAAGAGCAGTCAAAGTTTTCTGTTTACATTAGCTCACACTTGCTTATCATCCAGAAGTCCCAAACAAGTGTTGCATGAAGAACGAGCCTAAAATGTTTCTCAGAGCTTCAAACTCTAACATCTGCTCTGAAAATGCAATTGAAGATAGGGTGCAGTCTTGGACTCTGGAACTGAAGTAAGACATACAGATACATATCGGAACCAAAGACCATATTTGGGGATTATTTTCCACGAGAAGGATAACAATGACCCTGCCTCATAATGAATCAAATCAGAGGAAGGAAAGGGGCTTTTATTGACCTTGTGTTCCAGCACAATCAGTCCAGTGTGCACAAACCATTTATCTAGCAGCTGACATACAGCATAAAGAATGCTCTGAGGCACCTCCTACCAGAGTTGATAAACAGAACTTTCTTCCATTAAATAAGGTAATATCTGAGGAAGCAAAGGCAAAAGGAAAGGGCAAACACCAGGGGCACATCAGACTCGTGGAACTCTCAGGACCCTGCAGGGCAGGGACAGACATCCCCCGTCCACGTTAATAGGCTCAGAGAAGCTCAGGATTGCACCAAGATTACAGAATTTGGAGGGAAACACCCTGGGGATGGCTAAAGAGACAATTCTTTAAAAGGCAGGGAGGTATGAGACTCAGAGCAGGGACCATAAAATATATCTGCTTTATTTCTGTCCAGTTCACAAATTCAGAAAATGAGGATATGGAAAATTCAAAAGGAATTGCACATGTCAAGCAATTTATTAAGAGACGTCTTAACTTTGGAACAATTACAACTTGAGAGAATAGTGGCCAGCAGCGTCAGAACCCTGGCCAGAACGCTCACACTCTTCTGAACATTTCTGTAGGAAAGGGCTTTTTCAAATGAGACTGTTACTTACAGAGAATTTCCACCCTCCCTTGAGAAGATTTATTCTGAATTGTATCCCCAGGAATCAATTGCACAACAACAGATTAGATTAAAAAAAGAAGATGGAAGTGTCTTGATTGCTTGACCTGTTGAATAAGATTTAAGACTATTTCCCTGAATCTGTTAGGTCTACGGACTACTTTATCTGTTTATTAATTTCAAAAGATTCATGAACAAATGATATGTGATCAACAAAAGAAAATTCTTACTTCCTAATAATTAAAGAATGGTAAAGGAACCCTCGAAGCACATTAAATAAGTTACAAGGGTCTTAATTCATCAAAATATAAACATTCATTTCCCCAAGAAGCAAACAGCTTTATAAACATATGTCTAAGTATATATATATATATGTCATCATTTATTCATTCACATAATAAACTTTATTCAGCACCCATTAGTAGCTAGATGCTGGGATATGTATTAGGACACAAAAAACCTTTCTCCTGCCTTTGGATGTTTACAGGCAAAGAGAAAAAAACATTCATTTTTCAAGTAAGTGCAATACAATATTCCAAGTGTCATGATGAGTAGCAAGTCTACTAGGTCATTCACAGATTCATAAACAAAAATTGCACACCCACTATATGCCAAGGATCATTTGGATTTACAAATAATAAAAGCAGTCCCCGTGAGGGGCAGAGTCACCTTAGAGGAAAGATAATTTTTTGTTGTTGTTTCAAATGTACATAATGACGTATAATTGTGTACATGTGTATTATCTGGGTAATTGAGCTGAACATTAAATAAGCTTCTTTTCCTAAAGGCATCTTTCCTTTGCAAGCCAAGACATGAAACTAAAGCCTAAATCAGTTAAGTATGATGTTTGAGAACCATAAAATAATTGTCCTTACCAGGAATACAGGATTGTTCCAACAACAGATGTTAGTTTACTGTTTTCTTGTTTTTGCTTTGCCAGCCCAAAGTCAGCTATAATTCACAAAAAAAAAAAAAAGCAATGTTATTATACTTTCCCTAAATTACCATGGTTTCTTAGCTTTTGGCATTCTGTACAATAACTATTAAAGTTCACAACAGAAAGCTTTTTTATAACCTTCTGTCAAAATGCCCCATGTGTCAATCTTCCATACCACTCTCAGCTTTAATTAATAACCTACATACAATAGGTCATTGCACTATATACTTTGTTTTCTTTTTAATTTTTTAAAGTTTATTGATTTATTTTGAGAGAGAGAAAAAGTACACGTGGGGAGGCCAGAGAAAGGGGGAGAGAGAGAATCCCAAACAGGATCCAATCTGACAGTGTGGAGTCCAATGCAGGGCTCAAATTCACAAACCACAAGATCACGACCTGAGCCAAGACCAAGAGTCAGAGGCTTAACCAGCTGAACCACCCAGGCACCCCATTGCATTGTATACTTTGAAATAATGAGATATATCAGTAAAACACTAAAATAAGTCTTGCTGACTAAAAAATAGGGCAAAGTACTTATTGAGCTGATGATGCCACCTTTTAGGTTATCTTTGTAATTTTCAAACAAACAAAGTGAATCTAATATTTTGGCATATGCCAGGCATCACCTCATCTGGAAGAAAGAAAGAAAGAAAGAGAGGAAGGAAGGAAGGAAGGAAGGAAGGAAGGAAGGAAGGAAGGAAGGAAGGAAGGAAGGAGGGAAGGAAGCTAAAATAAAAAATAATATAAGCTTGAATAACCACCATGAAGATCTGAAAAATCTGGTACTAAATGGCATCAAACTGTATTAAGCCATAGTAAATAATGATATTAAGAATCACCTCAATATATGTATATATCAACAAAGGATTTTGATTTTTTTGATTAACTTAGAACACCAAATATTTATATTTCATATTAGCACTAGCTGTACTTTGCAATGCACCTTTAGATACTTTTTGAAACCACTCAACAACTTAGGTCAAAGAGATACTCTTCGTAGCCTCACTATACAGACTTACTAACATTCCGAGAGACTTATTTACCAGGATTACACAAAAAAGTGCTGAACCAGGGCAAGAATTCAAGTTGCTACGCCTAATAAGATTTGATGTTCACAATACCACTTTGTACAGTGCATCCAATGCTGATGGAATTTCACTGCAGTGAACTTGAATGAGAGTGTTTGATAATGTATCTATACCAATAGGTCAGGTCTTTCAGGTTGAAAATATCCTAAAGTAGTTAGACTTCAAACTAACAATAATTGACATTATTAATAACAATGTCCATTTACTAAACAACAACTTTGAAATAACACAAATTTTGCTGCTTACATGAATTGTCTAATTTAATACTAATAGTAGCCCTGAAAGATAGGTATTTTTATAGTTAGTACAGCTTAGCACTTAAAAGCAGTAACCCAGGAACCGGACAGTCTCAATTCCAATCCTGGCTCTATTATGTGCTACCAGAGTAACCCTGGTCAAGTTACTGAATCTCCCTTTGTGGTAGCTTGCTTACCTGTAAAATAAGGATTATAATAGCATAAACACCCAAATAAACAAGGAAGAAGTCAAACTTTCACTATTTGCAGATGACATGACATTCTATGCAGAAAACCTGAAAGACTCCACCAAAAAATTTGCTAGAACTAATACATAAATTCAGCAAAGTCATAGGATATAAAATCAATGTACAGAAATCTGTTGCAATTCTATATACCAACAATGAAGCAGCAAAAAAAATAAATCAAGAAATCAATCCCATTTACAATTGCATCAAAACCAATATGGTACCTAGGAATAAACCTAACCAAAGGGGTAAAAGATCTGGATGGTAATGAAAACTATAGAATACTTATGAAAGAAATTGAAGGGGACACAGAGAAATGGGAAAAAATTCCATGGAAGAACATTATTGAAATGTCTATACTACCCAAAGTAATCTACACATTTAATGCAATCCCTATCAAAATATCACCGCATTTTCCACAAAGCTAGAACAAATAATCCTAAAATTTGTATGTAACCCCTAAAGGCCATGAATAACCAAAGCAATCCTGAAAAAGAAAAGAAAAGCAGAAGGCACCATGATTCCAGACCTCAAGCTATATTACAAAGCTGTAGTCATCAAGACAGTATGGTACTGGCATAAAAACAGACACATAGATCAGTGGAACAGAATAGAAAACCCAAAAATGAATCCACAAATGTATGGCCAACTAATCTTTGACAACTAATTCTTTGGCAGGAAAGAATATCCAATGGAAAAAAGACAGTCTCTTCAAAAAATGGTGTTGGCAAAACTGGACGGCAACCTGCAGAAGAATGAAACTGGACCACTTTCTAATACCATACACAAAAGTAAACTCAAAATGGAGGAAAGACCTAAATGTGAGCCAGGAAACCATCAAAATCCTAAAGGAGAACACAGGCAGCAACCTCTTTGACTTCAGCAGCAGCAGCTTCTTACTAGACACATAGCTAGAGGCAAAGGAAACAAAAGCAAACATGAACTATTGGGACCTCATCAAGATAAAAAGC
Source organism: Felis catus (assembly GCF_018350175.1). Classification (NCBI taxonomy): domain Eukaryota; kingdom Metazoa; phylum Chordata; class Mammalia; order Carnivora; family Felidae; genus Felis; species Felis catus. Next base: position 143,156,908 of record NC_058376.1, read on the forward strand.
TTCTGCACAGTGAAGGAAACAACCAGCAAAACTAAAAGGTAGCCTATGGAATGGGAGAAGAATTATATATTGGATAAAGCGTTAGTATCCAAAATCTGTAACGAACCTATCAAACTCAACACCCAAAAAACAAATAATCCAGTTAAGAAATGGGCAGAGGACATGAATAGACATTTTTCCAAAGAAGACATCCAGATGGCTAACAGACACATGAAAAGATGCTCAACATCACTCATCATCAGGGAAACCAAATCAAAACCATGATGAGATATCACCTCACATCTAACAGAATGGCTAAAATTAACAACACAGGAAACAACAGATATTGGTGAGGATGCAGAGAAAGGAGGAACCCTCTTATACTGTTGGTGGGAATGCAAACTGGTGCATCCACTCTGGGAAATAGTATGGAGTTCCTCAAAAAGTTAAAAATAGATCTACCCTACGACCCAGCAATTGCACTACTAGTATTTACCCAAAGGATTAAAAAAATACAGTTTCAAAGGGATACATGCTGCCTGATGTTTATAGCAGTATTATCAACAATAGCCAAACTATGGAAAGAATCCAGTGTCCATCGACTGATGAATGAATAAAGAAGATGTATATACATATACAATATACTACTACTCAGACATCAAAAAGAATGAAATCTTGCCATTTCCAATGACATGGATGGAGCTAGAATATATTGTGCTAAGTGAAATAAATCAGTCAGAGAAAGACAAACCCCATGTGATTTTCCTCATATGTAGAATTTAAGAAACAATACAGATGAACATATGGGAAGGGGAAAAGAAAAGAGAGGAAAGCAAACCATAAGAGACTCTGAATGATAGAGAACAAACTGAGTGTTGATGGAGAGAGATGGGTGCGGGTTGGGCTAAATGAATGATGGGTATTCAGGAGGGCACTTATTATGATGAGCACTGGGTATTATATGTAAGGATGAATCATTAAGTTCTACTCCTGAAACCAATATTACACTATACGCTAACTAACTAGAATTTAAATAAAAATTTGAAAAAAATAGCATAAATAGTAGTAAGTAGTATAGTACAATAGTAAAATTTGGATAAATTAACATATGTAAGTATAGGATGATAAAGGATTGAACAACTGATACATATCATGATTCAATCTTCATAGCCACTAATTTATAAATTAGGAAACTGAGATTCAGTTTACTCAGAGATTAAGTAACTTACTTATGGTCTCACCAGGAGAAATTAACAGTCAGATGTGAATCAGGCTTATCAAAATCATAAAATCCTTATCAAAACATTATACTGCCAACAAAGAAAAATTAGGCCCAGATCATTTCAAACATTTAAGAAATAAGTATCAATTCTGCACAAACTCAACTAGAAAATACAAGAGGAAAGAACACTTCCCAACTCATTTTGTAAAGCCAACGTTACTCAGAAACCAAAGCCAAAGACATTACAAGAAAAGAAAAATGCAGAATGCTATTCCCCATGAAAATAGACACAAAAAAATCAACAAAATATAGGCAAATAAAATCTAGACATAGATAAAAAGAATAAATACATAGGGACCATTATGCCAGAAATACATGCGTGATTCAACATTTAAAAATCAATCAGTACAGTTCACCAAATCAATACAATAAAGAAGGAAAATCATATGACCATATGTATAGAAAGGATTTGATAGGAGTGCCTGGGTGGCTCAGTCGGTTGAGCGTCCGACTTGGCTCAGGTCATGATCTCACAGTCCGTGAGTTCGAGCCCCGCCTGGCTCTGTGCTGACAGCTCGGAGCCCGGAGCCTGTTTCAGATTCTGTGTCTCCCTCTCTCTCTGAACCTCCCCTGTTCATGCTCTATCTCTCTCTATCTCAAAAGTAAATAAACATTAAAAAATTTTTTTTAAAAAAGGATTTGATAAAATTCAACATCTATTGTTTTCAACAAAGTATAAATAGATGTTCATTTCCTTAACCTGATAAAGGGCATCTACAAAAAAGTACAGCTAACTTTCTACTTAATGCTAAAAGATTAAATATGTTTCCTTTAAGTTCAAAAACAAGGCTGGATGTCAACAAGATTTGTTGTGGTGATCATTTTACAATACATACAAGCACCAGGTTATTATGTTGTACACCTGAAAGTAATATCATGGTGTATGTCAATTATATCTATTAAAAAAACAAACAAATAAAAGATGTGGCAATCTTGGGGCACCTGAGTAGCTCAGTCAGGTAAGTGTCTGACTTCGGCTCAGGCCATTATCTCACAGTTTGTGGGTTCGAGCCCCATGTCGGGCTCTGTGCTGACAGCTGGGAGCCTGGAGCCTGCTTCGGATTCTATGTTTCCCTCTCTGCCCCTCTCCTGCTCATGCTCACGCAATCTCTCTCTCTCTCTCAGAAATAAACATTAAAAAATTTAAATGAAAAAGATGTGGCAATCTTATTAATATGTTGACGTAGATGTTGGAGAGAGTGTCACAATAGCACTTTTTAATGTGCCCTTGATAACTGAATTTTTAAAATAAAGCAAAAACATTTCTGTTTTCTGTTTCCTTCTGAAGATGGAGACAAAGAAGAAGAAAACAGAGACGGAGATGAAAAAGAAGAAAAACGAGGAGGGGGAGAAGAGGAGGGGGAAACATACTAGTACAGTGACAGAGACACAAATATCTAAGAATAATATGACAAAAGATGTGAAAAATCTATGCAGGGAAAATTATAAAATTTTGTTACAGAGTCATTAATGAAGGCTAAAATTAATGGAAACTCCAAGTTCAAGAATTGGAATTCTCAATGTTATAGCGATGCCATTCTTCTTAAACTAATTTATGCAATTCCAGTGAAATGCCTCCAAATATTTTGGGTAGGATTTCACAAATTAAGTGTAAAATTAGTGTACTTAATAAAAATAGAAGAGACCAAAAGGAGCCATGGATTTTGATTAAAAGACAACACAGTTTCCTACAAGATATTAAAAATTATTTGAAGGTATTGTAATTAAGACAAGGTAGTATTAACTCAAGGTACAAGAAAAGAAAGAAAACAGAAAAAAAAAAGAGAGAAGAAAAGAAACTAAGGCAAGAATGTCTGCTCTCACCATTCTTATTCAAGAGTATACTACAAGTACAAGTAAGTACGATATTTGCATGCAAATTCTTGCAAACAGAATTTTTAATTTCTCTTTAATTCCTTGGAGTGAGATTCGTGGGTGATACAATAAAAATGTTACGTTTTTTAAAAACCATCAAACCAAAATATTTTCCAATGTTTTCTCACCAGAAATGTATGAATTCTAGTTGCTTCTACATCTTCACCGGCATTTCGTGTTGTCAGGTTTGTTTATTTCTTTATGTTTGTTTATTTATTTACTTTTTTTTTTACATGTATATATTTTTAAGTAAGCTCTAGGTCCAACATGGGGCTTGAACGAATGACCCTGAGATCAAGAGTTGCATGCCCAGGGGCCGCTGGGTGAAGCCTACTTCAAACCAAACCAAAAGTTGCTTGTTCTACCAACTGAGCCACCCAGGGGCCCCTTGGTTTTTTGTTTTTAATTAGCACTCTAGTAAGTATGTAGTGATAGCTAAGTATAGCTTTAATTTCCACTTCCCTAATAACTAACAGTGCGTAACATATTTCATGTACTTATTTGCCATCTGTGTATCTTTAGTGAAGTACTGTTCAGCAGTTGGCCCGTTTTTTGACTGGGTTGGTTGTTTTCTTATGATTGAGTTTGGATACAAATTCTCCATCAGGTACTTATACCTTCATCAGGTACTTACACACATCAGGTAACTGATTTGTAAATATTTTCTCCCAGTCTGAAGCTTGTCTTCATTCTCTTAATAATATCTTTCATACAACAGAAGTTTTAAACTTTGATAAAATTCAATTAATTTTTTTTTCTTTTATATATTACGGTTTTGAGTTTGTAGTTACGAAATATGTGCCTAAGCCATGTAAAACAGTCCAGGCTCGTCTGCAGAAAAGGCCCAGCTACAGAAGAGCAGCCTGGAGGGTGAGAGGCCCAGTTCCAGCCCACTTGCCAGGCAAGTGAATGAGCCTTTTTGGCTCTGAGTCAAGGCTTCAGATGCAGCCAGGGCTGACAGCTCTACTGGAATCTCATGAGAGCCCCTGAGCCGGAACCACCCAGCTAAGCTGCTCCTGGATTCCTGTTTTTCAGAAATGGTGAGAAAATAAATGTTTGTTGTTTTAAGCCATTAAATGTTGCAGCAATTTATTACACAGGAATGAAAAATCAATACAACTGCTACCACTCTAGGCCAAACCACCATGAACACTCATGTAGGGTCCCGAACAATACCTCCTGAACAGATTCCTGCTTCCATGGCTTCTTCCAAAACACAAATCTCCATGCCACAGCCAAAATGATCTTGGAAGAACCAAGAGCAGATACCACTACTCACAAAGTTAAAGTTCTACAGTATTTGTGATAGAACAGTAAAGTTCTATCAGTATTTATTCTGATAAATACTAAGAATAAAAGCCAAACTCCTACCAGGTACATAAGACCATATATTATCCAGGTTTTCAGAAATGTCTTTCTTGACCATACGACCCGTGAATATGTCCCCTTCTTTAATACTCTTCTATTACATTTGTTTGATTAATGAATTTGATTATCTGAAATTATTTTTTACATTATACTGCCATTTAAAATCTTTAATTGGAACGCCTGGGTGGCTCAGTTCGTTAAGCATCCAACTCTTGATTTCAGCTCAGGTCGTGATCTCACGATTCGTGAATCTAAGCCCGGCATCAGGCACACTGCTGACAGTGTGGAGCCTGCTTGGGATTCTCTCTCCTTCTCGCTCTGTCCCTCTCCTACTCATGCTGGCGCTCTCTCTCTCTCTCTCTCTCTCTCTCTCTCTCTCTCTCTCAAACAAAAAAAATTGTTTTAAGTATTTAAAAAGTAAAATAAAATCTTTAATCAAATTTCATCAAAGATTACCAGCCATATTACATGCCATGATTAGCTTTCTATAAACAACTTTGCTTTCTGTATACAAATCAGTGTCAATAAAATACAAAATAAAACACATCCTAGGCAAAGAACTTTATTAACCTTGCTTCAAACCTTATTCCCAGGCTTCTTTAGTTTAATTAACTGCAAAGAATGGATTGTGTATATGCAAACACTGAAAAGAGCGGCAGTGTCCAAGGGGCTTGGGCTTAAAAATATTAGAGATCTAGATTTTATCAGATCCTGGACAAAATTTTAAAAAAGCAGTCACAATGTCAAATAGCAGCTCCTGATAACTTCTTCAAGTTTTAGCTTCTTCAGAAGTTGACTCCATTCAGTTTGCTTCCTGCTTGGAAGCTTCATCTAACTTCTCCACAAGATCTGGAGCCTCATCACCATCAACGTCTCCGGCAGTGAGTGGTGCTTTCCCATCCACAGATCGTGTAGGCAGAGCTTTAGCCAGTCTGCTTAACTAGTCAGACTGTCTGCACCACGTCTGTTTGAGCTGCTGGGCAGTATTTCGGTCAGCTGCTTTGTCTCAGCACGACCTGTGAACGGTGAAGTGTTCACTGCCAGGGATCCCTGAACTTTAGGCTTGTTAAAAAGCGGATCCCTGTTCCTTGGTTTGTGAATATGTTCGCCTCTTCAATACCAGAGATATTGTTTACCCCTACTTCTTTTCTTTTTTCTTTTCTTTTTTTTTTTTTTTTTTTAGTGTCTATTTATTTTTGAGACAGAGACAGAGACAGAGAGTGAGCAGGGGAGGAGCAGAGAGAGAGAGGGAGACACAGAACCTGAAGCAGACTCCAGGCCCCGAGCTGTCAGCACAGAGCCCAACGTGGGGCTCGAACTCACAAACCGTGGGATCATGACCTGAGCTGAAGTCGGACAACCAACTGACTGAGCCACCCAGGTGCCCCGTTTACCCCTTACTTCTTTAAGGAGAACTGAAATTTTTTATCATCTGCTGTAGCCATTGTATGAACCACCTTCTTCTTTCCGGGAGCAGTTCCTTCCCCACCAAGTGCACTTGTGCTTGCGGTTTGGCGAGTTTCTCCTGGTTCATGATATTTTCTTTCATCTTGTTAGAGCAGAAATGGGACCATAAGGGAGACCAGGGTCAGCATTTCTATTTTTGTGTATTTCATATTCCCTTATGTATTTAGGGTCTATCATTTCTAACCAGTACACAAGATCCATACTTTGTGTTGTTTATCACCATATATTGACAGATACATATCTTTTGATACATATATAGATATACAGTTGAGCCTTGAACAATGCGAGGGCTGGGGTACTGACCCCCAGCACAGTAAAAATTCCATGTATAACTTTTGACTTCTCCAAGACCTTACTAATAGCCAACTGTTGACCAGAAGCCTTATAACATAAACTATCAACTAATACACACTATGTATTATAGTGTGTATGTATTATATGTATTATATGTATTATATGTATTATATACCATATTATATGTATTATATACCATATTCTTACAATAAAGTAAAGGTAGACCCCAAAAAATGTTACTAAGAACATAGTAAGGAAGAAAAAAATACATTTACAACACCGTACTCTATTTATTTAAAAAAAAAATCCATGATAAGTGGACCCACACAGTTTAAACCCATGGTGTTCAAGGGTAAACTGTATATCCATGTCTGTCTGTCTGTCTGTCTATCTATCTATCTACCTATCATCCATCTATCTAAATATCTATCTATCTATCTATCTATCATCCATCTATCTAAATACCTATCTAAATATGTATCTATCCTCTCAGTCCAGTAGGAGGAATGAGAAATAGTAGAGGGCTAAGTTTTATGAAGTGTTCTAAGACTATCCACAAGTTAGATGGCTTGCTGTAATCTTCCCGTTCCTCTACTGTGTACTGGAGAAAATTAGTAGAAATAGTACAGTATATCAATATTTTTAGGAGCTCACTATAATTCTAGCACACAGAGACTTTATGAAATTATAATCTAAAATAATACTTTGACTTTTAGTTCCAGTGCTACATAGAAATTATCTTCTTTTTATAAAAATGCCATTGATTTTGAAAGGCCAAAACTAAGGAGTGGTATTCACAAAGATTCTACCCACTCCATGTATTGTAGATAATGGCAGAAACTCAGATGGCTCTCTGAAAACACACAGATGGTTGACAAGTATTCATGAAGAAAACAAAAGCTAATATTGTTTGGCCATTTGGAAAATTTTCGTAGTAGCAGTAATGTTTCTATTACTTGTCCTACATTTGTGGTCATATTTGGAGTAGAGGAAAAGGATTTATTTCAGAAACTGTGGTCATAAAAGCATTCATGTGCTATCATAGAAATTCAAAATGGCAACATCTTACGTGCAGCACATTATACCGCAGAAAGGGGTACAGCAATCTCTCCCTTGATAGAATGAACGATACAGAAAATGCTAAAACTGTAGCCTGTTTGCACTACAGCCTTGCTGTCAACGTCCAGAGAGAAAAGGTGTGCGGTCTCTGGTTGAGTCCCTCAATTCTTGCTCGGTCGTTTACGATCTATGTGACATTGGACCCATAACTCAACTACTCAGTTTTCTCAAAAAGAGCTTATGAAACTTACCCTTTGCAAGGGGTTGCTCCAACAACCTGACAACAGGTAAGATGTATTTTGTAAAATAGTACAGATGTAAGGCATTCCCATCCCCCTCCACAGGCTCCCCCCACCACCCGTGTCAGCAGTGGCCAAATTCACAGCCACACCACTTCATCCCCAGCTCTAGGTGGCACCTGGCCCTTCGCACCCCAGACCGAGCTTATCGTTCACGGTCATCTGGGATATCCCAAGTAGAGATGGCATCTTATCTTCCCCATTTTCTTGGCCTGAAAGCTCTGCCTTGTCTCTTTTGCCCCTATGTTCATCGACTCCTCAGCTCTTGTATCTGAACCTTTCTTTTGAGTCTGCGACCACAGTTTAAATGTGCCAGGAGCCTAGGCCCTCCCTCTTCCTACAAGAACCTAGGTGCAGCTCATCAGGAAACTTTTCCTTCTAATCCATTCCACAGATTATTTAACAATGGAACAATCTACCAACCCCTGTCTTCATCACAGCAAGCCCCCATATAAGTACCAGAACATCTCCTGATTGTTACTGTTTATAAAGTTTCCAGCTGCTCTATGCCTTCAAGACTACCCATTTATTCACTGATTCACATATTTGTCCATAAGTACACACTAATTATCTACTGCGTGTCACGTACTGGGATAGGTACTAAAGATAAGATAGTATCCAGATCAGAAATTATGTATGTTGACATAGCCCATAGGGACCCATGGTACAGATACACAATTAACAAAGAATCACACATATAAATTTATAATTCTGACAAGGTCACTAAAAATCAGGTAGATATACGATGTTATGAGAGAGTAACATAGGAGACACAGGTGATCAGGAAAAACTGTGACAAAATGGTGACTGAGTGAATAGAAGACAGAGGACAGGAGTTAACTAGGTAAGAGAAAGTGGAGAAAGCCATATAGCAGAGGAACCTGCATATGCAAAGTTCCTGTGATCAAGGAAACACGATCCATTAAGGAACTGAGAGAAGGTCCTGTGATCAAGGCAGCATGGTCCACTGAAGAACTGAAAAAAGGCCAGGTTGGCTAGAGGACAGACCATCAAGGATATGGCCAGATGATGCAAGACCCTGCAGGCCACGTTCAGATGGCGGACTGCCCAACTTAAAATGCTCACCTCAACAAAACTATTGGATTCGTCCTTACACAGTACTCGATTATGAGCACCCCACGCACTCAAGGATGCCTTTTTCTTTACCTGAAATGATCTTTCTAAGGGAATATTATAAAGCGGGTTGGCAACGAGGTGAACACTAGAGCCAGACGTGGTTCAACCCTGGCACTGCCAACCTATTAGTTGGGTGAATTGAGCAAGTCTTCTATCCTCTCCAACTCTTCCCATTATCTGTGAATATGGGAATGTGCCTCGGATATTGGAAGAGGTAATGAACATGTAACCTTCATCCCATAGTAAAAGCTTAAGAGATGTAGCTGTGGGTGGTTACTCCTTTCCTTCAAAGCACAGCTAAAAATTCTACCATGATAAAAGTATCTTCTCGGAGTACAAAAAAAAAAAAAACCATGAACGACTGTGACAATTTCAGGAAATGATCAGTTGAAATATCTGTAGTGCCAGGCAATGACAGAGGCGTCTACTTGAGCATAACTGTATAATAGGCCAGAGAGATGTCCACCTCGCAACCCCCTCTCATCTATCTCTCTACTCTTTCCTCCCGACCTAGTAAATGAAGGCCAGCTTCTAACTTCCACAGCAACGGGATCATCAGTAACATCCTCTCTGTGCGGGGCTCTGGGGGGGGATGAGAAGAAGGTTCCCAGAAAGATGCTCAACAAACCCCTGTCTCATTGGCACTTCCTCCTCTGAAGGCCACTCACATTTCTAATCCTTGCCCTCCAGACCCCTCCTTGACCTTCTTACAAGTGAAGTTCAGCTGTTATTAATATTATTTCTACTTCAACAAGTGGAATTCTAATCAAGTCTAAAACAGAACTTCCTAAACAAGGGAAAAGGGGAGGTTTAATGCTGGTGTACAGTGAGTTCTTCCACTGGGCCACCGACTCTTCCAAAGCTTCTGCCCCCAGTGCAGGCCCTTCCCTGGATGAGGCAGAGTGAAAGTGTTTCTCTTTCTCAACAGCATCATTATTTGATTGATTTTTATTGATAGAGGTATTATAACAAAGAGCTCTGGGATGACAAATTCAATTTCTGGTACAAAAGTACTTTCTGAATTCTAGGGAACCCCATTTCTTTGGTACACACACATATCATTTCACACTGTAGGATATCTATCAGTAGACTAGAATCTTGGAGACACTAGTGTCCTTACTAAGTATGGGCTCTTCTAAAATCATTTTTCAATGTGGGGTTCGTTCTGGTTATCATTACTTGGAATAATGAATGAAACTTTAAACACACAGTTCTAATATTAAATAGGAATGCTAGGGGTCAGATTCTGATAAAAACAGGAAGTCAGGCCTTTGCTCACATGCTCTCTCTCTCTCTCGCTCTCTCTCTCTCTCTCTCTCTCTCTCTCTCTCTCACACACACACACACACACACACACACACACACACACACACACACAGAGTTTATGACAGGACTATAGAGTCCAAAAGTCTCCAATGGTTTCAGTACCCTTACGAGGCTGGGCAGACTGATCAGATGTGTAGTACCATGTACTGTTGAACTAGTCTCTAAAATAGGCACTCCCACCTACTCACCATGCTGCTTCAGAGAACACGCTTTGGGAAAACTCACAGAATGAAAATAACACGTCCAGAACACATCAGATTCTACCCTATACATTAAAATTTTCTTGGAGAACTAAATCATAACCCAATATGCCCATATGAAAACATACACTAAAATAAACTTTACTATCCTTGGTCTCTGATGTTTTTATAGGCCTTATAAACCCAACATTGGGAAAATTTTAGTTCCATTTTTTCCCTAAGATGGTAAGATTCGATGCCTCCTTATTCCCTCATGCAGTTGATTATGATGAGTTCATCTCACCAGAAGAGCATAACAATCATCTGGTCAGGACCAGGACTTTCAGGACCCTGCGCGAACTTTCTTGGGACTGCCATTCTCATCTTTTCCTCAAAGCCAACTGCTGTTCCAATCTCAGGATTACAGAATGACCCACTGGTGGTATGAGAATCTTAAAATTTTTTTTAGAAATTATATTTGACTGAATTTGCTTCACTATTTCCTTATTTCACATGACCTAGCAGCAATATACGGAACCCGGTGGGCTTGACAGAAAATATTCTTGCTTTCTCAGTGACATGAAGGCAATTTGCTGGCTAAGAGAAATTCCAGAAATCGTGTAGCCACCTTACTACACAGGTGCTATGTGGGTATGCAACACAAGTGACTCAACATTCTGTAGTCTTGTAAGAACACTCAAAGCTCTGTGCTGGCTTAAACTCAAATAGATACTGGTTAATGAGAAGTACTGTATCTGGTTAATGAGAAGTACACTACACAACAGGTTCAAAGCAAGACAGGTCAAGAGATCTACAAAAGCCACAAACAGTCTTTTATGTGCCTATTTCATGAGAAGATTTTAGAAGTATAGGAGATAATAAGCATATGAGGGCTTTGATTTCCCTATCAGCAGTGCAATGCTAATTCATTTTTTCCTATAATGACATAGATTTCTCAGCAGCAGTTGAGCCAACGAATAACAATTAAATCCTCTAATCCCCTAGAAAACAATTAAAATGCCAAGATCCTAGCAATACAAGACACATCTAATTTGATTTCCCAAACTTTGTTGGAATTCAAGAAAGTAAAGATTTTCCTTTCATGCTTTGCTGAGATGCTAGTGTGAGCTGCTTGTCCCTTTCCCCATTTTATACCTGATTTTCACCTTAATCCTCAGTCCCTCTTATACTGAACACTCTTCCCACAAAATCTCAGCTGTCAGATCAAGATCTCAAACCCAGGTATCTTCCCTAATCATTACTTTTTATTTGTAACTGACTTGTAAATATTTCTACATGGGGCTGTTTTAGTCTGTTTGCTCATTCATTCATTCATGTATCCATTTATTCAAAAAATATTATAGGGGCCCCTGAGTGGCTCAGTCAGTTAGGCGGCCGACTTCGGCTCAGGTCATGATCTCTCGGTCCGTGAGTTCGAGCCCCGCGTCGGGCTCTGGGCTGACAGCTCAGAGCCTGGAGCCTGTTTCAAATTCTGTGTCTCCCTCTCTCTGACCCTCCCCTGTTCATGCTCCGTCTCTCCCTGTCTCAAAAATAAATAAAACGTTAAAAAAAAATTTAAAAAAATATTATAAAGTGCCTTCTGAGAAACAAAGTCAGGAAAACCAGTTTCCCTTACCTCAAGGTGGGAATGGCAATCAACCACTGCCCTATGTGCTGTGAGAAAGGCAAGCCTGGTATACTACACTAAGGTGCCCAGAAGCAGAATGTATCAGATGGGGACATCAAAGACTCCACCTGAGGAATGGTATTTGAATTGAGTAGCAGAGGGCAATGTAGGCAGACAGAGTGCCATGTTGGAAGTCACAGCGATATAAAACCGCAGCCTGGTCTGTTCAGGAAAGAGCAATTTGTCCCATGAGGCCAGAGAAGGCAAAGGTGAGACCATGAAGAAAGGACTTTGGGTGCCCTAAGGAGCCTAAACATTATCTTAAATGTTATAGGGAGCCACCTGAAGGACTTTAACCAGGAAAGGATACGAGCAGATTGCTAACACAGTGTGTCCAAAACCTTACACCTGAAATCCCCTCACCCAGTTCTCGCCAGTGGCATCAAATCTCCACAAAGTCAGACTCTTTCTCACTGTTCTCACACGGAATCTTTTAAGTTCTGGGTCCCAATTAACTGCTGAATCCAATCCTTCTGCCATATCATCTTCTCCTGCTGCCATAAGTAAAACCTATATCACATCTTTCCTGGACAAATGCAACAGTCTTTGGTGGCAAACACTGTGGACCAGCTCTCAAAAAGCCGTTAGCCCTTTCTCCCTTTCTATCTCCAACTGTAGAGGCTGAAAGCTCACCTAGATGGTCACTCTTATGGCTAAGGGTGGTCACATGACTCGGCTTTGGCCAACACAATGTAAGACATGTAATGGGGACCTTCTACGAAAGATTTTCTTTAATGATAAAAGGAGATAGCCGTAGCCGAGTAGCTGCCATCCTACTTCCTGTCTGAATTTGATAATGATGCTGAGAGCTCTGGCCAATCTGCTGAGGATAATGGAGAGAAAAGACAGAAATTCCTAGATCATGGATGACCTCCTTGAACTATTTTTTTAAAGTGTTTATTTATTTTTCAGAGAGACAGAGACAGAGCATGAGCAGGGGAAGGGCAGAGAGAGAGGGAGACACAGAATATGAAGCAGGCTCCAGGCTCCGAGCTGTCAGCACAGAGCCCGACACGGGGCTGAAACTTGAGTTGTGAGATCACGACCTGAGCCGAAGTTGGATGTTTAACAGACTGAGCCACCCAGGCGCCCCATCTCCTTGAACTATTAAATCAGCACTAGAATCGCCCACCTCCAGACCCCTTGTTACAAAATTACGTGTCCATTTGGCACAAGCCATTGTTGGTCTGGCCTTTTGCATCCAAACAGATCTTAACTGACACATCTCCTCAACTGGGGAATCTGTTTCCAATCTTTCCTTATGGTACCCCTTACCTACATTACAATTATCCTCCACATCCCATCTGATCACATAATTTCTAGCCTGAAAGTTTCCAAAGTCTCTGACCAAATGTCAGTGTTCAAGCTCCTCACCCACCCAAGTTTCTATTGTCTTGACATATTGAACATCCTGCTAATCCGTAAGTGCACCGTACTGCTTCAGGTCTCTCACCCTTTGCATTTGCTCTACTCCCTGCCTGGAATGCTTTCCTACTCCACTCCTCACCTGAAGGCTCCACAGGCAGAGTCGTCACATTTTCCCCTGTGCCTGATAGTTGTGATAGACTATAGAACTGTATAGATATTAGTATATATTATTGTATACTAATTGTATATATATATTAGTATATATACAATTCTGTAGTAAACAATTATAAAATAATTATATAGTAAACAATATATTATATATTTCTATATACAATTATATGTAATTGTAGACTATATATTTTTTTCCAATTCTCTTGGAAGGAGGAATACGCCTTCACCCTTTCAAACTTGACTTGCTTTGACCAATGAAATCAAGGCAGAAATTTTAAGAGCTGAGGTACGGTTGCTATGCCTTTTCTTCCCCGCCTCTGCAACGTGGAAACAGGTATAGAGGCGCTTTTAGCCAGCCTGGGTCTCTGAGCACAGCTCCCTTAGTGACCTACGGTGCATACACAGTATGTGCTGAGACAGAAACCTTGCTGTTTTGAGCCAGCCAGTGTGGACAAACGTTTTCTTCCTTCCTTCCTTCCTTCCTTCCTTCCTTCCTTCCTTCCTTCCTTCCTTCCTCCCTCCCTCCCTCCCTCCCTTCCTTCCTTTCTTCCTTCTTTTCGTTGTTTCTTTTTTTTTGGTAGCTATATTGGATTATAGCTATTAATTTATATATTTTATATATTTTATAAGGTTATTAATTTATTTGTTTTAAGTAATCCCTCCACCCAACGTGGGACTCACACTCACGACCCTGAGATCAAGAGGGGTATGCTTTTCCAACTGAGCCAGCCAGGCGCCCCAAGGACACACTTTTCCTGTAAAGGACCAGATAACACATACTTAAGGCTTTAAGAGCCACACATGGTCTTGGTCACAAGTTCTTTGGTTTTTCAACAGCCATCTAAAAATATAAAAACCATCATTAGCTCACAGGACATACAAAACCAGGCCACAGGTGGATTTGTCACACAGCCAGTGGCTTGCCATTGTTTTAAGCTGCTGAGACTTGCAGGTCAGCTTGTTACTGCAGCATAATATGACCTATCCCAACCAATATACTACTATTCTGCATAGACAGCTTTCTGGTCTTTATCACCCTGTGATGCAACTATGAGCTCCACAAAGATAGTAACTACGTCTGCCATGCTTCTCTTGTTCACAGCCAGATGCGGCAGCTCAGGAGTTAACTGCTGAATGAAGAACTCAACGTCTCTCCCATAAGACTGTGAGTTCAAGGAACAGAGGACACGGCTTTCATCTAACATCCACCCCGACATGCCTGGCATATGATGGCATTTGATAAGCGCTCGAGTCGTTGATAAATGTTCCACTGAATCAAGTGTTTTTTTTGTTGTTGTCATTACAGTAGCAACAACCAAATATCATTTGGGAAACATGGGGAAATGTGCACAGCCCTTTTGGTTGTGGGATGAACATGTGACCTCTTGAGTCATGCACTAAAGCCCATGTATAAAATCTATTAGCATAGTTGACTGAGTTTTATTTCTTCCTTTTTTCTTTTCTTTTCTTTTCTTTTCTTTTTTTTTTTTAATTTGGACTCAGGGAAGAAAATGGGAGCATTAGGGGCTTACACTAAAATGTGAGTATTTGAAAAGGTCAAGAAAAGGTGGGTCTACAAGCCAGTTCACTCCCAGAAGATCCCCTCCTTCTGAGCCATTCTATGATGGTACAGTATGGGTTTTACTTGACAAGTGGCAGCACTTAGGGCCGACCTTGACTATGCTTTGCCCCGCGTGCCACTGAGGCAGGTCTGTTCCCTCATATGGCATCCGAAGGTTGCAAATAAATGCAGAGGCAAGAACTGGGCATGTTTCACAGGACAAGTCATTAAAATATAGTCTTTTAAATGGAAATATATTTAGACATTAAAATTAGACAACATTTGTAAAACCACACATAGCTAAATATTAGTATAATAAGAGAAAGTTAATACTTTCTTCTCTGCTGCCTTATGAAGGCAAATTCCCAGCTAGTGTGCTTACTACAAATAATTGCACACCAACCTCAATCTTAAAACAGCTAATTCATCTACATTAAGAAAAAGAGAGAGGTTCCTGGGTGGTTCAGTTGGTTAAGCGTCCAACTTTCGCCCAGGTCATGATCTCGAGCCCCGCGTCAGGATCTGTGCTGATAGCTCAGAGCCTGGAGCCTATTCAGATTCTGTGTCTACCTCTGTCTCAGTCCCTCCCCCACTCACCCCTGTCTATGTTTCTCTTTCTTTCCCTCTCAAAAACTAAACATTAAAAAAATTTTTTTTAAAGAATTTTTTTAAAAAATTCTTTAAAAATTTTTAAAATTTTTTAAAAAAGAAAAAGAGAGTAATTTTATCTTTTCTAAAGATTTTCTTCTGCTTATATTTTCAATATATTTTGTCTCATGCATCTTAAACATCTCTTGCCAATTCTGTGTTTTCCTGGGAGTAAATAAGCCTTCTAGCACAAGAAAAGAGAAACGTAAAATATTCCAAGGCTGCCCCTTTGTGGTGACATACTTTCACACATACCACAGCCTATTTTTATAGGCTTTATGAATTGCAGCTTTATTTCAACCTCCCAAAATATGGGCATCTTCTACATTTGGTTTCAAATTAATGCTATACATTTTTTTTTTAATCTTTATCTTTGAGAAAGAGAGAGAGAGGAGAGACAGAGTGTGAGTCGGGGAGGGGCAGAGAGAGAGAGGGAGACACAGAATCTGAAGCAGGCTCCAGGCTCTGGGCTGAGCTGTCAGCACAGAGCCCGATGCGGGGTTCGAACTCACAGAGTGTGAGATCATCATGAGCTGAGCTGAAGTCAGCCGCTTAACTGACGGAGCCACTCAGGCACTCAGTCTGGTGGTATTATAAGTAAGTAAATAAGTAATGCCTTCAAATTTGGAAGGAAAATGACTTCCATCTGAGAATACTACACCCACCAAACTACCAAGAGTACAAGGGTCCCATAAAAATATTTGTGAATGCAAGCATCCAAAAATTATAAAATCCCAAACATTCTTTTTTTTAGGAAAGTACTGGAAGATACACTTCAGCAGAACAGGAGTGATGAATCTCTAAATTCTACACCTGAAACTAATATTACACTGTATGTTAGCTAACTGGAATTTAAATAAAAATTTGAAAAAGAAAAAATAAATAAATACAAAGCAAGGGAAAAACACAGGATATAAGAGAGACTCCAATTAGAAAAGGAACAAATGTAAGTTTCAGGACAATGGCCGTGCAGCAGACCTAAATTCAAATCCAATCTACATTTGCACCCAATCTATAGGAATTGGGTGTCCAAGAAAACAGAGTTAAAAGTAACTGCCCTGTGTGACCACATGAAAATAGTACAGAGAGGGCTTTTATAATCCTTTTAGAAGACGTGGGAAGAAGAAATAATAGGTATGTAGAAAAAGAAAACAAACAAAAAAGAAGACGATTATTAACTCCAAGAAAAACAAAAAAGGTCTATGAGAAAGGAAAGGTGATCAACACTGAACAATAATTGTACAGTAATAATAATGTCAACACTGAATATTGACTTAACGCCAAATTGTGCAATAACTATATTGGAAGGATAGATCAGGAAAAAAAGGAAATAAGAAAACTAAATCTTCAACTATCACAATAGAAAATCAAATGTCAGAAGAAGCTAAAGAGAATTAAAAGTGATCATTTTAGGAAAGCAGAACTGGGGATTGCAAAAAAAGGTGTTTCTTTATAGAATTTTTAGCACTTCTATTTTTATTTTTTAGCACTATTTTATTTTGTCAAGTATTTTGATGTGCAGTACTGATTACAGAAAATAAATATAAAAATTAATAAGTTAAGTTTAGATAGAAAATCAAGCTACAATAAAAGAGTAACCTCGGGGCGCCTGGGTGGCTCAGTCAATTAAGCGTCCGACTTCGGCTCAGGTCATGATTTCATGGTTCGTGAGTTCGAGCCCCGCATCGGGCCCTGTGCTGACAGCACAGAGCCTGGAGCCTGCTTGGGATTCTGTGTCTCCCTCTCTCTCTCTGCTCATCCCCTACTCATGCTCTGTCTCTCTCTCTCAAATATAAATAAAAATTTTTAAAATGAAAAAAAAAAAAAGAGTAACCTCAACATCTTTAAATGTAACCAAAGGAAATAATTGCAGCTGATCTTAGTAAGAAAATAAAGTGCAGCATTGGCCAATACTCAGAAACATGGCCTGAATAGCCATCAGAGACACCATATACCAACACAGAACAAATCTGTTCAATCCTATTTAATAACATATAGATATAATAAATTTGATTTTTAATAATTCTCATTAACTTATAAATTAAAATAGCTATATGCTTACAAATAGGTAAAATTATTAAAGAAACACAAGGCTAATTTAGAAATAGAAAAAAAGTAAAAGCTCATAAGTTTTTAAGATAAGTAAATATTTTATATTGAAATTATAATTAATTTCAAATGATTAAGCAAATGTGTGTCCAAGATGAAGATTCACAATTCTTTGGTCTCATTTTATATTTCACAAAGTACTGGCTTGGAAATATTTCCAAGTAACTTTGCATTGGAAGTTATCTATAGAGTTTCTGTTTGGGGCTGCTTTTTATATTTTAAACTAAGATATGATGCTCTACTATAAAAATCTGGACAATAGATCTAAGTATTGTTACTGGAGACACATGGTTACGGTAAAAGTGTACATTTGGAATTGACCTTATGAGGAATTAGATTCTTCTAAAACTAAGAGAATCAGCTTTAAAATGCTATAATGTGTCTCTCACATCAATAACATTCAGGGAAGTGATCTCCAGAGCTGAGTGCCTAAGGCAACCCATTGGAGGGCCCCCCCCAAAATATTGAAATCTGTGATTTTTTAGTGCACCCCTTTATATTTTATTTGTAGACTTATATACATTATGTCAAATAATTGTACAGTGCTATGTGTATAGAATTTATAAGTGAGCATATTACACTTTGGCAGTGTATTACAAAAAAATGTTTTACCGATGGAATGTCATGAGCAAAAAGTATTCAGAGACCACTGATTTAGACATGTGTAGCCCTACTTAGAGTTGGTGAACGATTCATAGTCTATGAGAGGAACACAACTATTCACGACTGAAAAGCAGGAGAAAGCTGATGGATCAGTCAGGCTGAAAAGTGACTTTTAAGCTACGATTGAGAATTATACAGTTGTGGAGATAATTATACAATTTTATCTAACATTAGACCTACCTGCTTCAGTTGAAACTATTTTGATAAAAACTGATGCTGAAATATACAAATGTCTCGAATTTTCACAGCCTTTGATATGTACACTTGTCACCCATTTAGCACAGTCTCCGTTAAGAGTTCAAAACAATGCACTCACATGAAGTAGAGAAAAAACCTAGAAACCACTGAATTGGGAAGTAAATCCTGAAGCATCCTACCAGTACTTTATTCTCTCACATGGGAAAAATGCAACTCAATCAAGAACTACACCGGTGACGTCCAGTTTAGTAGCCCCTCGTCACATAGGAATGTTTGCCTCAATGAAAACTTAATAGAATTTAAGATTCACATCTTCAGTCACACGAGCCACATTTCAAATGCCCCAAAGCCCCACACTGCACAGTGCAGATACAGAACATTCCCTTAAGTCCAGAAACTTCTATCGAACAACTCTGTTCTTGAATCATATTCAGGAGTTCTTAAAAACTTTGAAGATTCTTATACTTACTCACTGTTACTTTGTCCTTATCCCCCAACATAATGTTGTTTGGCGTTAGATCTCTGTGGACAATCCTCTTTTCCTTGTGTAAGTACCGAAGAGCTAAGCACAGCTTGAAGCAGCAAATAAAAAACAAATTTTATTTCCCCAAATACACACGTAACCGCTGATGATTACTACACACATCTCTAAGAAATCAGCTCAGAAATTCGCTGTTGTTTTAAAAAAGTAATGAAAATGAAAGTGTACCTGTATAAATATTTTCCATAGTCTTTCTTCAATAAAATGATGCTGTTTTTCCTTCAAAGAACTGAAATGCTCTCCAAGAGGGGCCCCTTCTATCAGCTCCATAACTATATACAACCTATCATCTATGAGAAAACAAGGGAAATACAACAGAAATTTAAATTCAGTATATTTAGAAAAATGCATATGAATTAGAATCTGAGCTTCCCAGTGTGTATGCAGGGCACGGCACTGAAGGAATTAGAGAGGGGCTAAGATCCACTCAGCCCTGGGGGCGATGGGGGTGAGGGGCTCTCCAGGCAGCTAGAGCCCAGCGACAGTCTCTTCCGGCTACAGGCTACCTCCCAGCATAAGTTTACGCTGGCAAAAATGATCATTTTCGACACACACCAAGATGTGGAATGACTGGGAGGTGCTAAAGAGAACGAGTAAATGATGCCAAGCCCAGGAGCCTTTCCTGAAGAACGTTCCTCTCAGTAGTTTAAAATTTTACCCTTAAATCATGTCAGACATTCAGAAAATTGTATTTTTGAAGCGGACTGTTGCCTAGCCTCATTGATGTACCTGACAGAATTTCGCACTGGAATCGTGCCACGGTCTTGCAATGACACAGCTGAAAACACAACCCATGATGGAAATTTCTGTGATGCCCCCTCTAGAGCAGAGAGAGAGCTGGACTGCCAGGGGTTTTATCTTAGGGCGACTGGGAACCTCGTAACAGTGCTCATCTCCTTACCTTGGGTGCCAAGAAACAAAGTAAATTCTACTTTCTCCTCCAAAACCGATATGAAACTATTAACAATGTAGTGATATGCGTAATCTGTGGTGTTTTGGATACATATAAAATATGTAGGTACACAATATTTACAGAAATGAAATCGCACGATACATGTGCCACCACTTAATACTTTTTCATTCAACAGCCCGACATATCTGTGCACACAGATCCGTGCCTTCTTTCTGCTGCCTTCATAGTATTCCACAACACAGAGGGATCATCGTTTACTCTCCTAGAGGTAGACATTTGTATTGTTTTCCATTCTTCATTATCCCAAGAAGCACTCAGTGTATGTACTCATCTTACCCCTAGCATAACTTTTCCTCTCTTCTATTAATTGACTTTCTTTTTTTATTGAAGTATAATTAACGTACAAGGTTGTATTAGTTCTGAGTGTGCCGTGTCTATACATTACTCGGGGTACTCTGAATTCCCTTCCCCCGTCTCACCCATCCCCCATCCCTTAGCTTCATTTTTAATTTGCTACCTTTTAGTTCCTTTTCTCACAATTCCCTAATCTCTTTGATCATATTTTAGGTATTTTTAAGCCACTTCCAATTCTTTTCGGAAGATGTCAGGTTGTAAAAGTTGTATTTTTTTTTCTAATTTAAGATAAGTTGTGTCACTTCAGTAGTTCAAGTCAGAAGCCAATCTTGACCTCTAATGGGATGTGTGCTAAATTGTAAGAAATGACTCTAATATCAAGAATTCTATTATCAGGGGGCCAGGATTTACTGGACAGTTTCAGCACTGCGTTCCTTTGACTCATCCAGGGGGAGGGAGATGGACAAAATCATAAAATGCCACAGTACACGATAGGTTTGCATAATAATAGCACTTACAAAGAGGCAATGAGGAAGTCCCAACCACTGCTTTGTACATCCTTCCTCCAAATGATTTACTTTTAAACCTCATATGCGATGCACATCATCAAGGTTTATCAGTACTTTCATTGTTTCAGTCAAAGGTCCTGCATTGTTTTAAACCTGTAAGTGAATTTGGCTTTACCTCAACCTTTCGCACCGATGACCTGCCTGCAGAATCAGTCAGGGATCCATTGCCACCTTGTGGCCATTATCGGAACTTCAAGTAAAAGAAATCTCAAAAGACGTAGCCCCTCTGAATTTATTTGGGGGCGTGAAAAATGTCATCTAAGCCAACAAAACAATTTTTCATCTTGTCTTGAATAAGCCATGATTCTTAAGTTCTCTCATTGTTCTTAAGCTTCTTAAGCTTCTCTCATTTTTTTAAACGTTTATTTATTTTTGAGCGAGACAGAGACAGAAACAGAGACAGAGAATCCCAAGCAAGCTCCGCACTGTCAGCACAGAGATGGATGTGGGGCTGGAACTCATGAACTGTGAGGTGGTGACCCGAGGCCGAGATCTTGACCTAGGCCAAAATCAAGGGTGGGACACTTAACCGACTGAGTCACCCAGAGGCACCCCCTACTTTGCTTCTCACCTGATCCTACTAAGGTTTTGTGTGTGTGAGAGAGAAAATAGCCCAAATAACTGTTTGCTTTGTTCATGTGGTGTCTTTCAGGCAGGAGTCTAAGTCCTTTATAGCTGTATCTTTAGGTCATTGATTATACCACTGTTTCACTGATGAAGAAAGAGATGCACAAGGTCTTCCACAAATTGAGAAAATAGTTAAAAAAAAGAATTGATTAAGCTTATTTTGTGACATTCTAGTGGAAAAGTATATAATATAGAAACTTTTCCTTAATTAGAAATATCATGAAGTGCTCCTGGGGGACTCAGTCAGTTAAGTGTCTAACTGCAGCTCAGGTCATGATCTTGTGGTTTGTGAGTTCGAGCCCCACATCGGGCTCTGTGCTGACAGCTGGGAGCCTGGAGCCTGCTTTGGATTCTGTGTCTCCTTCTCTCTCTGCCCCTCCCCCACTCAAGCTCTGTCTCTCTCTCTCTGTCTCTCAAAAAAATAAACATAAAATATACACATATATATATACATATATATATGTGTGTATACACACACACACACACACACACACACACACACACACACCTACACATGTATCATGAAAACTCATACTTACTTTCCAGAAATGTTTTGTAATAGCGTACAACATTGGGATGATAGAGCTAGAAGAAAATAAATAACAAACATTACATTACTTCAATATATAAACTTGTTTTCACAATTTAGTTGGACTTCATATTTAAAAACAACAAGAAAATTACTGTATTTACATTTATCTATAAAATTAAGCATTTTAAGATATCATCTAACTGAGATTTGAGATTTTTTGGGATTCTTTTTCTTTGCTACCTACAAAACTAATCTGAAAATAGCCATCTCCCATTAGAGCCTTTTATCAAATAAAAAAAACTGATGGTGTTTTATCACCTAATTTAACATTTTAGGTAAATTTTAGAACTCAAAGTAACCTGAAGAATTCATTTAGCTCTCCCCATCCCAACACCACGCACACACTGCATTGAGAAGAAACAGAAATGAAGGAATTTGTGTTGAATATGTATACCATTGTTCCTTACCACTCCTTACCACTTAAATATTTATATATACTGTTTGTTTCTATTTACATTTTGTGTCTTTCTATGCTCTCCAAACTGGTTAGTATGAAACTGAAATAATCTAAGACTTACTAACTCCATTTAAATGATAATAGTTGGCAAGGACACCCTTCTTGGCCAAAATTTGGTGTCTTTCTATGCTCTCCAAACTGGTTAGTATGAAACTGGAATAATCTAAGACTTACTAACTCCATTTAAATGATAGTAGTTGGCAAGGACACCCTTCTTGGCCAAAATTTGGTCAGGTTTCTCTAAGCCCTCTTCTTGACTAGGCCTCATTCTTGCCCTGCTTTGTTTCGTCAAGAATCCTGCCAAGTCAGGTTAGCAAGAATCTCCCCACTCCTGATATCCAATCAAGTTCCTCATCACCCCATCTTTGATAGCTTAGGGAGTTCTTTTGAGTAATTTTCCATCTATTCACCCCCCTCACCTGGCCTGTTGGTTGTAAATACTAGCTATTGCTGTTGTATTTGGAGTTGAGCTCAATCTCTCTCCCCTGCTGCCATAGTTTGACTTCTATCTCAATAGTCTTGAGTGAAGTCTTCCTGGCCACTTTCAAGAAGCTTTCAGTGCAATTTCTCTCTTGTTATTGTAATGTTTATTTATGTATTCTGAGAGAGAAAGTGTGCAGGGGAGGGGCAGAGAGAGAGGGAGAGAAAGAATCCCAAGCAGGCTCCACAGTGTCAGCTCAGAGCCCGATGTGGGGCTCGACCCCACAACAGTGAGATCATGACCCGAGCCAAAATAAAGAGTTGGTTGTTAAACCAACCGAGCCACCCAGATGCCCCTACAATTTCTCTCTGATGTAGGTTTACCTCAGGATATCACATGAAAATTCTGCTTTTTCGAAACTTTCATTTTCTACAAGTATGCTAAAATGTTTATAGTTGCTTTTTTATAATTTAAGTGTCTAGGCAAACTGAAATTTCTTTTATCTCAGAATTGTTGACATTTCATTTCATTTCACTTACAAATGGCTTGCGTTTCTTTTTTTTTTTTTTTAATTTTT
Source organism: Felis catus (assembly GCF_018350175.1). Taxonomy (NCBI): domain Eukaryota; kingdom Metazoa; phylum Chordata; class Mammalia; order Carnivora; family Felidae; genus Felis; species Felis catus. Next base: position 143,180,629 of record NC_058376.1, read on the forward strand.
TTTTTCAACGTTTATTTATTTTTGGGACAGAGAGAGACAGAGCATGAACGGGGGAGAGGCAGAGAGAAAGGGAGACACAGAATCGGAAACAGACTCCAGGCTCCGAGCCATCAGCCCAGAGCCTGACGCGGGGCTCGAACTCGCGGACCGCGAGATCGTGACCTGGTTGAAGTCGGACGCTTAACCGACTGCGCCACCCCGGCGCCCCATGGCTTACGTTTCTTTTTGGTCTTTCTTCTTGCTTTTTTGAAGTGGAATCTCGTAACTGTCCACCAAACTCCTACCCGCCCAATCCTCCAATGCAATTGAGTTCTAGTGGAACATGGCTTCCCACGAGATTGTATCTCTCAGCCTCTCCTGTAGCCATGAGAGGGACTATCACTAAGTTCGCACCAAGGGTATGTAAGGGGAAACGTGTGCTCCTGGGTCTGAGTCCTAAAGGTTGGGAATGCCCCGACCCTCACACTCTTCCTCTTCCCTCTTTGGATGTGAATATGCCTGTGGTAGTTTCAACCCTACAGATGAAGACAATGAATGCCCTAGGAGGCAGCAGCACAGTAAGAGAGGAAGGGCCAACATCCCCCAGATGACTGCGTGGAACGGAGAACATTCCCAACCTGGTCCACTCACTCTGGATTGTTACATCAAAAAGAAATAGCCCGTTGCATCTTGAGACCTCTCGTTTAAGCCAATGTATTGTGGAGCCTCTTTCTTACTGCAGCTTAGTCTTAATCTTAAAAAATATACTCTCCTTCTCTAGTTCCATTTCTGTCACTTCTGTCTGCTATCCCCTCTTCCTTTTAGGACTCAGGGTTATTTACTATCCTTTCCATTGGTTCAGTCCTCTGGTAAGCGTGCAACTGTACAATTTTGAGTTATCTCAAAGTCCAAACACGTGCCTCTTAAATGTCCCCGCCCAGACATTTTCTTTTCTTAGGAAGTGTGCTAAAACAACATCTGCCTCATCAACTCTCCAGTGGCCAGCAGATTTTAAACAATAAGGGGCCAGGTAAGCAAAAGAGTCATATTCTGGACCCTAGCTCACTGGCCGGGGCTGTATCCAGATCGGAGTTCAAATGACGATACTAAATCAGCTTACAGCACAAGCCACGCTCCAGCCTTGTGCTAGAGTGAGAGAGCACACTGTCAAAGGTGAAGGTGCCCTCAACACGAGCAAACACTGGCTTCTTAAAATCCAGTCTGTTAATGATAGTATTTACTGTAATTTGTGAACTGGAGAAGAACTACAGATTTCAGTGAATAAAGATCATATATATTTAATGATCTTTAAGTCCCAGCACAGACACTATACAAATTTAACTCATGGAGAACACAACGCAGTGAAGCTGGTGGTTCTCCACAGGAGTTATAAATGAACAGTATCCACGATGAATGTATAAATAAGGAAAGCTGAAAAAGAAACCCATGTATTCTTGGATCACAAAATCCAACCTCACTTCTCTTCTGACATGTTTATTCTTTCTCCCCAAACACACCTTCATAATGATAGTTAATTGAGTTGTTACATTATGTCAGAATATTCAACTCATACCAATAAATAATAACCCATCTTGGAAATCTACTTTTAGATTTAATAAGCTGTATTTGAAGAATGTTAACAGCTTGATTCCACTTGACAAAAGTCAGGGAACTGTTAGTCATATGCTTATGCATGTAACTAAGTAACCAAATATTCTCTACTCTAATGAGAAGGAAACGGATATGCTTGCAATTTAAAAAAAGAAGGATGTTTCATATATGAGGCATTCTCTTGTAAACTCAGTCATTCTGCACCCCAAACCTTGATATAAACTCCAGAAAGTCTTTCTGTGGTTCAATGTCAAGCCTCAGGAAAAAAATCTAACTAAAATGTTACCACTTCAATGCCAATTATTTTAAACAGAACCAGTTCTTAAATAGCATGGACAAGAATAGCACAAGAACTCTACTGATGACATTTAGGTAAGGTACATATCTTCATAAACAAGAAAAGCACTTACCTGCTCTTTAATTATGGTTAATTCAGAAACAATATTCTTTACACTGCTGTCTCGATCTTTTTTATCCTTTCCAAATGCTGGGTTATGTAAATTGACCTCTTTCATTGCCAAAAGATTTTGACCACTACGCTTTCTAACCTAAAATAAGACCAAAAAATAAAATAAAATAAAATAAAATAAAATAAAATAAAATAAAATAAAATAAAACAAAATAAAAATAATAATAAAGTGGGGGTACAAAGAGGGGGAAAAGAGATAGATTAATAAGTCACATGATTCAACCAAGGAATCTAAATAATCTAAATAAGCAACAGAACTTTTACAATTTTATTTGTATGTACCCTAAACTCAGTTCAAAAACGTGGTTCTCTCCTGGGCGGTCTGCACCATTCAGTAGGATTTTACCGGGAACCTATCGAAAACTCTGGTGTGAATTTAGAGAAAGTGTCATGCACTAGGACGAGCCATTTTTACTATTTTTTGGTGAGACATTAATAATGGCTCTTGTCTTCAAAGACCAGTGGCCAATTTCTAGAGCTGAGAGCTGTACTGAGATAATATCAGTACAGCTATCTGATGGGCAAAAATCTAATTTGCGTATCTATTTTCCAATAATGAGGGCGCCAATCCGGTTGCATGGGTGTGTGCAAGTGGGATATCTGGTTTGCTTGGGAAGGTCAGAGAAGTGTTCTCCAAGGGCAATGTCACCTTGTAAACACAGCCGAAAGCCCCACTTCCAAGATGATCCAGAACTGCATAGTTGCCTATGTATTTCAAAGGAGCTTTATTCTGATTAATGCTTTCGATATTTTCAGCAATTTGCTTCAGTTCATCATCCTAACCAAAAAAAAAAAAAAAAAAAAAAAAAAACATGGAAATGGGCACTATAATAATTTGCATACTGCCCACACAGCAGCCTGCCCAAGTATTTGAAACTCAGGACTTACCACTAACAAATTCAACTTGGATACCAATTCTTCATAAGCGCTGATATCACGAACATAATGTCCTATATCGATGAAGATCTCAAACAGGTCGGTGGGAAAAAGCCTACAGGGAAAATGCACACACATACACTTCATGTAGGTCTTGGTAACTGTTCCTCATTCCTTCCCTTTGGGAGCTAACCCATTCACAGATTCATTACATTAAGCAAATTTAACTTCCTTAGGATATCAACAAAGCGGGGCAAATAGTACTCACCAGCAAATCTCACAAAAATGAACTAGAACTACAGTTCTTAAGGGATAAGGAAAAGCCACCAGAGAGGAAAGTTTCTAGAGATACAACACTGTGCTTACAATTGACAATACTGGGCTGTACACTTGAAAATTTGTTAAGAGAGCAGATCTCACGTTATGATACAGGTTATACAAAGACCTTATTTGTGAGATATTTAGGGGTGCAGGCATTAAACATTTGGGGAAGGAATGTTTATGGGGTGTTTATGGAGTGCTGAACACTTACATAAATGCCATTTGATTCAGTCCTCATGTTAACCCTAGGAGGTAAATACTAACCCCATTGTTAAATGTTTCATGAAAATAAAATAAAAATACAGGTAAATGAAAAAAAAAAATGGAGAGATTTATGCATCCTTTCCAACGTACTGGTTTCAAGGGCTTAGTAAAATCTTTTAAGTCCACAAAAATGAAGGGTTTAGGGCCTTGAAATAAAAGGTTATAATAATTTTACTCACTTTTCTTCCCTCGAATTCAAGGATCATTTGTAAATAAAGTAACAACATAAAATGTTCCAACGCTTCTGAACAAAAGGCATTATATTAACGTAAGCTCTTATTTCTGTTCTGCCGTTTAACAATAGAATCCTAGTAAGAACTTGGGCCTATGATTTTGGCCAGCCTGCCCGATACAATGCCAGGCAGACCACACATGTAGGTGACTGTTTTCTTCCCAAGGGGGTGATGTTTCTGTCACGCTCACCAGCACAGCCTCCTGAGCCAAGAACACCCAGCCCTTTCCCCTTCAAATGAGCACCTACCCTATGAAAGACATCCAGACAAATACTTTTTCTATGGATTAAGAGCAAAGGATTAGACCAACTTTGGCATTTCTGAATGCATAAGAACAGGCATATATTTTGATGTCATCCATTTAAAATGTTAACTCAACAAGATACTAGCAAATCGAATGCAACAGCATATCAAAAGAATTATTCACCATGATCAAGTGGGATTCGTTCCTGGGCTGCGGGGCTGGTTCAACATTCGCAAATCAATCAATGTGATACATCACATTAATAAAAGAAAAGATAAGAACCATATGGTCCTGTCAACCGATACAGAAAAAGCATTTGACAAAATTCAGCATCCTTTTTTAATAAAAACCCTCAAGAAAGTCGGGATAGAAGGAACATATTTAAACATCATAAAAGCCATTTATGAAAAGCCCACAGATAATATCATCCTCAGTGAGGAAAAACTGAGAGCTTTTCCCCTGAGATCAGGAACACGACAGGGATGTCCACTCTCACCGCTGTTGTTTAACATAGTGTTGGAAGTTCTAGCATCAGAAATCAGACAACAAAAGGAAATCAAAGGCATCAAAATTGGCAAAGATGAAGTCAAGCTTTCACTTTTTGCAGATGACATGATATCATACATGGAAAACCCGACAGACTCCACCAAAAGTCTGCTAGAACTGATACATAATTCAACAAAGTTGCAGGATACAAAATCAATGTACAGAAATCGGTTGCATTCTTATACACTGATATTGAAGCAACAGAGACAAATAAACAAACTTATCCCATTCATAACTGCACCAAGAATCCTAAAATACCTAGGAATAAACCTAACCAAAGATGTAAAAGATCTGTATGCTGAAAACTATAGAAAGGAAATTGAAGAAGACACAAAGAAATGGAAAAACATTCCGTGCTCATGGAATAAATATTGTTAAAATGTCAATACTACCCAAAGCAATCTACACAATCAATGCAATCCCAATCAAAATTGCACCAGCATTCTTCTCGAAGCTAGAACAAGCAATCCTAAAATTTGTATGGAACCATAAAAGACTCTGAATAGCCAAAGTAATATTGAAGGAGAAGACCAAAGTGGGAGGCATCACAATCCCAGACTTTAGCCTCTACTACAAAGCTGTAATCATCAAGACAGCATGGTATTGGCACAAAAACAGACACATAGACCAATGGAATAGAATAGAAAACCCAGAACTAGACCCACAAACGTATGACCAACTAATCTTTGACAAAGCAGGAAAGAATATCCAAAGGAAAAAAGACAGTCTCTTTAACAAATGGTGCTGGGAGAACTGGACAGCAACATGCAGAAGGATGAAACTAGACCACTTTCTCACACCATTCACAAAAATAAACTCAAAATGGATAAAGGACCTCAATGTGAGACAGGAAACCATCAAAACCCTAGAGGAGAAAGCAGGAAAAAACCTCTCTGACCTCAGCCGCAGCAGTTTCTTACTTGACACATCTCCAAAGGCAAGGGAATTAAAAGCAAAAATGAACTATTGGGACCTCATGAAGATAAAAAGCTTCTGCACTGCAAAGGAAACAATCAACAAAACTAAAAGGCAACTGACAGAAAGGGAAAAGATATTTCCAAATGACGTATCAGATAAAGGGCTAATATCCAAAATCTATAAAGAACTCACCAAACTCCACACCCGAAAAACAAATAATCCAGTGAAGAAATGGCCAGAAAACATGAATAGACACTTCTCTAAAGAAGATATCCAGATGGCCAACAGGCACATGAAAAGATGCTCAACGTCGCTTCTCATCAGGAAAATACAAATCAAAACCACACTTAGATATCACCTCACGCCAGTCAGAGTGGCCAAAATGAACAAATCAGGAGACTATAGATGCTGGAGAGGATGTGGAGAAACGGGAACCCTCTCGCACTGTTGGTGGGAATACAAACTGGTGCAGCCGCTCTGGAAAACAGTGTAGAGGTTCCTCAAAAAATTAAAAATAGATGTACCCTATGACCCAGCAATAGCACTGCTAGGAATCTACCCAAGGGATACAGGAGTGCTGCTGCATAGGGGCACTTGTACCCCAATGTTTATAGGAGCACTTTCATCAATAGCCAAATTATGGAAAGAGCCTAAATGTCCATCAACTGATGAATGGATAAAGAAATTGTGGTTTATATACACAATGGAATACTACTTGGCAATGAGAAAGAATGAAATATGGCCCTTTGTAGCAACGTGGATGGAACTGGAGAGTGTCATGCTAAGTGAAATAAGTCATACAGAGAAAGACAGATACCATATGTTTTCACTCCTATGTGGATCCTGAGAAACTTAACAGAAGACCATGGAGGAGGAGAAGGAAAAAAAAAAAAAAGAGGTTAAAGAGGGAGGGAGCCAAAGCATAAGAGACTCTTAAAAACTGAGAACAAACTGAGGGTTGATGGGGGGTGGGAGGGAGGAGAAAGTGAGTGATGGGCATTGAGGAGGGCACCTGTTGGGATGAGCACTGGGTGTTGTATGGAAACCAATTTGACAATAATTTTCATATTAAAAAATAATAAAATAAAACATTAATGTCCCCCAAAAAAAAGAAAAAAGGAAAACTAAAACCCACAGCAGTCACAGTAATTAAGAAAAGTTGGATTGATAGAGTGATTGATTCCTTCTCTTTCTTCCGCATTTACTTCACTTTCAGTGTTAAGATATCACTAGGGTAATTCTGTCTTATCTCTGGATTCTAGAAAATCTGAAAACACATGTTCTACGTACTGACTCATTCCTCTCTTACTGTCTGCATCTAAATCAGGTGTGGGCAAACAGGTCGATCTCATGACCGCTGGTCACTTAAATTTCTCTAAGCTCATACCTTTTAAAGAGTGGTCTGTTTCTTTCCATACTGAATAGAAACCTCAAAGCTCTGAACGCGTAACACTGGAAAATAAAAGGATATGGGATTCTTAAATGGTAGCTCGACAAATGAAAACATTTCCAGGATAACATTATCATGAACTAAACATTACAGGGGCTTTACTGTGAGTGAGCGGCTGGCCTACATGGGAGCCAAAGTTTAGGACTGAAAATGAAATCCATCAATACCTGGGGTAAGTCTCATGCTTTAAGAAAGCATTTATGGTGTAGAACGCTATGACGCTGGCCTTGTTTCACTCAGGACTTGTCATTAATTCCTTTCTAGAAAGTACAAAATGAACAGAGACCAGAAATAAAATTCCTACTCTGAGAAAACCAAACATCCAAAGATTTTCAGGAGCTCAAGGTTTATTTTGTTTCTAGCCTGCTATGTATGCCTCGATATTTATATGGCTTCTATGAGAAAATAAACACTCGAAATGATGACATATAAAAATAGCCACAGGCACACTGGACTCAAACTTGACAAATTGGTCTCTTGAGTAAAGAGTCTTAAGCGTTCCCCAAATAGAACAATCTACAGTAACTCCCGAGAACACTCAGAAAGAGGCCTGTGAGACTTCACCAAAGAAAAATAAATGTCTAAATGTCTGACGGTGTGCAATGCCAAGAAAAAAACCACAGAGCCCCCGGCCTGCAGTTGGGCCTGTATAATAGGCCACCACTGGGGTGATCGAGGTCTGCTGAACTCGAACGTGGAATCCTTCATAAAATTAGTGGTCTGAATACAGAAGGGTGACAAATAAACTTGCCCAGAGAAGCCAGGCAGACAACACAATGATGTTAAAGAGCCTGGTGGAGGGCAGTGGAGGCAGTGAGAAAGGAGGACACAAATGTTCCTCAAAAACCATTTCAATTTGAAGTTTTAAAAACCCTCTCCTGGCTTAACAAAATGCATCTGCACGATGGGTTTGATTTAATCTGCTGTCCAACATCACGTCCACACGCCTGTGGTGCACCAAGGAAATTAAGTCCTGCTCCTGTCCGTCGTCACGGGTAGCTCTCTTCTGCCTGCCAGCCCACAGATACCACCAAGAATTCTCTGCTAGTCTTGACTGTCATTCTGGGTGGGAGCTCTTCAGTCAGAATGGGGGCAAACGTGGTGTCTTATGTCCTTTTCTAAATGGCATGGGGGGAATACGAGCTGCAAGTACTTTAAACCGGATTTTATCTTTCTGGTGCCTTCGAGGACACTGTCCCCTGACGCACACAGGACCCTGCAGTAACGTGCCCCCTTCTTACCCGCACGCGAGGCCTCATGCCCCTCCCCTGAGCACGCACCCCAGCCCCACCCAGCAGCCTAAGCACACTCTAAGCTGCCAGGCCCTCGCACTTTGCACACGGGGTTCCCTCTGTGCAGAATGCCTTTCCACCCTGTAGCAGATGCCATGGCTGCCCCACTCATATCTCCTTATTGACTTAGCAAGTCTCTTCTCATCCACCAAGATCCATTTCACAGGCCTTCCTTTGTAAAGGTGAAGTGTTACTGACTGTGGTCCATGCTTAAAGATGGAATATCGATTTCCTCTTACAATTTTCCGACATGTAAGCAAGTATTCCATATTTTGAAAAAATAGAACTTACTGATAAGCAAAGAAATACATAAATAAAATCACCTAATTCACCTCCCACCCCAGAGAAACTACTGTTAAGCCTTTTATATTGTTTTCACAGCATTGGTTTTCATGCCAGCCTCCCTCACCAGATATTTTTCCCTCACGGTCAGTACAGAGACCAGTGCTAAAAATTACAGATTGTACTATTAAAGTTTCCCCAGATTTCAGTAACTTGATATTAAAGAACAATGGACATGCTTATTACCTGTAACAGATTAGTTTTTGCTGCATTCTTTTGTTTGTTTGGTAAAATTAACTTTGCTATTGTATATATACCATTTTCCTGGAAGAATAAAAGAGCCATGTTATCAGTGACAGTGACAATGCCATAAAGAAACACAAGCACAAAGACGCAACTAAACAATCTCAAAAATTAATATTAGAGAAGAAATATTAGTATAATTTTGGAACTTTGTGTAAACTTATAGGGGAATATTAAATATGTCAACGTAGCACCAAACACTGGAGCCACAATCTTAAAATTTCAGCTGTCTTTAAAGTCATAAATAATAAAGCATGTCAATCTAAAGTAATTTAAATACTTCATTTTTTAATGTTTATTTATTTATTTTGAGAGAGAGAGGGATAGAGAGTGAGCAAGGGAGAGGCAGAGAAAGGGAGAGAGAGCATCCCAAGCAGGGTCCACACTGTTAGCATAGAGCCCAACACAGGGTTCAGTCCCATGAACCACGAGATCATGACCTGAGCCAAAACCAAGAGTTGGACGCTTAACCAACTGAGCCATCCAGGCTCCCCTTAAATATTTTAAAAACAAAGAATAGGGGATAAAAAGGCACACAGTAAAGGGATACAAATATCTTTATACTTTGCATTTTAAATATCTGATTATGAAATACAATTTCTCCCTTTATAGTTTGGTAGTTAAACAATACACATAGATAAATCATTGTAGAAAAGAAAATGGAAAAAATAAAAGAAACAAGAGTAATAGATTTAAAAAATGAAGGTTATGCATGAAAAGCCTGAAGTATAGAAAGTGATCCTTTTATACTCTAATACAAATATACACATGGCAGAATGAACAAAAAGTGCTAACTTTCTGCTACCTTTCGATTATCTATTAAATATTTAATTTACTGAACTCTGTTATATGGGGGCACTTACATTATAACTGTGAAGAGCTCTACCTGCCTTAATGCATTTGGTCTTTATAGCTATTCTGTGAATTTGTCTATAATTTCCCTGCTTTATATATGACAAAACCAACTATTAGAGAGGCCGAGTCATTTTTTTTCCAGTGGCCAAGCCACCAGGTAACGATATTAGGAACGGAACCTCAATGTGACCAAGTCCATATGCCCTGCTCCCCCGCGGCCTCCTGGTTTGCTGAGTTTCCCCTCGGGACTCTGAGCATCGGTGATCTGATCTCTTACTACCTCTCATGTATTTTGAAGATGAAGTCGGGTAGTGTATACTACTGTATATGTAGTGGACTGATTAATGAATCAAGCTTCGTGAAACTGGTTTCTGGGCAATAAACATTTTGTTGGCGTGTGTTTCAGTCACCTCTAGCTGAACAACCTGACGTACTCTTAGTTCAAGTGACCACCATCCTCAACTCATAGCGTCCTATATACCCAGAATTACAGCGGTTTAAAATAGCTTTTATTTAAAAAATAATTTTTTTAACGTTTGTTTATTTATTTATTTATTTATTTATTTATTTATTTTGGGACAGAGAGAGACAGAGCATGAACGGGGGAGGGGCAGAGAGAGAGGGAGACACAGAATCGGAAACAGGCTCCAGGCTCCGAGCCATCAGCCCAGAGCCTGACGCGGGGCTCGAACTCACGGACTGCGAGATCGTGACCTGGCTGAAGTCGGACGCTTAACCGACTGCGCCACCCAGGCGCCCCCGTTTATTTATTTTTGAGACAGAGAGAGACAGAGCATGAACGGGGGAGGGTCAGAGAGAGGGAGACACAGAATCTGAAACAGGCTCCAGGCTCCGAGCTGTCAGCACAGAGCCCCACACGGGGCTCGAACTCACGGACCGTGAGATCATGACCTGAGCCGAAGTCGGACGCTTAACCGACCGAGCCACCCAGGCGCCCCTAAAATAGCTTTTATAAAAAAGATAAAGAAAATGAAAAAGATCGCACACAACGTAGGGAATAAGCATGAGAGATGAAATACAGAGCAGTTCTTTCAAACCCAAGTGAGTTAAAGGAGGAAGGATAAGAATATAATGTGGAATTTTCGGGGCGCCTGGCTGGCTCCGTCGGCGGAGCGTGGGACTTGATCTCAGGGTTGTGAGTTTGAGCCCCACGATGGGTGTGGAGATGACTTAAAAACAAAATCTTAAAAAAGAAATAGTAAATACAAAATTAAAAGGAATCTAAAATGGAGTTCTAGAACTTAAATAAGACATATCAAAATACTTGAAAACCACAGCATGGGATCGCAAAAGCTGTGTTCTGGGGATACAGAGTTTGCCCTGAGGTGTGGTCCGCGAGTGGTGCGGGTGGGGTCTGCAGCCGGACCCTGGAGAGCAGCGTTCTCACCTGGACCACCTGATGGGCGTTGGTGTCGTTCAGCACCAGCTCGGTGAGCGCAGCACAGCAGGCTGGAAGGAAAACCACCAAATGATCGCGTCCGTCGTCACTGACTGCACCGGACACTGTTACTTCGATATTCTACCGCCGCGGGGAATTCTGTTAGCGGACTCACTCCTCAGAAAACAGTACCTTTCCCTCAGGCACGGCCCTGGGGGAAGGGCAGCTGACTTTCAGGGGTGCCTAACTCTGCTCTCCATGTAATTCATGTGCATGTACACGCCACAGCCGCCTTTTACTGAGCACTTACTGTGTACCAGGAGGCGGCTCCATTATGATCCCCAGTGCCCAGCGTGTGCCTGGCACATAGCAGGTGCTCAATAAATACCTCTACAATGGTTGACTAAATGAGAACTTTAAATACATTATCCAAATTAACCCTTATAATCCGAGTATGTACTATGATTACCGTTTTGATTGATGAGAAAACAGGCTCACAAAGATTGACAGACCAGGCCACAGAACTCGGTAATTGCCAGGGGCCAGAAGTCCAAGTGCGGTGTGTCAGATGTTAAATCCCACGCCCTGAGCACTACCCCTCCCGCCTCCTTATAGCCACCATGGCAGCCTTCCGAGACGTTCTGTACTGAACTGCTTCTTGTCTACCAAAAATATGCTGACCCTACAGCACCATTTATGCGACCCTCGTGCTAGCCCTGCACTGGGCGACAGGCATTCTGTATATCCTCGTATCATTCTACGATAACCCTCTAACACTGATATCATGGTGACCGCCACTCTTTCACATGAGCAAAACTGAAGTCTGCAGAGGTGAAGGCACCTGTCCAAGGCCACGTGGCCATCAAAGTGGGTCGAGCAAAAACTCAGACCCTACTTCTAAGCACTTATGTTTTTAACTTTAAAAACTTTTCCCTTTTATTGGAGTATAAAACAAGCTGTATGAAGTAGCTATATCTTAAGTGTACAGTCTGGTGAGATACTGCATATCTACATGCCTTGTAACTACTGCCGTTATGATGAATAAATAGGATAGGATACTTCCAGCTCCCAAGGCCCCCCCGTGCCCCTTCCCAGGTAATAATCTGCCTACCACCAAACATGGGGGTAACTGCCCCTCTGACCTCTAGCACCATGGATCTCATCCACTTTTTTTTTTTAATTTTTTTTTTCAACGTTTAATTATTTGTGGGACAGAGAGAGACAGAGCATGAATGGGGGAGGGGCAGAGAGAGAGGGAGACACAGAATCGGAAACAGGCTCCAGGCTCTGAGCCATCAGCCCAGAGCCTGATGCGGGGCTCGAACCCACGGACCGCGAGATCGTGACCTGGCTGAAGTCGGACGCTTACCCGACTGCGCCACCCAGGCGCCCCTCTCATCCACTTTTTGAGAGAGGCCTAGAAATCCCAGGAACTCTGATGGCAGCTCGATTACATTTCCTGGGGAGACTTCAAACAGGAAACCCCCAGCAAGTGCCCTTATACTGAGATGGAGGCCTTCAGAATAAGCAAAAACGGCAATTCGAGGAGCAGATCCTATTTCCCTGACTTCATATGCCTGTGAAGAAACATCCCCAGTCCTCAGGAGGAAATACTAGGGAGCACAGAACACCTGCCTTTCTCCTACCCCCTCTCGTCCTCCCCATGACACATCTGTTCTCCTCTTGGGACCTGCCTGCCCTCCTGCTGACCCACCAGTGCCTCTCTGCTCCCCTCCTTAACCACCCCAAGGCACCCAGCTTGATCAGCAGCACCGAAGCCCCGCTTGTCGCAAAGGCCAGGTGCCCTTGTGTGAACCTTGTTCGGGGCTGTGCCAAACTGCCAAGAGTGTGCGCGTACATTCTTGCTTCTGCTTTTGTGTGGCGAGAGAGGCTCTGTCCTCTCTTTAGGAGCTCACGTGGAATAAGGAAGGCATTCCCTTGCCCCCAGGGAACGAGTATGTGCATTGTACAGTCTCCCTTAAGGAGGGTGCTCTGAGATCTAGAAAGTATAGGAACCATGATTCTGGCCACATAGCAAGCTGAATTCTCTACTCCAGCTTTACCGATAATAAAGCTAATATTCTGCTCTCTTTATAACTGACTTCTATGCTGACTTCTCAATGTGTTCAGAATGTGGAAGGGAGAGAAAAGTTTGTGGCATCACTAACCTGCAAGCCCCACACAAGTACCAGGAAGTTTCAGACTTCTACATGGATTGTGCCTAATTAATATTATCACACTAGTTTTATAACAGAATAATAAAACAATATGCTAACCAGTATCAAGTAGTGTAAGATAATACTATTACAGAAGTACCTGCTTGAAGAGAAAAAGTATTTTCTTGTATTTCCCGAGGGCTTAGGTCTTCTGACAGATGAAGCTGCTGGATCCTGCCTGCCGCATTTGCACTCGACAGGCTGCCGATGGAAGAACGATCAGAAACAAAATTTCTGTCTCTGAAAACGAAAAGTTAATGCACAATTTATCAATTTTCCTTCATGGTCAGTGCTTTGTGGGTCCTGTTTAAGAAATGTTTGCCTCTCCCAGGTAGTGAAGTTTTCTCCTGTGTTATCTTTATTGTTTCACCTTCTAATCTACCTAGAATGGATTTCTGAGTGTGGTGTGAAGTAAGGGTTCTTTTCTCTTCCTTCCTTCCCCTTTTTCTTTCTTCATTTCCTTCCTTCCTTCCTTCCTTCCTTCCTTCCTTCCTTCCTTCCTTCCTCCCTCCCCTCACTCCTTCCTTCCTCCCTCCTTCCATCCCTCCCTCCCTCCCTCCTTCCTTCCCTCCCTCCCTCCTGCCTTCCTCCCCTCCCTCCTTCCTTCCTCCCTCCTTCCTTCCTTCCTTCCCTCCCTCCCTCCTTCTCCCCCTTCCTTCCATCCTTCCTTTCCTCCTCCCCTAATGGTTACTGAACTGACTCAGCACTATTCATTGAAAAGACTGTCACTTCCCCACTGCTCCACATGTCCACCTTTGTTTTTCAACTCTATTCTGCTGCTATCAATACACCTGACTACATTTCAGTCTTCATCATTCTGAGTTTTCTTTTTCCAAGAAATTCCAATCTTATTTTGGTAAAGGTCTCTTCTATTACATCTTTGAATTTTTTTTATTCCTTCTGCTTTATTCTTTAACCCAGGATATCAAGTATCCACAAGTTCAAAACTCATCTTCTGCAAACCATATCCTTCTTTCTCTGATGGTTCTCATTCCTTTGACTTTTTCCTCCACATTATGTGCAATTTTTTTCAAGCTTGCCCTTCCTTGTACTAATTCCAGTTTCTGTCTGGTACTCTGATGAACATCTCAGTTCTGTGGATTATTCAGTCCTTGCCTTTTCCCTAGCTCGGCAATCTCTCTCCTCCCCTTTCTGTTGTCCTAGCATCTCATCTTTAATCTCGGGTCATAAATGTCATGTTCCGTTTAACATCTTTGATAAAATAAAGCTTTTGTTTTTCTGTTTACTCAAGGTAACATCTTCTACAATAGATTCTTCATGTCTTTTACCTGTTTCGTTCTTTTTTGTTGTATGTGAATACCATATTTTTTTCATTTACTTATTTTTTACGGCAGCAGCTCAATCTGGATTTCTTTGTGCCTAAATCTAACAAACATAGAGTCTCCTTGGCTTCCCTCCGTGTCATCAGAGCCCACTAGTGCCTTTCCTTCAACTAGCATTGAGAAGGTAATGGAGCTAGGTGTATGGACAGTCACAACTGGTGACCTTACCTGTCAACAAAATTATGTTAAAACTCAAATTTTAGAGATCACTCCCCCTACTCGAGTATACAGCCTTTTAGGAACCACTCTTGAGTTTAGGATTGTAGGTGAATGGGCATGAACAGGCTTTCTGGAAACTGCCTTGACAACAATCCCTGTTCATACTCAAGCCGGCAGACAATCTGGCAACCTCCACCCCCTGTACCCGCCCCAGGCAGCTCCGGGGCAGGCACAAGCTCTGAAAGGACAGTGTTTACCCAGCTGGGGTAATAAATTCTCCCAGAGCACTGAGACATATTTAACGTAGAATGAGTGTTGACATATGTCATTTTCCCAGGGAAGAGTTTTCTAACGTTGCACCATCGAAATGGACTGGCAAAATGACTCTCCAGACATGGATGAACTCTTTTCTATTAAGGATGGTTACATCTTGAGCAAAAGAGGAAAACTGCTGCCTTGTATTAAACTGAATTCTAAGTGGTAAAAAAGGTAGGTTTTATCTTTGACGTATTGCTTAACCAGGTAGAAATTCGCTTTATCATCAAGGAAAATAAGTGCTCTCTGAGAGGGTGGTCCATAGCTATTGCACTAGGCGTACTGGTGAATCATAATGCCCACCACTACCATCCGCATTCTACACACACAAACAAAAAAATAAAAAACTTTTGCTAAACGTCCAAGGAGCTAGCTTATTATGCCACAGTACAAATGGGAGATTTATAATTTATACTATAAATTGAGATATTCCTATGATATTCGTAGAAGTGAGTACACTGTCAACAGTTTCTATTTTTTTTCCTTTGTTTTGGTAATGACAGAAATCATTAACAAAGCTGTTGTTCACATCTCTGTAGTCTGTTCTTATACTTGGAAACGTCCTCACAGAAAATGAAGTTGACAACATGGAGTTCCATAATATCCCTAGAGGTACAACAGGCGCAAAGTCTGAATAATACTGATTTGATAATATCTGGTCGTATTAAGAATAAGTCATTCTGCTTTTATTAGAGTGAGCTTTATTTATGTACTGCGGATTACAAGTGTGATTCCTTTCAGGCAGACGTGCTCCTTTTCAACTTTGATTCTGTATCTATAAGGCTGAATTATGCCTTATGATAATTGTAGGTACTAGAACTTTCCCACCGACATACCAAAAGATATCCTTATGCATTATTTCAATATATCTAATACACGCTTATTGCCACATACTTCAAGAAAATTTCAATTTTAAACTATTTTAACCAACCATTCCTTCTCCGCGCTCAAGTCTTGGGTGTCATTAGAATTCTACTTTTGAACGACAGATAAGGTGCTAACCCACCTTCAGGCAAGAAAGATCAGAGAGGAAAGAAGGGCAACTGGACCAGGGTCAGCACATGCTAATCATTTGATAAATAATGTCTTCTCCCCTTTTAGCTAAGGGTTATTCCTCTATTCTCTCATTGCAGGTTTTCTTTCTCTTTGTAGATGAATGACATATACGCAGATGCAGACATCTTAGGAAAATAGCAAATTCAAAGGAACATTACTGTATTTGTTGGGATTACAATACGCATAGAGCACGTCAAGAAAAAGGGGGCAAGATAAATGTTTTCTTCAGGTTCTTGGGTTTCCATTCAATCTACATTTGCAGACTGATGGCCTTCTATATTCCTGGTACGGAACTGGAGGCTTGTGATTCAAAGATAAATATTTGAGGGCTCCCAAGAAGCTTAAAAGATGCATGCCCCTGATATTGAGCTCACGCACGTCTGTGACAAGGATAAATGGCTGTCCACGACAGCAATGGCCAAGGAGCAGGAGGAAGTTAGCTGGTAATGTGCCAATGTACCAATTGTGCCCTTGGATGGTAGGCTCCCCGGCCCTCAGTGACTAGGGCAGAGTAGGCCAAAGGCCCCCTCTGACTCACCCTCGTAAAATATGAAGAAGCTGCTTGATGCCTCCCCAAATGCGAATTTCCACACTGGTCTCAGGATCCTCACAAACCTGAACCAGAATCCAGACAACACTCCAGAGCAGCTTCAGGTGGTCCGAGTGGAGCAGGCTGAGGAGGACGGGTACCCCCTCATAGAGCTTCACCTGTTCCTTTACCTGGGGTTCGGCACAAAGTAGGCGCAGTAACTCTGCGGTTAATCTGAAAGGGGAGGGGGAGGAGGAGAATGAGAACCCCGGCACGGCGGGTTATTGACTTCACATTTAGACTAGAGCCATCATCACTGCATCCCTGTAACATTTTCCAAGTCACAGGTCAACATATGTTTTCTGTAAGGGGCTGGATTGCAGGCCAGTGTTTTATGCTTTGCCAGCCACCCAACCGAGCCAATCTATGCAAAAGCAGCCACAGACAATACATAAAAACACAAGGGCATGGCTATGTTCCAATAAACCTTTATTTACAAAAATGGGCAGGGAGCCAAATTTAGCCTGCAGGTCAGAGTTCGCTGACCCGCTGTTCTAAGTCAGAGCCTCACTCTGAGCCCACTGGTCTGGCTAAAAACCTACTAACCAGCAAATAGATACCGCGTATCATACAATAAGACCGGCATTGTGCTCAAGACAAAAGAAATAAAAGCCCCACCCAAGTCTTCAGAAACTTACTAGGTGGTTACAAAAACAAGACATTAACACAAATGGCAAAAACAAAACGAGAAACAACAACAACAACCCTACAATGCAAGGAAAGTAAACGCAAAGTGCCCAGTGAGTATCTGTACAGTAAAATAAAGATAATGATAGCATGTGACGGTGGGTTCAGCTGAGCTCTGAAACATGATGATGATGCACGTTTCATAGAGCCATCCTTAACCCTAAACACTCTCGCTGGACAGCGGCATCCTTTCCCGTGCTTCAAACACCTGCTCTGTCCTGGCACCGTGAGCCGGGCCCAGGCATCACTCTCAACCTCCAGAAGTTCTAGCCACATGGCAGTCCACCATGTGTGTCACCCCACTGGGTCTCAGCTCAAAGTCATTATCCTCCTCTTCATGTTGGCTCTTCCTCTTATGTGCCCAGTGTTGATTCATGAAACTACAGCCTTTTCAATTTCCCAAATCAGAAGACGGAATCATCCAAGACGCTTGCTTCTCCTTTCCTAATCTGCCCCCGCCAATCAAGAGCCTTCAGGGCCCCCTATTTCCTGGGCAACTGCCGAGATTCATTCTCTTACAAGTCATGTAGCTGGCTAACCCCGCCGCTCCTCCCATTCTTGCGATCCTTGATTGTGTCCAAGACATAAGCCCCTCTGTCACTCGCCTCTCCAATCTTCTCATGCCCACACGACTCTACAGTTCCTTTCCCCTGAGCCAATTTCTCACAGCTCCAATCCCTCCCAAACTTTTGTGCTCTGACATTCAGAGCATATGTTTTTCGGCAAATAGTATTCCTCATCTCCTCGAACTTTCCACACCAGACGTTCCCTCCTTGTTCTAAGTGGAGCTCATTGTGTGGCTACATTCCCCACGTCACACACCCTACATGCTGCCACCAGAGTAATCTTCCCCCAAAATGAATCTGATCGTGCTTAAAATCTTCCTGGGAGTCCCCATAATGTTCACAGATAAAAACCACACTCTTATTCGGCACAAAGAGCCCACGGTGGCCTGGCTAAAGGCATCTTGCTGCTTCCTCTATAAAATATGGAAATTGACAGGGTTATTGTGCCGATCAAATGAGTTAACACACAAAAGCACTTAGAGCAGGGCCTGGCATATAGAAAGCTGGATAAAAATTAGCTATATTTTTAACTCAAGATTAACTGTCTAGTTTTCTGGCACTTTCCCTCTTGCACTCTGTTCCAGCTGTGCCCAACCATGCACTGCCTCGAACAAAGACCATTTCATGCCTCCATGTGGGAGCTCATTCTGTTTTCACTTGTTCTCTCCCTTTGCCTAGATAACTCCGTCTTCCTTCCGGAAACTTGGCATGACCCCTGGCTCTGACTGGGAGCTTCTCCTCTCTGTTCCCACGGTGTCCTGTGAACCCATCAACCACACCACTTACAGCACAATGGTGAAACCACTGACCAGCATGCCCGTCCTCTCTCCCACACTATACACTCTATCCTATTCATCTCTGGCATTCTAACATCTGGGCAGAGCCTGTTTCCTAGCAATGGGCTCAGGTAAGCAACTCTGTAAGTATAGTTTGGAAAAGAGGGTGAAACTGAGAAGAAAGATTCAAGGCGGTTTACTATGGTTACGTGTCAGGACTTCATTATTTGATGTCTGTTACCTGCTTTACTTCTTGAGAAAATTATGACTTACTTAACTAAGTATCAGATAATGTAGGTTGCAACTCCATTTAAAAACTACCCAATAACTATCTGGATACAGTAATTCTTCAGAGCAATATGTAAGTTCAAGTGAAAATGAATGCATTTTCGGTTCTGTTTAGAGTTATAATAACAGGTGGTCATGAAACAAGTCAGTAGCTATCTTAATGTATTTTACTTGACTTAAGCAAAATAGATTTTAGCGATCTAATAATTTATTCAACATATAATCTGAAATTACTATAAATAGAGCCACCTCAGAGTTTCTTCCTTAAAGGCACAGGATGTAAAAAAAAAAAAAAATCAATAAACAAAAATATTAAGGATGTAATTGTAAGACTTATATAATTTGATTCTTTGCCCAGATCTAGAAGTGGTGCAAAACCAAAGATAAATCAATACACCCTCTCTGCTCTAGTTTATTTATAAAAATTTTAAGAGAAAATAAATGTCAAGGTGACTCATAACTTCAGTTAACAATGTAAATAACAGGACATCATAAAAATGATTATAATAATTTTCATCAACTATGGTATTGTCTTTTCCCTATTAGCAATCCTACCTTTTGGAAAGCAAGTCATATTCATGTAAAATCATCAGCAGATTTTCTACAATGTTGAGTTCACTTATCTTCTCCCTGCATTCTGGACTACAAATTAAAAACTATTAGTAATTACTAAAGACATACTTTACCATATCCATTTATCTAATACTCCAGTTCTCATATTATCTCAGGAGGAGAAACAAAAAGCAATATAGCTCCATGGGCTAGGGCTACATCAAATTCCCACATTCAATAAATGTCATATGTCATAAATTCAAATTTGTTTAATGACAGTATGATGATAACATAATTCCCTTTCTCCAAAAAGAATCATATGCTGTTCATAAAAAAGTAATAATGGGCATTATTCACAGTAGCCAAGATATAAAAATGACCTATACAGGTGTGTGTGTGTGTGTGTGTGTGTGTGTGTGTGTGTGTGTATGTAACGTATATAATTGAATATTATTGTCTGTCTATAAAAAGGAACAAAATTCTGCCATTTGTGACAGCATGGATAAACCTGGAAGGAATTATGCTAAGTAAAGTAAGCCAGACTGAGAAAGGTAACTACTATATGATATCAGTGATACATGGAAAATAAAACAAAAATTAAAGACCTGATGACACAGAAACAGAGATTGAAATGGTGAATAGTTGCCAGATGCAACTAGCTAGAAGGAGGGGGAAATACAGGTTAAAGGGTACAAACTTACAGTAATGAAAAGAATGAATACTGAAGATGTAATGTAGATCATGGACACTATAGTTAGTAGTGTGATATTGTACACTTGACAGCTGATGAGAGCAGATTTCAAGTGTAATTACTACACACACACACACACAGAGTTAAGGAGGTGATGTGATGAGTGTATTAATTGTCGTGAGCGTGATAATCATTCCATATATATAAGGTATATCAAATCATCATGTTGTGCACTTTAAACGTATGTAATGAGAGTAGTCAATTATTCCTTATAAAGTTTAAAAAAATAAAAAGAAAAAAGCATTGATCCACTTATTGGCATAAAAATATATTTAAAGCACTTTTACTTAAATTGATCATGATATCTATAAAGGGAACATGCTACCCAGAATTGTATTAAGGGTAAAAATGTTTGAAAATGTTTTAGATGTTAAAATAAATACATAGGAGAGAATGTTTTTTAAGGTTGGGGAGATTTAGTTGTCAAAGAAAAATTGTGGTAATTTTGAAAGTGGAAGTTATCTGAGGGTTGGATAAAAGACTAGGTAAGTATTTCCGGTTAGGAAAAAATGAAAAAAAAATTTAAACTGGGATTTTCCTTTCCATCTTAAGTTTTAAAATGATACTTTTTCGTCCGGGATCCTCTTCTATATATTAATGCTATTCCATGCTTATTTTTCACAAATTATAACTAAGTAGGTAAGCAACTAGAGAAACTGATCTATTTTCCGTCTCTCCCACCTAAACTGCTACAGCAGTGAAACTGAAAAGTACAGTAAAATACACTTACCTTTCAGCTAAACTAGCCAGAGCCAGAAGGGCACCCAGCAAAACATTAGTATCTCGGGCACCAAGTAAATTTACTAATGTCTGAAAAATGAAGTAAAAGAAAGTTTCATTGCGTAAGTGCTACAAGCTTCTTGGGTGGTATAATGTTTCTTTCAAAGATCATTGAGCTTAACCTCAAGAGGAGTTTTATTAAACATTCACCACACCCAGCTCTTCCAGGGGGTAGGGCCCCTTCCTGCTTTGAGACTCAAGACAAGTTCCTTGTAGCCATTCCTTACCCAGGGCAGGAAGCCAAAGCCACCAAGCTACACGGCCAAAGGTCTCACTCTTCCCTCTATTTTCATGTGCTCAGGAGGTCTGCTCTGCCTCTTCTGATCTCTCCCCAAGGAGAAGTAGAGAGAGTAATAATAGAAACCACAATACTGGTAGCAACCAGTCATCGGGAGCTCATTCTGAACCAGGCTTTACGGTAGCCTCTTTCCAAACTAAGGAACTATTTTTCACCAAAGTATTGAAAACTCCCCCCCCCCAAACTAAGTAAGGTATATCAACATTAGCAAGCACTCCATTTGCCTCTGAGATTTCTAACTGATGTTGAAAGAGCATGAATCGATGCTTCCAGGCATCATCCTAAGTAACATGACTTAGCTGCAAGTCTGTACATTATCAGTTGCCTCTTCTGAGGTCCCCTTCCCCAGAGACTTTTAGAACTCAGAGTCCCCCAAAAGTACACCCCCAAACACACTGCAGGCCAGTGTAAGCCGTGCAACAACTGATGAGGAGATTTGGGTTTCTTTTATGCCAATTTTTCCCCTTTATGATTTCATTCGTGTTTTTATGAAGCTATCATTATCTCCATTTCTCTCATCCCCTCCTCTTATTCTTCTCTCACTTTTTTCTCTATCTTCTAATAGAATGTTCCCCAAACTTCAGTCCCTGACATATCCCTTCCACAATTTTTGGCATATCCTCCTTAACGCTACTCAAAATGTTCCTTAAATTCTCAGTGATAGTATCGGTGAAATACATGTGGCTATCAAAATGAAAAGTGTTGACTTGTATATCACCCAGAATCATCTCCTACACAATGGGCAGCATGTGTGAACACATTTTAGGCAACCTTGCTCTGGTACATGCTAGGAAGTAACCTCCTGGGATATGACAACTCAACAGATTATTAGAACTTGGCTGTAGGCAGCTCCCACCTAAACAGTTTTACTATAAATATAAATTTAGTCTGTTTTAATTAAACCTGCATTCATTTATCTTGAAATACATATTCGATCCAGATGCCTGTAATACTATGCCATCTGATTACAAAGTTGAACCATATGAAATTGGCATATAGACATGACAATTTCATACGGTTCAAACAAATATAACCCCATGTGCCATATGGAATGTATTTAGATGTGTACATACGCTTTATTTGTTTACTTGTTAACACACACCTAGGGTAAGTTTATATATATAGCCAGGGTTTCTCAAGCAACATTTAAATAAAACAATGAACTTGGTTGTTCTTAAGTGGCATAGGAAAAAGAAAAAAAAGAGTTTCAGGAAACCTGTATGTTATTTCCATATATGCTCCTTAGACTAATAAAGAATATAAAAGGGTTGGCAGAGATGTACAATTCTAGGGTAGATTTTGTGAACTATAATTATAAGAAACTTGATCGTGGGGCTCTCAAATTCAGCAGCAATCCACTGACATATGGAGCTGAAGTGTTCACTCCTTCTGGGACGGCTCACCTTGTGGGCTCCACTTGTGGTGACCCATTCTCTTTGGTCTTTGACAGCAGCAAGTTTTTGAAAAATATCTATAAAGAAAGGAAATAGCTGAAAGAGGGATTCGGTGCTTAAAGGCAGCAGTATTCATAGAAACTCAGGTCTGAATTACCGGAAGGGCAAGCAGAGAAAGGGCAAATGGGAAGACAGATGACACAAAAGAAACAATGGAGGGAGAAGGAACAGAGTTTTTTGGTTTCTTTTTTTTTTAATTCTGAGAATTACCTCTTAAGCTCAACTAATAATTATCATATATTAGTATTATAACAATAAATATGGAGACAACAAAAAAGGCAAACATCTCCTTCCCCTTAAGGTCCTCAACAGGGTCCTCTAAAAGTTCAAAGTGAAACCTACTCTTCAAAGATTCCCCCCTATAAAGATTTCAAGTATAAAGAGGAGGGGGGAGGCCAGTGAAGGTGATGGCCACAGCAAGGTTCCCCAGCTGAAGAGAACAGCTGTTCTCAAAGAAACTTCCTGGTGCCGAGGGCTTGTGACATACTCTCTTCTCCCTTTAACTGAGAATCAGTGTGCTGCCGTGGAAACAAACACTGTAAATTAGACCATTCACACAAAGAAAATGGGCCAGCACCCAACAACAACAGGGGGCCTACAGATCGTCAAACCTGGAGAGGATGGAAGGTGGGGCCTTCCAAAGAGAGAAGATTGAGTGCCACACCCACAGACCAATGATTTCACATTATCATCATTACAGCAGGGTCTTTTTCTTTCTTTTTTTATGCGCACAATGTTTTAAATTTTATGAGGTAGGTATTATTAGTATTAACCCAATTTTATAGATGAAAACTGAATAGCCTATGACATTTTAATAGACATCAAAGAAAGCAAAAAATATTTTTACCCAAATCTGCCATTATGGAAGTCTCTGTTGCATTAAAGTAGGCCTGTACTCACTGAAAATCTTCCACCCGAAACTGGGCTTTTCAAGGTAAGAGTTGTGATCTGAAATTTTCCTTCCGGGTATATTTTGCCACTAAATAGAACTACTGACATAGACTCTCAATACCATGACTGTAGATGGGTAGACTCATAAGTATTCCAAGTACCCTTTTTCCTGCTGAAAAGACCATCCTGCTCATTCTAGCAAATCGGGAAAGTTGCTGTGTCCCTGCGACAACACTTACATGTCATGTTGACCAGCTTGTCCACACTGTGCTGGTCTTCCCCATAGCTGAGGTACTCATTGGCCACGATCTCCATGTACTGCAGGAGGGACCAAACCAACAAGAGAGCAGATGAAGGACAAGATGTGTACTTCTGAAAATGAGCTGTAGATGGCACAACAGATACACCAAATAATACTCGGGTCCCTGGGCCAGGTTCACTTAAGGGCAAAAGGTAGCTTGAGTTTCTAGATTCTTCACCTTCTCTTGCATGTCCTGAATTTCAGGGAGGGACCATGGAAAGATTATGTAAACTCTCAAAAGTCCTCAAATGACTCGTAACTAAATGAGTTCGTGGTGTAATTTGCCTCCAAATACCACACATATGCGTGTATATGTATATGTATATGTATATGTATATGTATATGTATACACACACACACACACACACACACAACCATCATACCCCATATACCAATAATCAGAATAAAATGGGTAGGGGGTAGTCTGATAATCCCTCACTGTAGATAATTGATTATAATAAGAAATAGGCTCAGAGTAACACATATAGATTTCTAATATTACAAGGGAAATGAAGGTGGATAAGAGGATCCTTTAGAATATGATTTTATGAAAGACTATGTCATTAAATGAGGTAAGCCCCCAGCCAATTAAAAATAAAAACTAGACATGATGTAGCAATTTCCTAGGAATGAAAATATAATAAAATAAGATAGGTTTAGCATTGAACTGCCATTAAATTTAATCTTCCATTAATATGGAATGAGTTTGCAGGGCCATTGGTTTATTATGAAAATCATTCTTTCTGTACATGCCATAGGTTTTAGGAGAATGGGCTGTTCCAACCCAATGCCCTGCCTAGAAAATTTTGTTTTATCATACTAATATTTAACTGGCTCAACATATACAGTTACCTGTTTGCCTTCCCTCAGTAGCTACAAAAGCAGAAAACTAAGTGAAGTTAAAACCATTCCTCACATTGTCATGTATTTGGAAATATTTCAGTGAGCACGAGAATTCTTTTTTTGTGGAAAAATGATAAGCATCTTCATAACCAATTATTTTCTCCCCTCATCTGGTATGTGCAATGCTGAGGATTTGGTCTGCCAGCCAACACCTATTTCTTTTCATTACTAATTAAAGACATGTGACCTTTTATAGAACTTTCTTGTTTCGGCAGGCTGGGTAAAATCACCTGGAACAAAATGTCATGGGTCCCTTCCTGCTCTGTGAGTATCCTGCCATTCGCACACTTATCCACCCTGCCTGCTCCTCCCCTTGGCCGGCAGCCTAAGGTAGGAAAGCCATCTGCTGTCACACACCTACGTAATCCTCGCCCCGAGCCATGGCGTGAAATGGAAAGGCAAGACGAGCCACCACAAAGGAATCTTACCTGCGCTAGGTTTTCAATCCCGCCCAAGCTATGGAGTATCTCCTAATAAAACAAAACAACAGAACATACACAAAAGATGAGGGTGGAGGGCAAGGTTATTTTACATGCAATTTCTTGATTAAATCATGAGACATAATTATTTTTTGAAGGTCCACATTCTAACATAAATTCAATGTTTGTTATTTGTACCACATTTAAGACAAACTCTTAATAAGACCTTCAGCCTGACTCCTCATTCTTTCTATTTCCTCTCATGTCATCATAAAATATTACAGCTGGAAAGGGCTGTTAGATACCGTTCCCTTCACCCTCCTCACATTGCAGATTAGGACAACTAAGACCCAGAAAGGTAAGCCACTTTGCCTAAGTGACCAGCCTGGATAGGAATGGAATCCAGCATCACCAAGTTCCCAGGACCTTCCTGTGGGCCTCTGCCTAGTGTGGTCCACAGACAGCAGCATCAGCCTTACAGAGCAGCTAGTAAGGAGTGTAGAATCTCCTGCCGAATTACACTCTGAATCTCCACAGATTCCCAGGTAATCCACAAACAGTAAAAGTTGGCAAGCATTGCTCTATGGGACTCCTCCTTAAAATGGAGAGGATAATGGTCTTATTAAACCCTGACTCTAAACAGAGGTAAGCATAATCATCGTAAGCGTCTCCTGATGCAGGTCTTTAAATCCAATTCCCAGTAAGAAGGCATTTCACAAAACTATTCTAAAAGTGGTAATTGGGGGAGACCGGGGTGTGAGGCTGCAGGTGTGAGAGGGGCCAGCTTGGAACTCTACTAACAGCAAATGCTCTCCTATCATCCATATTGACATTCATCTTCAGGCAAATGTGTTTCAAGTGGCCCTAACCTGTTTGTTTATACTGGCATCTCTTTCCTTAACATGCCTACAAGGAAGTCGTTTGAAATACAAATATTAGCCATCATTCCAGTTCTGTTGGACGTGCATGGTGATGAGTGCTCAAGTGTGGGGAAGAACAATCTAGTTCCACCATGAAGCCAACTGAGTGGGCAGGCTGAACAAAAGGCTCAGATTCTTCAGGCCTCCTTGTCAAGGTTTCCTTATTCGATGTGAAGTGAATTTGGAAACACTAAACATACCCATGTTTCAATTAACTATGAAGCCACACTTATAACTCAATTTAAAATAGTTTTGTGGGGTGCCTGGGTGGCTCAGCTGGTTGAGCATCCACCTCTTGATTTTGGCTCAGGTCATAATCCCAGGGTTGTGGATTCGAGCCCCACACTGGGCTCCACACTGAACGTCGAGCCTGCTTAAGATTCTCCCTCTCCTTCTCCCTTCTGTCCCTCCCCCACTCATGTGCCCTCTCTTTCTCTTTCTCTAAAAAAAAAAAAAAAAAAAAAAAGTAGTTCTGTGACTGCCTACTAATTTGAATTTTCATCATTGTTTTTACTGTAGAAGAGCTACAATTAAAAAACAGAAGAATATTGTACACATTATTCCTAGTTATGGCAGAATATTTTATACATGTAAAAATAACACATAAAACTCCTTATGTTTGTTCAACATTTTTTTTTTCATTCTTATTACATAAAAGCCCCGTGTTAGGCTCTGAAGGGGACACAAATATGCAGTGAAGATGACCGAGGCCTACTGCACTGAGCTTTAGGCAAGCATACGCTAGATATACAAGTAACTGGCACTCAAGACAGAATTTGGTAAGCGTTATAAAACACTTATACATGAAGTGCTATGATGCTCCAGGAGGAACACATAACATCCTGCTGAGAGGACTAAGGAAAATGTCATAAGGATGGCAGCCCCTGAAAGGGCATAGAAGGTTGGATAGAGTTGCTGAGAAGAAATTGGGGAAAACCAGGGAGATTTGGACAGTAGGTCCAAAGGTGCACGGAAGTTGTGCAGAAAGAACATCAGGAGAAGCACTTCTGTGATTCCATGAAGGGCATTACTGGGAATAATGTCAGGAAAGCCAGGTGGGACCAAACTGTGGGAGGGCTTAGATGTGAGCCTGAATGTGACCTCTGTCATGAGGGCCATGACAGCTGATGAAAATGTGTGAACGAGGGATGATTAGAATCAGCTCTGAGGGGGCACCTGGGTGGCTCAGTTGGTTGAGCGTCCAACTTCGGCTCAAGTCATGATCTCATGGTTCATGAGTTTGAGCCCCGCATCGGACCTGCTGCTGTCAGCCTGTCAGCACAGAGCCTGCTACAGATCCTCTGTTCCCTTCTCTCTGTGCCCCTCCCCAGCTCATGCTCTCTGACGAAGAAAGAAAGAAAGAAAGAAAGAAAGAAAGAAAGAAAGAAAGAAAGAAAGAAAGAAAGAAAGAAAGAAAGAAAGAAGCTGTGGGGACTTCCTTCTGGTTTTTGAATGAACCAGAAAGGGAAAGAATGCCACCTAGAAGCCCAGTTGGTTGGCGGTGACAGTGGGAAGGAGAATGGAGAGGCAGAGATAGTCTGTGAAGTGGTGTGATCAAGTAAACATGAAGACATGCTAGAAGAAAGGGAACAAAGTAGAAGACGTCACCTATTTGAGCCTGGGGACTAAGGGGTGGCAGATACTAACAGACATAAGGAAGGAGACGGGAAGAGTCTAGTGTAGGTTAGAGAAGACTCGATTTGGGACATACTGAGCTACTGATGGGATATTCACTTGAGAAAAGTACAAAAGACCATGGAAAATGACGTGAGAGCAAAAGATTGAAATCTGGGAGTTGTTGACTTGAAGGCTTGGAAGTGAAAAGACACCACGGGAGAGAATAATGTTTAAATGATTGGTCATGGTCATGGTCGTTTTTAAGTTTTTACCTTGACAAGTAACATATCAATCCAATAATTAGAATTAACAATTTGGGACTAAGTCCCAAACTCTGTTCTGGGAATAACCCTTTTATTCTGTGCAGTGGGTAGCATTAGACATTCTATTTAAAAAATAGTAATAATTTCATGGCCAAATTCAAATCAGCTTGTAAAATAATACTTTAAACAGAGTTTGACAATTGGTTTTATCATAGGGCCCCTCAGAGCTTTGAACACCCCGCCATGCATTATAAGACTCCAATGGGAGAACTGAGTGCAGTTTTTCCCAAACATCATTAATTGAAGCACATGTCTTTTCACTGAATAAGTATTAACTCCTGTGGATCACCATTGGAGAAGCACTGTTATGACGTATAGGAAAGAGAGAGAGGGTCTGTCACTCTCTGAGAATGTTGTTGTTACATACTCAAAAATTTGCCCTTCATTTACAAAATAAACACTCCCCGCTTCGGCCCCCCATGCTCCTATGGAGACTGGAGCAAGGCTAGGAGATTGCTCACAGAATCAGGGTCCTCCCTATATTTCGTTTGGTCATACCAATGGAATTGCTCTAACCTGAGAGTGTCAGCTGCAGCAAACCAAAACCACAAGTTACGCATGCGCATACCTGGGCTTAATGGTTCTGACTACTAACCTGAGAAGCAAATATGACCGCACACTTGGATGACAGCAACACCTCCCGAGTGCCCTGTCAGATCTCAGCATTTTCTCCCTGCTCACAAGCCACAGAGTCACAAGACTGGCTGCTGTACTTCTGAACCTAATGACCTGGAGAAAGTCCCCAAGTCAATCTGACCTTCAGTCCTATGTGCCGTATGTGAACAAATGTCCTTGTTCTCTTCCGAGGTTTTCCTTTTTTTAAAAAAGTGATACAATAATATAATACAGATAAAGAGTATGTTCTTTAAAAAGGGAGCACAGTGCAACACCAAAATAGATGTCGTTATGCACCACTATTTTTGCAATGGCCGAAGATGTCAGTGACGTTGGATGCTCTCATCCTACACCTAATCAGCAACCAAATCAATGTCGAGCACACTGCAGTGAGCCCTTAACAGTGAATCACAAATGTGATCACTTTACTCCTCTGCTTAAACTCAACAGTGGTTCCACACTGCTCATTTCTGGGTCTTGATTTTAGGCCCCTCTATGGGCTGGCATCTTATCTTTCCAGATGGAATAGCAGTACTCTTGAAAACCTTGGTAGGTTCTATTTGTAGGGGATAAGTAAGAAGAAAATACAAGAGATGTTTTAAAGTTTCCTACCTTGGAGTCTGGAAGCAAGGTAGCGCCATTAAAAAGATTAAGAGTTGCTTCTGAAGGTTCAAGGTGAGAGGAAGGATCAAAGAGCTCCATTTTAAAGTTACTGAGTGGAATGCACCACCACAGTGCTTCTCAAACTCTTTGGTCTCTGTTCCTTCACACTCTTAGAAATTACTGAGAACCTCAAGGAGTTCTGTTTATGTGGGGTATATCTACTTATCATATTACAAGTTAAAAGTGCGAACATTTTAAAACACAGGAGGAGTAGACAAGCACATGTTCCGTCAGCCATCAGAGCTGTGACATTTTCATGCATCCCACAGCCTCTGGAGAACGCCACTGCATATATGTAAGACAGTGAGTGTGCAAAGTCAAACAACACCGTGGCATTATTTTTAAGATATTTTTGGCCTGGTAGAATCCCTGAAAGGGTTTCCGAGATCCATAAGCCGTCCCCAAATCGCACTTTGAGAACCATTACACTATTGTGTCATCCAGATGGCCGTCCAAAATACTCCTGGAAATTTGTGACTTTCATGAAGAGAAAAGTTGGAGACTGGAGGTATGTACTTGTGAGCAAAAAAACAACAATGCCAACAACGATAGTTGAAGCCAAGAGCATGGGAGATAGGGGAGAAGATGATGAAAGAAAAGAACTTTGGATGGGGCGCCTGGGTTGCTCAGTCGGTTAAGCCTCTGGCTCTTGGTTTTGGCTCAGGTCACCATCTCGCAGTTCGTGGGATCAAGCCCCGAGTTGTTGGGCTCTTTGCTGATAGTACAGAGCCTACCTGGGATTATCTCTATCCCTCTCTTTCTGCCCCTCCCCTGCTCGCTCTCTCTCTCTTTCTCTCTCTCAAAATAAATAAACTTGAAAAAATAAAGAACTTTGGGAAGGTTAACATTTAGGAAGGCAGGGTCAAGAAAAAGAGCAGTAATACAGAAAAACACAAAGTGCTAAGGAAGAGCTATGGCCTCCTGGGAGCGGTGGAGACAAACAGAAAATGCAGTGAAGCCTGTGGGCTGCTAAGAGAGTTGAGAAATGCAGGTGCTG
Source organism: Felis catus (assembly GCF_018350175.1). Taxonomy (NCBI): domain Eukaryota; kingdom Metazoa; phylum Chordata; class Mammalia; order Carnivora; family Felidae; genus Felis; species Felis catus. The sequence goes on from NC_058376.1 coordinate 143,211,150, forward strand.
GGATAAGGTCACTCAGCCTGCCCATCTTTTTACTGTGGTTGCTAAGATAATTGTACTTAGGAGCTTTTAAGATTTTCACTTCATCCTCGATAAGCAATGTACTATGGCTTCACAGTAAAGTCCAGGTGGCCATTTCTCTGTATCCTGCTTGGGGTTCCTACCATACTTGAAACCTCAGACCACGTGTCTCCCTTTAATTGCAAACAACCCTAAGCACTCCATATTTTCAAAATGGCTTCTCTTTCATTCCTTCCAGTTTTTTTTCTTGCTGGAGTCTCCATTAAGCATATACTAAAGTCTCTGGCAGGCAAGATCCAATCTCTGAGCTACCAGTTTGCAACCTCTGGATCAAGGGATGCTGACTGAAACATGGCTTCCAGGGAGAACCCTGTTCACAAGAATTCAGTATGAAAGCAATACAGCCCATCAGTTCTGACAGAGAGGAAGTGCGTTCAAGAGATATAGCCTGGCCTCTCAAGAAATGTAGTAATGAAGGGAAGGTGAAGATTCGAAGGGACATCTGGGTCCAGGAGAGGACATTTTCACAATAATAGAAAATAGAAAGGGAGACACTGACATAGAAATGAAGAGAATAGATAGATGGGTAAGCCTTGGCAAGGAGGAGGGATATTTCTTCTGAGACAAGAAGAACATAAAGCTTCAAGGTAACCCTAATATTTCAAGCAACAAAGAAGAGATAATAAGAGAGTTCCCAGTGGAATGGCTTTGGTTTTCCCAGAAAGCAGACAATGCTGTAATTTGGTGAGGATGACAGGGTCAGGAGGGGATCGGAGTATGAGAAGCGGACAGGGTTTGGAACAGCCACTGTGGATCCTGCGGCATAGACTCAACAAGCGAGGAAAGGAATGCCTAGCAAGGATGAAGGCTCGCTGAGATTAACTGGCATAAATTACAGTAAACCCCAGCAAAGCTTTGTGACTTCGGCCAACAATTCTTGGCAACTCAAGATGTTCAACAACCGCCTGAGCACACGCTCTTCTTTGTGGAAAGAGTGCCAGGAGGAGATATTCAGAGAGAATACCCTTCTATGGAAAGACTAGAAATCGGGGAAGGACTTCATTTTAATATGTGTTTAGTCACAAAATCCCATAAACAATGAGGTCACTGAATTCTTTCCTGGAGAGAGCAGGGCAATCAACCGTGTCCCGATCCATCAAGAACTAGACTAAGAAAGGCAATACCTTGATGGAGATCAGCAGAGTAGGACACAACGGTCATCAATTTTCTAAACAAACAGAAAATCTCTGAGGCAAATACTTTGCTAACTTCCATAAGTCAGAAAATTAGAGCCCCTGCTAAAAACCTACCTTCATGAGAGTGAAAGGAGACGTTATTAATAATTAAGTGGGAACAAGGAACACATACTGGGACTGACCCGGGCAAAATGGAACACGTGGTCCACCGTTATGACATACGCTGCACACAGAATTGCAAACGGCCCTTCAGAAATACATGGAATGCATAGTTCTGTACGGCTGGTCATGGGGAAAAAAAAAGGATGCTGTCTTCCCAAAAAAATCTCTGAGCAACCAGGACAGAAAGCCATTTGGAGAATGCCCTGAGTCACGCAGTCAAAGGGCTCACTAAACTATAATAGCACAAGGCCAGCTTAGAATACAGAACGAAGAAGTGGTGATTCGTCTAACGGAAACAGGTGGCACCACCATGAATCCTAGAAGACTCAAATCAGAGCGGGCTCTGTAGCTGACTAGTACGAAACGCTTTTTTTAAGTGCCAAGGTTGGAAAAGATAGTTATTGGGGTAATGAAGAGAAACGCATTCCGACGCCAACAATTCATCAGTAAAACCAAATCCAAAGTAAAAGATCTTTGGAGTGGCCTGAGCTTCCTAGTAGCTCATCAGGACAGGGTGTAAAAGGAGATGCTTCTTAGGGGGGAAAAAATCTGTGAAAACACGGAAGCGCGTATTTAGAATAGGAACGTTCTAAATATTTAACATTGGCAAGCAGTAACAATAATGACTAAATAAGCGATCTTGAGGCTTTGGAACAGTGGTTCTCAAACTGTGGTCCCCTGACAAGAAGCATCAGCTTTACCTGGGAACTTACTAGAAGAGCAGATTTTCCAGCCCTCCCCAAACCTACTGAACGACCAGCTGTGGGGATGGCCCCTAGCGATCTGCAGGTCGTCCACGTGTTTCTGACGCACACAGATGTTTGAGAACTGCTGCTTTATGGAAGCAGCTGTCTACCAGCCGATACTAGAAGAAATAATTTTGAAGGTCTGGGTGAAATGTTAGGGAAGCTTGTTTTTTAGAGCCTCACTGCTAAAGCACCAAGTCCTTGCTGTGCAACGTGTGGGCCATGGACCAGTGACATTGGCATCCTCTGGAAGCTTCACAGAAACGCAGAGACTCGGGCCTCAGTGTGTACCTGCTGAGTCAGAATCAGTGTTTACAAGATTCCCAGTGGATTCCTGTGCACGTTAAAATTTAAGAAACACTAAACTAGAGGCAGCAGCACACTCAAGTAACTAGTGAGAGGGGGGAAAGTTTCTCGGCCTCACAACCCTCATCGGAGACCAGCAGCAGGTCCCGTGCTCACCTCCAACTTAGATGTGGGCAAGGGCCTGGACTCTGGAGCAGCTGCTAAAACTGCAGGCTCTGCCTTTCCCACGGGCTGCCTCGGGAACTCCCTGAGAAGGCCCCCACTTGTCACTGCTGACTTTGACCTAGGGAGCTGCTTAGCCTTGAACACACTCAAAGGTGTGGCCTGAACTGCCAATGGTTTAAACATACACCAGAAGTCCCATCCACTTAATACCATAGTTAATACAGCAGAAACATACAGATTTGTTTGTCCCTATTAAATTATTTCTCATATCTTTTTAAATAGCAGTTGAGATACCTCCTAAATTTGAAAGCTATTGAGTTGTGAGACAGAAAAAAAAAAAAAAAAGCTAACATGATCCCAGATCTTTACTTCATCTTCATAACAAGTAAAAACTACCTTTATTTTTTCCAACCAACCTGATAACATGGATCCCTCATTAGTAGTCTCAGACAGATTAATACTCTCAGAAAGTGAATAGATGGGGCTCGATTAACCCACTCTCTGAAAGAAGAAAACAAGAGAAAGCATGTTTGCCCGTGATGAAGAGGCCAGTGTGACAGTTCATGAACAACACAAAACAGTGCAGGACAATAAGGGACACACAAAGGAAAAGCATTAGTTTATTTCGAGCATAATCTACAACAAGGACTATTATTTGGTACCTGAACACTTAATCCATGTTAGTGTGAAATGCATAAAAACTGCCATCATCATTTGGTTTGTACTGCCCTTGCTGACTGAGGGGCAGCGCCTGACCAAAAGAAATAGCTAAAATTTCCAATAATTAAATTTGACTTAACAAGAACTTATGCCCTAATAACCTAGGATCCATTTGAAAAAATTATACGCATACATTTTAAGAAAAATATTTTTATTTCATTCTTAAGCACATTTACTTACTAATGGTGTGTGTGCTCCTGTAAACAGTAAACAAATTCTCAAGCCTTGTGATCAGATTGGATACCACCACCTTCTCCTCTTCCACCTGCTTTTCACCTCGTACTTGCTTTTTGTCATAACAGCCATGGAAAACCCAGCTTCAGAAACATACACCATCATCAAAAGGAAGGTAGCCCAATCTTAATATGGAAATCATACAGCACCTTGAGTAGTTGGCACTGTATCTGACAGATATTGCATAGCGTTCTTCTCCTTGAAAATTTCAAACACTCCATGATACCCTGGGGGTTCTCTGTAGCCTCCAGGGCACTTTGGTGGGCAGTTTGGGGAACACCGTGAAAAAGCATTTCCTTGGATCAGTTTCCCCAGAAGCAGACCCTGAGACGAAGGTTGGTGTACAGGTGAATGGCTAAGGATGTAATCTCAGGGGAGACCATGGAGAGTGGGGAGCACGAAGGAGAAGGGGAAAGATAAGCACGGGCACCCTCTCAGGCAACACTGTCTCACACGGTCCTCTAAGCTAGCCCAACAGTGGCGCTTGGTGCAAATGTTAACAAAACACTAAAACAAAAAGTGTCTGTTATTCCATAGTTAGCCAAGAAAAACTGAGGAAGATAAGGAAAGCTGTTCCAGACTAGAAGCCACATAACTTCTCCCACCCCCACAGCTGGTTAGTTATGCACCCAGCAAGGTTAGGATACTTTAAAGATCTGCCCCTCGGTCAAGTGGAACATTTGTTTAAGCTGTGGTCCCAAGCCAACCTTTGCCTGGCCTGCCTCATATTAATCCTTAGCACTGGTGGTAGAATACAGCTTCACCTCCTCCACGGTCCTGAGAAATTCAGCTCTGCTCCCAAACCCGCACATCTCAAACCTGAGTGCATGAGACCGACCCTCCTCAAAGGCAGGACGAACATCTACAGTCACTGCCACTGGAGGTGTCACGCCCCACCCTACCTCCTTCCGCTCCACCCCAAACCCCTCACTATTCCTTCCAGAAGGAAGTTGGCAAATATGCTTTTCCCATGTTCTTATATTCCCGGGGATGTCTGAGAGCTCCTGATAGGTTAGAGCACCCCCCATCCCCCCCACCCCACCTCACAGAGGCCTGGCTGCAGACAGAGGCCGAACAAGACGTCCCAAAAGCATCACTGGCTGAGAACTGCTCTCCCCGCCATCACCAGGGCTCTGGGCAGGAGCTGCCCACCACACCCGCCGTCAAACCCTGGCCCTCCTCTCGCCCAGGCACCATGACAGCGACACCTTTGCTACGGAGGCAAAGCTCAGTTTCTGAGAATAAAGGCAGGACTCAACCCATGCCGGTGCCGCCAGCCAGGCACAGTTAGCCAAGGCCGTGCCATCGTTCATCCCGACTTCCCTGCATTGAGGAAAATACTGCAAATTTGAAATGCGCTTTGAATTTAAAACAATCACCTATGGGGACACTTATTCTGAGACTCCTATTTCAGACAGAATACCTCTAATCTTTATAAATAGGGAGAGGGCACATGACTACTTTCCCCTTCAGGTGCTGGGGTCAGCTAAAGATAGCACGGAGCCTGAACTGGAGTGCAGAGATCCGACATCCCAAAGACCTAAAAGAAAGAATGATCAAGTTGCAACAGTTGCTAAAAACCTAATGAGGTTTAATGCTGATTGCTTTTCATTATTTAAGAGGAAAAGCCATGAGACATTTCAAGAGGTGATTCAAGCTACAAATATGTGTGCACTGGTATTTTTCCTGTTAACTATATACAATCTTCATGAGGAAAAGTCATGACGTTTGCAACGTTTTTCATATTAAAATAAATACAACAAGCTTTTTTCCCCCTATTTCCTCCCCCCTGTAAAAAAGAAAAAAAAAATATGCCAGGATAGGCTTTTTAAACTTATTATTATTGAAGGAGTAGAAATAAATGAAGAGTTCCAGAAAAGTCTGAGTTAAAGGTTCTGTTCCAAGCAAATGGCATTTTTTGTTTTGCAATTTTGGGACTAAAGCCCAAAGCTATTAATATTTCTACGTGATTCTGGCCTCTGCTGTTATAAATGTAAATAGAATTCCTGGTGTCTGAGTCCTCTGGCTTCTGCTCTCTGAGCGCTGACCTCTGAAGGAGCAGTTGTTCCTTCCTTGGCTCCCAGCCCCTAACCCCCCACAAGGACGCAGCACATGGGATGGAGCCCTGGTATTCAAGAGGAATGGCGTGTCCTGTAAGATGATATATATCTCTGTTTGCCAAGAGGTGGGGGACTAGGAAAAACACGACTTAGTGCAACCAGAGAATTACAGAGAATAATAGCGGCAGGCCATAAAGACGGGCGCTCTCATTGTATTGAGCCAGCAACTGCAGCCCGGAGGAACCCAGAGGCTGGCCCAAGGCTGCACAGGAGAGCAGAGCTGGGGCCTGACTCCTGGGTCCCTCCCCGCCCCAGCACCGACTCCAGGTCTCACAGGCGGGGGTGACTGCAGAGACAGTGACTCTCCAACACGTACACTGTGGGAGCAGGAATGTTCAGCACAGCAGCCGGGGGTCCTCTGGGGCAGCTCTGAAAAAGCTGTCTGTCTGCAAAGACAGCGTTTCCCTGGAGGGTATGTCCCAATATAGCCGCCGCACAGCAGCGGATTCATGAGCGGGCAAATATTTATCCCCTCTTGTGACTGAACTTTTGCCACTTCTTTCACAGGACTATTAATACAGAACAGCGTGATCAGCTCCCACGGCCTTTGCCCATGACCACCTGCCACATCGCTTTCAGCATCACGCTCCGCTTTCAGTACAAAACGGGAAGGAAAAGTGGCACGGGCAACACAGCAACTGAAATGTGGTCGCAGGGCCTTCACCGTCTTGCACAGTGGAAGAAACCTGTGTGTGATGTGAAAGCTCCATGTAAAAAGCAGTCACGAAGCTGCGGTATTGGAAGGTAAATACCACACAGGACAGCCAAATGGTCTGAGGTCAGCTGAACCCAGGGGCGGATGCACAAGCCAGAGGTTCACCCTAGTCCTCATTCGTACCACGCTTCGCTCTCTTTCTCACTCAGAATAAGTGGCATCTTCATGGTGAGGTGTCATTTAAACTGCCCCTTCCATTAATACACAAAACGACAACAACAACAACACTTTCACCTCTGGCTCAAAATTTAAGAGTGGATAAATTCAATCAAGCCTGTTTCAAAATAAACATTATCTCGCATTCATACAACAGAGCCCTGTATTCTTTTTGGAGGGGGAGAGATGTTAGAAAAGTAAAATTCACATCCAAATAGCCGTGGTAAGACTTAGAAGAAAAAAAAGTATGCGTGAAGAAATTAACTACAAATGAATATTCAAGGCATCTTTACCGGCTTATTCCAGTATTCATAGCGGGTCTTTCTTCTTCCTTTGTGTTTCCCACTAAATTTAGCCCCAAATATGCAACCAACCAGAAGTCCATCCAATGGGTTATGCCAGTCCCTAAAGTCAGAGAGATATTGAGCAGAAGGGACTGCCTATATGTGTTTCTTCTACACGGTTGATGGAAGTTTCAGAGGTAGAATGGTTTCAAATATTTACTCATCACCTACTGGTAGCCAGGCATGGTTACATGCCCAGGGTAAGGCAAAGGACAAAACCGTGCACTTGTGTTCATGGAGCTGACCTTCTAAAGGGAGAAGGGCAATAATAAAAACAAACAAATAAAACTTTATATGAGGTGGTGTACAATGGAGGACAAGAAAGTTTAAGGGTTTAGACAGTCCAGGGGATACTATTTTAGGGAAGTCAGAGAAGGGTTCTCTGGGCAGATTAGCATCCAAGTGAAGTGAGGAGTGAGTCTAGGTCAGAACAGCAGAAGAGTTAAGTATATAGTCCCTGAGCAGGAGTGTGATTGTTTGTGCAAGCAATAGTAAGGAAGTCCGTCGGGCTGAAGCAAAGTGAGCCAAGACAAAGTATTAGGAGTTGAAGTCGGAGAGATGGCAGGAGTCAGATCTGCAGGTCTTTGTAGAATAAGAATAGGGACTTTGGAATGTTTATTCTGGAAAGCCACTAAAAGGCTCCAAGCAGAGAACTAATATGATCCAACAGATTTTTGAAAGGATCCTTTAGGTGGCAGTATTGAGAACAGTATAGGGAATCGGGGATCAAAGCAGGGAACCAAGTAAACTTACTGCAATTGTCCAAGTAAGAGATGATGGCAGTTTGGACCAGGCAATAGGTGGGGAAGAATAAAGCTGAGGGAGGGCAAGTTGAGCAAGAAAAATCAAAAGTCCTGTTTTAGGCATGTTAGCTTCAAGATCTCCAAAGAAGAAAAAGTCCGCTAATCACTATGTAAAACAAAAGATGAATTGAGAGTAATTATATACAACTTATAAGGCACAGTCTGTCAGAGCAAAGCTCTCCAAGTGTTTGGGGATCGGCTGATTTTAGCCATGGAAATGTGGTCTCTGGACTGTATCTGGAAGTCACTGCCTGGCTCTCAGAAGGTCATGTACTAATGGGAAACTGTCATTTATTGGTTTGGCCACGTTAAAATTTGTTCCAGTGGTTGCATGTGGCCCAAGAACAAGCAGTGCTTTCCTGGGAAGGCTAGAACATTTCAATTTCATACCTGGTAGATATCCAAGTGATTGATTTTTGCAATCTATTTCCAAAATACGCCACATTTACAGTAGATATTTCAGAAAACGGGATGTAAAATAATAAGGACACCAACTTGTTCTTATTAGAAAAGTGATTGCATTTTTGGAGCAAAAAAGTCATGCTAAACGGACCAGGTGGTTCAGGTTTAACTGAGATGGCAGAACCTGGTATATATACTTACTTCCTCAAAAGTTGCAATATTCTGGCAATTGTAGAATAATCATACCAGGAAGGGACCAGCTCAGTGAACCCACTTTAAAATAACACCAAACATATTAAATAGCAGGGAGCAAGTTGCAATGAAAATCTTATCTTAAAAAATAAACTAAGATATATTTTATTTTACATTTCACAAAATTTAAGTTATAACCGCAACTCTGCCCTAATAACTAGAACAAAGCAAAAATGGATTCTGCTGACATTTTGGGGCACACTTTTTCTGACCAATCACATAACATGATCCAACATCCTTGAATTCACTTTTGACTTCGGCAACATAAAGAGGTTCATTTTTGCAAATATATTAGAAAGAGTCATCAATTTTTCCTAAGGGCCTCTCCTAACCTTTGGGGTCCAAATGTACTTTTTTGAAGTCCCACCTTGTCATTGTCCTCGTTAATACCCCTTCTTCAATTTGTCAGTGGTCTAATTATGCTGGCGCCTCATTAGCCAGATTCTAACAGTTCAGCACTATAATTATTTTTTTAGTATCATCAGGATATTCTACATCTTTAGCCACATTTGCAAGTTCATTTCACAAGAAAAACTATGTTATATTTGCACTGTATTACAGGATCTGCACATCATCTGGCAATCAGCAAGGAATGGACCAACAAAGAGGGAGCTCAGAGGAACAGACACACAGAAGAGATCCTTGAGTAGAGGTCAATTTTATAAGTAGTTAATTAGAGGATATGCCAATGTTGTGACAACTTTTACTTTCCTATGCAACCTCATAACAACCTGGTCTTGGATACCCAGCACCCTTTGTACTTTCTTGGACAGGCAGGTGAAATGGAAAGGGGGTGGATTTATTTTCTAACTAGACCCTCCAATAGATGACATTATGGCTGAATGAAAAGTTGGAAGATCAAAACTTGCTTTTGTACTCTGCCATGAGTCAAGATTTGTGACCATGTGTAACCAGGAGTAACCTCAGCTTCAGGGATGCTACTTTCACTTGCCCTCTGAGATGTACCACGAGGCGTCTGCAGTGCTTACTGTGTTACCTTATCTCACCCTGGATTAACAACTCCCATCTCATTTCAGATGCCGCCTCGCAATCTTCACTTCTGAGAACAAGGGAGTAATCATAGGCCAATCTTGGGAAATGCACCCAGAAAGGAAGTATCTAGAAGTATGGTTTAGAGGAAGACTGCAGTGGGGAAGAATGAAATAGAACAACAATAAGAACAGCATCACTGGGGCATAAACTGACAGAAGACGTGGAAGGGCTCACACTCCACACGTGACACAAAATTCCAATCAGCTATATCCTCAGGGTAAAACTGAATGGCATAACATCCTGAATGTGTCCGATCTCGTCTACAGCCTGAATTGGACCAAAGACCAAAGTCCACACCCCTCAATCTCCCCCAGTCTTTAGTTGTAATAATATAAATAGTTTATATCCACCATATTTTCCCTTGTATCGGGATAGTGGATAATTGTTTTGCTGACCAGAGTAGATGCTGAGTCCCTAGAGGAAAGGGATCATGTGTTTTATTCATCTTTGTATTTTCACTCTCTCTTCCTTCCCCAATGCTTATTCCCTCTCTTCCTTGCACACAGTAGATATACAAATGTATTCAAATGCATTGAATCCAAGCTTTCCAGCCAACATTAAATCTGATGTTGGCAAAGAAATAGGATAGGAAGCTATACCAGAAAAGTCCCTGAGATGTAATTCTTCTGTAAGTCTAAATTTAGAGGGGGGTGGGGGGGAGGAGGTAATTCTGACTATCTTAGCAAGGTCATATGGGGTGAGGAACAATGGAAGACCTTTACACTTAAGCCATCTTTGACCCAACCTTGCTTTTAGAATAGAACTGAACGTAACAATCCATCAGCAGCCAAAGGATGACATAAAAGGATGCCCTTGATGTTCAACATTCCTAAATTCCTTCTCGTACTATGAAGGCAAAGAGATCTATAATCATCTCTTCCTAGTTTGAAGATTTCCAGGGACTACTCATGTTGCAAGCCAGTAATTCCATCCAATCTAAGATGCCTCATTAATCACTAAGAATTTGAAAAGGTCCTGACAAGAGATCTCTTAACTTCAGAATTGTTAAGATCTTTTCAACTGTTGGACGCCAACCCTTGCCCAATTAGTTTCCCTGACAATTTCTGCATCTAGTGCCCTCAGAGTGGGGACACAGTGACATCTCTCACATCTTTAATTCTGGAAGTATTCTTCCTTCCTCAAAGTACTGACCCAATAAATGGTCTCTGAGACATCCGTTGAAGAGTCCATGATAGCCGTCTTCACAATGAATTAAAGAACGTCATTTCCTAATACCATTTCAGGCATAATTATTCTGCTACTAACCATCGTTGTACTCTGTTCGAGCTCAGGGAGAAAACAGTCCAGGGCAATTTCAGGGCCTTTGTAGTGTTCATTAATCTTTCAACAATCTGAGCATACTGTCAAGAACTGAGCAGGGACCCGATTCCATAGCCATGATAAAGATTTTAGGCTTTTTGTATCATCTGAACCAGTCCTATAATCCTCTGCTTAAATCAGGTACAAAGACATAATAGATGCAGTCCCAATCCTGGATTGCTTTAAACTAAACAAATGTATTTGCCAGCCACTGTCCAACCCTTGAATATTTAATACCAAATAAGCCCCTTCTAAAGATCAAATCGTTAGGCTGCCACTTAGGCATGTTTTGTAGCTGATTCATCATGGAGGACCCACCGGGATACTGTTCTATTTAAAGTCAGCTATTGCACTGGACCAAGCCAAAGTCTTATCTTGCTCAAGGCATTAAATTCTTAGTATTTCTCCTATTTTCCAACAGGAGTAATTTTTTCCCATCTCACTGGGGCAGAATTCAGATATCTCAATCGAGTCACAAAGCGATGCAGAAGATTCACGGTTCTTTATAGGCATCCTTTCAGCCGCTGCTTGTCAGGAGAGAGCCTGGGCCTCCAGGGAAGAGTAGAAGGCAAGGTCCTATCCATGTAACAATGCTGGGAGCCACCTTCATAACTAGCAGCAGCATAACCAGCTCTCACTTCAAGCAGCCCAGAATGAATAGAAAATTCAGTCCTGACTACAATCCAGCACTAGTCAATGGCTCACCGAAGACGCCTGATGTTTGTGAGACAGAAAGAGGTCTTGCTAACCCTTCCCCATAGTTCCAACACTGCACTTGTGTTAAGACAATGAAGATCAATAGAGGGAACATTTAACTTGGTCCCGAGAAGAAATATCATCATTGGGCTGTACTGGGGGGGTACACATTCATCCTTTCCCCAAGGTCAAAGCTGGGGCAGCCCATTTAATCAGTCCTTGTATCAACTGAAAAAGTGTACCATGAGGATGTTGGCCAGGGGGTTACGCAGTGTCTGTTTCATAAGGACCCTGGAAATAAACTCCTGAGTATCCAAACTCATAGTAAGAAAAATAAGAAAAACAGTGTAACATGGGTGTTTTCCCATTTTACCTCATCTGTCACAAAATTTGGCAAAATTCAGTATTTAATCAGAGTGATTTTAATGAGATCACTTGCAATGCCTATTCATTTGCCTCCTTCTAAATGATATTTGTTCTGTTTTATCCTTTAAGTATGTTGTATCCAATCTCATAAACTGCTTCAAACCATATGCTAAAAATAATATATATAAGATATGCCATTCATGTGTAAATTGTTGGTCTTTTCTGCGACAGTCTTACCTGCATATGAGTCTATTTTTCACCAAGGCTGTAAAGATCTCCTGAAATAGTTTATGCTGTGGATGTTTACTGAAGTTTCTCTCATTCTTGTAGTTTATACTGAGATTAAACAAACAGAAAAGCATTTTGTAATAAAAATTATTTAGCCTGTCTCAAAGTTAGCAATGCAGGCAAAGATCATCTATATTCATGCAAATATTGAAGGATTCTCAGGATTTAACACATTATTAAAGGCACATGTCCACTGTTAAAAAAGGATTAAATTATAAAGCTAATAAAGATTATAATCAAGCATATATATTTCATTTTACCATTTAACTAAAGGATTCCCTATAAACACTTAATAGCTAAACTTGTTCAGAAGGAGGAAAAGGGTATGCAAAGAGAAAGAATGATTGGTGCATATTATCTAGACACTGCATTAGGCTGTAAACAAGTTTCTGTGGTTGTTGATTGTTTGCATATGGCGTGTGTGTGTGTGTGTGTGTTTAACAAAGTCTGGAGATACCCCATTTTCGGCTTCTTTTTTCTGATATTACAACCCATTAAAGAGGTTATAAATACTACTTTAAATTATAAATTCCACTTTAAAACTGGGAGAGGATAAGAGATAATGCACAAAATGGTGGCACTGCTACAAAATATATGTTATTTTTGTGCATATTAAAATAGACCAATTTTAAGATCTAAGCCAATAATCTGGAATTACATGAACACATCACCTCAAAGGCAAGTACTATAGCCTTATGTTGTCATTTGTACTGTTCTTCCTTTGCAGTCTTTCACTGGTCATTGGACAGCGTGTCCCTACCCTAGCCAGGTGAGGGCATTCTTAGTACATGGATACCAGTAGACTGAATATGTAAGCATTTTTAAAGAATTTAGTGTTCCTCACTAAATATAAACCATTTACTGTCGTATGCCTTTTGTAGACTATTAAATTCATTGCCATAAAATGACAGGGAGAAGAAATCTAGGTCAAATAAATAAATGATCATTCTAGAATATTCATGTTGATATTTCATACCATTCATTATTTACACAGCACTTAGTGCCCGATGACCTCAGCACATTGTAAAGCCGAGAGACCCAGCTCCTGGAAGGGGAGTGGCCCACAAAAATGTGCAACTTCTGGCAGGTCTAAATGGTGACAGGACAGATGAATGTGGGTTGCCAGTTTCAATGTTAAAGGTGAGGTATAATCCCTTCAACTGAAAACCTCAGTTGCTTTGACAACCACAGTCCTTAGCCACCATATCTGTTCAGAGCAACGGCTTCTTTTATGCCTCCTCATTGCTGGCAAGGTATGGACAGACCAAATGCTGAAGACAAAGCCTGGAATCAGCTGAGCCAGGCCAACAACTTGGAACCATTTCCTCATAGAACAAATGCCAGAGGTGTCTCAGCAAGGTGTCCTGAAACTCCCACGTCGGTTCTACCTAAAGCCACTAAGCTGTTATTTACACACTATTTCTGGGAATGGTTTAAACACTGAAATTATTAAGAATCCCCATGGTAAATTCTGAAACACTTGTAAATTTTAGCTCCCGTGACAAACAAACAAAGTTTTGGGCTAATTAGAATAGGTTGTTGAAGGCAGGGGAGATACTGGATTCTTACCTAAAATTTTCAAGTTCAACAGCTTCTGTGGACTCATGCCACTGACCTCGGGTTCTGTGTCCACCCACCTTGATGGCAGGCTCAGACTTCGTCATGCTATTTTGGGCACTATCGAAGTTAATGGCTGGAAGCTACAGAAATAGAAGCACGGAGCCCGTGAGGATAACAATCCAGCACAGAATAAACAAAGTAACAAAATGGGGGAAGGGGTAATTGGAGGCCGAATAAAGGGAATGAGTTTTTTCCCAAAACAATAATTAACATGATAGCCAAGTCAAATTTAGGGGTTTTCCAAGATTTAAACATCTTTGACTTAAACATTGATTCTTTCTGCCTTATGCTGTTTTATTTTTCTTCATTGCTTGTAACGCCACCTGTCATATCTTACAGTTATTAATGTATTTTCAGTCTCCCTTGATTATAACAGCAGCTCAACATGAACCAAACTTGCTCATCTCAGGGCACCTGGGGTTTCAGTCGGTTGAGCGTCCGACTCTTGGTTTAGGCTCGGGTCATGATCTCACAGCCAGGAGATTGAGCCCCAAGTCAGGCTCTGCACACAGAGAGCGGAACCTTCTTGGGATTCTCTCTCTCCCTCTCTCTCTCTCTGCCCCTCCCCTGCTTGCACGCATGCTCTCTCTCTGAAAATAAATTAACTTAAAAACAACAGCAGCAACAACAAGAACAACTAGGGGCACCTGAGTGGCTGAGTCGGTTGAATGTCCGACTTCGGCTCAGGTCATGATCTCGCAGTTTGTGGGTTCGAGCCCCACATCAGGCTCTGTGCTGACAGCTCAGAGCCTGGAGCCTGCTTGGATTCTGTGTCTCCATCTCTCTCTGCCTGTCTCTCTCTCACTCTCTCTCTCAAATAAACATTAAAAATTTTTTTCAACATGTAGGGGGGTAGTTCTGGGGAATCCCCAGCTCATGCTGTGAGGACAAACAGCCCTGTGGAGAGAAGCCTCCCACCCACAAACAGCACCCATTGCCAGCTATGTGAATGAGCCACCTTGGAAGCGGTGCCCCAGTTGATGTTGAAAGAATCACGGCTAGTGGGCACCCGGTGGCAGAAACCTGAACCAGAACCATCCAGGCTAACTGCTCTGAATTCATGACCTGCAGAATAGGTAAGACACAGTAAACGATCGTTGTTTTAAACAACTAAGTTTTGGAATGATTTGCTATGCAGTACTGAAAAATAAATCCACCACAGAATAAACTACGAATCTGCCAGTCCATATGATACAAATAAATAAATAAACAAAACATGCCAGAGAAATATAAAACCGTGCCCCACATTCTGGCCGCATTAAACCAGTCACTTGTCCCAGAAACTACCGTAGTGTTTGACCACTCCATGCCTGGGCATGTGCTGCAGACTGATTCCTGATCACCTTTCAGGGCTCAGCTCAGCCTCCTGGTGAGCACCCGCCTGAGCCTTCCCGGCAGAGCTGTTCACTCCGTCCCTGGTGGCGTTACTGTGTGGACCTCGCTTATAGCACCTATCATGCCTGATACCCACCTCTGCCTTCAAGGTCAGAGTCCCGTGGGGTGGGGGAGGGCTAAGCCAGCACGAGAAGAGGCTGCAAGTTGAGTGAACCAGGGTTTGTTGTGGCAGAAAGTAAGGGAGAGACAGGGTGGGCCACGGACCAGGATGCCAAGAGTATTTCAGAGTATTCCAGACAGACTTTTACAGGCTGCAAGACAGAGGACATCTGTGTGTACTCCAGAAAATGAGAGGTACCTGAGCAGCCTGACTAGCATGAGCGGAAAGAAGAAAGACTACAGGATGAAGCACAGAACTTTCCTAAAAATTTGACTGTGTCACTTCTGCTTGGAAATGTCAATATTCCCTGTTGCTTATGGGCTCATACAAAATCGCAGATGGGCCTTCAGACACTGCCCAATTTCTTCTAGTATTATGTATCACTCCTTCCAATAGAAACATCCAGTCACCATTTTACTTAAATGCTTGTTATTTTCCTTGCTTCAGATACCTGATTATTCTACTCATTTCACCAATAATACCTTTCCACCAATTCCACTGATGGAAAACCAGCCCATTTCTTCAAGAACCATCTCCTTCCCTGTGATCTGAGCCAAAAGTGGCCTCCTTATGCCTGTCAAAATCCATACACCTACTGTCTGCACCCTACATTCAGGATTCTGTCTTGCCTGGTCACATCTATAAATGTCTTTTCCATACCTTATCTCTCAGAACACGAACACTGTGCCTTATACCTTTTCTTTCCACAGTATTTATCAAAACTTCTTCTATTTCGGGGCAATTAACTAGTCTGTAATTTGTTTGTTCCTCATTTGTTCTTTCTTCTATCTTTTTTACTTACTGCAAACCGATTTCTCAGCTCCCCGTGGCCTTGAATGTAGGGGGGAAAAATCTGAATTCCAGCTCTTGGCAGATCACTTCAATATTTGTGAAAACCTCTGGTGAAATCTCCAACCAACTTTGTCATTTCACTTTGCTTCAATAACCCTGGGGCAATTCCTTTCCTTGAATGATTTGTTTTACCAGGTTAGGATTATTGTAACCTTGTTATGACGAAGGGGGCTCCTCTGTCCCCTCAGTGTGTCTCTGTCCCCAGTTCTGTCACACTGTGGGACTGTCCCACAAAACAGCAAACTCTAATGTGGTTAAGCAAGACACACAGAGATACACAGAGCAGTCAAGACAAAGAACGAAAGTAGAACATTGGGACACAAGGAAACAACAGGGAAGTGACTTGGCTCATTAGAGATTCAAATAAAGGACACTCAGTTCTTTGCAATTCTCTGCCTAAACCGCAAAGCAAATTTCCTCTGCAACAGATTAATTGGCCATTTTTGGTCTATTTGCAAATAACAGGCCAGGTCTTGTTAGAACAGAAATTCAGGTGAGTGAGCCTTAATCCCAAATTACCCTTTTCAAATTGACTGCTAAAAATCTCAGAGCCAAACGTGTGGCCCACTTGCTTATTTCGATGGGCATTTCTGCCTCACTAACTACTTTGTCCCTGACCCTTGTTCTTCTTTCTTCTTTGGTCTTGGCTTCAATTTATCATAAATTGTCATACTTTATGTATATCCATAAACCCCCTTACTTCCTTCTCTCACAAACAAGATATAAACAAATGCTGGATTTGTTCTTTCCAATTATCATTCTTCTCCATATTATTTTACTATAAAGAGAAGAGGGTGTTCAGAATAACATTTATCATTGCTAAATTAAATAGAATTAGGAATGAATTTTGAGAACCTCAGGACCTTCATATTAGTGAGGACATTTTCATTTTTTCTTAGAACCATCTACTTTCTGAATAATTCAAGGATTACAAATATGCATTTTTGTACATATGAAACAGCTGACAAAAAGCTATGCCATGTGAACTTGTCAGACAACAGACTGCAAATTCTAAAGTTTGTTAAAGAAGAAGAAACTATTAAATTCACTTTAGTTAACCCCTCCAAGTGTTAACAAGGAAGTGGTGTTGAAAGGGGATACAATAGATCTAGTCAGCATGAACTTCAAAGTTGGAAGATTAGAGGCAAAAACAAAAGGAAAAAAAAAAAAAAGAGACACCACTGGTGTTTCTTTTACCCTGGCCATATGGTTATACATGCTCATGATGTAACTCAATTTTTAGCCACCATTCAATATGAAAAAAACTGACCAAGAACTCACTGAACGAAGACTACAGTAAACCAGAGGCAAAGTCAAAGTTGCTGGCATTGAGAAATATACAGTCCGGTCTGGAAATAAGACACGTAGACAAGTGTTTCCAAAATGAGGAAGACTCTAAGGCTACAACTGTGGGCGGGAAAAGGTGCTTTGGGAAGACAGAGATCACTTCGAGAATGCAAGATAAAAGAAAGCTTGTTTGCAGAAGTGGTGTCATTAGATTTGGGTCTTAGAAATAGATAAGATATTTTAAGAAAGAAATTTGGGAGAAGGACAAATTTGGGAGAAGGGATTGCAAAAGCAATAAATAGAAGTCTCTGACATCATGGTTACATCTTAGGATGGACAGGGAGAAAGAATGGGAACTACAATCAAAACCATATGCTGAGTCACCTTGCTTACCTTCTAAAAAAGAATGGATGTGATGTGGGGCAATTGTCCGTGAAGGCTTGTGAGCAGCAAGCCAGGGAGATTCTTTTAGCAGAGTAGGGATAGACAAAGAGAAAGAGTGACTGCTGACACAGCTGGATGGGAAGAAATTGCTCCTGGGGGCCATAGCACGAAATAACAGAGAAGGATTGATAGGTGAAAAGGTATTTCACAACCGTGTTTACTCCGAATCAAAGATTATCCAACTATTTTTTGAACTGGAATCTCATTTCCCAAGTCATTTAAAAGACAACTCAGTGGGGAGAGGCATATATTGCGAAGATGTAGTGTGTGGGCCCAGACCTGTATTCCAGCCATCAGCTGGCGGTATGATCTCGAGAAAGTCACTTAATTCTTTGTGCCTCAGTTTCCTATTCTGCGAAAGCAGAAGTCGTGGTCACTCAACGGGGCGATGCAAATAAAGCACCAGACACATGGTAAACGTTCCCTAAACAGGATCTATACTATTTGGCCTTCATATGCCATCAATTCACTAGAAAGTCATCCTTGACTGTAAATAACTAGATGAAAATGTTGTGGTTCTCTGTTAGTTTGATGGATATAACAAAATCCATCAAGATTCCTACTATACAAGAGTTCTTCAACAAATTTATTTAGACAAGTGTGACATAGTAGACTTTGGTGCCAGGTCACTGGGATTCAAGAACCATCCCTACCATTAGAGGTGCTAACTAAGTGTCTGCTGTTGTCATTATTATTAGCATTGCTGTGCTGTTCTCCAAATCTTCACAGAGAGCCTCTAATCTCATGATTCTCCAAAGTCTTACAGAAGTAAAACCAAAAAGAAAAGTTTAAAGATAAATTCAAGCAGAGGTACCATTCTTTCTCCGTCTGATAAAAATATAAAAAAGCTGGGGCACCTGGGTGGCTCAGTCGGTTAAGCGTCGACTTTGGCTCAGGTCATGATCTCATAGTTTGTGGGTTCAAGGCCCACATCAGGCTCTGTGCTGACAACTCGGAGCCCAGAGCCTGCTTTGGATTCTGTGTCTCCCTCTCTCTCTGCTCCTCCCCCACTCATGCTCTGTCTCTCTCAAAAATAAATAAATATACATTTAAAAAATTAAACATATATATATATATATACATATATATATATATATATATATATGTATATATATATATATAAGCTATCAGAAAAATAGCCAAATTGACTCTTTCCCCTCTGAATTTTCAGTGAGATAAAATTTGCAGCAAACATCAAGAGTCGTGCTCTAGGAACTGGGTAGCATGAGGTGGGGTGGAGGGGAGAAGAAAGAAAATTCAGTAATTTGTGTTTTGGAAAACATCAAGTTCCCAAAACTCCAAAGAGTCAAATGGTAGGCATTCAATAGAACAGTATACTGTTTCTAGACTGAAGAGCTTTGATAATTAGGACACATGGCAATAAACAGAAAATAAAGAGAAGAAGAATGAAAAGGCTGTGGATGCTGAATTCTGGCAGGACTGAACCAGGTATGAGAGAAACAGCCAGATAAAGAAAAACAAAACATATAAAAGAACAAAGAAAAATAGATACACTGTTCATAAAAATGTTAAATTAATCCCTTTGGAAACATGTGAGTTCTCTTTTATCAATGCATGCACATCCTTTGAACATACTACCTGTTGTTTGCTTGATTGAACGTTCAAAAGGCAACGAAGTCTTTTAAGATCTGAATAGTCCCTAGGAGAAAGAATAACAGTGTCAACCAACCAAAGATTCCAGGTGAACTAGTGGCACCCACCGATGGTGTTGCCCTTCCGAGGCCTGCCTGTAGAGACTGAAATGTATCCATTTCCTTTAAACCTCTAGAAATGAGCAAACCTTTCAGTAAACACCATAACCCAGAGTAGCCCTTGTCAAAGGTCTACTCTGTTTCTCAAATAGACTCAGTAAGGGGTTACCTGGTGGTGACTCCTTGTTGTTTTTTTTCAGTTGATTTTTCTGTGGTCTTCGCCTTTTTGTCTTGATCAGGCATTGTAAAACATCAATGCCCCAGAATTAACATGGCATTCCTTTCAAAATAAACCAGAGGGGAATACTTTAGTTGGAGTCTGTGCTCCAAAATATTCTCAGGCGAAAGTCACTTTATAATACTTAAGTAGGTAAAAGCTAACATTTATTTCTAACACAACAATAAAAATGTTCATATGAATAGCATTTATTATTTATCTTTCAAAGGCCTTCAGATACATTTAGGGCATAGTTTATAGGTATAGTAGCCCATAAGCCTCTGTTTTCTGAGTCATTCTCGGTTTCAAATATTCTGACCCACTGTCTCAACAAATATACGTTTCTGCTTGTCAGGAAAAGTGCCCCCATTAGGGGTTTCCAAAAATATACATCTATAAGCAAATACCTGAAGCCCAACTAATGTTTTTATGCCATCCTACTTGTCTTTCTCGACAAGTATCCTTAACTATATGCTGCTAATTCAAGGAGTTCGTCTCCATCATAGGTGATCCTTCTAAGAGCCTGGAAAAAGCCCCAGCCATTTGCAAATAAGTGTTACAGTGTCAGAGGTAATACACAAAATTTCACTGGATTTCCAGAATTCCTAAATCTTTCAAACTGCCACCCCAGGTGAGTCAACTGTAGTCAATGAGAACTCAGCAAGAATTGGGTCAGTCCTGCACAGCCCCTGCACTCACTCAAACATCCTGTCAAAAGCAAGCCAACAGGCCCAAAATGGAGTCACTTATGTTAAGCCCCAGGTCACCAAACTTAATTATATTTTCAGCACTCCCAGGTATGAAAATTTAAACTAGCCAATCAGGAATCACCACATCAGCATTAATTAAATAATCTGCCTGATAAACTCATGCTATACCTTTAAAGAAAAGTAACCTTGCAATACCCAATCCACTTTTTGACCAGTGTAACTTCCTTGTTCTTGCTCCCTTCTGCCTGTAAAACTCCTAAGAGTTCCTTTCGATTTGCAAGAGTGGATGCTGTCCAATTCATGAATCACTGAATAAAGTTAATAAGATCCTTTTTTTTCCAGCTGAGAAATGCATTTGTTTGTTTGTTTGTTTGTTTGTTTGTTTGTTTCAGGAGTAGAATTTAGTGATTCATCACGTATATATACCACCCAATACTCATCCCAACAAGTGCCCACCTTAATGCCCATCACCCATTTAGCCCATCTCCCCACCCACCTCCCCTCCAGCAACGTTCAGTTTGTTCTCTATCTTTAAAATTTACTCAATTGAAGTTTGTTTTTAAACAATCTGGACAGTGAGACTGGCCAGCCTGGGAATACAACCCAATAGGCATTTCAATCTTCTAGATAAGTTTTGCTGTCATCATGGTCACTTTTCCCAGGATAAATTTTAATACTGTTTCCCACATCCCCTCAAAAGGTAAGTAAGGAATAGTACAGATTACTTAACCAACGAACAGAAGGCAACTTATTTGTTTGCTCTTTTTTCCTTAATCAATTTCTGATTCAATTTTTTAATTTCCAGAATAGAAACAAAAAGTTGAAGATACCCATGCTTTCAATTACATAGCAAATACAAAATTAAATATACTATCAGTTTAATTTGATTAGATGTGAAATTTTCCAACTATGCTTTAATGCCACAGCTTGACTTCAGTGTTATTTTCAGGCATGAAAAAGCATGTGTTACTGTCTTATAATCGCATGCCTCCATGTATTGTGAAATCGATGGTCAAAATCCAAGTGTTTCAGAGATATTTAAAGCAAAAAGGAATGTGCCAATGGGTGTTTCACTGCAACAGAATGAAGCAAAACTTCAGTTAAATGTGCAAAGACAGTTTAAGGATTTAAAAATTATTTTTCCAGTATAGTTGTCATATTTATGACAGAGTTGAGCGGGAATTAAGAGTTGGGGACCAAGGCTCTCTTCACAGATGCACACCAACAAAAGCGCAATATAATATTTTAGAATTGTGCTTAGGATATAACACCACAGACTCATACAATCAATAAATATTTACTGAACATTTACCATGTCCAATCTCCGACTAAAAACTGCTAAAGATAAAACAGGTTACCACAGGCATACTATTCTACCATAAGCACATAAAATCCCACTTCATGACTTCAAAATATGTTTTGTGATGGATTCAGATAGAGATTTGATTTCACTTTCCTCTAAAAAAAGAAAGAAGAAGGAAGGGAAGGAGGGCGGGAGGAGGAGAGAGTGGAAGAAAGGAAGAATGGATGACAGATAATCTGTAAATAATTTCTAAAAGCCCGAGATCCAAGTGCTTTTTATATAGAGATATGAAAATGCTCCCAAATGTTCTAAAATAAATGGAAATCCAGTCAAAATGAATAGCATCTGATTTTACTTTTCCCTCCCGGGCACAGGGAACATTCCACACTGGCCTGCTGGCTTCCAAGTCCCGTGCAAACCATAGCTACAGACTGTGTTAGAAGTAGGAAACGAAAGCCACAAAGATTAGCACATGAAAACGTGTGGAAAAGCTCACAGGCTGCTTCTGCCAGCCTCGGAGAGCGTAACTATCCAGATCATACCCCGCTAAACACCCCGCCTTATTCCCTTGTTTAATCTCCATAATTTGATTGACCTGGTGTGTGAACAGGAAATAATCATCTAATAGTTTTATCAATTTAAGATTAAAGTCTACTCTGTGAGCTGGAAGAGTGAGAATAGATAAGTCTCTGGAAACGTTTCACTTAATTAAGCAGTAAACAAATCCACCGGAATCGGTAGAAACAGACAATTGCCTTAGGATAAAAAAACAAAATCCTTTCCACTTGATGGCTGGTGAAATGGAAAGTATTCTGAAGAAAACTTTGAGAAGTTGAGAATGCTGAACTATTTCCTCTAACCCCATTTTAAATGAACAAAAATGATCACGTTACGCCGACGGTTATAATCCAAACCTGGGGATGGCGGGGAGGGCAGTTTACATCAAGTCGAGACAATTTATTGGGGAAGGGTCCTCCGGAAAGATCAAGCAAGGGTGCTCCCCAAAGCCAGAGCTCTCCAGAGGGCAGCCTAGCATGGTTCCACGGGGAGCTCTGGAGTAGAGATTATACCAGTCACTGGTTAAGGGTCCCTGGAGAAGGTCTTAACCGCCACCCATACACTTCTGTCTGGGGGTAAAGAGACTCCAGGAGCTTGGGGGGAGTCTCCCCAAAAGGAGACACAGGAACTGGCTATAAGAAGCAAAGGAACACTGAAGTCAACACCCCGACACACCACCGGTCCCAGGGATGCGACAGGCTCCGTCCGGGTGGGATACTCACCTCGTCCCCGTGATCACCAACCACAACGGAAGGGCTGTGGGTGACGACGGCACGAGAATCTCGCTGTGGACGCACACTCAGCACAGCCTCACGTTTCCCTCTTCTGCTCGACCTTGTCCGTGACTTTCACTTCTCCGATCCTTCCACCCTCTCTCCCTCTCGCTCACTGCACTTCAGCCCTGCGGGCCTTCTCCCTGGCTCACGAAGGTGGCAATCTCACCCCTGCCTGAAAGCCTCGGCACTTGCCACTTGCTGTTCCTCTCTCATTCTCAGGCTGGCTTCTTTGTGTCATTCGGGTCTCTGCTCAGATGTCCCCTCGGTGGTGCGGGCTCCTCTGACAAACCTGTACAACATATTCACCCCCAGAGACTCATCCTTACCACATCCACTCTGTTTCCTCTCCTTCTGCAGCTCGTCAGTGTTGGAAATCTTCTGGTCCATTTCCCGGTATCCTTGCACCCCACCATAAGCCCCATGTGAGTGGAGATCGTGTCTGTCTTATCCCCAAGTACATCCCCACACGCCAAATAGCAAATGGCGTGATACAAGCACAGTACAAAAGCTCAGAAAACATTTGGGTCATAATGTGTAAGGAGTGGCTAAGGTATCTTTCGCAAAGTGCATGAATTATTTGCTTTTTAACAATTATTTTAGGATCGTAGGATAACAACCTCCTTGAACCTCCCAAGCCTGGCACTCCTCCTCAGTGTCCTAGGGCAGCTTGGACTCCCCACATCGCAAATCTGTGCACAAAATATTGCAGTTGCCTGATTCCCCCATAAAGCAGGAATTGGACCTCCCTTATTTTTTTTATTTTTTTTCATGTTTATCCATTTTTGAGAGAGAGAGAAAGAGAGAGAGCACAAGAGGGGGAAGGGCAGAGAGAGAGGGCAACACAGAATCTGAAGTAGGCTCCAGGCTCTGAGCTGTCAGCACAGAGCCTGACGTGGGGCTCGAACCCATGAACTGTGAGATCATGACCTGAGCTGAAGTCGGACACTTAACCGACTGAACCACCCAGGTGCCCCTGAACCTCCCTTATTCACCACACACAAGGAAGGCAAACAACAAATATTTACTGTATAAAAAAATTTAATGGATCAATGGATAATAGAACTATTTCAAAAACAAACCTGTGTCATTACTCGTTTAATTCAAAAATCTTTCATAAATCTTCCTCATAAATCAAATCAACTGATGAATATTTGTAATGTTATAAAAGTCTTGAACACACTGAGGAATTATCTCAATTATTTAGTCTTCAGGAGGAAAACTGGAGTTTTATGTAAGATAATATTCATGAACAGTGCTTTTTAAACAACTTATTAGGTTTTTTCAAATTCGTAAATCTATCGTGGACCAATACTGTTGGTCCATATCCTGTTCAGCAAAGTAAGCCCGCTGATCATGTGCTTAAATATCGCAGCATTGTTGAACTGCTGTAAACATTTCTAAACACTCTCAATTTTGTACTTGTCTCCTGGTGGACCAGTAACATACCAGTCTGAAGACCACCTGAATAGCCTAGAAATCTGAAGTCTCTCCTTCCAAAGAGCAATCTTGATTTCACAGCAATCCTAGATAGATGACTGTCTGAGAACCACTGCCCCAAGGGTAGAGCCGGAGAGGACCTGAGTAGCTGTGGATTCCAGGACAGCTAGGAGAGAGCGAGAGTGAGCCCGGGGAAAGGAGAAACAAGGCCAAGAAGACTGAACGTGGGCTCCCCACTTAAAACCAGAGCGGTCCCACCTCTCTGGGGCTCTGTATACAGTTTCATTTGAGAAAAGGATTCCACTGCTAAAAAAAAAAAAAAAAAAAAAAAAAAAAAAAAAAAAAAAAAAAAAATTGAAACCCACGCATTTTCTGACATTTATTTTACAGAGGAGACGAGGCCAAAGAGATTACAAGACTTGCTACATAAACACTTGTGTTCAGGTGGATTTTCCTTTGATTCTGAGTGGGAAAACTGAAATTTAGTATTTTTTTTCTTAAAAAAAAAAAAGGGAGGGGGCACAGAAGTGAAAGATTATACATAAAATCCTAGTGCATATTACTTTCAGTATTTTTCCTTTTGCCCATTTCAGTCATGGGACCCAAATACTATCTCAGAGGGAGGAGAAATGATCTCTCCATGCCTCACAGGATCGCCAAATGAGTTTGATGTTTACAGTCCTAGTCAAGTACAGACATAATCACAGTACTGACTCACTGTTGAATTTTTTAATCCATTTCAAAGAGACTCTCAAAAGTAATTCCTATCTTCTATTGTCGTTTGAAATGTGGGTTAATGCTAAAAGAAGTCCCCAGAGAAACACACCTCATTTGCTCGTGATCTCTTGGTAATTGCAGGGTAAACACATATAACAGAGAAAGAAATCCGGGCTATGGTAAAATCACCTGACTGACTGTAATTAATCTAAACTGTACAATATAAACCCACTGACTAAATAATGTGGTGGGTATTTGTGATATGGTTTTCAGATTCTCTACCCGGAAATTCTTTTTTATTCCACAGTTGACTTAACTGTTCAGAAGATCCTTAAATGGCCTCATCTTTACTAAAGATAAAACAGAAAAGTCATTTGATTCATTATGGAAAATAGCTCCAAATCCCACTAAAACCTTTTTTCTTATTAATCACTTAGGCTGCATCTTTGGAAATACCACACTTTATTTACTACATTTACTAATGGTTAAGATAAAAACAGCACTTGGAAAGTAATAACAGTAAGAGAGTTTAACATGACTCCAGTTAATTACCACTTGGGCTACATCAGGTTTATTATTTTGAAAAAGCACTAAAATAAATTGTTATAATGCTTACCACAAAAGGAACTTATAACTTCCTTGTACCAACACAAGGGAGTCCTTATTTCCTTTGATGAATGACAGTTAACCTCCGTATCAGATTACAAATTGCAGTTCTGTCTGTGCTCAAGTAGACATTAAAGAAACTGAGAAAACTTTCTGCCCCGTAACTAGTGGCAGTGAAAAAGAGACATCATTTCTCTAAGTCCTTTACTGTGGCATTTTTTTTTCTCAATATTCCTTTAATAGTGGCTCTTTGAAAACAAAGTGGTTAAAATAAGATACAATTTATGTAAAGAATTTTAACCAGAAATAATAAAACTGTGTTAAAATGAATTCGTTGGGTGTTAATTTCTTAATCTTGATCATGCCACGGTGATGCAAGAGGCTAACACTGAGGGAGGCTGAGGGAGGGGTGTAAGGGAACTCACTGTACTAATTTTGCAGCTTTTATGTAAATCTAAAATTATTTCAAAATAAACAAACTGCATCGGCCACTTGAGCAGTTTAGCTCATTAAAAGTGCTGTGAGAATAGAGAAAGTGTTTTCTTTTTACAAAGAATAATAGCCCTTAATCTCACAGAGCTATAGTGCTTGGTCTTTCCAAATTGGTTGTGTTTTAAAAAACTATTCTGTACAGAAAGTGTCATGTTAAATTGGTCAAATGACTGGAAAATAAAACACACACACACACTCTCTCTCTCTCTCTCTCTCTCTCTCTCTCTCTTTTTGAAAGTAAAGTGATCAAAAAGTCAAGGAACTCCTATAAGAAATGTGACTTGCTTATACCTGTTACAGCTGAAAAAGAGTCTGCTTCTCTAAACCATAGTCTTGATTTTATCCGTTATATCACATTGTTATTGTTCTTCAATGGGAAACACGTGTGGAGTTAGCAGAACAGAAACAGTCATATGAAAAACCTTAAAGAACATCTAGTGTGGGGGTTTCTGACACCTTCCAGGCCCTGGAACAGAATGTAAGTGAATGGCAGGTATAGAGGAGATCATACATAGGGCCTCAGTCAGAACTGAGAAAGCGTACACCCTCCCTTAAAGGGATTCAAACTCACATTAAAAATGAAGCAAAACAATACTCCTGCACAGGACAAATAAAACAGACCGGTCATCAGTTGAAGATCGTGATTCAGTGCACCTTGTTTAATACATGAGGAAACTGAGGCCCAGAGAGGAAAAAGGTGTCCAAGGCCACAGAGCACCTTTAAAAGTAGAACACAGCCCAGTTTACCTACAGGGCCTAAATCCTAATGGCAAGCTCCGGGTAGATGGGAAGGGGATGACTTGTTGACATTGGCCCTGAGCCGAGGGCAAAGGGTGATCTAATAACAACTGATGCTTGCATAACTTCACCTCCTGGACCCTGGGGTGCTTGCAAACATCTATTCATTCCTCCTTGCTCACTCATGTGAAATAGGTAGGCGGTGTATTTTAATATTATCATATGGAGGAAAACAAAGACACAGTTGCTACAGAACCTCCTTTGGCAGGAGTATGTCGCCAGCCAAGGGCAGGTATTATCATGGCCTTGCTCCTGAGTCAGTAGAATTGACACCTTCCTTGTGCAGAGAGTTTATACTTTAAACAATTTTCTGTTTTCTATTTAAACAAGCACTTGGAGGTACAAAGAATAAGAAAATTCCAATTGTATTCTAGCCGTCTCCCACTCATTCCCACAAATATTTATTGACCATCTGCTGTGTGTTAGTCTCTTTTTTAAGACTCTGCCTTCATTTTCCTCTGGCCAATACTGACCTAAGTTGGACTGTGCTAAGTCCAACTTAGCCTAAGTTGGTGATGCTCCCAAAATCAACTAGAATATGTGGCCACAGGTACCGTTATCATTTTCTTTTTCCAAGCTTTAGTCCCAAACTCACACCATTCTTGCTAAAGGGAAACATCTGCAGATAGGAATATAGCTTTTATGGACCCCCTCCACTACCACTGCCTAATGATGCCTGTGGTATGTCTGTTCACGCCTCATGTGGCTGCTTACCCAAACCTGCTCAAGACATAGCTTATCGTGCACCTGTGTTAAATGAAATCTGAGGCCCATATGTTAAGTGGTGGTATTGAAAAGGCAAAAAAGGTCCAGATGATATGAAGGGAACATTTTTATTAACCAGTCAATGAAAGTAACTTAAGTAGCACACCAAACTTCTCTTTTCTTACTGACCCCAAACATAGCAAGATTACATTCTATTCTCTGTTTCTGTGTGAGAAAGGGGACAATGATATTCACTCATTCCTTCAAAAGGTGATTATTGATCCCCTCATCTATGCCAAGCCCTGAAGCTACTGCACTGAATGAGACATGGTCAAAAATGTCTTACCCCCTAAGTCAGCCATCATGGTAACAAGTCACGATAATAAATGAGTCACGGTGGTAATAAGTCAATATGGATTCAGCCCAACCCCCTGGACCTTTTCAGGGTAAAGAGAACACTGAGTTAACACATCCATGTTCCTAACACTAGGCAGCACTGCAAGAAACTATAGGTACTTTTAAGCCATGAAATAGAATTAAATTTCATCCAGTAACACCCTATTTTAAGTGCATTTTATTATCTCTCATGCTCTGACTGTGCATACGACATCACTGGGCACTGCAAAAACAACCTATCCACACCTCAGTGTGTGTGTGAAATCACAAATATGTAGTTTAGGCAGTAGAAAACTACTGATATCGGGTCTTAAAAAAACAAACAAAAACAGGATAGTTTCTTATGGTACAGACTAATACATGGGATCAAATAAGAACACAAGAAATGTCAAAAAGCAGGGGAAATTGACTTCCAAAGGAGACTATGAATTGAATGAATTCAGGAGAAAGAAAGATCACTGTGGGCTGAAACGTTATGGAAAGGTTCATGAACTGGGGACTTGAAGAAGGCCCAGGAAAATGGGTAGGGCTTGGGAAGAACTTTCCAAGGGAGTGAATGAATAAAGGGATGGAGGCAAAATCCTAGGAGTGGTTTGGGGAGACAGTGAGTAGAAGTCGAACTGGGGCTGAGGAATGTGGACCGAGGTGGAAGATGGTACACGAACGAGCGGCAGCCTCTAAGTCTATAGCCAACGCATGGAACAAAACAGTCACAAAAAAGTCTCAGAGCACGGCCCTTTGGGTGCACCTCAGAAAAATGGCACTTTCCTCTTCCTCACCCCCTCAGTCGTTTGGCCACTACATCCTATTTTTCTGCTATTTCTAATATGGTCCCGATCTATTCACTTCCTTCCACCCTCAGAGCCAACACCCTAGTCTACCTCATCACTCGCCTGAACTACAGCGATCCATTCCTAAACGGTCCCTCCACTTCCATTTATTCTCTCTACCCAACAACACAAAACCTGATCTCCACACAGCAACCAAAGCACCCTTCATATGGTGCAGCTCTGACCAATTAAGCCTTTGTGTGCCTCCCATCTCTCTGGGGGTAACCACAAAAATTAACAAGGCCAACAAGGTGTTCCAAGAGATGATGCCTCTGCCCCCGCTAGCCAGCTCCACTCATACCTGGTCTCTGAAACCCTGCTCCAGACCTGATTCTCCTGGACACCCCAGGATCTCTACTCCTGGACCCAAGTAGCAGATTGCTATGTGAAGGCCTGGAAGCCTTATCTGCCATGTCTCAACTCAAGTGTCCATTCTTTAAGGTACTTTTCATTGACCTCCTTGATGGGGACACAGCTTCACCAGGCACCGCCTTGCAGTTCTTAATGAAAGGGTAGATTCAGGCAATAATTCAATAAATACACATGTCTGTCTCCTCTAGTTACACTAAACTAGTCAGAGAGAGGGATAGGGATTTGCTCATCCCCAGCATCCAGCACTGCTGGTTTATAAGAAAAGAAGTATTCAATGGATGATTGATGAAGGAATGAATGAGTGAATGAATGAATGAAAAAGTCCCAAGTGAAACATGATTGCGCAGCTCCAAGTATAACTGGTGTGTCATTGTTGAAACATAGAGAATAAAGGTAATGGGAAAAAAATTATCAGCAAACAATAAGTTTGCCCCAGCTGACCAGATCCAGTTGTTACAGAACGTTGGTTTGACAAAAATCGCATCATAAACACAAGGAAGCCACAAAGCAGATAAGATACTCATGTCAAACATGGGCTACCTCAAGTATACGTGAACAGGACAATAAAATTTCCTGAAGAAAAGACGAGTATTCACATTTACGTCTAGTGTAGCGTATACGTGCACACTATATCACTCTGTGGTCTCCACTGAGGAGACTTCACAGGTTTGAGAGTGTGAATTCCTTTGGCTGCACCTCTGAGACGTAGTCAAAAGGGGCAATGGTGGTGGACGAGACCTGGTTTCCATGCGCCTGTGGCATGGCCCCGGAAGTCCCTGGGCCTCTCTAATTATGAGCTTCCTCCTTTACCATGAAACAGAAACAACAATATCCCCATTATAAAGTGGTAGTTGTAACTAAATGAAATAAAGCAAAACCCCTTTAACACTGTCAATAGCTGTAGAAATATAAGTAATTGTTATTATGATAGCTGTTTATAAATACTATCGTGGGTAATATTACTATTACTTCAATTTGAAGAGCCTGTTGTACTAATTTTATTTTTTTTTATTTTTTTTGTAATGTTTATTTTTGAGAGAGAGAGAGAGAGAGAGAGAGAGAGAACAAGCAGGAGAGGGGCAGAGAGAGAGGGAGGCACAGAATCTGAAGCAGGCTCCAGGGTCTGAGCTGTCAGCATGGAGCCCAACTTGGGGCTCGAACTCACGTACTGTGAGATCATGACCCGAGTGGAAGTCGGACCCTTAACCGACTGAGCCACCCAGGCACCCCCTGTCATACTAATTTTAAATCATTTGTCTATATTCACTGGCTTTGATTCATTGATGACGAATAGTAGACACAAAATGAGAAAAAAAAAAAAGCTTTATTTTCAAAGTCACAAGTAGTCTTGATTTTAATTTTTTAAACCTAATATTATTCAAGGTTTACTATCATAATAAGTACTTTGATGTATTCAATTCATTTAATCTTCAAAACAATCCTGGGGCACCTGGGTGGCTCAGTCAGTCAAGCGTCTGACTTCGGCTCTGGTCATGATCTCGGGTTCATGAGTTTGAATCCCACATCCGGCTCTGCACTGACCGTATGGGGCCTGGAGTCTGCTTCGGATTCTGTGTCTCTCACTCTCTCTCTCAAAAATAAATAAACATTTAAAAATATACATATTTTAAGAAATGATCCTAAGTGGTAGGTAGTGTTGTTGAATCTCCAACTTACAGATGGAGAAACTGAGGCACTGAGAAGTAACTTGGCCAAGATCTCATATGTAATAAAACAATGATGACAAGAGCAAATGTTTACATGGTGCTTAGCCCGTGCCAGTGCTATTCTAAGTGCTTTCCGTAATGTTAACTAATCCAAGTCTCCTAACAAACCTGGAGGGCAGCTACCACTATTGTCCCCTTTCACGGATGACGTTACTGAGACCCACAGAGGTTAAGGAATGTGTCCATGTTACACAGCTGGTAAGTGGCAGAATAGGAATTTATAGCCAGGGAGAGCCTTCCCTGTGAATCTAATGCTGTACTAACTCTCATTTATTGGTGGCATTTATCCAGCGCTCTATCTGCCTAAGTGAATTTTCTTTTTTCTTTTTTTTTTAATTTTTTTTTTCAACGTTTATTTATTTTTGGGACAGAGAGAGACAGAGCATGAACGGGGGAGGGGCAGAGAGAGAGGGAGACACAGAATCCGAAACAGGCTCCAGGCTCTGAGCCATCAGCCCAGAGCCCGACGCGGGGCTCGAACTCACGGACCGCGAGATCGTGACATGGCTGAAGTCGGATGCTTAACCGACTGCGCCACCCAGGCGCCCCAATGCCTAAGTGAATTTTCTAGAGAAATGTTTACCACTGTAATAAAACAACATTACTTCGTACACACGTCCCTGAAATTAACAATTCCCTGTCCTTCATGAAAAATACACTGAATACTGTGTGTTTCCTGACAGCCCAGGGACAATATTATGGCTGCTGTGCTTTATCCATTCTTCCTCTAGTTGTTATTTTAATTTTCATACAAGGGTTTTTTTTTTTTAATTTTCTTTTCCAGATATGAGCCAGTTAATTGTCATTTTGTCACTTTGACTTTGCTGAGGGTCAGTTATAATTATCCCCAATGTAAGATTTAATACGTTCTGAGTTGATGCTAAATCGATCGACTTGAGTGTATGACCTTTATTATGACTATAGAAATTTTGGCTGAGATGAGCGTAAGCCTTACCTCTAGGTAAGTATGAGTAATTATGAGAAACCATCTACTTTCTTCAGCGCTCATTTTCATCGTTTCTTCAATCATCAGACATGTCAGCCAGATTCATGAGTGTCTTTAAAGCTCATTTTCCTCTGGAAGACCAAGTCTCTCAAAAATGTGAGACCCGTTTGCAAATCCAAGCCTGTCCCCGGGCTGACACTTTCTATCCCCTTACCCTACTTTATTTTTACCTCTTTACTTGTCTCTCTCTCTCCCAAGTAGAATGAAATACAAATAGCTACATTTACATGGTACTTCCTACGGACGTGCCACAGTTCTAAGAAATCTGCCGGTACTGATTCGTGTAATAAAACAACGCCATTTGACAGGAGACTGAGATGCAAAGGTGAAGTGACTTGCCAGAGGTCCCATATCCAGCAGTGAGGGAGCTGGGATTTGAACCCAGGCAATCTGACTCCAGAGTCTGTGCCCTACGGGCCCTGCTCTACTACCCCCGAGAACATAAATTCTAAAGGAACAGTGTCACTGCGCAATTCCCAGATGCTCAACAAACGTTCATTAACTGTTTGAATGACCTTCTAGCTCCTCTCCCTGTCCAAGTGCTCAACTCAGGTCACTCTGACTTTAGTCTCAAAAATGGACTGGCTCTGAAAGTCAGAGTAACATTCCAGGCCCTTTTTCACCTACTCAAGACTTGACTGGTTAGTTTCTTTCGACCCACCCTTATCTGACATGACACCCTGGACACCTCAGATGGTGACTGTTCATTGAATGAATGAGTGTCTTACCTGTAACGGAGCTGTTGACAATACACAAAAGTTTGTGACCAAGTAGGAGGATGTCCTAGAAATTGCACTTGAATGAATTAAAAGATTGATTTATAACTTCTGTGGGCTGGCTGTGGAAATTTCACTATTCTTACCTTCAGTGTGTTATGTTTTCTTCTTTGTTAAGACATTTTTAGGGCAGTTTTAGGTTTACAACAAATCTGAGAGGAAGGTACAGAGATTTCTCATATACTTCCTGCCCCCACACCTGCATCGCCTCTCATATTAACAATATCACTCACCACAATGGTACATTTTTAAAATTTTTTAAATATTTATTTATTTTTGAGACAGAGAGAGACAGAGCATGAGCAGGGTAGGGGCAGAGAGAGAAGGAGACACAGAATCTGAAACAGGCGTCAGGCTCTGAGCTGTCAGCACAGAGCCCGACGTAGGGCTTGAACTCATGGACTGAACGGTGAGATCATGACCTGAGCTAGACTGAGCCATCCAGACACCCCCTGAATGGTACATTTTATACCAATTTATGAGTTTGAGGCCCACGTTGGGCTCTGTGCTGATGGCTCAGAACCTGCTGCCTGCTTTGGATTCTGTGTCTCCCTCTCTCTCTTTGCCCCTCCCCCGCTCATGCTCGCGTGCTCTCTCTCTGTCTCTCTCTCAAAAATAAATAAAAACGTTAAAAATTTTAAAAAATAAAAAATAAAATAAAGATGACTTAAATATATATATATTTTAATGTTTATTTTTGAGAGAGACAGAGCACAAGTGGGGGAGGAGAAGAGAGAGATGTTTATTCATTTTATCTCTCTCTCAAAAATAAACAAACATTAAAAAAAAACAGAACAATTTTTATACCAAGAATGAACTACATTGGTACATGATGATCACCCAAAGTCCACAGTTTACCTTAGGGTTCACTCTTCGTGTTGTACATACTATGGGTTTGGACAAATATATAATGACATGTATCCATCAGTCTAATATCATATAGTCTTTTCACTGCCCTAAAAATCCTCTGTTCTGTCTATTCATTTCTCCCCAACCCCCAAGCCCTGGCAACCACTGATCTTTTTTACTGTCTCCAAAATTCTGCCTTTTCCAGAATGTCATATTGTGGAAATCATACAACATGTAGCCTTTTCAGATTAGCTTCTTTTACTTAGTAATAAAGTGTTCCTCCACTTAAAGTTCCTCCATGATTTTTCAAGGCTTCATAGTTCATTCCTTTTTAGTGCTGGATAATATTCCATTGTCTGGTTGTATCATGGTTTATCCATTTACCCACTAAAATGCAAATATTGGCAATTGTGAATAAAGCTGCTGCAAACATCCATGTAAATATTTCAATTTTGTAAATATGTGAAAATTTACTAAGTATAAGGCACTGTGCACTTGATAGGAAGTATGCACATTTAATCTTTAAGACAATCCTATGAAATATGTGCTATTATCAGCCCACTGTACAGATAAAGAAGCTGACTGGGGCCCCTGGGTGGCTGAGTTCCATTAAGCATCCAACTCTTGGGGTGCCTGGGTAGCTCAGTCAGTGAAGTGTCCAACTTCAGCTCAGGTTATGATCTCACAGTTCACAAGTTCAAGCCCTGCATCAGGCTCTGTGCTGGTGCTGACAGCTCAGAGCCTGGGACCTGCTTCAGGTTCTGTGTCTCCCTCTCTCTCTGTTCCTCCCCCACTCATGCGCGCGCGCTCTCTCTCTCTTTCTCTCTCTCTCTCTCTTTCAAAAATAAAGAAACATTAAAAAAAAAAAAAAAAGCATCTCACTCTTGATTTCGACTCAGGTCACAATCTCACAGGTTGTGAATTTGAGCTCCGCATCGGGCTCTGTGATGACAGCTCGGAGCCTGGACCCTGCTTCACATTCTGTGTCTCCCCCTCTCTCTCTGCCCCTCCCCTGTTCTCTCTTTCTCTGTCTCTTTCTCTCAAAAATATTTATTTTTACACAAACTTTAAAAAAAAAAAGAAGAAGAAGAAGAAGCTTGTAAGAGGTTAAGTAATTTGCTGTGGGCCACTGAACTAAAATGCTGAAGCCTGGATTCAATTCCTTGTATCTCTGACTCCAAAGCTTATCTCTTACAACCTATGCTGTAGTCCCTATTTCCCATTTGAAACATACACCATACAATAATAGCGACCATCCTAATGATTATGAAAGACTGTGAGTTGAAACAGTTTCCAATCACCAAGGGTCTTAAAATCTAAGTAAAACCTATCAGCTCAACTTTCGTATTTGGTACACAAAAGCTTCATTGGCCAGAAATCATTTCTGACTTTTCATAGGGATGTCACGAAGAACGGTGCCTTCTCATTTTAGGGATTCATTCACTTACCCAGTCTTTGTTGAGCCCCCACTCTGTGCATGGGGCTGAGAGAGAGACAACAGTGCTGAGTAAGACAGGCAGAGCCCCTGGCCTCGCAGAGAGGGTCTAGAGAAGGGAGCAGAAAAGTAACGAGGCAACACACAGAGAAAGATTGGGGAGCAAGTGAGAACGGGGTTGGGGAGGCTGCAAAAATTGGATGGAGTCCACCGTGAGCAGTGTGAACAAGAGGTGCAATTGCCACACATGGGAGAGAACATGGTGTGTTCTGGGAACGGACAAGACAGAATGGCTGATGGAAGGCCTGACTAAAGAGGCTGCCGTAGGATAATGGAGGGTCTTTGCAGGAAGCGAGCTGGCCTCACGTTATTTAGAAAGGTCACTCTAACACTCATGGGGAAAACGGATTAGATAGGGCCAGGCTGGAAGCGGGAAAGATGGGACCGCTGCTGAACTTAACCAAGGGACTGGTGAGAATACAGTGAGCATGTTGATGGTGATGTGGGAATTGGTTTGGCAGCTATTTAGAAGATACACCCTTGGGGCGCCTGGGTGGTTCAGAGGATTGGGCCTCGGACTCCGGATTTCAGCTCAGATCATGATTTCCTGGTTCGTGAGATAGAGCCCCGCATCAGACTCTGTGCTGAGTGTGGAGTCTGCTTGGGATTCTCGCTCCTCTCTCTCTGCCCACAACCCCCCCCCCCCCGCCCACTCACTCTCTAAATAAATAAATAAATAAATAAATAAATAAATAAATAAATAAATGTGTTTTTTTTTTTAAATTTTTTTTTCAGCGTTTATTTTTATTTTTGGGACAGAGAGAGACAGAGCATGAACGGGGGAGGGGCAGAGAGAGAGGGAGACACAGAATCGGAAACACGCTCCAGGCTCTGAGCCATCAGCCCAGAGCCCGACGCGGGGCTCGAACTCCCGGACCGCGAGATCGTGACCTGGCTGAAGTCGGACGCTTAACCGACTGCGCCACCCAGGCGCCCCAATAAGTGTTTTTTTAAAAAGGGTACAGACTTGATCATTGATGGAAATGCGAAAGAAGAGGTGATGTCAAAGATACTGCCCAGAATGGGATTTTGGTAATTGAACGGATAGGGCTGCCCAAGATAGGGAATCCAAGGGTGAGGCAGGCTGGTGGGAGTGGAGGGAGGTGGCTTTTAGGGTTACACACGTGTGGAGTTAACTGGCAGCTGGATTTGGGGGTCTGGGCCTTAATGGAGCAGCCCAGGGCTGGAGATGAAGGGGGGCAGGCATGTGAGGCCTGAAGGCATGGAAGCGGACAGGCTCGCCCCACGCGGCGTAGAAAAGCAGAGGGGCAAAGCAGCATCACAGAAGGGGAAGGCGGAAAAGCGGCACCCATATAAGCCTTTCATGAATGAGGCGGCAGGCGTATCGGGAAAGATCGCAAGACACACACTCGGGCGCCACGTAACCAAAATAACTCCTTCCTGGAGCTGGACGGGCCATCCAACACCGTTGATGCACTTGCCCGCCATCCCCCCGCCCGACACCAACCCACCTGCTAGGAGACGGGCTCTCGGAGGCTCGCCTACCCGCGACAGCCCGCTCTCTCGGCCCCGAGCCCAAGGCGAGTGGAGCTTGACGCCCGGAGGCTTCGGGGCTGCT
Organism: Felis catus; assembly: GCF_018350175.1. Lineage (NCBI taxonomy): Eukaryota > Metazoa > Chordata > Mammalia > Carnivora > Felidae > Felis > Felis catus. The sequence goes on from NC_058376.1 coordinate 143,247,971, forward strand.
CCTCAAGGACCTGCGGGCCTCTCCTTGGAGACCCTGCCTCAAACCGCGCGCCGGCGCAGAGGAACGCCCGCTCCCGCCCCACTCACCGCGCCTGAGGGAGCGTCCCTCCTGTAGGCCAATTTCTAAGTCCTCTTCCTCATCGTCCCTGCTGCTGCCACCGGCGGCTCCGGATCGGGGGGTGGCCCGCCCCGCCCACCGCCGGTCCCCTCCACCCGGGGGACTGCACCGCCGGCCGCACCGTTGGCACAATCAAATCCCGCTTTAGGCCACCAACCGGCGCCGGCTGAGCCAATGCCGACACCTCTTCTTCCGCTGCGCCGGTGCGCCTCGGCCAATCAGGAACAGCCGTGCGCGGCGTACCGAGCGCCATGGCGACGGGTGACACCTGCCCCAGGGTTACCGTAGCAACCATGGAACGCGCAGGTTCTAGCCCCAAGGCTGCAAGCTGGAGAGAGCAGCCAGTCACCGGGACCGAGAGCTACTAGCCTGGGGACAGGCTTCCTCAACTCGGTGGATTTTCCTGGACTTGGCGTGCCCAACCTTTTGCATTTGAAGTAAAATGGGTCAAGTAAAATGGGAAAAGAGCTGCTTCATCTTAGTTTCAAGAAGTGCTATGGACGAAAACCAATTCTCTCCCAAAGCAAAGGGTAGGTTAGTTTGAAAGGATCAACACTACATGCTTTGCATACGGCGGGGACACATTCTTGGCTACTCGAGTGCACTGCACACTTCAGGCAATGAGAATAGGGTGTTGTGAAAATAAAAGGGACCTGGCATTCAAGATATCTGTGCCGCTCACCTAGCATAGGCACGTCTCTTCACCTTTTGTGAAGGTCTGAAGCTTCTTGGGGAAAAATCAAAAACAAAAACAAAAACCAATGTCATTAAAGCTTTCAAAAGATGATTCCCATTATCAAGCTTTAAAAAATGAAAAATATTCAGTGCTCCTCTTACACACACTATTTCACTATTCCACCACATCGTCTGGTAGTCATTATTTTTCATTCTAGTTTAGAAGTGTGAAATGGAGATGTAAGTTTCTTAAGCTGCCCGGCTGGTTACTGGCACAGCTGGCTAAGTGACGCAGGCAGGGTAGAACCTACATGATTCTACACAGTTCTGTGCAGTAGTACCTATACAGTTTGAATCCAGAGCCCAATTTTATCCACAGTGACGCTCCATATTTCTTCAAATATAAGACCTATTCAATCTCATGTTAATATTGCTCAAAATGACCAATGAGTCAATTAGTGCAGTGACTACATCTCCCAAAACTTAATATTTAAAAAAAAAAAAATTAAGTTTGTTTTGAGAGAGAGCGAGCAGGGGAGGGGCAGAGATGGAGAGAGAGAATTCCAAGCTGTGCTGACAGCACAGAGCCGAATGAAGGGCTCGACCTCATGAACCGTGAGATCATGACCTGAGCCAAAACCAAGAGTCGGATGCTTAATGGACTTAGCCACCCAGGCGCCCCCAAAATGCTCATGCGCTGAGCATGGAGCCTGCTTAAGATGTGCGCACTCTCTCTCTCTCCCCCTCTCTTTCTCCCTCTCCCCACCCCCACCACTCATGCCCTCTCTGAAATAATTTTTTCAAAAATTTTAAGTAAAAAAATTTTTTAAATCATAATTAGCCATTAAAAATAAACAAAAACCTCCAAGTCTTCAGTCTGAGAGAGTTCAGAATTTACACACTCACTGCACATCATGAAATGTGACGTGTGTTAATTCCACATCATATTGCAAAATTCTAAGCAGATGTGTCTTAAATAATGAACCAGTCTATTCTTAAAGGGATTTAATTTTAATATTTCTTAATAGCAAAAAGCTGTTGTGAAACACATAATATTTCGTTTCATCTTCTTTTCTGTCTCCTTACTGAAATATATGAATATTAGGAAGCAGGAAACAGAAATCACCTATTTTTCCTTCACCCCCATCCCTCCACATGAAGAAGCTACGCAGCAATTCTAATAAACAAAGTACAAAGACAATATCCAACAACTAATTCAGTAGACTTTTATTGCTCTTTCAACTTCAATAACATCTCTAAAAAATAGTTTTCTTCTAACAATTATGAAACAAATTTGAAAGGCAGGATCATTCACATTATAGACTTGGTAGAGACTTGTACTTCATATAAATGAAAAATACCCAGTTCTACGTTTTAAATGTTTGATTTACCTTGGATTTTATTACAAAAGAAAATATTATCATTGTAATTATAAAAGTCATAAAAATTAGAACTGTACTGTGAAATTATACCAAGCTATCAAATATTATATAAATGAACAATAAAATTCAATTTCTATTTATTTAAACATAGTAAACATTAGAAGATAACTCCCCTACAAAACAAACAAAACACCCCAAACTTTTAATATTAAAGCAACAAAAGAAAAGCCACAACACAAAAATCAATGCACAAAAATCTGATTAAAAAAACCACTGGGGTTTAACAATTGCTACAAGTCAACTGTAGAAGTCGGTATGTGCTAATTAAATTAAAGTTTAAAAATGATCTGTAGATGATTCCATTTCCAACTATATGTTTTCCTATTATTGATACTTATATTACTTTTTGATATGATAGGAAAAAAAACCCGACTTTACATTAACATTGTCAAATTTTGAATTCTGAACACTATTTTAAATTTTCAATGTCCTTACAATCTTTAAGCTTACTTTCTAAAACATAAATAATTGTTGGACTAAACCAAAAGACACTTCACATATCTGTACTGTGTATGATAACAATGATGTAATCTACATAAATAAAATTCAGAACATTAAGTTATTTGATTTAATCATGTTTGAATCACAACGTTATATCAATGGCTTACACATCCAAAATCTGAGCACTTTAAAACGGGATTCACATGTCCAAACTGTTGAGCGCATTTACAGAACTGATGTCCGTGATATGATCCTCGAAAGACAGCAAGCTCCGGTGTAATACCTCAGTTTCAGACACCATTTTACGTTTTACAGGAATTTGGAACCTGTCTTTGTGAAAGGAAAAACTTGGAAAGCTATTATATACATACATAAAGTACGAGGAAGAAACAGAAATGCTGTTTGGATGGAGAAAGCAAAAGTTAATCTTTCTGAATGGTAAAGAAATCTGCTTTATAAACACATGCATTAGCACATAAATTTTGTCCTACATGTTTTACAAAGACTTGGCAAATGTGAACATTGATACGCCACAGCTTTTTTCAACAACTTAAGAGATTTAAGATTTTTAACATCATTTGCGTGCGTGCACACACACACACATACACACACACACACACACACACACACACCCATTAGAAAGTTTGTATGCTTCACTTCAACATACCTAATATTATTAGAGAACATACAGAATCATCCTTTTATCATAAGGAAGTTAGCTCACTGTTTTCTCAAAAGCTGCTATTTTAGAGTGAAATAGCATTCAAAAGAAAGTAAATTTCAGATGGTCAACATCAGGATTTATTATAGTCTCTGTAAACAGACATCTATAAATAAATAAAACAGGGTGGAGAGAAGAGAATCCTGAGGTGGCTCTGTAGCCAGGATATTCAGTAGCACTAAGTTCCATCCTGGAAACCAAGGCATCTAAGAAAGTGCAGGGCTGTTTATATTAACTTATTTTGTAAATGGAATATGTACAGGTTTAATTATTTTGCACCTTGAGGTAAATCAGTACATTGCAATTACTACTGCTCATTTACACCTATTTAAGGCAACATTTAAAAATCAATATATGTAGTAAATTATATTTTTCACTTGTCTTGCAATGAACACTATCCACGATCGCTATTTTTCAAAAACAGTGGAAAAATATCATAACCACGTAAAACAAGCAGTTAATTACTTAATAAACACGAGTTACCTTTGCTCTTCAATGGAGTAGTCATATCAGATCATTTTGTAAGTCAAGTAGTCAAAAGAAAGCAGAAACCATTGACAATTAGAAACATAGCAAAAACATTTTGAGTGCAACGTATTTTGCAAGTCATGGTTTTTCTGGCACTGGACTATCACTATACATAATTAAATAAAATTACAGAAACACTATGATGCCAGGTAGTTTTCAGTTTAAAATTTAAAACCCCTTCCTGTAAAATAAGAACATTTGTGAACCCTATGGTGTCCAGACACAAAGAAATGATGTGAGGAAATCCCCCTTGTTCAGGTCCATCAGGGGAGTTTACAAAATGTAGCAGCAAATACTGGGGTCTTTGGAAATGATTATGCTGCTGTGGATAAACAGGAATCATTTCAGTGCAAGCTCACGAAGAATAACAAGCACCATGGGTAATAACTCAATTATCGATTGCCAACAGAGTCTAAAACTCTTCGGCAGGCAGTACCAAATGATGCCGGCTGTGTTTTCTAAAGAAACGTAGCTACATTTCCAAATTCCCATGTGAAGCAGAAGTCAAATCCCTTATTTTAACTAGAATCTGACAATATGGTCTCAGATGGGAAATGACATCTGAGTTATTAGTAAGTAGTTTAGAATGGATGAAAAACACTTCAGAATTGCTAAAATATCAGCTTTTGGCATTCCTCATGATCCTCTATAAGATCAACTTTTCATACTTTTGTACCTTAATTACAAATGATTAAAGGGAGCACTGGAATTTCATTAAAATTTTCATCTTAATATTCATGTCACAATTTTGCTATTTCTCTCTGTGGCTTCTCAATACTCATTTGGTTTTTGTAAATTATCCTCTTGCCAAATCAGTTTCACAACCCCATTCATCCAGTCCTACAGGCTTAACAAGAACAACATTTATTTATTTCATGTAGAGCTAAGAGTATATAAAAGATGGCTAAAAAGATGTGCTAGAAGTTAAAAAGGCAGCTCAGAAAAGCAAAAACAACAATACTAACACAAACTAGAAAGAATGCCATCAATCTGAGCTATACATAAAATGTCTAAATTCCTTTTAAAATACAAATATGGCAGTGCTTTATATCAAAGATGTAAAATCTGTCAACTGCTTTCAGATAATAAACCATAAATGCAAGTGAGCACCAACTATTTACATTAACAATTTAAATTACTCTGTATTTGTTATCTTTTCAAATGTTTATATAATATTTAAGTATATCAATTAAAATAAATAAAATATTTTAAAATGCAATCACATAACAATCTATTAAATAGTATCTATACAACAGAAAGAATAACAACGTAAACAAGAAAATGAAAGGTAATTCTTTAGAATAAAGTAATACTGATCATAAACCCATTAAGAGAATTCTGACTCCTGATTATTTCCTCATATTACTTGTAATAGAAAAATAATCAAGGACCTGAACCTGATATAAACTAAACCACATTTTAAGTAAAAGACAGCAAAGGCAGAGAACAGAGTGGGCATTCTGGGCTCTGATAAAGCATTAGGATTCAGAAAATATTTCTACAAAGGCAACAAAGTTTAACTATTATAAATTTGCATTTTATAGCTTCTAAAATCCATAAAGTTATGACTGCTATAGGTTAAATTATAAAATCACCTGCAATTTTACTTGTCTATCGGAATATAAACCTAAATGTGGAGTTTTAAGATTTAAAATAAATTTTAAAAACATAAATGTCAAAACTATAGTTCTTAGCTAGAAAATTTCTATTGTTCCACCTTTATAGCCAAGAAATCTCCACTGCTTATGAAACATACAGATTATCTGCATAAATGAAACACACATGCAGAGAAGCCGTGACATGTTACATTTGTCCCACAACACTGGCATAAAGACTCCCTGTTCTTCCCATAAAGAACGAACAGAAGTGAAATAATATGCAAAAATTTTTAGTAACTCAAGTAAAAATTATAAATATATGGACAAAGTACGTCACTTAAGGTTGGTATGAATTACCACTGATGGACAAAGAGATTTCAAGGAAAGCAGATTGAATGCATTTCCCCACATCTTTCTACCGCAGAACACAAAATGTTTTTCCAACAAAATAAATATTTGAAGAGTTAAGAACCATGTACCTCATTTCTAAGAGACTATTTCATCATATACACAGTCTCCATGGTGTTCCTAGCAAACTTCAGACACTACCTCAAAAACTCAGTAGTCACGCATTAAATAGCATGACATACAATATTGTTATATATAGTGACATGAAATACACACATTTTATATATATACATATAATAAAATATATATATAGCTATATAGCTATATATATAGTTCCTCTTGGTTCAATTCTATAATGAAGTTTCAGCATCCATGTATTTCTTTGTTGGTTCATCTTCAAAATTTATTTTCACACTGACAGGCTTTTCAGGGCTATTTAAAACAAAGAATGAGAATAAATGATTTTGAAATGGATACATACTACATTCTAAACACGGCCAACACTTAGCATCCATAATCACCCTTTTGAGATGACTATAAATACTATATACTAATGACTTGTTATTTGTTACTTTATTGCTTTCTTTTCGTATCAGTAAATTTGATTGGAAAGACAAATATTAAAAATTCTTAGATTTTTTTTCAATGGATATGTTTGCCACTGAAATTAATGTTTTTCTTACAAGTGAAGAGGAGTTTCTTAAAATGGGTCATTTTACGACTAAGTTTATTAGTTTTACTTTATAAATAAACAGTTGTAGCATGTGACATTTCACTGACAAATCCATTAAAAAAAGTGATCTTTGCTAATATAGATAAGCATCAAATAACTTTCTGCAAAATGTAACACATTTACAAACTTTCTCTTCCCAAATTTGGTTCACAAATATAAGATCAGAACACATCTATTTTATATTTTCAAGTTACTATCAAATACAGTGATTCCATGTACACAGATTTAATTGACTAACTCATAAATGAAAATACACTGTGGTTTGCTGCCTTCTCCAGATAAGACTGAAGAAGGACCCCCAAACATTTTTCTGTTAAATGACATAACCCGAACACTGTCTTTCTTTCCCTTTGATTTTGACTTGAGGAACAACCTGAATGAAAGGCAGAAATATAAAAGATACAATAATATTATTGTAAGGTCTTTACATTTATCAAAATAATCTCAGCCACGAGTGCTGACAAGGTGTGAAAATTAAGAGTAAAAAGAATATCAAGCTAAATTCTAGCTGCATGGAATATACAAAATGACAGAGTTAAACTTAAAAACTTTTAAGATCAAAGACAGAAGGAAATAGTCCAGCTTAGAGAATCAGAACTCAAGAAATGATTAAAAAAAAAAAAAAAAAAAAAAAAAAGGATAGAGATTAAGTAGGAGCAAAGCTCTAAGAAGAGGTAAGGAAGGAATGAACAAAACCTAACCAATGATTATCAAAAGACAGTGGCCAGAAAGATAATAGCTAATGAGGAACAGCTAGTGATTGTTTGTCTGGAAAAGTTTTGATTGGATATCCAAGCAGAATACACCGACACAAAACGAGTCTGGTACAAAGTGACACAGAATACCTGCTGAGTATGAACGACTGAGTACACTGCTGGATAACACCTCATTTCTCCACAGACCCAAGGGAATCAAGTACCCTTGGGCACCTAACAAAAAATCTAAGGAAGGAGGTATGAAATAGTTATGCAGTCCATGCTCCCTTATAAAACTGAATGACCGTTATATCCATGGATTAAATTTCTTCCAACTATCTTCTAGGGAAACATTTACCTCACCTGAAGAAATGGCAGGCTAAAACAAAACAAGACAAAACCAAACAAGGAAAACAATCATGTCTGTCTTTTTGCTTGGACCATCAGAAAGAATGACTGAGGGAGCATCCAATTATAGAATTTATGTAACCCCTAATAATTATCTTTCTGTACATGGTTTCCGATCTTTTATATACTCATTCCATATTACCATAGGTGATATTCACTTTTATTCTAAAATGGCTCAAATTCTTTTTGGAAATAGGCAACCATGAGTTTAAAAAAATAACTTCTTTGGCACTTATATCTGATTTCCAGTATTCAGCGAAATGACGGATAGACAGATGAAAGGAAGAAGGAAAGAAGAGAAGGCTGGTTTTGTTAAGAGAATAAAACTTATGCAGATTGAGTTAAATGTAATGGTTTTATTAAATAGCTATCTAGGCAGAAGTCAACTGAAAATCGGCTACGGTTAGAAAATGCGTAAATAGTTACAGCTACCTCGTGTTAGGCCTGGTTACTTTGGCATTCTCAGTATTCATGGAAAGTGCCTTCCATTGTGCAGTTTTGGCCATTTCATCTGATATGTTAACAACTGAGGGATCAACACTAAAGAACAAATATACTTTTTGGTTAGTATTCAGTACTTGCAAAAGCATTAATATTGTCGCTCTTGACTATATAATATTTGTCTTCAACTTAAAACTGAGAAAGCTCTTTGTCTTGCACTTAAACCAAGGTCTAGAAAAACATCAGAATTATGTAGTTCTGTTATAAAGATATCACGAAGCATTGTATCTTTCTGCATAATCAAAGCTAGGAGTTAAGATTATAAATTGGCAATGATGCCCAAAGATGATCATCTTGGCTCTAAACGTATTACTGAAATAACATAAAAGACTACATTAATGTGCTTGTAAATATAAAAAATATAGCCTCAACACAATTAGAAAACTTTCATACCTGGCAAAAATCTCAATCTAATCAAATAAATATCCCCAGTTAAAGAAAGAAAAATTGAGATTATTATTTTTTTAAAAAAACTGATTTTTAATAGCTTTTAAAAAAACCTTTAAGAATAATGGTTGAAAAGACAATCAAAATCAAAATCAAAAGAACGAAATACTGTCCTTTCATTGGAAGAGAAAAATGTAACCATTCCATGTCTTTATAAAATATTGCAACATTCCTTTGAGATGAATCCAATAATGATCATATCCATAAATAATCTGGGGCTCGAGGTTATCAGTCACAAGTCACAGGAAAGTGCTATGAAGTTATTAAAAATATATCTGCAAGCCCTTTTTCTTCACCAAAAAGTAACATTTCATGCATAGAAGTGACAAACACAAATGTCAAATTAGACCTTAAATTCACAATGTGATGGCAGCTATGTGATAAATGACTAAACAGCAGTCCTTTAGAAAAGTGCTAGCTTTGTTCACACTTTAAATCCAATATCGTTTAAAATAATAAGACTGCAGGGGCGCCTGGGTGGCTCAGTGGATTAAGGGTCCAACTCTTGATTTTGAGTCAGGTCATGATCTCAAGCCCTATGTCAGGCTCCAAGCTGAGCATAGAGGCTGCTTGGGATTCTCTTTCCCCCTGCCCTTCCCCCACTCACACTCTGTGTGTGTCTCTCTCTCAAATAAATAAACATTAAGAAAATAAATAAATAAACTTTATTTAAATAAATAAACGAAGAAATAAGACTGCAGAGAAGTGTAACATGGTCCTTAAAGAATCTCTAGGAAAAGGTGCTTTACCAAGTCAATTTTTTTAAGGTGCAAAAAATTTGAAGGTCCAAATTCACAATGGCAGAGCCATTCCAACTTGAAACTACCTACTGTGACTAAACATTTCTTTGGTTTGTTGCCAACTTCAAATAACTGAAGAGAGACATTCCTGAAGCACTTTCTAGCTTCAAAATGTCCTCCTCTAAGAACTTTCCCATTACTAAAAATTAAGACTTTTCTGAAGACAGTACATGTTTTGTTATCCCCCAAAATAAAACTACATGGGGAAAAAAATCAATTCCTTTCATGTTTAATGGAGTTTTGCAGTTTCCAAATGTTTTCCTGCATTACCTCATTTGATTTTCATGGCAGGTAATCCAAAGCTACTTAAGACTATAAAATATGACAGATAAACAGATAAGCCGATTTCTGGCATTCCTGGTGACCAAATTTTAAGCAAAGCAGCATTTATCATGGCCTGTGCCATCACTTAAAGAGACAAAAGTGTATGTACAGATAACCATCCTTTTTGTTAAATATCAGACAGTGTAAGTACAGATTCCACTTAAATTTGTCAAGGCCCGTGTATAATCATACTGAGAAAGGGATAATGCAGACTAGAGAGACTAAGTGGCAAGTAATTTCAGCAAATTGATGAGTCACTAATAACCATCATGGCAGCTCCTATAGTCTTAAGTCCAACAAAATTAATACACTAATTCATTGAACAAATATTTACAGAACCCAGCAAAGCAGAGCACTACAGCTGCGTATATCAAGACATCTATACTTGGCATTTAATTTAAAGAACATAAGAAAGATTTGAGGGAAAATCATAAAAGGTGACACAGACTACTTAATACCAACAATGAAAATTAACAGTAAAAATTATAGAGGGAACATTACTTATGAATTCATCTATCAAAACGAATCAACATGTACAAGTCTAAATACAACATCTATAAAAACTATAAAGATTAATTAAAAATGAAAAAAATCTGAAGTTAATAAATACCAACAAACCTTTTCTATTAAACGGAACCTATATACATTCTATACCTGACTTTTCTACTATCAAGCGCTAATCAGAAATAGAATAAATGTGGAACCAGAAATCAGATATGTGCATAAATAATATAGACTTTTATTCTTTAAAACTACAAAAAAGTACACAGAGTTTAAAGACAGAATTTACCACCATCTTTGGTTCTTAAATTTACATATAAACCACTAAAATCATACATTATAAACTATGTATGAAACGCAACCTGTCCATGACATGAGCCCTCACTGACAATAGTCAAAAGTCACACCTTTGCAAAGTAGGAGAGTTCCAGGGCCTCTACACATAGTCAAAATTTGGAAGGTTATCAGACAATGGATTACCAATGTTTATCTTTCAGCACACGCTGACACAGCCCCAATAAAGGACAGAAGGGAAAAACCTATACTGCTGAGAGAATGGGACTATTCTGAGTTTTGTGTTCTGACTTTAAACTTCATTAAAACAGAAGGAGTAACACAAGACAAGTAGCTCCTGTCTGCTTGGCATGTGGGTTGGTTTAATGTTCTGGTCTAAGTCTGGCCTATCACCTGCGAAGGGAAGGGCCTTGCGACTCCCTTTCGAATTCACGCAGCCCCCGGTTAGTTGATATGCTGGATGCCAGTTTTGTCATCTTTTTAAAAATAAAGATCGCTACTTTAATGAAGCATTACACGGTTTATTCATGTACTTGAAGTGTATACAAAATACATTTTACAAGATAAAGTTTTATCTCACCTATATTTCAGGGCTTTAACCGGAATCTGTAAGAGACTTCCTCCTTCAAATGGAAGGTGCACAGTGTCGTCATCAGCTTGAAGCATCCGTTCAGCTTCCTTCAGGGCACATACACAAAAAGATTACTTTTCCCAGAATATTTCCAGGAGGGCCAATTAATATGTAACATCTTCAAGAACTGGAAACCCAAACTGACAATATTATTGAAATATAACATATTTGCCATGGCTGGAAGTCCTTTTACTATTAGAAACATACACTTATGGCACAATAGAACACAACCATTTGGAAAGACTAAATTGTAAATGCTTATAACGTTCATTTAAGTTTAACCATTAATACTATTTTAAAAATAGATTTAGCTACATAAGTTTTATTATCAATTATTAGCACAGAACAAGAGATAAAATTCTGTGAAACCTCATTACAATACACTGTAAGCAAAACCTCATTTGTAAAGGAAGGGTTTCTAGATCTCAGCAATACTGACAGGGCCAAACAGTTCTCTGTAGTAAGGAGCAGTCCTTACTAGGACTAGTAAGTAAGTAACACTAGTCCTGGTGTTAAGTAGCATCCTAGGCCTCCACTTACTGGATGCCCCTCCAATTCTGACAATGAAAAATTTCTCAAACATTGAAATATGACCCCGGAGGAGAAATGTCACCCCAGATGGAGAGCAACTTCTATTGGAGACATGACCCAAAATCATGACGTCATCATCACTGGGGGCAGGGCTGGATGGACTGGGAGAGCATTCACACTCTTCTTCTTAACAACAGAAATCCCACTATTTGAAGGTGGCAATACGCCCAGCTTTTAAAATGTCAGCGTTATGGGGCGCCTGGGTGACTCAGTCGGTTAAGTGTCCGATTTCGGCTCAGGTCACGATCCCACAGTTTGTGAGTTTGAGCCCCGCAAAGGGCTCTGTGCGGACAGCTCGGAGCCTGGAGCTTGCTTCGGATTCTGTGTCTCCCTCTCTCTCTGCCCCTCCCCTGCTCGCGCTCTCTCTCTCTCTTTCTCTCAAAAATAAACAGTAAAAAAAAATAATTAAAAAGTCATCATCAAAAAAACCCCCAAAACCCAAAGCTCAATTTCCCAGCATCCCTTGCAACTCCATGTGGCCATGAGATGCACAAATAACTTACTGGATGACAGTTCTGGAGAGACTCCTTAAAACAGGACAGTAAGGGGAGGGCAGGTTTTGCTTTCTCACCCTATCCCCCCTTCTCCTTCCTGCCAGTCTCTCATGCTAATATGACAGCTCCGGCTCGGAATCCATTTCGACCTAGGAGGGGATGCTCAGTACGGAAACGGTGCTGAGGACGGCACAGCGCAGCCCAGGAGCGCCCAGACAACACGGTGCAACTGTCACATTAGCTCACCCCTCTTCTAAGACTTCTTCTACCTGAGCCCAGGAGCTCTTTGTGTTTAAGCCCCCTGTACTTTTGTCTCCTGTTATACACACTGACCCTTATTCCGACTTAATACAGAAAATAATACGCAGGCAATTTTAACCTAAGTATTTCATAAATAAATTCTACCGTACTTGAAAATTCACCAAAAGCTCATCAACATTTGCACATATAATATAGTTTTAAAGGAAACAAGAATCTTTAAAAAATTTTGGAGACTCCATTCAAATCAGTATTTCCAATTAGTATCCTGATTAAAGAGTCATGATTTTTCTTAAAAAAGTAATCATAAAGCCAGCAATTCTGCCATAAATCAGCACTGCATAATTAATTCAAACTATGAAAAAAATACCAACAAGCCTTAAACATATTTGTCCATGAAGTTTAATAAACGCATTTTTGTAAATACTACACAATATAAGGTATATACTACGTTGCTTTCTCTCAAAAATTAGGTGGAAAAAGTAATTTTGAGTTTAATTGTACTTTTCGTACAATGATATTTAAAGTCCTTTTTGTCATTATGTAGATGTCAGATTAAAATGTTAAAATTTAAATGTACGCTAAAATGTACTTATGAATTTAAGATTTCTGTTACCTACGTTTTAACACTGCTAAATTCTGTCACTGTTAATTAAGTACACATGGGATATGTAATTTTTATTTATTTATTTATTTTTAACGTTTATTTATTTTTGAGACAGAGAGAGACAGAGCATGAACGGGGGAGGGTCAGAGAGAGAGGGAGACACAGAATCCGAAACAGGCTCCAGGCTCTGAGCCGTCAGCACAGAGCCCGACACGGGGCTAGAGATCACAGACCGCGAAATCATGACCTGAGCCGAAGTCGGCCGCTTAACCAACTGAGGCACCCAGGTGCCCCTAGATACGTAATTTTTAAAAGGCTGGTTTTGGGTCAGGGCTTTGAGGGGGCAAGTTGGTAAAATGGGTAAGAACTTATGTTTGGGACGAGTTACCTACTAACCTCCCTCTGCCTCAGTTTCCTTATAGGTAATCTGGGAATGACAAAAGTACCTACACTTCATAATGATAAGGTTCTTAGGAGGATTAAAGGAGCTGATTCCTGTAAAGTGACCATAAGAGTGCCTGCTACTTGGTACGAAGTATTAAGCAACAATGAATAGTGTAAATTTAAAACTCTGGTCTTATTACCTCTTTCTCTTTTTTCTTTTTGTCATCTTCTTTCTTTTTCTTACTTTCTGGCATGAGATCATCAAGCCAACTAAGTTCTCTCTTTGTGAAACACAGATCCATGAGTTTGCGTACAAAAACTAATGCGAGAACCTTAAAAAAGTGGAGGAGAGAATATTAACTAAAAATTAACTATATCGTTTGAAGAGAAAAAAAGTATCAAATGATAAATAACCAAAAAGTGATGCATATATTTTATTTAAAAATCATTTCATATACCATCTTATTTCAAAGAAAGTGAGTTACCTATTTATCTTTCAAACTTCCTGCTCAAAGAAAAGATATTAAAAATACCATTTTTAATATTTTCCTATATAAATCGTTTGCACTCTGCATAAAATTAGAAAGCAAATTAAGCATACATAGTATCTTCACAGTAAAACAAGATTATTAATTTTTATGACTTTAAATTATACACGTTATATAGATAGATACAATTTTAAAAATCTCCTAAGCAATGCATTAGTGAATCCATTTCCCAATATTAGGTTTAAACTTCTCAATTATATAATGTGCTTTCCTTTATTTATTTATTTAAAAAAAGATTTTTTTAATCGTTGTTTATTTTTGAGAGAGAGACTGTGAGCAGGGGAGGAGCAGAGAGAGAGACAGAATCTGAAGCAGGCTCCAGGCCCCGAGCTGTCAGCACAGAGCCCGACGTGGGACTCAAACCCACGAACCACGAGATCATGATCTGAGCTGAAGTCGGACGCTCAACCGACTGAGCCACCCAGGTGCCCCTAATGTGCTTTCCTTTAACTGCTACTAAGGTTGAAGAAACGTTTGCAAATGTTCATTGACCATTTGGACTTCTTCCCTTTCTTCTTACCATCTTCCTTATTACTGTCTTTTCCCTGTTTTTCAATTGCTTTTTTATGACTTTTATTCATGAATTCGTAAGACCTCTGTGTAGTTTAGATAAAGGCATTTTATTCGCCTTATGTGTTGCAAATACTTTCTCCCAGTTCACAATACGATTTTACTTACTACATTCATAAAAAACACTTAATTATCATGTGGTTAAACAGATATTTCTTCCTTTTACAGTTGGGTTTCCCTATCTTGAGAAGTTATCCTCAATCACTGGACTATACAATATTCTTCAAAATCTTCTACTACATTTTAACACTTACGTCTTGAATTCATTTATGGTTTCTTTCTGAGTAAGGTAGTGAGTAAGGAAGCAACCTTAGCTCTCCATTCAGAGTCAAATCATCCAAGACTATATACTACATTTTCCCATGTAGATGAGTTATCACCTTTAATGAAATGTCCCACTTATGGTATTCAAGTGGTAAATTCTCACATATATTCTCATAAATTCTATTTTTCTGATTTATGTCTACGCCCATGTCAATTCCATACTATGTTAGCTGCCCTCACCTGAAAGCAAATTTTAAACATTTAGTTATCACAACAGTATGGTAGCAGCATAGGAACAATCAAGTCCCTCCCTCGCCCCAGACCCCGCCAGGAATTCTTAATTATCTTTGTTTTGTTATTCCTCTGGTATTTATTACATCTTTACTTTTTTATTAATATGCAACTTACATTAAAATAGAAAAATATCACATGTACAGTTTGATGCTTTTGACACATGTACATATTTGTGAAACCTACACCCGAACAACACACAGAACACTTCTACCATCCATGTTGTTATCTGTGACTCTGGCATTTATTTTTCTCCATAAGCTTTAAAATTACCCAGTTCACACTGACAACAACTTCCCCACATACACACAAACACATGCAAATAAACTCACGCAACTCATTCCTGAAGTGACATCTTTACAATACTAAGAATGCAAAATAAAGAGCATGGTATATCTTCCTATTTGCTTGGGTCTTAATTTTATGTACTTCCACATTTTATGGGTTGAATTGTGTCCCGCATGAAAGATGCATTGAAATCCTAACCCCCTGTACCTCAGAACGTGACTTTATTTGGAAATAGGGTTGCTGCAGATATAATTAAGAGGTCATACTGGAGTAGGGTGGGCTCCTAATACAGTATGTCCAGTGTCCTCAAAAATGGTCTTATAAAGACACAGTGATACACAGAACACATGACAACGAAGGCAGTTTGGAGTTAGGCAGTTGCAACACGCAGAAGGCCAAAGATTTTCAACAAACTGCCAGAAGAGGCAAAAAGGATTGCCTCACAGGTTTTAGAGGGCCCCATCCACACCTTGATTTCAGACTTCTAGGATCCACAGCTACCATATAATACATTTCTTTGGTTAAGCCAATGGTTTTCTGGTAACCACCTGCCCTAACAAAATTCTTATTAATTCTATTAGAGCTTTTAGTCTTTTTTTTTTTAATTTGAGTCGTTTGAGTTAGTAAGTATAAAATCACATTACTGACAAATAATGTTATCTCTTCTTTTTGCCAATTATTATATTATTCTTATATCATAGTAAGAACCTTCAATTCATATCAAATAATAATAATAGCTGACTTCCCTATATTAAAACTCATTTATAAATTTTTATTCACAGTGATTGCATTTTATAAAAAGTCTTTTTACCTTTAATTATGTTGATAATTCTTGCTTGCTGCTCAAGTATCCCAGTCTATTTAAACATCATATATTACTTATAGAAACACTATAAATGTATTTATTTGTTAATATCTTCAGATTTTTTACACTTATATTGGTAACTGAGAAGTCACCATCGTTCTTTCATACTTTATTGGGCTTTGGTATTAAGACCTTGCTAGTGTTTCATGACCAAAAAATGCAGAAGTTTCCATCTTTTCCTTTGGTTTAGAATAATTTTTTTTTAAATTTTTTTTTTCAACGTTTATTTATTTTTGGGACAGAGAGAGACAGAGCATGAACGGGGGAGGGGCAGAGAGAGAGGGAGACACAGAATCGGAAACAGGCTCCAGGCTGAGCCGTCAGCCCAGAGCCCGACGCGGGGCTCAAACTCACGGACCGCGAGATCGTGACCTGGCTGAAGTCGGACGCTTAACCGACTGCGCCACCCAGGTGCCCCTGGTTTAGAATAATTTAAGAAGTACTGAAACTAACTGTTCTTTAAAACTCTGCTGTTAACCCATCTGGGGCCCAGGATCCAAGAGCAGATCTTTAACCATTTTCCCAGTCTTGTGTGCAATTGACTTCTACATATCCATAGATTTTATACTTCTCTTTGGGTTAACTCCCAGAAATGTATGTACAGAACGGAACTAATCCATTTCCTCTAGATCAGTGGTAGGTAAACCACAGCCCTTGGGTAAATCTGGCTCTACCTGTTTTGTATGGACTATGACCTAAGAATAGTTTGTAAAGATGAACATTTGAAATTGATTTGATAATAGGGAACACTAACTTTGAACCTCATTAAATGACAGAAAAATTATCCCAAATGAGAAAGAATTTCATTTTTCTCATTAGTAGTCTTTTATTTAAAAAAACTGGACAATTATTTTTAGATTTCAACAATAAGAAACTGTGGACATTTCTCTCCTGTTATAGAAGTGCCTATATATCTTATGACCCACAAAGCTGAAGATAATTTACTATCTGACCCTTTACAGAAATAGTTTGTCAACCTCTACTCTGAATGTTCAAACTTATTCCTATAGATTCATGTAGCATTTTCTTAAAGCCCCTCATATCTCCTCCATAGCTATGGTTATGCATCTCTTCTCTCTCTTAATCTTGTATATTTTGCTCTTTTTTTCTTCTTTACTCAAGCTTGGAAGGAATTTATTTATTATCGATATTTACAAATAAAAAAATTGGTTGCGTTTAAGTTCTTCTTTAATAATATATATAGTGAAGGGTATACATTTTTCTACAACTTTAGGTATATCTTAGATGTATCTCACAGACTTTGTTATAAGTTCTCCATTGAAATACCCACAATGTTTAACTCAATTTTCTACCCAGGGATTATTTCAGCATTTAATTTCTAAATACTTAAAATATCTTTAGTGTTTTTCAATATTCATTTGCAATGTAATTTATCTGTGATCAGGAAATATTACCTGGATAATTTTTAAGCTTTTTAATTTTTTAAGATTTTCTTTGTGGCCATGTACTAACCAATGTTTACACAGTATTTACAAAAGGATGAATATTCCCCATTTGCAAAATGTGATATTCTATGATAATTTAGTGAACAATACTGTCTTATTAATATGATCTAAAAAAATTTTTTTTAACTTCTAGATCTAGAAGTACATCTAGAAAGATGTACTGAAACATCCTATAAAAGAAATATGTTGTTTTGGTTGCTTTGCTTTTTGTACCTGGCTATCATCTTCGTTCCATAAACATCTTAAATTCTGAGTGTTATTTAAAAAAACAAAACAGGGGGCGCCTGGTGGCTCAGTCGGTTAAGTGACCGACTTCAGCTCAGGTCATGATCTCTCAGTTTGTGAGTTCGAGCCCCACGCCGTGCTCTGCGCTGACAGCTTAGACCCTGGAGCCCACTTTGGATCCTGTGTCTCCCTCTCTCTGCCCTTCCCCCGCTCACACTCTGTCCCTCTTTCCTTCAAAAGTAAATAAACACTAAAAAAAAAATGTTTTTTTAATTAAAAAAAAAAAACCAGCATTCTACAGCCCAAGGACTAAAAAAACAAAACAAACAAACTTTAGAAAATAACAAGCGAATTCGGTTTCTAAAGTGACTGGTTTAATAGCTAGAAAGGGCCAATTCATATTTAAAAACACCTATGGTGCTTAAAATGGGCTATTCTCTTTCTCATATGTAAATATTACTAATACATTACTACATTATATTACTAATACAAATGTTAGTAAAATAATTACTGTGTTCAACAGAATTAATGATTAATACATAAATAAGTAAATTGATATGTAATTATTATAAATAGTGACAAAGTCTGAAAAAAACAAACAAAAACCAAACAACCTTACCATCATGGGAAAAACTACCGCAGCGGCTGAAGCTTTTATCACCCACAAAAGAACCAGACAAGTAAGCTGAATGACCGTGAAGATATGGACCTTCCAGAGAGGCACGTAGCGAAGGTATATCAGATCGGGCTGATGCTTAGCAGGCATTCCAAATAATTTTATACGGTCAAAGAACTACGTATTGAATGGAGAACAAAACAAAGCAAGACAATTATTCAACAAAAATATCATTTCTGTTACTTAGGAAAAGAAATTACATTCAACCTTAAGAGTTTTGTGATTTAAACTAGAACTTCCTTGATATGTTCTGAGAGTATAGGAGAAGTTTCAGTACAGAAGCCCTGGACCCAGCAGGGTGGAATGGGGAAAGGGTATCAACAATCATTTTGAACTAACAGAATTAATTGAATGAGAAAACTCAAACCAAAGTGTCTTAATTTGGAGGATTAAAATATTTAGATAAATGTATCTGCTATAAGCAAATATGCAAGTCATTTAATCTCTTTGAACTTGTTTTCTAATATGTACAATAAAGGTAACAATTTTCAAGGCTCTTTCCGACTCTAACATAATCAAGTCTATGAATACAGCCTGAAGTACAATCACCAATTTTTTACCCATTGGAAAGAAAGCTATGAGCAAATTCCTTGGTCTTTTGGAGCTTTAATTTCCTCATTTATAAATTAGGAGTAAGACCAGACCTATCTACCTCACAAAATTGTTGTAAAGCTGGGGGGAGGCAAGTGAGTTAATGAGATCATTTCTTGACCAGTGGAGGAGGAGATCCAGGACTACTGAAAAAAATAAGATGCTGCTGGCAACTTCAGACAACATGCTTTTCATGATAGGAGGTGGGCATGTGGTACTAACAGGGCTTTATGAGCTAAATGTTTTACACAAAGACTGAATTCAAATCTTTAAATTTTATCAGGTTTGTTTTCCAGGAAGTATTATAAACAAGACAGAGTACGAAAAGCACTGGGTTCCAGTCTTGGTTCTTCTGTTGCTCAGTTAGTTAAGAACCTTCAGGGAGTCCCTCTATTTGTGTTTTCTAGTTGGCAAAATTAGTATTTCTTCCTTTCCTACATCCCAGTGTTGTTCCGAGAATCACAGATAATAAGACCCACCAGGCTTTACAAACTGTCTCGCACCATACAAACTGCCAGGATTACCATTCTAGTCCTCGACATCCTCCCTCTCACTATACTAATCTTCATCAATAGTTACAAGGCCTTTCATTGGCTTCAATTAAAAATAGGCAAGGACCATATCAGTTCATGACCTCATTCTTGAGGGGAAAATGTGTCGTAAGCAATAATCACTTGGAAAATGTGGATCTGAAGTCACCAGTTAACCTGCCCCCCAAAATATCAGAGTTGAGAATACATCACTACCATCATGAAAACAATCTTTGTAAACTTAAAGTATTTTTAAGCCTTTCAACAAAATCATTAAGTACTTCAGACTTGCCTGGATTCCTTTTAATGAGGAAACTCCCATGTAAAGGAAAACGCCATATAGGACAGGCATAGGAATAAACTGCAAGTAAAACAACCACAGTTAGAATAAGAACTCATGCTACTCAAACAATTTCACAATAATAAATACACAAAAACATAGTGAGTACCTATGCACACAGAATTAAAAGATCTTTCAGAGGTAAGACCTAACTCTTCTAGAAATAAGGAAAATGCTAGTAAACGGTAGCAACCTTGAAAAACCGTTGGGTCTTCTGCATGTTTCTTCCGGAAACGGGAGTATGTTCAGTGGTTAAGAGCATGAGCACTACAATTGGACTGCTTGGTTTAAAAAGCCAGTTAACCTCTTCTGGAGCCTTAACCTCTCTATGCTTTATTTCTGCAACCGACTGCATTAAGATGAAAGGATTTCAAGTACTAAAATACTCAGAAAAGCACTTGGTGAGTACTGATCACTCACAAAGCATTAGCCAGGAATTAAAATAAAAACTTGCTTTAAAAAACTAAAAATTAAAAAAGGCAGGAGTTATTATTATTGCTATCACTTCCATATAGTAACTATTATACGACAGTACCGTTTACTGATATAATAATTGAACTCCACCCCCAAAAGACAGTCCGTATTACTCTGGCAGTTAGAGGCATCCCCAACTGACTACCTGCCGTGCCTAGGCACCCTACAGCAAAGCCATTAACAGGCTCCAGTCATCTACTCAAAAACCACAAGCAGCACTCTCACCAAGAGAGAGGCCTGTAAAGAAAAAAGACCTAACAGCTACAGAGGAAAACCACATTCACTTTACTGAACAACCAAGTATTTCCTTCCTAAGAAATGTGGGAGGAAAAAGTACTTCAGAAAGAGAAGAAAACAAGTTAAAAATCTAATAAGTACTAATAAATCCTCAGGAAATTTCAGGAAAATATTTTATCCATAAAGCAACTTCAGAATGCCAGGAAAAATAAATGATCAGAATGAAAGAGGGAAATCTAAAGATATAATTATCAAAATAATTAAAATTAATTTTGTAATGATTTTGATGAGACTAAAGAGATCAATCTAAGGAAAACAGGAAATTTTCATTAACAGTGAGGTGGCAGGACAGGAATGTGAGAACATATCCAGGTCTAGTATCTACCTAAGTGAAGTTGAAGAAATACCTAAAGAGAGAAGACAAAATAAACGGGAATTGGCAGAAAATTCCCGTAAGTTTCCAGAGAACAATGGCCCATCGAAAGACAAGCAGGATAAATGAAAGTCTTCTATCCATCTATTTACCTAAGTAACCAAGTGAAATTTCAGTACACCAGGAGTAAAAAGGAAATTGTGGTAACTTCTAGAAAGGAAAAAAGTGCCTCTGAAGTTACAAAAAACAAAGAGATATCACACATATTATTCGGACCACTGATCTATAGGAAAAGATAATCTCAAAAAAAATTTTTTTGAACACTGAAATGCATGTCTATCAGTCAAATATGAGAATAATTTGAAACAAGCAAGAACTCTGAAAGTTTACCACCCATGGCATCACACAGGAAAAAAAAATTACTCCAGGAATTCCTTTAGCAATACAAAGAAGAAATGTAAGAAAAAGTGGCAATTTTCTTTTTCAAAGGGAAGTTAACAGACACTAAGAAAACACTGGGTCCTAAGGCTTGGGCGCAGCAGCAGCAGATTAGTGAAATAGGCTTATTTCTGTCTCCACGCAGGGAGATCACACACTGCTTAGTTCTCAGTGAACATATATATCATACCATCATAATGCTGATTATGTGTTCCCAGAAGGTTTACATTTTTATAATTTAACGTACAGGGAAAAAAAAAGCATGGACAGTTTAACTGTAATTACAGCAGAGAAAGTAAATGTTAGTAACCATTACAATAAAGCTAAAAACAGAATCAACCCAATGCAGGTGACAGTTGGGAGAGCAGGTAGTGGACACTGAAGTGTGCTAAATCCTCATGAAACATCCACTCCTAGGTGACAGACTCCCAGGCTTTTTGGTCTCAGAACCCCCTTTATGTTCTTAACAGGTACTGTGGACATGCTCCCCCCCCAAACACTTTTGCTTTTGTGAACTCCAAGAGGTCCCTGGACTAAACTTTTGAGATTCACTGTCTTATAGGTAAAGAGATTCAGTATAAAAATAATAAAGTAAAAAGTAAAATTATGAAAGTAGGTAAAACTAGAATGTTTGTAGCCACCAAAATAAGAAATAGAGAAGTTAAAAAGAGTTTACCTCTGGAGAGCGGCTTTTAGAAAGTGAGGGAAAACTGGGAGACTAACTTTTCATGTTAGAGCTTTCTTGCTGTTCTATTTGAAATTTTTTGCCTATATGCAGTCAATACTTAAAAAATTTAAAAGGCAACCTACCTTAATAGGGGACAATATCCCCATAAGAGGTACTAAGTATTCCTCCTCTTATGCCAAGTACTTCTAACAATACACTTACACTAGGCAGTAACTGCCCATTTACCTGTTTCACCAACTAACTAGACTGCCAAGGTCTTAAAAGCAGACAGTAATGTATCCTGTTTATTATTATTTCCCTAGTCCTAATAGCACAGTAAGTACTCAACAAATATTTGGTGAATTAATTGGTTACTAGAAAGTTCATGAAATGAAGGCCAAAGAATTCTAGTATTTAACTTTTTTTTTTTTTTTTAGTTAATATGGTAACATACATATATGCTCTAAGTTTCTGCCCTAATGTATAAATGTACACAACTCTTAACTAAATAATTTTCTTTGCAATAAAAATAACTACAACACCAAGGGAAAAAAATGGAATTGAGTTCATCCATAATAAACAGAAAATTACAGATTAGGTACTTCACTACACTTGCTATTGTTATTGTTACATTTCTTAATCACTAGATTCAATAAGATATATACAGTAAAAGTCAGATATAAGTAAAAGATATTTAACATAAAGTTTAATTTCTTGCATGCTTCATTTATATTAGTGGTTTTTGTTTTTCTAACGAGTGCTACTACCTCTATTTCGTTTAGTTTATCAGAAATAACGCACTTATTTAACAGCAATATTATTTTCATATTTTGGTCAAAGAATTGTTTCATCCATGTTTCAATATTACTTCCTTTAAGATGCCTATAAAATTCTCTGGGTATATTCTTCTTTTAGATCATAAGCTACATGGACTAACTCCTTCCAAAACTCTATAGTCCTTAATACTATCCTTTTACAATATTTCTAAAATGGATGCATCTAACACTGAAATGCCTACTGTACTCAATACCAGTTGCCAAAATATTATTTCCTAAATAAGTTCCAGAAAATGAAACTAATTTTAGCTATTTTAATGTTCCATTTTCACACAACCACATATACACTTTGTAACAAAGAAGATTTTAAAACACTGCGGTGAAGAGATTTTTACCTTTAGCACTGAAGTCATGAACACAGACAGGCCCATGAGAATAAAAATCATTAGCCCTGTAACTCGTTGTTCACGAATTCCCAAAAACTTGGGTTGTTCCCCTGGAGCAGAACATTCAGATTCAACTTTTAAGCTGTTGACATGACTTATTGACAACACTGTTGCAGCCACAAACCACGGAAGTCCCATGATAGAGCAGACGCCCAACATAACACCAACCATGAGCAAATCAAGGTGATAGCCAGCTCCTTTCTGGAAAGTGAAACGAACATGAATACTTGTAAGTCTAAACTGTTCTTTTGGGTTAAAGGACTAGACTACTTCATAAAGAGAGAAAAAATAATTTCCTTCCACCTCACATCTTTCAATTTTCTAGTTATTATGTAAACACCTCAAACTCTTGAAATAACACCTGACACAAAATGTAAAAATTACCTTCAATTTGTGCTCCTTTCTGTTTATGATGACAGCTGTAATCTGTTGATCCATAAAGATGAGAATGGTACAAAGCAGAGCTGGGATAGCGGCTATTAACAAAGTCCACCAAGGATTTTCTCCCAACGGGCTTATGATCCAGCCCCTACTTGGATCAGTAGGCTGTTAAAAAATTAAAGATGAATAGAAAGAAAGAAGTTTCCTCCTACTGCACAAATTTCCACATCATAGGTTGTGTCTATTCCAAAAAATGCCAAGGAATCAAAAAAGGACTAAATTAAATCTTGGGACATATGAGGGAATTACTTGCAAAGACGGCCACAAGAATGCTTCCCATCCCTCGATGCAAGTCGCTAGTCCAAGTAATCAGTCTTTCCATCTAGAGGTGGGATCCATTTCCTCCCCTGGGACCTAGGATGTCTCTATGGTTTACTTCAGCCAACAAAATAAAGCCAAAGTGAAATGTGTGATTTCTGAGTCTTGATCTCAAGGGACCTTGCAGCTTCTTCTCTAACTCTCTTGGAAGCCTGAGATCAAGCTGTTGAGTAAGCCTGGATAAGTCTTCTTGAGGATGAGAGACAATAAAGTGAGAGAGAGATGGGAGCCAACTACCCCAGCTGTTTCAGCCATCTGAATGGAGTATATTGCCCCATCAAGGCAATGGATGACTGCAGCCACACAAAAGATCCCAAACCAAGAGACCCTACTCTACCCTACTAGGTGTAAGTACCAAGTGCCACAGATTTATGAACAAATGAGGGATTGTTGTTTTAAAGGCTTAATGTTCGGGGAAGTTTGTTATAGACAAATAGGTAAGAGAAGCAGAGTGTCACTTCAACAGGCTCCTAACCTACTTCAAATAAAGTGAGGTCCACCTACTGCCTAGATCAACCCCTAAACTAAACTGCTTTGAAGATCTTGCAGACTAGTGATCTCAGCAGGGTCAGTACTAAATCAGAACTGGGGCCTCAGGACATACTTTTCCAAAGCATCTACTGACAAAAACCTGGCACTTTATTAGACACAAATACATTTTGATGCTGAAACATAACATCTGTTTCATAATAAAAATTTTAAAAGATCTGAAGAGAGTTTTAGTTTTCTTGGAGGACATTGGATATATTGAAATCTAAAAGTGTTTTCACTACCTAAACTTCACCTTAAGCCTGTTTTTTCTTCATGAAAACATTTGTCAACACATAGAGGAAATTCAATATTTTCAAATGCAGGTATTCTAATTTTCCCACACTGATACACATTAAACTGCTTAATATTCAATACTGTACCTGAATAAAAATATTTTACCTATACAATGCACAATTCTTAAGTGTTCCTTGATTTATTTCCCCAATGCATCTTATGACCCTTGAAATCAGTTTGCTACTGGAAAGCTAGATCATTGAACGGATAACAAAAATATATTTAGGAATGAAAATAAGGCACTGTGCCCAGGATTGCAGGAAATTACATCAATATTTCGAACCAGTATTAATTTACAGTTACATTTATTTCTAAGACTTGGTAAAAATAAAATGAGTTCCATATACTCATCTCTTAATTAAGGCCTAAAATCTTTAGTGGTTCAATAGCTATGCTTTTAAACAAAGGTATCCAAATTTTATTATATACTTTCAACAGCAAAATTTTAAAAATTTGAATAAAATTGAGTATATCCAATGGCTCTATACGCATCTATGTGTTATGTTACTAATGGTGCTCCATAGTAAAATTCATATAGTAAATACTATAAAGCTAATTTTCTCTTATTTTTAAATAAAAATATAAGGAGACCTTCTATATAATTTTAGTGGATCATTTTCCACCCATGCACTTGTACTTTGGAGGCCACTCGTTTTAAAAATAATTCTTTCCTCCAGTGAAAGAAAAAACAGACTAAAATTATATTCACTGTATTCCTTATTTCTAATCCCCTTTAAATCTTCTATCTTTAAAAGAAGTCATATAATTTGCTATAAATATAAACATAACCAGTGACACAAATACTCAACTATAAGAAAACCCCAGAAACTTCAAAAGTTACCAACTCCTACTTAGATAGGGAAACGATTCTTGGATGCTGTAATACACTTGTGGTCTGTTATGTACAACATAACTACAGTCGGCCGATGAAAGCAAAGGGTTTCTAATTGGTCAGCTAAGTATCATTTTTCTCCTTGAAGAATACATTTGATTCTCTCCTGATTTTGCTGGAAAACGATACATGCAGAATTCCATTTCGTTATCAGATTCACCACCCTTCTAGAAATTTAGCTAGAATCTCTTTGTTACACTTTTAAATTCAAGTTTCAGTCACTTCCTTATAAAGAAATGAAGAATGTTTCTTCTGCCTGGAAAACACATCACAAACTCCAGCTATGACTGCAGGGTCAAAGTTTTTAAATGACTCCCAACTATTTACCATTAATATTTTCATTCATTTTCCCTCATGGGACTAACTTGGATACCTTCTTGCCTGTTTCCTAAGTAGATTCATTTGTCTCTTCTCATCTTGTCATTTTTTTTTTTTTCAACGTTTATTTATTTTTGGGACAGAGAGAGACAGAGCATGAACGGGGGAGGGGCAGAGAGAGAGGGAGACACAGAATCCGAAACAGGCTCCAGGCTCTGAGCCATCAGCCCAGAGCCTGACGCGGGGCTCGAACTCACAGACCGCGAGATCGTTCATCTTGTCATTTTTTATGTATGTGAGAAATATATATATTTTTTTATAAAGTGTCCCACTTTAAGAGGCACCTGGGTGGCTGAGTCAGTTGAGCATCCGACTTCAGCTCAGGTGATGATCTCATGGTTCATGGGTTCGAGCCCCACATTGGGCTCTGTGCTGACAGCTCAGAGCCTGGAGCCTGCTTCAGATTCTGTCTGTCTCTCTCTCTCTCTCTCTCTCTCTCTCTCTTTCTCTTTCTCTGCCTCTCCCCTGCTTACACTCTGTCCCTCTCTCTCTCTCAAAAATAAACAGACATTAAAAAAAATTTTTTTTAAATAATCTGGTATTCCCATGTAACAAATAACCAAATGTTTTAATCCTTACCTCAAATTTTTCAGGAACATGAAGTTTAGGAGATGGAACTCCTACAAGGTAGTCAATTGCAACCATTATTACTATTGTGAGAAATACAGCAAAGTCACTGATTGTCGATCGCACCTATGTTAAAAGGATCAAGTTAAAATAAACACAGAAAAACTGTGTGTCCTTTCTAAATAATTCATATCTTTCACATTAAAATATGCCACTAGAAAGTGTCAATAAGGTTTTTAATTAGTAATAATGTGTCAATGAAGTACATTTATTTCTAGTATACTTTCAAAAAGATAAAAGACACATTTCACAACTAACCTACCATCCCTCATGGTACCATGATCTTCCTACTATTAGTTCAGACATGTAATATGCATCTTTCTCTAGAATTGCTTTACACCTATTTGACATCAAGTATTAACCTCAAACAACTTATTACAGTTTTGAAATAAACCAGAGAAACAAAAACTAAAAACATGAATATTACCAGAACTCCAAAATCACATCCCAATTACCTTGGTAGGAAAATACCGCTTGGTCTTAAATTGCTTGAGGAATGAAGACAGAAAAAATGTTGTGAAAAATAAGATGACACTCCAAAAGAGCACATCTGGAATATAAGGTCCATGAAGACCACAGGCTGACCCTACAAACACACCATGAAAGGTTTTACATTCCTGGGGGGAGGGGGGGGGGAGGGAAGGAGGAAAAAATAGAAAAAGGAGAGAATAAGATTCTCAGATACCTAATAAATTACTAATGAACTCTATTGACTCTAAGATGCTAGTGACTGAAGACATGCCATTATTTTATATTTTACTTAGGAAGAAAAAACACTGCCAAGTCAACTTTAACACATCATCAACCGTAAGACATACCCTGAGTTCAGAGATGCTATAGTTTGAAAAATATACGAATCTTAAATCACTGAACGAAAATACAGTATTTTGCCAAGTTACATCACACAGTCCTTTCTTTCAACTCCACATACTCTTTAGTGAAAGCTTCAGAGTGAATAGTAATTTCTGAACACTTTGTATGCATTCTTGATGGTCCACAAGTTTACTATCTTTCCTTTACTTGTAAACAAGTTTCTTAAAACAAAAGTGCCAAGTTCAAATGAGGAATAAAAAGTTGTTGGGCTTTTCTGACTTCACTCAAGACTCAGGATTAAAGCATGGGACTAGGAGCAGTAAATCAATCATTCAAACAGTATTTCCATTAAAAAAAAAATCAATAATTTAATGATACAGCATAATATAAATGCAATAATAGAAATATTTTGACCAGATTTTCCTTTTGGGGAAAAATAATAACTCAAAGGCAACCAGAGATTAAAAAGGACATATGCCTCTAACGTCATTTTTCTCTTACTTATATTCTAATGAGACTTGTTTTAACGACACAACTCAGGTTTACCAAGAGAAAAATAGTCTCAGGTTCCATTATTCTCAATTTCTATGTGCTGAAATGAGTAAAGCCTCAAATTTACAATATGGCTCACAAAAATAAAAGCTAAAAGTACAAAAAAAAAACAAAAAATCAAAAAACAAAACCCAGGCCTTTTGAATATTAAGACACAGCAAAAAGACCTGTGTCTATAATATCAAGACCTCCTATTCACCATGGAATGAGATTTTTTTTTTAAACAAATCACTTTCATTTGAGCAACTCTGTTAACTCTACCTCTTTCATAGCAAAAATGACTTTTTAAATAGAAAGCAGTCAAGCATGAATCTAAGTTGATTACTGATATATAATGCTTTAAGTCAGCAGTGTCCAACAGAACTTTCTATGATGATGGTTCAATGTCTCCACTGGCCAACGTAGCAGTCAGCAGTCACACAAGGTGACCGAGTACTTGAAATGTGGCTAGTGCAACTGAGAATTGAACCTTAATTAAATGTATTTAACTTCAATTTAAATAGATACACGTGGCCAATGGCTACTATACTGCACCATAGAGACATAAATTATCAATGAGATAAAATTTCAGATATCCTTCCAATGATATAGTTAGGAGTTATATTTAGTGAGAAAAAAATGGCCTATAATTGCTTATATAAAATTGCTTATATGATATAAAAAGCACCACAGAAACTCAGAGGATCTTGGTTTTGATATTGCTACAATCACTTTATGACTTAATCTCAAATGCCAATCTGGGAAGTGCCCAAAACAGATATTCTACAGCTAGGACAATATGCCCCAACAGAATATAAGAACACGTAATAGTATTCAGTACACAGTAGGTGCTCATTACATGTTTTTTGTCCTTCTTCCCTCCTGAGGCGCTTAAGTTACGTTAGTCTCTACAAGTCTCTACAAGTCTCTGAACAAGGTTTAGTTTGACACTGAGGCATGAGGAAAGCACTCAGGATCTTCTAAACAAGCTGTTCATGGAGCAGATGAACTGATACAGAGCAAGCAGGACAAGAAGATGTGGGCTGTTCTAAACTGCCAACTCCAGTATGTGCAACCACAGTCATAGCAAACACTTCCCGTGAATTTATCAATCTACGTGGAACGAGAAACCAGAAGTATGTTCACATCTTTTTAATAATTATACCTTGGAAGTCATATTTAGTCCGTTTTTATCCCCCTTACCAGGTTCATTCTTTGCAGCCTACTGTGTGATACATAAAACTGTGGTAACTCCTATCTGGTCAACACAACACTGTGTTCTGAAAACATACCATAACTACTAATCAAGAAGAAAATGTAGGTCTACTCAGAAAAAGCTAAAGAACTAGGTTATTATTTGCAAAATCCTTTATCTCATAATGTACTCACAGAAACAGTGAGATTCTCCCAGGAAATATCATGTGCTGTTAAATTCTTTTCCTTCCACACCTTGAGGGTTTCATTGCTAGGGTTGGAGGGTTCAACACATACACATCTGAGAAATGAGAACAGGGTAAAATTTTAAGGATCCTACATTTCATGTTTAGATTGTATTATATCAATCACCTAATGTGGTAGCTTTTAATCTAACTTTTCTCCCCATGTTGCAACGCATGGAGACTACAAAGTGGAAACACATCAGAAACAATGGAACAGACGAGGTTTGCCTTATATACATAAAATGTAACAAATACAAATATCAATACAATGATATTTTAAAGAGTATCTTAATGAAACTTGTTAGATGTATTCCTTGGGGGGGGGGGGGGGGGGCAGTGCTATTTTCTTTTAAGACCTGACAAGATACTACCATATTTAGTAAGGCCACTCTACTAAATCTTACCTACTTGACCCCCACGGGAGCAGCTCTGCCTCCCCAGGCACACATAAACGAAGCACAAAGCTCTCAATACAGAGATACTCCTATTTCCGCTTTGTACTCTGACAAGCCCTACCTACTCATGCTCATCCTTTATGGATCTTAAGTTTCATTCTTAAAGAAATAAATGAAAAACAATTTTTCATCAGGATAGAACTAGGAAAGTCATAAGGAGATCGGAAAGTTCAGTTTATCTCCCCAGAACTCACTTGCCTAAAGAAAAACTAGAAACACACACACACACACACACACACACACACACACACACACACACAAGCAAAGAAATCTCTAACTGTGGATTTAAAAAATAAAAAGGAGAAATACACAGGAATATTTCCAATTAGATTATCAGCTGTTTAAGAACAGGCAAGAGGCTGGACGTTGGATTCATTCCATGCTCTATCATTTCCTAGCTGTGTTTGACCCAAGGCAAGTTTTAACCTCCATGAGGCTGTTTCTTCATACACAAAAGGGGCTAGGATATGAATAACTAAGTCAAATGTGATATGAATTATGCAACAGCACTACACAGTTGTACCCCAGTATTTTGGTAACCACTTTCTCCTTGCAAGTCAATCAAATGCAGGATCACATTTATACTAAATGCTATATGCTACAGACAGCAAATACAGGCATCTACCTAGATATGTCAGACTTTTAATTGAATATATCTGTCAACCTTCTGTAACTATTATGATCACTTTTCAAATCCTATCTTATTCCAGAGTCTTAAAAGATGTTCAATTCATGCTTTTCTTATCACAAAGCAAACGGTCCACCAAACAGCATCAGAGTGTACTGAAATTACACCGTAAAAATAACTTCAAATAAAAATGATCAGACTTCAAAAATGTTAATGAAAATGCAAACTACGAGGAATATAAAAATCTCTGCGTCCTACATTCAGGACTTGGTTACAGAATACTAGATGGAACACAAGATCTAACAAAATTGCTTGATTCAAATATACAGTGCTTAGTTGCCAAAGAATTGCATTTAAATTGACTGATCCAATTCAAACAGAAGACCAAAAATACACACATTTGAGAAAGTTGTTTCTGGAAATAAAAATGACTGAATTTGTTCAACTATTTATGTTCCTACTGAGTGCGTTGGTCAAGTCTCATCTGTAACAAACAAGTCAACCTCCACATGGCTAGTTGGGTAAGTTACAGCTAGATATACCATGAGCATCACATGCAAAATAATGCTTTTAGGCTCAGACATTGCTGCAAAAAATACATTCTAATAATATTGGGGAAAACAGAAACACTTACGAGTAGCTGGTCAGTTTATCTAAGTTGTTGTGCATATTAAATGCATATATTTCTCCTAAGTGGAAGAGCTTCTCCAAAGCCTCGTAGATGAATATGATGCAAATAAGAGCTGCAAAAGCCTCCTCTGTAAATCGAGTGATATAGCACACAAGGCTGCTCGCATCTGTTGCAACCAAAACAATGCACAAGAAGGAAGTCCACAGACCAATACTGGTTCTTAAAGACAGATAGGAAAGCTGATAATCTCTGTTTAGGGAAAAAATGTGATATGATCAACATACACACACAGCAGTGTATATCTGTAATTAAGATTTTCACAACAAGCAATAACAAGAGTCTAAAAACATAAGCTTCCTAAAAAGAGTAAATTACAGAATAACAATAATGACTAAAGAAAGCCCTCGGTATGTCTCTGCTGCAACTGAAGATAACAGAATTATAACAGCTTACTTATATAAAAGATTTACAGTGGAAATCCGCTAGGCAATCAGTATTTCAAAAACAAAGACCACACTTTAGAAATCAGTTCTGAGGAGTAGAAGACAGACGTGCAGTCTACAGAACTACATGGGACTCTCTAAAGACCCGGAAGCTCTACGCTAACATGGTAACCACACCCCGTCCCCTCCACAGCCATCACTAACATCTCCTCTGCCACCAGTATCGCCACAGAAAGTGACTTCATTTTGTAAATTCAATTTCAAATAAGAAATTACTTTAAGACCACAGAGTCCAGAACACTTCAGGTCATTGCATTCTGTCTTAGTCTGTGCAGCTGGCATGCCAGATTGGAATCAGAATCAGCTTGTTCAGTGAAGACGCAATCAGAACAAGATGAGTCAGATGAATCAGCTATTTTAATAGGATCAAGTGGTTTCAGGCTAAAATATTCAATGGCATTTATCTCCCAAAAGGAATAGTATTGGCCATGTCAAATTCCAACTCTACCAGCTACAGTACCCAGAACTGATTCCCACACTGTGAACCCTGCCAATGGAAACTGACATCTCACTCCGGCAACTAAAATTCATTCTGCTAAATAGACCTGATTGGCAAAGTCAGCTACAGCCTCCAAGATCCACCTCTT
The DNA here is from genome assembly GCF_018350175.1 of Felis catus. Taxonomy (NCBI): domain Eukaryota; kingdom Metazoa; phylum Chordata; class Mammalia; order Carnivora; family Felidae; genus Felis; species Felis catus. Next base: position 143,280,642 of record NC_058376.1, read on the forward strand.
TTTAAAATTCCTTTAAAAGACCAACATACCAGCTAATCAACAATTAGATTAACTCCTTCTTGCTGGGTTGATGCTTGCCAGCACAAAGGATTTTTATTGCACAAGTGATTTGTTGACCAGGACTCAAATCCACTGATTTTATACACACGGTGACGGGGTTGGTACAATAGCAGTGATGGGAGGAGGGTCAACCACACAGTAGCCCCCAAATACTGAAAATATATATACTGTCTTTTTCAGCTACTAAATATATAATGCACTTAACTAAAGTTAATAAACAACATAATTATACACATATGTAGACACATGTGATAAGTAAATAACTATTACGTACCTGCAGAACTTAAATAAAATTTTTTCAAACACTAAAACTGGACCTGTGCTCCCCAATATTGTTAGAGGTTGCCCAGCAAACAACGAATAGGCAATCCCAGTTAATGATGCTCCAAAAAGAGACTCTATTGCACTCTGTTTAAGGAAAAAAGAAATGAATAGAAGTAATACATCATAAACATTATCTCTGACCTACTGAAACACACATAAGACATCTGAAAAATAAAAACACAAATCAAGTAGTTAAACACACAAAGCAGACACAACTTTTGATTCTTAAATTTCTATTTTAAATATGGACAATTACAAATACATCTCAAATACATAGGGAAAACTGCTTTGTTTTCATATTAAAAGTGAGCTTTTGCAATCAACCTTTATACAGAACTCAGTATTGTGGGAGGCAGGAGGGAGGAGTAAACGGAAGAGAAGCCTAGATTCTAACTCTATCTATAGGTATTTTATCTCTTAAGACTGTAGGGAGTACAAATACACTTGTTATTGTGCATATTTTTATATGTCTGAAATAATTCATTAAAAAAATAGGAAACATTAAATACTCGATATGGTGTGCTACAAGAAAAGACTCCTTCAGACAGGTAAGTCAGAAATTAACAACTGATCCTATCAGTCGCAAAATGATTTCTAAAGAGCAATTTTCCACACGTTTCAAAGAAATTACTCTTATATGATAGGCTTAACCAACAGACATCAAAAATAAAATGCTTTTAACATAAAATAGATGGAATATCTCCTTTAATAACTCAGAGCAACCATTCAATGAAGAAGTATGTGACTACTAAAGCTAGGTAAAAAAAAAAAAGGTAAAATAAGAAAATCAAAGACTCAAGAAAGTGTAAATCAAAGCTAGTACGTCAGCCTCTACCAATAGGACATCTTAACTCATTAGTTAATTAGATGATAAGGGGTACAGGCTATGCCACTAGACACAGGGGAGGGATCAGAAAGAAAAGAACAGTTCATCACTCACAACATCAAGGTCAACTGGAATGCACTATCAAGAAAGGGGAAAGCCCATCATAGTTGGGAAAGGCAAGGAAAAGAAGCTCATGAGAAGCACCCCGCCTGGACGTGGGAGGCAGCACAGCAGCAGAAGAGCAGGGCTTCAGAACCAGATTGGAGCAGACGACCCTTTACAACCAGATGCTAAGCCACTGGCATTATTCAAACTTTTCGAGCCCAACCCTACTCATTTTTCAGCAGGAGCGGTAAGAGCCGGGGGAACTTAATGAAGCGGTGTTTGAGAAAACACCTAGCCAGCCTACCGGCTGACACACAGAATGCACTCAATAAATGGCAGCGATTCTTATCAGCAGAAATAACAGCATCTTCCAAAATCAAAATCACAAAATAACAGTATGCAGTAAAAGTATTATTCAACTATTAGTATAAAATAGTACCAAACTCACATACATCGGCCAAAACAAAGGGCCCGTATTAACTGCTAAGCCACTATAAAATACTTGGTTCAATCAGAATACGCATATTTAGGAATGAATTGAAGCAGAGCTCAAGGCAAAGGAAAAAAATGTCTACAGGGTGTCGAGAGAGAGCAAAAAACCGAGAAGAGAAGCAAGCAGATGGCAAATAAAGAAATGCTAGCTGGGGGCAAACAGGCACCGAATAATAGTTTCCCTTCCCAACATGGTGTTAAAAAGGCAGAACCTGTCGCAGGAAGCCCTTCCTTTCACCACTGTGTCCACCACTCCTCTCCCAAGCCCTTTACTGGCACATTCACTAGTTCCTTCACCCAGATCTAGTCTTATCCTCATTTGTAAATGGTTTTTATGTTCATTCCCAAGCAGAACGGTCTCTCTCCCTAAGAAACCAGACCCTACCACACTGCCTTCCTCTGGCCACAATCAGAAGCCTTCATCTTACCCACCAGAAGCCCTAACAGTGTCTTCCCTGTACCTCTCCACTGCACAGCAGTGACCGCTCCATGCTAATCTTTCTTCTTTCTCAGAGCCTCTAGTTTGGCTTTTGCAAACTTCCATCATCCTGATTCCTCTTTTCAAGTTCTGGTGGTGCTGTGTCTCATCTGCTGGGCCATTTTCCTCCGCAGTCTCATTCCTCCTCCGGTCCACAAACGTAACTCCGTACTTTTCCCTCTCCCCTCACTATGAATGATCTCCCCTGTCACCGTCACCTATTCCCAACCTTTATTCCTGCTCCTTACAAACTTGCTCCACTGTACAAACTCTGGAATTGTACCTCCTACTTGACGTTCCGACAAAGCACCTGAAAACAAACGCATCATCTCTGTATCACTTTCCTCGGTAATACTCCGGATTTCCCACTGTGGTCCTTCCACCTGCTACAGCTCCCCCCTGATCTCATTCACATGTGCCACAGCACACCATGACGTATTCCCTAGGTACACACTACCGTATCTTCTTGTCTTGTTAGGATCCTTGAGGACAGAAGACACATGCTCATCTGACACTTGTCTATGTCCCCCCCGATGCCTACAGCACCATCACAGGCACAGGGTATATTAAACAGCAGGATGAGAAAGGCAGGCAGTGCAGGAAAGTCCAAAAGCAAAGCGGCATTGTTTCCATGATGGTAACAGGTAAGACACATTTCCAGGGGGACCAGCAGGGTTACATGTATATTTTGCAACAACGCATAAAAAGCAACTTATTAAAAACAGATTTCCTCGATAAAATGATTGAGGGGTAAAAGAATCTAAATAACCAAAAATAAATTGAGTTCAAAGGAAATTTTAGTTGTCAAATTTGTCTCACGTTCAGATCACGAAATAGTTTAACTGAATAATGATCAATTAGCTTCTGGCTATTTTTTTCACCTTTTATCTGGAAAAAATGAATTTCCTCCTAAGAGTAAATGTAATTAAATAAAATACACTTAAGAACTGCAAATCATCTCATTTAAATTCCATTAAAATTTAAACAAACAAACAAAAAGTCTTTTTCAACATTTTACAAGGCACTGGATACTCTTATCATGCCTCCCACAGCCCCTCATACAGCATTACCAAGAACAAAAAGTCATAAAAACTTTCATTTTAGTCATATCAAAATACGGATGCAGTTTTCAGTTACACTTTCCAATTAAAACGTTGGCTACTTTTACACAATTTTAGTAACAGCAAAATAAACAACACTAGAAATCCACCATTTTTCTACAACTTGCAAAGGCTACTTATCTAGTCTGGGCCTACCCACCAGGGCTGATGAGTTAACATTAATCCCAGGGCTCTAACTAATCCCATGATGCCTTACAGGATATGAAGTAGCCCCACTGGTAAATTCACCCACCCTTGACCCACCCAGAACCAGTTCAATTTGTCTCCCACCACCAACCCTTCCCCACACCCCACAACAAAGACAATACAAGCCTTTTACTCAGTTTATAAAACCATTCATCCAGCAGGCCAGGATCAACTTTGTTTTTTCTTTTTCTTGTTTTCTTTCTTTTTTTTTTTTTCTTTCTTTTTTCTTTTTCTTTTTTTTTTTTTTTTTTTTTTTTTACCTCAACTGTGCATCTTCTCCTGCTCAAATGGCTTCCCCATGTTTTCCATAGCAATTACCCTTGGGGGAAGTCTGCTTTGGGACAGGTTAATCATGCTGTGGGTAGACTCTTCAAATAAAAGTAGGAATAGTGAGACAAATGCACACAGACACTTGCCTCTGAAGAGCTAAGAGCCTGGCCACTACCAATCTTTGTACTCACTATTCTGCCTTCTGTAGCTTCTCCAAGCAGCCCTCCAAAAGTGATTACAGGAGACATACAGGCACAGTATAGGAAAAGAATCGAGGCCAGGCACTGTAGACTTAATGCATCCTTGAAGTCACTCAAGAAAAAAGGTGCTTTCCTTTTGATGTCAAGTATCAAACCACCAAAAAGCCTAAATAGGTGAGATGAAACTCGTCAAACTGTACACTAGAGGCTTCTAGCTAGTTCAAACTAAATCTATGGGCTACATAAAACTGCTGGTGCCTAGTGTTTTGTCAACAGAAATTAATATCCTAGCTAAATCACGATATAAATTACAGAAGATACACTCATTTAATCTCATCCACTGACAGAGGAAAGGCAGATCTCATTACGTTAAAAGACACATAAACATCTGTATTTTATGGACTATATACTGAGAAGACTGCAGGCAAATGATTTTATATGAGTAAATGTAATTTCACACACAAATGTACAAGAAAATATACAATAAAAATAAATAAAACCTAACAGTCCATTCAAGAAAATATGCATAAGCAATTCTATCAGTTAGTATCTACATTATAAATCTTAAAGGCAAGTGTCAGAAATACCAGGAAGGCAATTATAATATAAACCGTAAGTCCTCAAATACCCTTTACTATGAATCCAGTATGCTGTGCTTAGACTCAGTAGCGAATTGAATAATTTTAATTACTTTTAAAATTACTACTTCAATCACATAAATATTTCTGGTCCAGGTAAAAAGCCTAAAAAATTAATGCAGGGTATTTAATTTACTGGATATGTACTCAAGTTCACGTGCATGTGGAGAAAACTAAGGTTTAAATTGGTAAATTTAAAATGTGTATTTGCACATTAGAGCCTCAGCATTTCAATGTAGGTGTTTTTTTGTCTTTTTTTTTTTTTTTTTTTTAATTTAACTTTTGGATACATCTAACTTGAAAGCACTCTACTAAAATATAAGCCTCAGTGAGGGGCAGGGACTTTTCCTTGTTCACTGCCATTATCACCAGTATCTAGAACACTGCCCAGGACATAGTAGGTACTCAGTAAATAGTAACAAATCAGTAATTCAAAAAGGTTTTGTGACTCATAAAACATACATTCTGCAGAAAATACACCAAAAAAGTAATCTTAAGCTTTAAAATGTTTTGGATGTTTCAAGGTTTACCATTCTACCTTTTTAAAAGTTAATATTGCAAACTAAATACTAAATACACACTGACAAGTTGACAGAAGTTACTGTGTAAATAATCTGACAGCGGGGGAAATCAACTTGCAATAAAAAAAGGTGTCAATGATCATGTCGAAAATGAAACCACATCATCAAATCAACAACTGATCAACAGTTTATATGAGGCTCTCATGTGACAGACTGTGAAATCAGTGGGGGCCTGACTTGGTATTTCTCACTGACTAACCCGATCTCAGCCTGAAGTCCGAGGAAGTAACAGTAACTGCTAGTGTTCGGGGATACTTGCAGAGACTAATATTTGACCATGAACAAATTGTGTGTTCAAGTTTCTCTAAATTTTATGTTCAGTATGCCAGTTGTTCTTTTTCTCTGATAGCGTCCTTTAGGCATATGTCATCAATACCCCTAATAATGTGGCTGTTATCAAGTATCCTGATGTCTTAAACAAATATGGAAGGTTCAAAATCTTAGTTTCACAGCCACCACCCGTGGACAACAGTATCAATATCCACATGCTTTTTTCTACAGTATGGAAATACCGTAACATTTCTCTATTCTACAAAATATTTTCAGACAATGTTTGCACCTAGCAATATTTCTATTTTTTATTCCCCAAATTAACACCTTCAACAGTTTTTCTAACTAGGTGTCCAGGGATCATTACCATGGTTTCATTAGCTTTGCTGTCTCATTTTACACTATCTCATGATACAATGTTCACTTAAGAGTTTTAAATCTATGCACACACACACAAACTATTGGTTGTAATTCCTCTCTGTTCCCATAATTCTGTAACTTTATACAGAGAATTTTAATAGCACTCCACACCTTCTTCAAGAACCTTCTGAATGGGTAATGTAAATTACACTATATTCTATGTAACTGCTCAATATTCTTATCGTATGGGCCATAATATTTTCATTTTAAATTAAAGGCTGATATAAAGAATCCAAGCATCTACTAGTAAAATTATTTTTAAATAATTTTCCTCAACAAAATACACTTATATAATAATGCATTTTAAATATAGAAAAAAAAAAAAAAACACTGTACAAGATTAACTTCCATATACTTGCAAAGAAAAAGACTTTTTATGCCTTCTTCATCAAATCAACCCCTAGTCCTCAAAAGACACCCACACTGAATCAGTATTTGTACCCACCGTCCGGTCCTTTGCAGCTCAGGCCCGGCATGATGACCGGCCTCATTAGGTGTCTCACCCGAGCTGGGGGCAGATCCATTGGGAAATACAGGAATCTTCCTCTTTTCCTGAATTTCACAAAAAACACATTTTCAGAATTCTGTTTTCAAAAAGTTCAGATGGCACTCCTGAATTAGAGGGAACAGGAGATCTTATATTGATTGCATTATCTAATCAATACCCTTGGAAATAATGATACCTCATATAAACGTCCACTTGAAATGAACTGCACATTAGAACAGTTATGTAATATTTGTCTCCATTAACATTTCAACTTTATGACTGATTGGCTTTTTATATTTTGTATCCTAAACCAAATATACTATATACAACACATTCATACCCACCATCTCAAATTGTCACTCAGTAATAGGAAAATAAATATCCAAAAGCATCTCTCTAACCAGAATATTTAAAATATTGCTCATACTAATGAAAAATACACTTTATGTTAATAAAAAAGTAAATGCCATTTTCCTTTTACCACAATACTTCCCTGAAGATGAAAGTAGCACAAGAGTTGTCTTTTAAAAACACGTTTTCATAAAAATCAATTTCCTATTACATTATATTATTACTAATTCAAGACTTGCGTGAGTGATAAAGGCTCCCCCTCCCTTCACTTGAAGATCAAGGAAGTAACTTCTAATCTGTTACCTCCAGAGGTCAGCGGTCAATGGGCTGTGTGTGACACAGCTGTGAGAAGGAAAGAAGGACAGGGGAAGGGTGTCCATCCCAGGAGACCCCCTTGGTCAAAAACCCTGGGTGAGCTACAAACTTACACTACTTGGTTTATATGTTCGACATTTATAGCGTAGCAAGACTTATCTATAATCATAGGATTAGCGCTTGAAAATGTCAAAATTAAAACTAAATTACATCTTAGCTCAAAGGGGAAAGAAGAGTACAAAACTACAGAATTCCTAAAAAACAAAAGAAATGGAAAACACTACATAACACAATCCGTGGGATATAGCAAAACCATCATTCAAGAAAATTGAGCATTTATATTAAGAAAAACAAAAGGATACAAATACATGAATTAAACATCCAGCTCAGGAAATATGAAAACAGATTCTTTCCTGAAGTGAAAGTAATGAAATGAAACCACTAAAAGCAGAAACGGAGTTAGAAAACAAAACGCTTCTTTAAAAAAGGAGAACTGAAACAAGCTGTAAAAGCTGCTCTATTTCAGAAACAGGATAAACCATTAGCTAACACACAGTTAAAGATATGGCAAGGAGGCAGCTTCAAACTGAAGGAAATTTTGTACACACACACACACACACACACACACACACACACGTACGTACATACACCACCCTATGCAAATAAATTAAAAACCTTAAAGAAATGGGTAATACAAAGGAACACATAATTTCCCCAAAACTGAAACCAGAAAAACAGGAAATAGGCAATTTTCTAGGAAAATATAATACTGACCCCAGAAAACAGAGAAAGCTTACACAAACCAATCACTGCAGAAGAAACAAGCAAGTTGTAAAGTCCACCATACAACAAAATACTCAGGCTCAGAAAATTTTCCAAAGGAATTCTTCCAGACTTTTAGAACCAAATTACTCTAGCTATTTAAAGTTTTAAAAAAACAGGGAAGGGAAAATTTACAGATATGAAATAAATAGAAGAAAGATATGAAAGCCAGAAGACTGCACAAAAAACTACGGACCAATCTACTTACAGTGATGCAAACAACTTAAAATATTAGATGTAGGCGACCAGCATTCTGAAGCCAAATTTGGGTTCATTCAACGCAAGAGTGTTTTCAAATTAAAGAACCTATTAATATGGTCTACCACAATAAATGATCAAAGGTCATACAATCATCTCCAGAGATGCTACAAAGCCATTTGAAAAATTTAACATCCACTTACATTAAAAACTTCAATGAAACAGACTTTAATTGGATTCTTTCTGAGCATGATAAAATGTGTATTTTGGCTTCAATGTCAGTAACTTAATGAAAGAAACATTAGGGACACTAACTACAATTGGGAACAAATTAAGAAATGCCCATTTAAAGTCAACTGCCACTCAACATTACTAGAGATTTCAGCCAATACAATCAGACAACAGAAAATACACTAGAGCTGTAAGGAGAAAAGGAGAGATCAAAATATCTGACTGCAGATGACATGGCTGAAAAACTATTACATACAATGAAAGAACTCAGAAAGGGAGGAGAATAAAAAAGAAATACTCAGTAACAAAGAGCCTTTATATATAAAAGTAACAAAGTGAAGATATAACAGAACAAAACCTCATTTACAATACAGACCTTAAAGATAAAATGCCCAGAATACATTCACCAAGTATATAAAGTGTAGATAAAGGAGAATTTTATGGCATTCCTTAAGGACACAGAAACTAACTTGAAATCGGAAAACAAGTAGGGGGAAACATACCATGTTCTTGAATGACTCAATGTTAAAAGATGTCAACTCTCCCTCAGTTCATTTACAAATTTAACTGCCATCACAGTTTTTTAGAAATCAGGTTTTAGCTCTGGAAATTAAAAGCTCATTTTAAAGCTTACATAGAAAAATAAATCTACAAAGACAGCCAAGAAAATTCAGGAAAGCAAGAGTAACACAAGGGTCAAGAATGAATCTAGACCTACTGGATATTAAAATATGCCAAAAAGCCTCAGAAATTAAAGTATGGAATTGGTCCATGAACAGAGAGACCAATGGAATGGAAAAGAAATTCCAGAAGGACTTGAAAGCAAAGGGAAATTTACAAAACGATAAGGCAACAACACCAATCAAGGGGAGTAATGCTCAACTTTTTAATAAACTGGAACAAACTGGCAGCAATGTAGGTAAAAGATAAAGCTAGATGCATATTCCACATGATACACCACAATAAACTCCAAAGGATCAACAAATGATTTAAATGTTAAGAAAAGGTATGGTTTTTGTGTGTTTTGGGAGCAGGGTGGTTGCAATGAGCAAAATATATCCAGGAATATTCGATTTCACTAATTATAGCAATGTAAATGAAAACCACTTTAAAATACCTGACATAGTAGGATAAAGATTCCTATCCACCTGACAAGTATCCAAAAGTTTGATAACACGCTGTTAGCGAGGCTGTAGGGAAAGAGGCATTCATCACTGTGGGTGTCCAAAACAGCACAACCCAGTAAGAAGGGATTCTGGTAATATCTACTAAAATTATAAAAAAGGTTCCACGTGAGCCAGCAATCCTATTTCTGGGAACCGACACTACAGATACACCTGCACAAGACTAAATTGGCATACAAATATTGTGATACGGCTTAGAAAAGGAAAAGACTGAAGACAACCTGAGCCCAGGAACAGCATAAACTATAGTATATCCATAAATGAAATAAAACAGAGCTGTGAGAAAAATAAGACATATTTCTGTGATGTCTTCTGATCCACATCTCCAGGATATACTGTTATACTAAAAAAAAAAGCAAGGTGCAGAACAGGACATATGGTATGTTGGTAAGAAAGGAGGAAACAGGGCTATATTTGCATCCCCTTGGACTGAATACAAACTAGAAGGACAATGATGCTCCACGGGAGGTGGGTACAGGGGTAAGAAGGTAAAGGGAACATGACAGGGACACAACCGCTCTGAGTGTACCCGTTTACACAGTTTTGATTTGTGAATCATAAAAATGTATAACCTATCCAAAGATATTTTAACTAGGACAAAGCAACTCACAGGGTTGTGTGCAATCTTACCTGAGAAGGAACACTTTTTGGTGGCTCTATGCGTATGGAAGGGTCCCACTCTCCTGGAGGTAGGACAGTTACTTGATCTAAAAATTCATCAATTCCAGATAAGAGGTCGTTTCTGTCTTTTGCTTTATAGGCTACATCATGAAAAATCTACAGAAAAAAAAAATTGAGTGAAAGGATTTTAAAGAAGAAAGAAAATTCTACATATAGTAAACCTACTCTAGATATTACAAGTAAATCTGAAACAAAGGTAATTAATTACCTAAACTCTTATCCCAGGCAGGTCTCCATTCCACCCAGGGTAACAACCATAAAAAGTAACCCACTAATTGCATTATCAGATGAATTAATAACAATCAACCAACAAAAGAAAAGAGTGATGCATTAAGACAGAACACCTTTTTTAAAAAGAGTATTCTGGATGAGAAATGGTTACTAGTCATTACAGAATAAAATAATACTGTAGCATGTCATTTCGATTTCTATGACATTTTAGGGTCATTTATCCTAAGAAATGAGCATGGATCTGCAAAATATTTTACTTAAAAAGTCAGGTACTTGATCACTTATATTTACTGTCTGCCTACCATTTGCTGGGCACAATTTTAAGCACTGTGGATAGTGCACTGGACATAGATAAGGCAAAGTCCCTGCATTCAGAACTCTTTGTTTTTCCCCAGGAGGAAAGACAGCAAAACAAGTAATTACCTAAGTATGTAACTGCAAGTAATAATAAATACTCTGATAAAAATAAAGCAGCGTTAAGGAAAGAAAGTTGATGGAGAAGAAAAGGGTGACCGAGGAAAGTCTAAGAGGAAGTAACACTCTGGGAGAAATCTGAATGAGATGAGACAAAAACCATGCAAATGGTGGGATGGGATGATGGAAGGACACTTGGGCAAAGGGAAGAGCAACTGTATTTGTTCAGAGGCAGAAATGAGCATAAATCATCAGAACTAATAGGAAGCTAATGTGGCCAGAAAAAAAATGGGGAAGGAAGGGTGAGTAGTGGTAGTAGGATAAAAGTTTCAAGAAATATGCGGAGGCTTGATCAGGGAAACCCTTTGAAGACAATGGTCAAGAATTAAATATAAACATACATATATAGCAAGATACATCTGGATATTAACGATATATTCAAATCTGCATGTTATTAGCAGTGTAGAGGAAAATACTGTAAGAGAAAGATCCATAAAGTCCATGTTAATTGCCAACGAAAAAAGGGTGAGAGCGTCCAAGCCAGAGAAATGGCCGTGGAGATGGAAAGGAGATGGCAGACTAAATGCAAAACACATTGAGGTAAATCAGTAGAATCTGGTGACTAAGTGGTTGAGACAGGACAGAGAAAGGAGGTCAGGTTCAGATATGTGGAATTTCAGATGCTTTAGGGACATAAGGCAGACATGTCTAACACCTGATTACAAAACTCTCCCCCAAAGAGAAACAAAAGTCCTGGTCAATATAGGCCAAGCTCAATGAAGGGGTTCAAAAATGGGAGAGAGAAATTATGGAGAAAAAAAGCAGGAAAAGGGGAAAAGACAAAGTCCTGAGCAAAACCCAAATAAATGATATCCTGAAATTCAAGATGGAGAAAATTTCAAGAAGGTAGTCAATAATCTCAGATGTGGAGGGGCTGGGGGACAAAGAGTATCCAGTGATCTTGACAGAAAGGTCTTGAAGATCTTACCAAAGGTAAATGGTTGAAGAGTGAATAAAAGAGTACAAACAGCAAGGACAATTTTTTAAGCTTCACTATGAACAAAAAGAGAACTGTAATTGACATATATGTTTTACATTCAGTGTCCATTTCGAAAGGATTGAAATTCCACTTCAAAGGGATTTTATATTATATACCACGTAAACAGTGTCCACCTCATAGGGCATTTTAATTACCTCATCTGTCATGAGAGTGGCTATTGATCTTCCAATTTCATGGTACTGTGGTGCCTTGCCTGCTGGACCCAATAACAGAAACAAAAACCTAAAGAAACATTAAAATACACAGACTTAAATACAAATAACACAAACCTAAACACAGGCAGTCATAAAGAAATCATTCCAATGTAAGCACGGAAACCACATTCAGCCCTCTTTTCCATCCCCGCACACCAATCACCAGAAAAAAAAAATGACAACAACTCTACTCACACTAAAGCAGATGTCAAAACTAGGCAAGGCACTCATAAACTTTCTACCGACCTCCTGCTCCCCATCCTCCTTACGGTAAACGAGTGATTCAAGAATTGAGTGTTCTACATTACAAGTTCCCATTCCCTTTACCCTTTTGAATTTGAGTAAATAATTTGATCTGATCTGTACTGAAAAAAAGGTAAATGAGTAAATTGAGTAAATACCAATCCTATTAAATACTTACAAGTAAGGTTTGCCTAGTAAATTCAGTGTGTACAAATAAACAGTCACAACCCCTCAAACCACAGTCTGGATAAAGACTCTAATGAGTAAATAAGGGACTATGGAAAGAAAAATAATTTTTATGTATAGCTCCACAAATTTAACATCAAACCTCACATTTTATTTTTTTATTTATTTGTAAGTGTCTAAATAAAAAAGCATTTAGCTGCCTACCACATCCTCATGAACACCACAGTAAAATATTAATATTCACACTTGTCCAAATTGGAAGCATTCACCTTCTTGCTTTATGAGAATTTAAGTGTGAATCTATGGAATTATTTTTTCTCACTTACCTTAACACTGCACCACTAATGCAACTCAGGAAAGCATACTAAAAATAGGCACACGTATTCCAATCAAATGGCAATTAATTCTTCATATTTAATATTATATGAATGATTTTTTAAAGATTTTAAAAATTACTCTTATTTACAATTAAGTTTATAATTAAATCGGTTAACTAACAAATTGATCATCCTCTATAACACAACTTGCTAATTCTTATGGATATTCCCCCTTTTTAAATTACATATATTGAACAGAAAATTTTGGTCAGGTCAGAACAAAGCATTTTGCTTAATTCAGAGGTACTTATCAATCATCAATGAGGGAGTAATCATATCCTCATTCTATAAATGAAAAATTAAGTCAGACTTGACCTTTCCGGATTCAACTCCATTCTGACTCCACAGGGCATAATACATCTGTCTGAACCTGAGCCATTGTCTTTTAAACCAAAGCTCCTAAAACACCAAACTTCTTATAAAGGTACAAATGCTAAGTATTATTTTTTTAAATGTTTATTTATTTATTTTGAGAAAGAGAGAGACAGAGTGCAGGGGAGGCGCACAGAGAGAGTATCCCAAGCAGGCTCCCCACTGTCAGCCCAGAGCCCGACACAGGCCTCGATCTCACGACCTGAGATCACGACCCGAACTGCAATCAAAAGTCAGACACCTAACCGACTGAGCCACCCAGGCGCCCCCAGCTAAGTATTTTTCAAAGGATGCTTTCTTTTTGTTTTTGTTTTTTTTTAATTCCAGAAAGAAAGAGAACTCTTTTATGCTCTACTAGTCAAAGCATCCAGTGCAATGAAAATATTAATTAAAGTAAGCTTTTATCCCTTTTATCAATAGATAAAACTTTTCAGATTTTGGACATGCTGAGAACATTACCTGGTAGGAACAGGGACCTCAGTCAACCCCGAGAGGAGAACAGCAGGGGCCAGTCTCACAAATGCAATTATAGGTCTTTCCAAAAAGTCTACTTCTCCCACCAGAACATTGGATGCCTCGGCTCCTGAAGGAATTTTTCTCATGAAATTCATATCAACCTATTGACAAATAAGTAATAATTAAAAATCAAATCTGCATGGCATTTATAACTATTTTGAGGGAAATAAGAAAGAAAAAAAATGCTTTCAAGACTACTATTTGCTAATCAAAACTGGTGATCTAATGGATAAACACCAAAATCCCCACCCATGTAAAGAATGGAGTAGACAAATACAAAAAAGCAAGCAAAACACATCTATCAAACAATGCTCCCAACCGTTTTAATTGTCATAATCTTTACTACTTCAGAGATCTAAGTTATCAAACATACAAACTAGAGAAAATTTTCAGTGATTATAGCACTATTCATTAAAAACTACTAAGGACAAAAATACAGCTCACAAACTAACAGTGGTTCATGAAATTATACACAGTGCTAAAAAATATTCATTTCATGATTATTTTTACTTAATCTTAGAAATGAATTAGCCCCTTTGTATTTTATACATATTTTTTATAAGTACTTTTTATTTTAGAGCGTTCTGTGTATTCCCCAGTATTTTCATTAAGTGGAAAAAGTTCTTTTTATTTTTATTTAAAACTAAAATAAATAGCCATTTATCGCTATAGACATAGGACAGTGCTATAACATCAAATTTAGTCGTCTGTGTATAATTACAAAGAAAAGGCTATAAACAGAATATCAAAGTATGGGAATTTCATTTATATGCAGTTTCACACACATCACTAAACAACCACTTACAGGGCTATCTATTAAAAACAAAAGCAGCACTTACAGCGGGCCTCTTGAGTCCCACACCCAGTGTGCCACAACTACAGTGCCAGGAGGCAGACTCCTGCCCGACAGGAGACAAGGTGTACACAAGGATAGGCCAAGTAAAGAAAAGTAAAACTGTGACAGAGGAACAAAAATAAACGGCACCTGCCATGTCTAGAGGAGATCTATAATGTAAGTTACATTTAATCCATTTAACAAGGATAAACTGCAGTATAGTTACGGAACACTCCTCACTCATTTGAAGCAACAGAAGCACCAGTCAAAATATGATCAAGTTAGACCGGAAGAATTAAAAATACGGTAGCCTTTCTGCATAAGTTAATGTACCTTATGCAAGGCCTTTTGTAATTTTAGAACTGGTAGCTCAAGCAAAGCTACAATGCAAACCATCATTTGCACTCCTCTTCTGCAAAATGCGATTTACAGGTTTTGCACCATAAAATAAAAAGCCTAAGAAAAATGAATCTTACTTGAAATAATCGTATTTAATTAAAAGTCTTAAATTGGATACAACAATGTTAACATAGAGAGCATCTTATAGCAAGCAAACTGATACTATCAAAAAATTGTAACAGCCACACAGAATCAACGATTCAGAAGCAGTACTCAGAGAGTATGCTTTATAGTCCACTGTAATTTGAACTTGGGAGTTTCTTGCCCTGCTCTTTTGAAATTTTGAAGTTTTCTTTTTCTATTTCATCTAAATACGCATCTACCAAAACAAAAAATCATAGTTCAGATAGGGGAGTTGTTTTTAAATCCATGCCTTTACCTACCCATGGGCAAACGCCGATTATGTCTCCCAGGGACATTCCAGAAAGTACTGACACCCTAAGACAGTAATTCTGGGATCTTATTACGGCCAAGAAAAGGCTGAATCGCCAGTGCTATAACATCATTCCCAAAATTAATCTTTCCAGTGGGGGGCAGCCCCAGAACAAATGAGTGTAACTCAAAAGGTACTGAAGTTTCATCTATGGGTAGGTATAGATGGAAATCCCATATTATTCAGATAGTCTTTTGTCAACATTCCTGAAACTAGTAAACAAAGTCATTCAAACGCTCTTGGACTATTACCCTTCTCATAATTTCTGAACCTAAGTTACATATCACAAGCATCACATGCAGGCTTATAAACCCCAATCTATTAAAAAATTATCATAATCAGCGCTAATAAAGCCACATTGCCAGTGATTTTCTCAATAAGGATGATTATGAAGATTTACAGAGAGCAACAGAATTACCTTGCTGAAGTCAACAGTACTATTTTCTCTGCTTCCTCCACTTCCATTACCTTTAATTTCTCCACTTTTACTATTATCCAAGTTTCCAGGTGCAGACTGTGGAGAGGCCAAAACACCTGAATTTGAATTTAAGAACAACAACAACAAAATCCAAATTAGTAAGGAGGAAATTCACTTTCTAAATGGACTCTGCTCATATCCTGAAAGTGATAATTTATCAAAAGCAAATGTGCAAGGTTAAAAAAAAAAAAAAAAAAAGTGCCAGGTGTTAGTACCATACGAGCAAGACCAGAGTAAAATTTTAAGCAACAATGAGGCTGTTTATTTTAACATTTAAAATAACTGGAATGTACGAAAACGGTGGTCTTTTGCCAATAAGAAAAAAAAATGTGAGTAGGTGAGGAGCACAGAAGATGGAAGATCTGGGTCAGCTCACACTACGAGTACCTGGGGAACGCGCTTCTAACACATCTGACATACATGCGAGTCGCACTGCATGTGGCACACTGACGTGAGTGACATCGTTTACTTTCTGAGAAACCCTAGATGCGACTCAGAAATCCACCATAACAACTTCCTCAACAATTTCATTTCTCAGGTAGTATTTATGTGCTGCCTCCTGCCATTATTCCTAAGAAACAGAACTTGGGAAGATAGTAGCAATGTTTTTACAATATAAATAACAAAGACTAAGGGTTTTATAGTCAAACATATCTGTGTTGAAATAAGCACTCTCTGGGGCACTTGGGTGGCTCAGTCTGCTAAGAGTCTGACTCTGGCTCAGGTTATGATCTCACAGTTTGTGGGTTCGAGCCCCACCATCGGGCTCTGTGCTGTCGGTTCAGAGCCTGGAGCCTGTTTTGGATTCTGTGTCTCCTCTCTCCACCCCTCCCCCGCTCGCACTCTGTCTCTCAAAAAATGAACATTTAAAAAAATTAAAAAAAAAAAAAAAAGAAAGCAGCACTCTCTGCCACTTGGTAGCCATGTGACTTCAACTCACTAAAACTAAGACTCAGACAAACCTGTAAAATTAGCTTGTTTGGATTACAAACAGTAGATAAATGTGCAATCATTAGAATGCTCACTTCAAGTAACATTCAGCAGCAATATTTCACAATAAAATAACCTAAAAATAACCTGTAGCCTATACCCAATCATTACCACTATGAATTTTGCAAAAAGTTCCAATCTCAGTATTTATCAAGTACGTAACACAGATTTCTACCATTAAATGTATCTCATTTTTTCAAAAACACCCAGGATATTCTAGTTCAAGAATATATAATCTTGCCCCAAACACAGAGTACCACAGGAGAAAAGGTGCTGGAGTGAATTACAACAGACTTGACTTAACTTTAACTCTGCCACTCACCACAATCCAGTGATCCACAGAAATCCAGTTAAGCAGTTTGTGCTTAAATCCTATAAACTTTAAAGTCAGTATTAGTGAAGCGCCTGAACTGTAAGCACATGGGCTACATCTGATGCATCTAATGGAATTTTCATTTTTCTGAAACACACTGTAACTAATAACTGAAACCAAGTCATCTGAGCCTACTGCTTAACCTCAATGACCAAAGACGTTTCTTGATACCCCCTTCTCTGTCACAGAATGTTGCCGTGACCCAAAACCGTAAGTATAAAAAGCATATGCAAACTATTGGGGCGCCTGACTGGCTCAGCAGGTGGAGTGTGTGATGCTTGATCTTGGGGATGTGGGTTCCAGCTCCCCACTCAGTGTAGAGATTATTTAAAAATAAAACCTTAAAAAAAAGGCATATGCAAACTATTTAGCTAGATGCTCTGGAAGTGTTAAACAATTCTGAAATAAACACTAGTTCCTAAAACTTAGCTCCTTTCTCACCACCTTAGCTTAGCCAAGTTATTATGATCCCTCTTCTTTGACCTTCGTCTCTAAACTTCCAGAACAAGGTCCATTCCTCTATTAATTCCTTTATTAAAATACACTGCCCAAGTGGAGAAAAAAAAGCTGACTCGTAGTTTTCAGTGGCTTCCACTGACTTCCATACAGGAAAATGAAGACTATCATTAAGGCCTTGGCGGCAGCTGCACATAAACATCAGTACATATACTTCTAACTACTAAATGTATTATATCCACAGATGCATAATCAAAAGAAAACATGTGCAATTCCCCAGAATTGCCTCAGCCACCGTCTTCCGGAGAGAAGAGCAGGATAAGACCATGGGGGGAACGTAAGGACACAGCGGGAAGGGGAAGAAGAAATGAGGAGGAACCCATACTGATAAAGCCAGAACATGATCCGAAGTCATTCGGCTAGGTTAACCTGGTCATCCGGAACCTATTAAAATGGGCATGCCAAGTACAAGTTAGAGCTGTTCACCATGATCATGTCTACATGGTCCTTCACAGTCTCAGCTAAGATAAAGCTGTTTCCTCAATCAGTAAAGGAAGTCTCCCCGTCTGTGCAGTAAATTTCTGGTGCTCAGGATTACATGAGTAAATTCCCCAAAGTTAAAAATATCATTAGCGCAGATAGACTGAATTTCTTTGTATTTTCTTAAAAGAAGAAGCAATGTATGTACATATAAAATCAATACTCGGATTTAAAAATCATAGTTTGGTAAATCTATTATTTTGCCCTTACATTTTTTTCTCACAACAGCATATCTAACTAGAGAAAGATAAATCAAAGATATCAGATATCAGAGTCTTCTGTCACTAAAGGTTTGAAAATAAAAGTAGTTGGGGGAGGGGGGGGCGCCTGGGGGGCTCAGCTGGTGAAACATGCTGACATCTCAGAGCCTGGAGCCTGCTTAGGATTCTGTGTCTCCGTCTCTCTTTCTGTCCCTCCCCTGCTCATGCTGTTTCTCTCTCAAAAATAAACATTTAAAAAACTTAAAAAGAAAAAAAAAGGAGTTGGAGCAGAGGTGCTCAAAGTGAGAAGGTTTTGTCCGCCGGGACACATCTGGCAAGATGTAGGGACATTTTTGGTCGTCACAACTAGGGAGTGTAACTGGCGGCTAGTGAACAGAGGCCCGTGATGGTGTCAGACATCCTACACTGCACAGGACAGCCCCTTATGACAAAGGCATGTCCAGCCCAAAATGTCAATAGCGCCACGGCTGAAAGTCAGAAGACTGTTGCAAATACTACAAAACAGCTTAACTCTTTTACATGTAGTTAGTCTCTAAAATGGAACTGTTAGGAAAATAACTTCGTTCCCTGTCCAAAATGATACTGAGGCCACCTTCCTCCTGTAACATAACATCAGACTTCAAGGACACTCAA
Organism: Felis catus; assembly: GCF_018350175.1. Taxonomy (NCBI): domain Eukaryota; kingdom Metazoa; phylum Chordata; class Mammalia; order Carnivora; family Felidae; genus Felis; species Felis catus. Next base: position 143,299,833 of record NC_058376.1, read on the forward strand.
CCAGAGTTTCTAGGTGCTTGAAGCACCAAAGGCAATTAAACAAGGGAATAACATATAGCTGTCCCTATTATTTTAATTACATACCTTCTATAGATGTCTTCAAACAGTAATTAGGAGCTTTTTCTTACCTTTAGAAATTCCCTCTTTTCCCTCCATTCTAATTTATTTTCTTTAAATCTCATGGCATACTTTTAGCAAAGGAGGAAAAGCAGCTTAATAATGTTCCTCGATTTTCAGGTAATTGCTACTTTTATCCTGTTAACAATATGGCCTAACAAGCCACTGTGAACTCATATGTCACCTCCTAGTTACTATAGAGAATTTATAGCTCCTCATAGAAGCTGGTAAAACAAGAAATGCTGAGTGTTAATGCCTAGATACAGGTAAAAACAAATGCAAGGAATTAACTTTAAAATCACTTTTGTTCAAGGTGCCTGGGTGGCTCAGTCAGTTAAGCATCTGACTCTTGATTTTGGCTCAGGTCATGATCTCATGGTTTGTGAGATCGAGCCCTGCATGAGGCTCTGCACTGACAGTGTCCATGGAATCTGCTGGTTCCTTGAAATTAAAAGTGCTGATAAACATTTTTTGAAAGAAATTTATTTATTTATTTATTTATTTATTTATTTATGTATGTATGTATGTATTTATTTATGTATTTATGTATTTATTTATTTAGAGAGAAAGACAGACAGCACAAGCAGGGGAGGGGCAGAGAGAGAGGGAAACACAGAATCTGAGGCAGACTCCAGGCTCTAAGCTGTCAGCACAGAGCCCAATGTGGGGCTCGAACTCACAGACTGTGAGATCATGACCTGAGCCGAAGTCAGATGGTTAATCAGTTGATTAACCATCAGTTGAGCCACCCAGGTGCCCCCCCAAAATTTTATTTTTTTAAAAAAGCAGTGCCTGGGAGGCTCAGTTGGTTAAGCGTCCAACTTCGGCTCAGGTCAGGTCATGATCTCACGGTTCATGAGTTCGAGCCCCGCACTGGGCTCTGTGCTGACAGCTCAGAGCCTGGAGCCTGCTTCAGAGTCTACGTCTCGCTCTCTCTCTGCCCCTCCCCACTCGCACTCTGTCTCTGTCTCTCAAAAATAAAAAAAAGTCAAAAAAGATTTTTTTAAGGAAAAATAAAATAAAAAAGAGTGCTAATTATTTCCAAGTAAATAATTCTAGTTATTTCTTTCTTTTTGTTCAGTTCCCTCATTATATATTTTCCATGAAGTACCAAAATCTGCAATGAAATATTATAGATCTGAGTTCAATTCCTTGTTCTGGTCATTTATGGTATGATCTGAATACCTTTAATGTCTTTGTTTTCTTCATTTGTAAAACAGGGATGAACCTCATCAAATTGTTAGAATTATAAATACGATATATTTATATCATTATGCCACTGTGTGTGGAACAATATTAAACAATAGTAGCTGTAACTGTCATCATAATTAATGTTACAATGATTTATCCACCTTACTTCCATCTTTTTATTTCTAAAAGTATATACATTTTGGCAACTACAATGAATGAGCCTTGATGAAACACACTGGGTATGTTTGGGGAAATTCAATACAGAGAAGTCTGTCATCTAGTGGTAGGACCATGAGGATTTTGTCGGAGGACTTAGGCTTGTCACTTACTAGTTGCATGACTCGGGAAGTTATTTAACTTTTCTGAGTCTGAAGTCTCTGAAGATGGGTGTATCCACCTAACTTACACCACTTTGCCTAGACATTAAGTAGGCCAATATAATAAACGTAAGCTATCAGTGAAGTGTTAGGTGTTCTCAGTATTATGGAAAAATGCAGTAATTAATACCTGTGTGGTGAAAACCAGTAGCTCGCATTCCTATGTCACACGCTTAGCTGTCAGTAAGAAGTAGTTACTAAAGAAGACTTCTTTATATAAACTGGGTGGAAAGATATAGATGTTTAAACATATGTATAACCAATATATTACAGAGAGCCAATATTACCATAATATATAACCGTAGATGAATTATGCCCCTTTTACCCACTAAGAAATAATTTTTCTAATTCACAGACAAAAAGAGATCCTCGCTACGACTACAGGATTGCTATAGCCACGACTACGGGTCCTGAAAATTTCAAGGTGAATTTGGATTAAAGATAGATATGGCATTCAACAGAGAACAATTAAAGTCTATTCCAAATATAAAACTAGCCTTAAAATCATGATGATTCCTTCCAGGTAGCCACTGGAGAACTTCAATCTTCTCAGAGACAAAAAGAGGAAGAGAACATTCGATCCTATTTGTGTCAGGAAGGTTAAAATACACTGCACTCTTTGGATAAAAGCACGGAACAGTAGATTAAGAGGCATATCGCCTCATGCAACTTATGTCCGACATGCGTTCATCACATCATGAATGAAGCGCACAAGAAGAAAAGCCACCGTTTTTTAAAAATCACGGCAAATCGAAAGATCGCTTCTAAAAATTCCTACGTTTTTCTGAACTATCCAAATGCCCTGACCCGTAAAACGTCTGAAAATTCTTGAAAGGGCTACATTATGTGTATCTTCTTTGGAGTCGCTTTGGAGGTTAAAATTTTCTAAGAATTACGCTCCCTTCTACCATACGCTATAAGAAAAACAAACCATGCACAAGTCAAAGTTGTAAGCATGAGGTACATTTGCTGCTAAAGCTCCGTGCTGAGAGGCATTCCGCGTGCAAGAGAGGCAGCGGCAGGGGGCACCGCACACGGAGGGTGTGAATAGTTGCCTGGAGTCATGCCAACATTGTCCTCAGCCTTCTGCTCCTGGCCTGTGGGCGCTGCCGAGTCTTCCTCGGGCGGATGAATTACTACTGTGGGGACAGCATCACTGGCAGGTGAGACCAGCAGCTCTGGGGCCTGAGGCTGACTCTGCTGGGAACTTCTGGAGGTCGGGCGACTGACGCTAGGGCTGGAAGGAGGGCTGTGCTGAGGGGTGGGTACTGGGGTTGGACACCTTGAGCCTGCAGGGCTTCCAGCTCTTGAAGAAGGAAGAAGATGACTGAGAAGAAGGGAGAAAGGCGACTCTCCTCTCAGGGAAAGGTTTGAGGCGGACAGGCCTGTTCGCAAAGAGTGGCGGGAGGCTGACAGGCCTTCCCCTGAGACAAAACAAATAAATGAAACACGATGAAGTTCGCTGCAGAAGGCAAATTGAGACACACACACATACACACACACACACACACACTCACACTCACAAAATCAATTTACAATGTAAACTGCAAGCTCCGAAGCCCCAAATTTGAAATCCATGCTATCAGAGTTAGCATGGCAATGAGATTTCTAAATGTGAGAAAGTCACTGAAAAGTTGCTGAAATTACCATTCATTCTCTGAAGGTGTATCCAAAAAAACAAAACAAAAAATACAAAACAATGCAAATGACAGACTGGGCAGGGGAATATTCTGTTAGTAATTACAATGCCCAATCATATAGCTTTAAAAAAAAAATAATATCAATGCAAAGTTGACAAATAATAAACAGCAAATGAGAATACGATTTAAGAATAATCCAAGAAATAAAACCCTAAACAAAACTTACAAGTACTGATAGCTTATATTCAGTGTATTTTTCCTAAACTGTACTGAACTGCTACAGACAATTATCTGTCACAATAAAAGTCGACATTAGCTAATAACTCTTAACTTAAAGTTGATATCAAATTTTCGTATTAGTAGAGCATCATCTACTGGTAGTGCTCCCAGGTAAAATTCTAAAACATAAGACAAATTATAGGAATTTTTTAAAAATAAAAATATAGTGTCGATTTGAAAGGATATTCTTGCGCTCTCTAAAGATATTAACACATGTCCTGAAATATGCCTCCATTTCTAATACAGCAGATAAAATTAAATAATACAATTGTTTAATCCAGCTAGATAATAAAGTATTTTTCACCAACAATGGCAATAACGAAATAAGTCTAGCATATTTCCAAAGGTCATATATATTTATATTTCAAACACCTCGTGTTCTATGACATGTACCTTAGTAAAATAACACTGATTTTAGGAAAAATATGGTATGACAGACAATCCCATATGATCTAAGTTATCAAAGCCAAATACTCAAGAGATCTCAAGACATATGAATCAACAAACCACCACCATTTAGTTTAAAACAAAAGCTACATGCAGAAAAACTGTTAGCTTACAGCTATAACACAACAAAATAACAGAATGTCCATGCTAAAACGGCATTTAAAAGAAAACAGCCATTGTGTTACGATTAAAAGGAACCAAATGACAATCAGGGAATCATCAGGAACCATCCACATGAGCAAAAAAGATTCAATAGGGTCTCTCTGAGTAAATGAACTCATTTCCCAAAAGTTGAGAGTATACACTACATGAAAGATGAAAACGAGAGGTAAAATGTGACACAGGTGGCTTGCTTTAAAATTACACTTACGCCCCGAAGTAAGTGTAATTATTTCTTTTATTCTTAGGGTCACTTACGTATACAGAGGCATAACCTTAAACAGATTAAAAAGAGTTCTAATGGTCAAACGCTCAGAAGATGGTCTGGAGTATGTTTACACTGAGCTGCAAAAGACGATTACTGTCAAACTTCAGATGTATTAAATCCCATCACCAATGGCTGTTTGGAGAACACTTAAAAGCCATACTATTACTGCCGGGACAGAAAGGAGGAGCAGAAAGACACTGTGGCCCATCTTGCACTCCTCTTCACTCTAATCCTTTTAGGCCTTGAGTAATGGCAGCAGCTAGAGGCAAGAATGACCCTCATAAGCAACTCCAACCCTTTGTATGTAGCTTTTGCAGAGTCACTGTCTTCAGAGCTCTCTTCTGAGAGCCAAAATAGAACCCCAGGGCTGTATTCTTCTACTTTAAAAAGAGGGAGGCAAAGCCTCCGGGCGCTCCAGTCTTAAAACAGGGACAGAGGTAACCGGCTACAAGAACACTGCTGTATCCCCACATGACCACTACCAGACCACGAGTGAGGGCGGAGAGCTGGAACATGTGGGTCCGTGCCACTCTCAGAGGTTAGGAGGACATCGGGGAGGTCATCCCTAGCATAAGAACAAAACATCCATAAAAACTTGCACAAACTGTACAAATAAAGGGCAGTGAAATCATCAAAACAATGCCAGAACACTTGTTTCTGTGCAGCAAATAAAGTAAACTCAGGAAACAAAGAGAAAAATCACTATGAAAAACTCGAATACAGATAATAAAAGTTTAAACCCAAGACTTGGAATTTTAAGAAGATTAACCTTACAGATCATAATTTATGCCTCCTTCATTTATTATACGAGAATTCTTGACAAAAACAAAAAAGCAAAATAAATAGGAAGAAGGAATTCAGGATTAGCTATAGTGAGAGTGTTCTGTATGTCACCAATACTTAAATGTGCCATTTTAACTAGAGTGAATTTTAAATTTTTTCATCTAAACGATTTCTACAGATTAATGGTCACGTTGTCAAGAATGGTATTTTAGAAATGATATGTTTTAAATACAAAGATAACATTATTTTTTAAAAAGAATAAAAGGGATACTAAAATGGATACACTAAAAGGGATACTAAAGGGATACACAGAATTATCTGTAAGAAATATCTTTCTTCTCCCAAATGCTAACTGTACTAGACTGGAATGCTGTTAGAGCGGAAGGGTTAGCGAAAATTGGATGCCACAACTTATCTCACCATTCCTTTCAAGCAAGTGAGGGTCAGAATGTTTCTTGCCTATATCTGCAAAAGATCGCACAAGGGGAATCCGACTGGTGAATCTTTTCTCATTCTGATGATGATGTCTCTTCAAAAGAGCTTCTCTGACATTTTCTCTTATGGACTCATCCAGTTGGCCAGAGGCTATCATGTTGTCCAATACCATATCTATTGAAAGAAAAATAAATAGATAGCAGCCATTGTTACTAAAGAAGCTAACCCTTGGATGACTGTAACACAGAGTAAGCAATAATTTGTAAGTGGAACCTTACTGAAAAATACGATCTTTAAATAGTTCTAGAAAGTATTATTCTCTTCTGATATTGTATAATGTACATGTAAGATAAATATGAACCTTATCTAAGGAAAATAAACAAGTTACAAGGAGACCCTTATTTTAATAAGTCCTGTTATTTATTTATAAAGGGGACCTTTATAAAGGGGCCACACTAATAGCTTCCCTGTAGTTGCAAGTGCTTTCCTGCTATGGACACAATAAATTCTATTAAAGTGAATATTCAATAATACTGGCTTCCTAAAACATGAAGGTATTTTATTGCTTCACTTCATATTTTTCATCAAAACTATAGATGGATATCTGGACTCCTTCATTCAGTAATTAACTATCTGCCTATTATGTGTTGGAAATATAGCATTTAACTAAGCAGATCAAGTTTCTGCTCTCACTCCTCCAGAGGTAGAAATACCAGTGAGCAAATGAAAAGGTAAAATATCATGAAGTAATAAATTCTAGGAAGATGAGTACATCGGGGTGTGAAGGGGGTGGGGGGAATTGATGTAATGCCATATGATACATTATTGTAGGGGCTGGATTATTTTTATAACTGTATTTGTAACTACTTTTAACCTATAAATAAATAAATATATATCTTTTTTTTTTTTTTAAACAGTGCCACTAATTTGAGATAAAGAGTCAAGTTTTGAAACCTGTAAAAGTCCTCTAACAGAAAACTGGAATCAACCTACCTAGCAGGTAAACTGTAACATTAACACAATGACTAGAGACTGGCATACAAGTGGACCCTGGATTATAAAACATTACATTGTAAATAATGAAAATATTACATTGTATTATGCGATTACTGCAAAGCCAAAGTAAATGTCTCCTACTCAAGAAATCTGTACATTCACAGGGAACTGACTTTGATATGAAATTCATACCTCTCTATACTTTCTAGACCTTTCTTCCTTTTCTTCCTCCTCCTTAGATTACTTTCTTTTTCCTTGTACCACCTGTTCCTTGTTCCCATGTGTTCAGTCTAAAAATAGGTAATACATTTAATGTACTCGTGGATCCTCCCCAGATACCTTTGTCCAAAACTTGAAGAAACAAAAGCTCTTTTCTCTACATTTCCCGGAACAGACCGCATATCCCACTTATGGCACTAGTCACTTTCTTGCTGGTACTGTAGGTGGGACTGTCTAACTCAATCTCCTAAACTCCATTAAAGACAAAAGGTGTTCTTTATATGTGTACTCCTCATGTGGTCCCACACAGGATGGAAACTCAACACAGAGCTATTAAATCAAGGGTCTAAAATTCCACCACATTTCCCTAACTTAAATACCCCTAATTGCAGTGCAAATTAAATATTAAAAAAGGCAGACTACTATAACCTGCTATTTCATCTAGAGTGCTTGCTCTCATATCCAGCATGACTGTTCCATTTAAGATGCAACTTCTGAGTTCAAAAAGACTATGCAAAGAGAGAGTTGCCACATAAGGTTTACTCCACCGGTCACCGCCATCTTCAACATCCTCTTCAAATTTCAGCCATCTGAAATGTGTAACACATAAAAAATATTTTATAAATAATGAGGATTATAAATAATGAAATCCTTATTATTTGCTTCTTTTAGTATGAAACACATAAACCTGTTCTTTTAAAGATAAACAAAGATCACCACCAACAACCACAAAGTTTGGCTACAGACACATCTCTGCAAATCAAACTAATAGTCCACAGTATCTATCCTCCCAGGTTACCTTACAGCTCCTCCTCCTACTCTATCGCAACAGTGACCCGCTGTGGAATTTCCATAGTTTCCACTTCTAATTCTCTTTGAAACTGAAAATATGCAGCAGGATCATGACTTTTTCAAATGTATTTCTCTAGTCAAAGACATTAGAAAGTACAATTAACATAATTGCCTTCTGTGCTGTATTAAAGTATTCCTTAAGAAAACGAATTTTGAGAATTAAGAGATACACTGAAGATGTAACTTCTAGACACGAGGAAATTCTCTGCTCGGTATTTCAAAGCACCAGGTAGCTCATAAATTCATTATATTTACATTACAAGAAGAAATCAAGAAAAGCCAACTAAATACTGAGACTCAGTATTACTACCTGGCGGTTTCTTTCCATTCGTACTCTTCTCCATCTCTGTAACACAGTTCATCCATTTCCGTAAAGAGGTCATGCGGAATGTGCTCTTCATCATCATCTTCAGTGCCAAGAATGAACTGAACTCTTTGGGATGGTGTGTCTTAACAAAAGAATTTAAATACGCTCAGAAATTGCCACAATTCATTCAAAGATAAACTCAGTTTGAAAGTGACATGTTTTTGTGATAAATAAATAAGTAAATAAATAAATAAACTCTTTTATTAAAATACTATAAATTTTGAAGGAAACGAGGACCAACAATCTGGAAATAAGAGTCTCACACAGAGGTCACCTCCACAGACAAAAAAAGAAAAACTGTATGGTAAAAATAAACAAATGAGGGATACCTGGCTGGCTCAGCTGGTAGAGCATTTGACCCCTGAATCTCAGGGCTGTAAGTTCAAGTTGCACGTTGGGTTTAGAGATTACTTAAAAATAAAATCTTTAAAAAAAGATAAACAAGTGAAACTAATCTTATAACTGATGTAAAAACAAATAAAAAAAAGCAACTTCCAAAACCATGGAACACTGTGCTCAAAGACAGGACTTTTTTCTCACTCAAAATACAAGAACATGCTGGAGAAAACAGAATTTGTAAAAATATCTAATATGTAGCTAAATTCAAGAGTGAAAAAGGAAAATCTCCAAGGTCCAAAAAATGATGAGAAAAAGCAAAGCTAGGGGTCTACAGAAAGTGGCCTTTCCTGCTATCGTAGAGAAGTAAAACTCTTGTCAGCTGAGGTTAGGGAGGCAGGACAAGTCACTGTTAAGAAACAGATACCGCACTTGTGGCATCTGAATTTAAACTACACGGTACAGGCTCTCAAGAGAAATCAGTATAAATCCTAGTCCAGGACAGTTGAAAGCCCTGTGGCCACCAAACAACCAAAAGCACCAATTGAAAACAAAACCGAATCCTGCTGAATAAGAGACAGGAAGTCAAACTCAAAATTTACACCAAAGTAAACAAAACCTCCAGGCACTTACACGTGCAATGAACAGGTTAAAGAGTAGAAGGAATTCACATAGGAAAAGACAGATCTGAAGAAATTAGACAGACTGCATCGATGACAAATAAAAAGATGGGAAACAGAAGGTTCAGAGATGTAGAGAACAGAGTAAGAAAATCGACCAGGGGGCACCTGGGTAGTGCAGTGGGTTACGCTCTTGGTTTCACCTCAGGTTCATGGGTCTGAGCCCTACATCACATTCTATGCTGGAGCCAGGGCCTGCTTGGGATTCTCTCTCCCTCTCTCTCTCTCTCTCTCTCCCTCCCTCCCTGCTCACACTCTCTCTCTCAAAACAAATAAACTTGAAAACGAAAAAGAAAAAGAGAAAGAGAAAGAAAAAGACAATCAAACAGGAAGAACCCCAGAATGAAGAAAACACAAAGAATGGGGAAAAAGCAATAAAAACTGTAATAGAAAATTTTCCAGTATGTATATCACATGGATCTTCATATAAAAGGACTACCCTTGGACCTATGCAGGACAAACTAAAACATACTGTGACTGAAGTTACTGATGTTTTGAAATTTTCAACATTTTTAGGTCTTGCAATTCCTTCATCAGATTTATCCCCAAGCAGTATTTCTGGTGCTACTGTAAGTGGCAATTTCTGGCTGTTCTTTGCTACTAGAGAAATATATGGAAGATAATTGATTTTGTAGAGTGCAACCTTCCTAAACGCACATAGTTCTGTAGTTTCATAGACTGCTCAGGATTTACTAGATACAAGATCCTGTATGTGTAAATAAAACAGCTTTACTTCTTCCTTTGCAAGCTGTAGGCCTTTAATTTCTTTCTTGCCTTATTACACAGGCTAGGTCCTCCAGTACTATGTTCTGTAGAAGCAGCACAGAACAACCTTGCCTCTCTCTCTCCAAATCAGAAGGAGAAAGCACTACATCTCTTCAGCACTAAACGTGACATTAAAGAAGTTTCTTTAATAGATGCTCTGTATCGGTCTGAGGAAGTTTTCTCTTATTCCTTGTTTGCTGAGAGTTTTATCATAAATGAGGATGGAATTTTGTCAAAGGCTTTTTCTGCACCTACTGAGATAATTATATGGCTTTTCTCCTTTATAGTATAAATATGATTATTTATATTGATAGTTAAACTTTACACCAACTCTGCTTTTCCACAGGTTATCACACTAATTTCCTATTGCTGTTGTAACAAATTACCACAAGCCTGGTGGCATAAACACAAATTTATTCTCTTATATATAATTCTGGAGTCTTACAGTACTAACATCATGGGCCTGGTTCCTTCTGCAGGCTCTAGGGGAAAATCCATTTCCTTACCTTTTCTCGCTTCTGGAAGCTGCCTACATTTTTTGGGTCTGAACACTTCCCCCTTACTACAATCACTTGCTTCTGTGGTCACATCCACTACTTCTTTGATCTTTGGACTGCCTCTTAGTAAGGACCCCTGTGACTGTAACTGGCCAACCTGTATTATCCACTATAACTTCCCTATCTCAAAATCCTTAACTTAATCACATCTGTAAATTCAAATTTGCTGTAAGATTAACATTCACAAGTTCCAGGCATTAGGAATTGGGACATCTTGGTAGGCATTATTCCCCCTAACACAGTCATAGTATCCTCTTTAGATACTGCTGTATAAAATATGTTTTTAGTTTGTTAAGAATTTCTGAAACTACATTCATGGGAAATACTTAGTTTGTAATTTCATTTTCTTATAATATCTGTATCTAATTTCTGTATCAAGGTAATGCTGGGTTCATAAAAATGAATTAGGAAGTGTTCCTTCATCTTCAATTGTCTGGAAGTCTGTGTAATTTCTTCCTTACATGTTTGATGGAATTCATCCATGAGCTCTGTGGGAGTAAATTTCCACTGCTGAACTGTTTTAGACTACAAATTTAATTTCTTTATACATATAGGGTAATTTAGGTTATCAATTTTTAGTAGCTTTTATTCTTAACGAATTTCCCCATCTCATCTACATTATCAATTTTGTTGGCATAACATCATCCATAATATTCCCTCATTAGTCTTTTAATATCTGTAGTGTATGTACAGAAATATTCTGCTACTGGTAATTTATATCTTTTTTTTTTTTTCCTCCTAATCACTTTAGCTACAAGTTTATCAATTTTACTGGTTTTTTCAAAGAATCAGATTTCAGTCTGATTTCTGCTATTGTTTTTCTGAGTTTTATTTTATTTATTTCTGCTTTGGTTTATATTTTCCCTTTGTTTTCCTTACTTTGGTTTACTATGCTCTATGTTTTCTCTTAGTTTCTTAAGTTAGAAATGTAAGTCACTCATTTCAGATCTTCCTTTTCTAATATAAGGGTTAAGTGCTATAAATATTCCTCTATGCATTGCTTTGGCTGCATCTAACAATTCTCAATACATATGGGCAGTCTAACTTTGCACAGTACCATGCTAAAGGAACCTGCACATCAGAAGCATGTTCTCACTTCACAAGATTTTATCTCAATTATTGCCAGTACTGTGTTTTATTTTTATGAGTTCAAAATATTTCCTAATTTCTGCTGTGACTGCTTTTAACACATGGGTTATTGAGAAGCATCCTGTTTAATTTCCAAACATCTGGGGATTTTTCTTGATGTTATTGTAGTTTAATTCTACTGTGGTCAGAGAATACACTTTCAATCTTTTAAATGTATTAAGACTTGTTTATGGGCTAGAATATTCTGCTTTTCTTGGGTGGAGGGCTCAATGAATGTGAATATCAATCCATCTGATAATGTTATTTAGGTATTCTATATCCTTATTGATTTTTTAACTTGTTCTATCCATTACTGACAAAAGAAAGTTGAAATCTACAACCTTATAAATGTATCCAACAACAATACATTTGTCTATCTTTTCAATTTTATCAGTTTTGCTTCATGTATTTTGAAGCTTTTACTACATGCATATTCATTTAAGATTGTTACACCCCGGTTTCAGCGATTTAATTTTTATGTGCCTTTGTGGGGTTCTCTTCATATTTCTTCTTAACTGATATTGGTCTACAAATTATTGATGCTCTATTCACTCTAGGCTTTTCTGTTTCACTTTGGGGTAGTTTCTATCACTATTGTCTTCAAAATCACTGATCCTTTTTTTCTGTTGAGTCAAATCCTCTGTTAATCTTACCTAGGGTATTTTTAATTTAAGATACCTTATCTTTCATCTCTAGAAGTTCCATTTGGGCTTTCTTACATTTCCAAATTCTCTGTTCATCACAGTTACATCTTCCTGTATCTTCTTGAACATTCAAAGTAAACAGTGTAGTTGCTTTAACATGCTGTTTTCTAATTCTATCAATTCTGTCATTTCTGGATCTGTTTCTACTGATTTATTTCTCTTGGTTATGGCTCATATCTTCCTATTTTTCATATTTCAAGTAATCTGTAGATATCAGATAGTGTGAACTTTACATGTTTAAGTGCTAGATTTTACAGTATTTCTTTTAGTAGTATTATACTTTGTTCTGGCAAAGACCTTTAATTTAATTTAATTCTTTCAAGACCTGCTTTAAAAATTTTTGGAGATCTACTGCAGTTTTTAGTGCAAAACTAATTAAGACCTGCTATTATGGCAATACCCTTCTGAGAACTCTACACAATGCCCTGTATGTCAAGGTCTTTCCACTCTGACTGATGGGAACACACCCTATTCCCAGTCTTACGTGAAATCCAAGAACTAGTTAGCCTACTGCCTTCTGATGGTTACTTCTCAGGCCTCAAGTAGTTTCCTTTGGCTTAAACTAGTACTCCACCAAAGATTCAAAGAATCCTTCTTCAACCTTTGGAACCGTCTCTGTGTATAGCTCTCTATTCTCTGGCACTCCACACCTGACTAGCTTCTTTGGCCTTCCCAAATTCCAAACTCCATCTCAACTCTGAGAGCCTTCAGGGAAGGTTCTGTTCCAGATTCCCTTCCTGTGCTGTGGCCTGGAAAAACTGTCTCTAGGTAATATGCTCAGACAAGCACAAGGCTCATCTTGCTTCCCCTCTCTCAGAGGTCAGAGTCCCATACTGCCTGTTGTCCAATGTCTGCAAATTACTGTTTTATATATGTACTATCTTTTAGTACAGCTTTTTAAGAGATTCCCATCACACTTAGTCTCTCTAAGCTGAAGTGTCTCCATCTACACACTGAAAACAATATCTGTCTTTTAAAAAGTACTGAAAGGATTAAAAAAGATGTGGTATATATATATACAATGGAACATTATTGGGCCATAAAAAAGAATGAAATTTTGCCATTTGCAATGACATGGATGGAGTCAGAGTATAATGCTAAGTGAAATAAGTCAATCAAAGACAAATACCGTATGATTTCACTCATAGGTGGAATTTAAGAAACAAAACAAGCAAAGGGAAAAAGAGAGACAGAGAGACAAACCAAGAAACTGACTCTTAGTTACAGAGAACAAACTGATGGTCACCAGAAGGGAAAGGATTAGGGGGATGAGTTAGATATGATGAGGATTAAGGAGTGTATTTGTCATGATAAAGACTGGGTAATGTGTGGAACTGAATCATTATATCACACACCTGGAACTAGAGTAACACTGCATGTTAACTAACTGGAATTAAAATAAAAACGAAAAATAAATAAAATTAGATTAAAAGTGCAGAGAGGATTAAATCAAAGGGTGTATGTCAAGAGCTTGGTGGAATGCTTAGCACAGAATTGGCAAGGCATAACGTACATGCTGTAGCTGTATTACACATAGGCATCGTTCCCTCTTCTTCACAAAAATGGTCCTTTGGCATAGCACACAAGTGCCTACAGGGTACTGCTCACGTAACTTTTCTAGAATGCTCATAGGACCCGTGTAGAGATGGCCATGTAGGCCCATGATGTCCTAAAAAAATAATGATGCCTTCGATGTCCACTACCTGCAATGTCTTAAGAGTCCTCCTCAGGCTGCACAGCTGTTTTTTCTGGCTCTCACCATACGCATTTCTCAGGGCCACTTAAATCAGTACCATTAATATTTATTATAACTTTCTCTTTCCTCTACACTATGCCTTTTTTTTTTTCCTGATTTCCTGTCTATTGGCACTTCTATATTTGTCTACTTTCAAACAAAAATCTTGTCCTTTCATAGACAATACTATCAACTCAGAGCACTCTTATTTGCACAGATAACCGAGTAGTTCAGCTTAGTGGATGAAATTTTCTAGCCAAAAAATGTATTTAAAAATGAAAAAAAAATTTAATCTTGTCCAGGAGCCTGAAGATTCCAGATATTTGTTCCCTGCATATATAAATGATGAGATAGGTAATAGAGAAAAGAAATAAATCCCCATCAAACTGAAGTGTACATGTCAAGACTCAACTATTATGATTCCAAAGCTGGAATACAATGAAGAAAACAAAGTCCCTTCCTTTTTTCACTTCTCCTAAGTAGACCTTAGCCTATAAACTAAGTATCTTTCTTGTAGAAAAAATATTACTTCAATTAGTATTCTTCAAGACTTATAAAATATGTATGTCTAAATTACAGCAGACATAAAATTTAAGAAAGAAAATATTCCACTTTTTTGACAAAGCTTTCCAGGAGAGAATTTTCAAGTGTTAACAGAGAACTACTGTCTTCTCTTACCATAGGAAGGAGACTCCCGTCCATCTTCTTTATCTGATTCTTTATCTTTTCTCCTCCGGTGGTGATGTTTGTGTCCCCGGTGCCTGTGACGCCGACGACTCTCTTTACTAAACGGGACGTGAACACCAATATAAACAGCTCGATGACCTAGCCAAAAGTTCAGAAACATTACTGGTTTTCCAAAAGGGACAAAGGTAATATACACAATAGTATACCAAATTTTGCTTTGATAAAAAAGAATTATATATAAGTTCATGTAATTAACAGTGTTATTTCCTGTTATTTTATTTTACAGAGCACTAAACAGAATGTTACATCATGGGTTAACACCACTGACTGATAAACATACTAGATAAACAGGTTACTTGTGTAAGCATTAGTTTGCAAGGCTAAAAACATATTTTGAGAAAGATATCATACTATGCAGACATAAATTTATTCCATCTACATTTAATGTCAACCCTAGGTGATAGAGATTCTTAAGAGATATGTCTTAATGATAATACTTTATTATCAATATTCACAAATGGACATTTATAAATATTTATTAAAGTTTTGAAAATCCCAAATCAGTAAGGTCCAAATTCCTGAAAGCTACATTAAATGTAAATGGTCCAAATATTCCAATTAAAGGGCATGAATTGTCAGATGGGGGGGGGGGGGGGCAGTACTATAAGGCTATCATATGCTTCTGGAATATAAAGGGCCACTGCTGATGCTGCATTATTCTGAGTTTGTATTGTAACCAAGAAAACAGTTATAAAAGGCAGTCTCTGCTTTTGCCCACTAAATAAAACTTAATCAGGGAACTAGGACAGCTAGCAGCACTATATCAAATACTGAGGCATGAAATTGATTTCTTAAATAGTTTAAGTAAAGTTCCTATCTAAGCTGTGTGAAGTGAAAGGGGTGGTGGGCTACAAATTTAACTAACTTGCAACCATGCAAAAGCCTTCTGACACACAGCTGCTATTTGCCATTATGTACATTTAAAAATTAACACGCTAAAATATGAATAGTCAAGGACACTCTTTTCCTAACAAATTTCATTAAAATGGCCAGAAAATAAATACTTCAAGAAACTCAAGATCTTCATCTTTACATGAGATTTGAATATATAGCCAACCCTCATTATCTGTGAATTCTTTATTTTCCAGTTTGCCAACTTGCTAAAATTTATTTGTAACCCCAAAATCAATACTCCTAGCAATTCTGCAGTCATTTACAAATATCCAGAGTAGCAAAAAATGTGAATTGCCCAAAACACACATACCCAGCTAAGTTTGAAAAAGGTGACACTCTTGATTTGTTTCAGTTACCAATATATTACTATCAATAAACTAAATAATCACATTCAAAGTAAAAGAGAACTAGACCTATAGAAATACAATGAATTAAAATTATCTGCTTAAACATCTTCCAGGACCTAGTACTCTGCCTAATATATGGTAGGCCCTAGATTTAAAAAAAAAAAAAAAAAAAAAATTGTAGAAATTAACTACCAATTTTTTTTAATGTTACCAGAGAATCCCAAAATTAAAAATCATTTATATAGCACTGGGGTGGGGTGGGGGGGGGGGGAAGCAATGATGAAAATGTTCTGGAATTAGTGTGATGATGGCTACGCAATACAGTGAACATACTCTAAAATATTAATTACACACTTTATTTTTTTAATGTTTATGTATTTATTTTGAAAGAGAGTGAGAGAAGGAATGAGCACAAGCAGGGGAAGGGTACAGAGACAGATGGAGACAGAGAATCCCAAGAAGGCTCCAGGCTCAGCCTAGACCCCGACCATGAGATCATGACCTGAGCTGAAATCATGAGCTGGATGCAGGGGTGCCTGGGTGGTTCAGTCAGTTGAGCGTCTGACTTTGGCTTGGGTCATGATCTCGTGGTTTGTGGGTTCAAGCCCCGAGCTGGGCTCTGTGCTGACAGCTCAGAGCCTGGAGCCTGCTTCAGATTCTGTGTCTCCCTCTATCTCTCTGCCCCCACCCCCACCCCACATACACTCTGTCTCTTTCTCCTTCAAAAATAAATAAACATAAAAAAAAAAAAAAAGAGTTGGACACTTAACCACCTGAACCACCCAGTCACCACTAATTTATACACTGTAAGATGATAAAATTTACGTTAAATAAATTGTACTTAAGTAAAAAAAAAATTATAACAAAACTCATGATTACTATCTAATTTTAGTGAAACTATTTTCTTTTGAACACTATGGAAAAATGTCAATTAAAGAGTCACATTCTCATCACTGTGCCCTAGGAATTACAAAGTTGTACTCAAATTAGTATTAATGGGTTCTGGCACATAGCTCCAGGACACCAAAGTGAAAATAAATTATAGGAGTTTCCAATTTAGAAAGAATAGATAAACGGGAATATGCCAGAATCCGAAGATTGGGAGCTCAAGCCTTATCGTTTATTTGGCTCTTATTATCACCCTTGGTGTCCTCTGTTATAACTTTTTCTTTCCTTTTTCTTTAACCTTTAACTTTATTCTGTCAAAGACCTATTCAGACAAACTCTGAGATAAACTTAATCTCTCCCTCAAACTTGACACTGAAATTTTGATACGTACAAGGTGCGTAAAGCTAAAGGCTCTGGGATAAACAAGGGAAGCAAAAGAACAAACATATAGCTAAGTCTGCTCTTCACGTTCTGGGTCACACATATTTGAGGGGTGACATTAAATGCTAAACGATAGATTCACCACACATTTTAATTGATAAAATTATTGCTAAACATTTCAACTGCCCTAGTCCCTGGAATTCACAAAATCTAACCCTAAACTTATAGATAGCAGAGGTTCCTTCTAGAAGCCCTAGTAAGCCTAGACTTTCAAAGTCAATTTTAGGGGCGTCTGGGTGGCTCATTTGATTGAGTGTCCGACTTCAGCTTAGGTCATGATCTCACAACTCATGGGTTTGAGCCCCACGTAGGGCTCTATGCTGACAGCTCAGAGCCTGGAGCCTGCTTCAAATTCTGTGTTTCCTTCTCTGCCCCTCCCCTGCTCATGCTCTGTCTCTCTCTCTCTCTCTCTCTCTCTTTCAAAAATTAATAAACATTAAAAAATAAAAAATAAAGTCAATTTTAATAAACAGGGCTTTCTTTCATCTCATAATATGGAGAAGACTTATTTGCCTCTTTCCATGTCCTTTTTAAGAGCAACAGATTAAGGCCCCCATATGGTACCAGCTTTCACAAAAAGCTGTAACTTAAAAATGTAGTTCCCAAAAAGATCCCAAAATAAATCTATCAAAACATTTGCCACAAACACCACCCTAACCAAGTATTCAAGGTTAACGTCACCAGTAGGTCACGTTGATATGCGTCCTCTGACATGATACCTTGAGAAGAGCACATCACTTCTGTGGTTTGTTCCCCAAATATCTATCATCTCAGTCTGTTCATATAACATTAGACAAACCCAAACTTAGAGACATTCTCTAATCACTACCCTTCAAATATGCTGAGGTCATGAAAAACAAGGAGAGACCAAGAAACCATCCTAGAGAAGACCAAGGAGATGGGACAACTACATGTACTACCAGATCCTGAACTGTTCAACTGGATCCTGGAACAGAAAATGCACATCAGTACAAAAACTGGTGAAATCCGAATAAAATCTGTACTCTACTTAACAGAAATATACCAATATCTTTCTTCATTTTCATTAACTTATGATGGTCATGCTAAAATTTAAAAAAGCTGGGTGAAGGGTATACAGGAACACTCTGTACTATCTTTGCAACTCTTCTGTAAATCCAAAATTATTTCAAAAGGAAAAAAAAAAAAAAAGAAACCATTTGCCAAGACTTGTTCCTGGAAGACAGACTAGCAAATAATTCATTTGCTCCATAATTCTATGCTGAGGTTATTACAGCACTTCAAAAGGCTGATGTAACAGACCTAGAATATGAACGTCTAGATGACAACTAGTGATAACTGTAGCTTATTAGTCTGGCACTCTAGTTTGCTAAAAACACATATTACGTAGCTTGCTAGAAATGAAAAAAAAAAAAAAAAAAGAATCAACTGATTTTGCAACTGTGGAATTTCAATTTCCCAAGGCAAGTAATGGTAACCACCAATGAAGTCTGAAAACCATAGATTCTGAAATCTACGTTATCTCAATACTTTCAACAAAGATAATCAAGGAAAGTTCTATTAACAGATATGAGTATGGTTACATGGGTGTTTGCTGTATTATCCCTTAAACTATATTTAGAAAAGCATTAAAACATTCTCCCAAATTGTATGCTCTACCTCACAAAAACGAAAAGTTCCACAAATAGCAGGTAAAGTTTAAAGAACAGTAACAAACTTTCATTAGTAATTTATCCTGCTATACACAAGGTATTTTAAACAAACTTACTTTCTAGTTCTTCTTTTTCAAACTTGGTGTTCACAGTTGAGCTGGTTTTGCCAAGATCCACAATGGCTTCTTCATCAGGACCCTAAAATGAAATTATTCTCATTTACTCATGACATCAATATACACCAAGGACCTTCTACTAATAGGGGCATTATTTGAAATAGTTAAAAAACAGATAACAGACTACCTTCCTCGCAAAGAACCTCGCAAATAATTCAATTCTTATTATAGCTAACTACATTCTTTTTAAATTATTCCTCTAGGCTTTTCTCCCCCCCCCCCCCATCCACAGAAGATTATTTCAAAATTTCTTGGTAAGAATTGAGGTGACAATTTTTCACTGGTCCTTCTATGGCAGTTTACTAAGTAACTGGTATGTATATTCACTTCAACAGAAAGACCATCCAGATCAGAAATGAGAGAAAACTGGGGCTGAGGGGTGACCCTTAGATATCAATATGGAATGTTTTCTTTATTGTTCTTTGCTCTTAGGTCCTCTAGTTAAAAGTGAACACTGAATGCAGCTATACTGGGTTGTATTATGGTTCCACATAAAATGATCAAAAATGAGTCTATAGATTAAATATGTAGCACCACTTCCACTTGCAAATTAATCAAGAGCCAGTCAAAATTAGAAGAACTTTTCATTTCTCTGCAAAGAAAAAGCTGTGACAAAATTTAACCTTTAAGGAGATCCTAACTTTGAGTTGTCTAAGTCTACCTTCATATTTGTTCCCTTCCTCAGTTCAACAAAAAGAAACATCTATATTGCAAAATATTGCAGAGACTGTTTTTAAGAGAATACAATTTTAGCTTTAACTTCCCTTCTGAAGCTTCTAACTTAACTTTGAAAGAAACGTTATGACGCTCGAGATTCTGTGCCACAGACAGAGACAGATGAGCAAATGCCCTTCCCTCAAAAAGTCTTCAGTTTGAGCTGTAGCCCTCCCTGGACCCTGGCCCGGCATGGGTCAACTGCAGCCGTGCAAGGAAATATTCGGCCTGGCCAACGTTTCCCAACGCTCGGAGGCCTTGCACCTTGTCTAACACGACTACCACAGAGGCACCCAGACTGGGCGGGCAAGGAGGACGCCACCACTTGCAGTTCCTCAGCAAAGTCTATTCCATTTTAATACTAGAGAACAGTGTACAAGGAGGCAACAGTGGACAAGGACTCTGCTATGTCCAACCAAGCCTGGGACCAGGGAGACACGCTGAAGGAAGACTTTCAAGAGTTTGCAAAGATATGCCAAGGATCTGAGGAAGAGCTGGCCGATACTGAACAAGCCCGGCTGAACTTCGAGAGGAACATGGGGCAGCCCACAGAATCTGTAATGCATACGCGGCCCACTGAGTAACCCAGGATACGAAACGTCGTTCAGCAAACCAATCACACCGGAGAGGGCCCAGCCTATGATGCTTTTGCCAAAGAATCAAAGCAAAAGATGAACGCAAGGAAAAGGTCAGGGAAGAGGCTAAAGACCCAGAAATGACCTGGAAGGGGCTGGGGGCTTGATGAAGACACAGGTGGATACCCTGGATCCAGTTGTTCAAAGCAGGCAAAAGGACGGGCAACAGGAAATGGACACTGTTCTGACTCAGATGGAATCGAAGTATTACAAACCTTCCAAAAGCAGGAGTAAAGAGCTTTCAAGAAAGAAAATGAATCTAATTCATTCTCTTTGAAGGTCCTTATGCTATGATTGGTACTTTTGCAGGCAACAGAGACCACTGGAGTTATAGAAGAGAATTAAATAATAATAATAATAATAATAATAATAATAATAATAGCAACATTAATTACAACATTAATGGTCCACTGAGTATTACTTTTCAAGAATACTTTTTTATCCATCCAATTATAGTACTTTTCAAGTTTTGCAAGACACATTTTCAGCCATTCCCATTTTTATGGGTGATCTTATAGTCCAGGATTTCCTCTAACACTCAGAATAAACCAGAAAGAACCGTTGACACAGTTAGCTTCTAACCACTGTCAATGTCCAAGCATAAACTGAAAGACTACTTTAAGAAAGAATCAAATAGGAGGTTGGTTAAAATGATCTTCTGAAATCTCCTCCTACTTCTGATCTACAATATCACACTTTTGTGTATACCTTTTTTCAATGTATACACTAGATTCATACACAACTGTTCCTTATTATCTAAACTCTGTGTCTAAGTTCTCTTATCTGAAAATTCAGAAACTGAAACAATTTGATTAAGTTTTTAAACAAATCCCCTGCTACCCAAACCCTCAATTATATGCTTCCCAAAACTTCCCCGAAACCCAGAAACAGTACATTAAGGCAATGCAGATCTTGATATCCAAACTTACTTTCTGAAGGTTAGATATCCAAATATATAATCAGATAGATTTGGCTATCAAGAGGTTGTTGTATAGGACTTTGAAGGACCGGTGTTCAATTTAATACAGAAAACTCAGAGAAGCTAAACGACTTACTAAGGTTCCATATCTAAAGGAGTGGGAAGCAGGCTGTGTAGACTCCAAGATATTTTCATATAATGGACTAACAAAGAAGACCAAAAACAAACACGATTTACGGTTCTTCAAACTGCCTCACAACAATCATACACCCTTAGTAATGAGGAAAGGCTAGAGTAGAAAGCATAGGAACACACACACACACACACACACACACACACACACACACACAGTACAAGAAAGAGTAGTTAGTAATTACCACCCATTAAGCATGTCACACTCTAAAATTTGTAGCTCTCCTCCAGTGATTTCATGCCCAGGTACAAAACACAAGCAGTCTCCTAAAGGACAATTATCCAAGAGGTAGCATACTGTGTATTCTTAAAGGGATTAACTGCTCCCATTCCAAACTTTCATTAGCAGGAACAATTGCCAAGATAGAAAGCTAGGAAGCAAAACATTTTTCTCTTACCCCTAACCAAAAAAAACCTATTTTCTTTCTACACAGATACACTTACATGTTTAGATGTATTACCAACACGATCAGCTAACACTCAAAAATAGCTTAAGTTGGACACCTAAACATCTATCATACAAAAATCCTTCCAATATGTCCAAAAAGTGGCATGTTGAAAAAAGGGTGCCATCAGCATATCCCCTCCTGACCCACCCAGCTTTGCTCCCGTTCCATAGTGTCAGTGAAGCCTTAACTAAGTCACTTAACTTAAAGCCAGGTAAGAAGATCATTTTATTGTGACTGGGCTTTCAACAAGAATGTTTTCATGTGGAACTTGCAGAACAAACTAAAGTTCAAACTTTTAAAGTCTAAAAATTTACAATACTAGTTCTGTAAAGACAGGGTTGGGGGGAGGGTTCGTCTGCATTTCTCCCTTCTCTTAAAAATGTCTCGTAGCTTTTCGACAGCTGTGCAACATGAAGCAAAAAGGCAACCTGCTATAATGCATTTACATTAAGGAAGCCACACAAATTGGTCATCTTGACATATTACGAGTAATACAACAAAGTATTCAGGCTGCATAAGGCTAAATACTGAAAATCGCTAAGAACAAAGCCATCAATGCTCCAAGGGGGTAATACATTTCTGAATTAAATAGACTGCATTTTAAATCCTATCATTTTAGGATAATGCTTCAAATATATAACAAAGTATGTTAATATACCGTATAAACTACATTTGTGTTAACACATATACAAAAAAATGCACGTACGTAATAAATCTTCGGAAGGCTAACTTTGAAACTGCTAACACTGTCTCACACTAATGATTAGGAAAGCAATTACACACACATGTAGTGTGTAGATTTTTTTTGTTACAAACATGTTTTAGTCATTTAAAAAGAGAATGAATTCAAATTTCTATCTGTTAAAATATCACTTATTTTTACAGTAGCATCTAGAAAAAAACTCTTCCTCATTTTTTAACTCCAAGAATATAGTGGAAAACTAAAACCAGTAACAGCAAAGAGCAACCCCTGACATCAAAATGTTCTTAACATCAGATAAGTGACATAGGCCGATGCCTATGAAGTCTTCCTAAAAAGAAATAATGCTAAGGCATTGAGAAAATTCAAATACACGGAAGAATTAAAAAAGCACCCAAAGTATGTCAATGTAAGACTGACTCACTCTAATCTTAAAAAAATTATTTTGCCTGAATGTCGAATTTCTATCCCATTTCTGTTTATAAAATAAGGTAACTATTCAGAGTACCAGTGTTCCATAATAAAGAAGACAATAAATTTAAGAATTAGCCATAAAAGATCATAATGAAAATTTAAATTCTCTATGTATGAAAGGACACATGCACAAGGTTATTTATTTATTGCAGCTTATAACGGGAAAAGACTGGACACAACCCAAGAGTCCCTTAATAGAGGTATGGCTACACACCAATGGAATACCAAGCTACTGGGGGGAAGAAAAAAAAAAACGAGGACAGTCTATGTACGGGCATGAAAAAATGTCTAAGATCTATTATAAAATGAAATAGATAGAGAACAATATATATGGTCTGCCACTTTCTGTGTAAGAAAACCCTCAGAATAGGAACATCTGATTTTGCATAACGAAACACTGGGAAGGACATACAAGAAAAAGAAAAACTTATTACCCATGGCAGTAGAGACAGACTTCTGAATTCATTATTGTTTACATTGCTTTGATTTATTTTAACTGTGTGAATACAGAGGCTTAAGTACACCATGTTCTGAAAGTCATTTACCTATCTATCTTGGTGCACGATGGGAGGAGATACTACATGAAAATGCCAAGCACAGGGCATAACCCACCCAAAAGGCTCCCATTTTTACTGAACTAAATGAGGAAACTATTCTGTGTTTCTACAAAAAATGCTTCCCTAGATTAGATAAGCCTTATGAGTTAGAAACAAATATCTATTAGTTTCCTAATTAAAAGTGAAGTGAAGGCTTAAAATGTATCCTGAACAGGATTATGGTCATATAGAATTATTCACAGGAAATGCCTACATAAGTATCTAGGAGAAAATGCCAAGATGCTGCAACTAACTTTCATAACAATATAAAACTATTACTTTAAGGGATTGCAGCGGGGGGCGGGGGGCGAGGGCGGGGGGGGGGGGGCGGCGGCACCTGGGTGGCTCAGTGGGTTAAGTGTCCAACTTCAGCTCAGGTCATGATCTCATAGTTTGTGAGTTCAAGCCCCACGTCGGGCTCTGTGCTGACAGCTCGGAGCCTGGAGTCTGCTTCCGATTCCATGTTTCCCTCTCTCTCTGCTCCTCTCCCACTTACTCTCTCTCCCTCCCTCAAAAACAAATAAACATTAAACAAAATTTTTTAAGAGATTTTTTTTAACATACTGTAAATTCAGACATACCTAAAGAACTTGTTAAAATTCACCTGCCGTTGCTCTACATTAGACATGCTGATTCAGGAGGCTGAGATGAAGAACGAGTCTGTCTATGTATAATGACCTCCTTATGTGATTCTGATGCACACCGAAGTTTGAATACCACGTCCTTGGGTTATGATTCAGACTGAAGTCCTACATATTTAAACTGCTCTTCACTAAAGACTGCTTCGTGCCCTTAATCATTTTAGTAGGCCTGCCTGGGACCACTGCCAGCTTCATTTACATGGTTTTGATCCTTCAGAAAATGAAAAGTACATTCCAATTCACAATACTGTAAAATTATTATACACTTTCATTGTAATACACAGAACCCCAAATCTATTAGTAGAGTTCTAAAAGTTGATTTGTATGTTAGAAGATTACCCCCAAAATGTGCAAGGTAATTTACCAAAGTATATATAAATAACAATGTTGTCCCCCAAAATACAAATTTCCTCCAAATAATTCCAATTCCCAACCATATCCCCAACTACCACCAAGAGGTGAACTTAATTAGAAAATTTTAAATTTATGGCCAAAAAGCTTAAGAGTAAGGCAAATAATCTTTCCTAATCCAGTTAAAGGGAGATCAATAATCAATGACCACCATTTCATAAAATAAAAAGCCAAAGAATGATATTCATAGTTTCTAAAGAACTCATTTAGTATTTTTTAATCCATTAATTACTCTAAAAAAAAAAAAGCAGGAAAGAAATAAAAGGTATATGGGAAATTATTGCAAATTTAAAATTGCAAATATTATTTTTATTTTTTTAATGTTTATTAATTTGAGAGAGAGAGCGAGCGTGCACATGCAAGCAGGGGAGGAGCAGAGAGAGGGAGACAGAGAATCCCAAGTAGGCTCTGCGCGGTCATAACAGAGCCCAAAGCAGGCATCAATCTCACGAACCCCGAGATCATGACCTCAGCCAAAATCAAGAGTCAGACACTTAACACACTTAACTGACTGAGCCACCCAGGCGCCTGTAACTAAAAATTTTAAACTCAGGCAATCATGCAATCCCCACAGGAAAAAAAAAAAAAAAGAAAAGAAAATTTTGAAGCCTTGAGAAAAATGCTTTGTCCCCAGACACAGGAGGAACTGGGCAGATTCAAACACTGTCACAAAAAGCCTTCAGAAATTTATTTCAAATACCACCGTTAAAACTAAAGACAATGAGTTTTAAAAGAAAAATTTCAAAGGAAAAAAGTAAAGAAATGGAAGAATGTAGGGGCGCCTGGGTGGCTCGGTCGGTTAAGTGTCCGACTTCGGCTCAGGTCATGATCTTACAGTCCGTGAGTTCGAGCCCCGCGTCGGGCTCTGTGCTGACAGCTCAGAGCCTGGAGCCTGCTTCCAATTCTGTATCTCCCTCTCTCTCTGCCCCTCCCCTGTTCATGCTCTGTCTCTCTCTGTCTCAAAAATAAGTAAACGTTAAAAAAAAAAAAATTAAAAAAAAAAGAAATGGAAGAATGTAAGAGTAAGAAAACTGAAAGAGGTATGGGGCAATAAAAACTGGCAATTAATGGCCTCCAACAGTAAAGAGGATCACTGGAGACACTCCACTGTCACACGCTTCATTACAAGGCACAAGAGTCATGGGCAAATGGAAAGCCTCATCAGGGTTCTACTTGAAATTATAAATCACAAATATTTGTTACTTTATTTCTACGAGGAGATGCATTCATTCCAAGTTCTAATTCAGTACATCACACCAAAAAAAACATACAGAAATCGCTTATTTTAGGGTTATCAAATATGTATATAGTTATTGACAGAAATAAGCATAGTAACAAAATCCATTTCCAAAACAGGTTTTTAAAGAAACGATGTAGACTTCATTGGTGGTATAAATGCATAGAAAGGCACAGGCATTCTGCACCAAAGGGAAGAAACCATGCACACACAAAGATCCAATAGATGTTTTTCAGCAAAAGAAGGCCCAGTAGGTTTCCTATCATGATTCCCCATCTTCAGTCAGCATGGGGTTCTCATTACCTAGGTATTTTTAGAGTTCCATTGCATTTTTCTAGTGAAAACCCAACAGGAGACAGGCAGGAAATCCCTCAGCAATATGGTCTGTTTGCCTCTTCTTCCCCTGGATAATACCCCTGGATCCCCATAAATCCAACAGATGATGAAAGAAATCTCATCCATTTAAAGACTAGCAATTAAGGAACTCATCCATTCATTCAACAAATATTTAGTGAGTGTATACTGTGTGCCAAGCATTATGCCAGGTACCAGGGATATATCAGAGAATGAAAAGCTAATACAGTCAAATGTCCAGCTCAACAATTACTTCATAGCTGCGTGGCTCCCAGTGATGAGAAATCCAGAGGTAAATGAATTGTCTTTTCCGTTCCTAATGAATATATGAGACCTCATAGGTATCGACAGGTTTTACTTTTTTGGTTCAATTTTCTGATTTTATATGTACATTTTACACACACACACACATGCACGTGCACACACACACGCACAAAGCTTAAGTGACTTAAGATCACACTGAGCTGGTCAAAGAACTAAAATTAAACGCCAGGTCTCTAGTCCCAATTAGATGGGTTCTTTATCCACTAGACAACAGACCAAGGTCACTAAAACATATGTTGAGGACACACAGTACTTTTTCTTTACACCATTTCTCAAAACTTATAATCACATATTTGTGTAACTGCTTCTTTGGCTTTCTTTACATGTTTATGCAACTACTCATTTAACTTCTTTCTACTATCTTCCAGTAGAAAAATAAGTTCCAAGATGTGGGAAATCGTGTCTGTTTTCCTCACCACTATATCCTAACATTGAGCAGGACTCTTAGTTAAGTTCTCTAATAAATACCTGAATGTCGAGTATGTTTCAAAGGACAAGACACTCGGCTAAAAATTTATACTGGATTCACTCAAAAACTCCTTACGAACACAATTAAAGCTCAAACATACAAAGGTACTCAATATTTTGAAATTTAGTAAATTGGTTTAAAAACAAAAAAGCCCATCATCGACACATGATAAAACCTAAATTCAATTCACAAGCAGGAATTCGCAGCATAATCAAACAAATGAGGTTTTATTTGAAACAGATTTTATAACTACATAACACATTTCACTAATTCTTCGCCTAAGTCATTTTCCTACCTGCAAAAGCAAAATCTGTGATGTGTATTTTCTTGGCCAAATGATCAAAAGTCAAACTTTAACATGTCAAAGGCATAATATTGAGGAAAAAAGAAAGGCAAAGATTAACAATATATTCATAAATCTAGTCACATCCTTTTTTGACACTTGAGATTTACAAAATCTGTTATTAAAACAGCATCAGAAGATGCCTACCACAAATTAATCTCTTTCCCAACAGCCTGGCCAAAAATAATTTTTAAAAGCCTTATTCAAGTGATATTAACTGATCAAAAACCAAATTTTATAGAATAATAAAGATGCTACAATCATTGCTAACTTTTCACAAGGAGTTACTCTTTTCAGCAGATGACTTCCACAGCCAAGGACACAGAGGATGATACTATTCTAAGCCAGTGCTAATAAGCCTGACATTTCTTCAAGCTTCACTATTAAACTAAAAAAGCCAAATCTGTTTGTAAATAAAACACAAGATCACAACTAGATACATACAGGTAACTTCTTCTCCAGGCGAAATCTTTCCATGGTAACGTATAAATGCCTTGTCTTTGACAACGTAATGCTGTTAAGTCCCTTGAAGATTCCAGGGACAGTGAGTACATATCTGATTTAGGTCACTGTGCTTTGCACAGATGAACTCTTCTAAGTTGCTCTCATGGTACAGCCAATCACAGTCTTCTACGTTACCTAATCTTCCAAGCTAATAACTTATACAGGGTCACAGAAGAGACTCCGAGTATAATACACACATTTAGTTGTAACTGAAAACACCAAAAGAGAAACAAAGCAATCAGTTTTCAACGGAAACCTTTCTGCAAGGTTAGTTCGAAAGACAACATACTCTAAAGCTATATGGGGATGACTGGAGGGAGGGAAGGAAAAACTCCCAACAACATTGCTGGTTAAATCTAGCCCTTTCACTTAATTTCAGTTAAGACCCAAAGATGTTTTCATCGAAAAAAAGTCTTATCATTACCACATTTATGCCAACTTGGTGTAACTATATTAATAGCAAGACGAGGAAATCATATTATGGTTTATAATTATTCTAACCAAAATGAAGTATTCATATGGATAACAGCTAAATGAGAAAAAAGGAAATGAGAAGCACTGCTCCAACTTTCAGACTCAAAATCTTACACTCTAAAAATGACAGAAGACCTCAAAGGGCCTTTGTTTACACGTTTAACACCTGTGTTCATCATAGTGGAAGTAAAACTGAGAAAGCTTTAAAATATTTAAATTCAACTTAAAACAATAAAATCATTGCATGTTAACGTAAATAACATTATTGAAACATAATCATTTCTAAAAATAAAATATTTAGTGAGAAAAAAGGCTTTTACATTTTTGGTCATCTCTAGTATCTGACTTATTAGAAGACAACTAGATTTTCACATCCACTTCTCTAATCGAGGATACGATTTATTTGATTGAATTATATAAAAAATCCCGGGTTGGGGAGCCTGGGTGGCTCAGTCGCTTAGGCGTCCAACTCTTCATTTCCGCTCAAGCACCATCTTGCAGTTCATGAGATCGATCCTCGTGTCACACTCTGCATGGACAGCACGGGGTCAGCCTGGGATTCTCTCTCTCCTCTCTGCTCCTCCCCTACTCGCTCGTATGTGTGTGTGTGTCTGTGTGTGCACGCACGTGTATGTGTGTGCATGCACGCGAGCTCTCTCTCAAAATACACAGCTAAAAAAAAAAAAAAAATTCCTGGTTCACATAATACTGTTGGAAAGGGGAAGAGTGTTTTAATATTCTTTTCAAGTAAGGTGGATATTCCTCTTTGATACCTATCACCAAACTTAAGAACTAGTCTTTTTTTCCTTATTTATTTGTTTGTTTGTTTATTTATAAGTAAGCTTTACACCCAAGGTAGAGATCAGGACCCTGAAATTGAGTCACATGGCTCTACTGAGCCAGCCAGGCATCCCAAAAGTAGTCACTGCTTAAATGTCAGTTTGCAAGGTGGAATCTAAAACAATTTCAAATGATGGGTCACCTGGGTGGCTCAATCAGTTAAGCGACCAACTTCGGCTCAGGTCACGATCTCGCGGTCCGTGAGTTCGAGCCCCGCGTCGGGCTCTGTGCTGACAGCTCAGAGCCTGGAGCCTGGAGCCTGTTTCAGATTCTGTGTCTCCCTCTCTCTCTGCACCTCCCCCTCTCACACTCTGTCTCTCTTAAAAATAAAGAAATATATTAAAACAAATAAAACAAATGAATGTTGTTACACATTGTATACTGAAATCCACTGGTCTATCATGCACTTTGAATGGCTCACCCATTTGCAAAATATGTTTTCACTGGGTACTAGAAACTTTCCAAACTTCACATTTCATTATGCAATTTTTTAAAAAATTACACTTGTTAATATCAGCAATCTTAACAGAGACATTCAACTACTAAGAAACTGACAAGGTCAGGCTGGCAGACACGTTTTCCAAATTTCCTTTTTTATCATGAAAGCTAGATTTATTATCACTGGTAACAAATATTACCAGCTGTTTTTCCTGAAGTGGCAGGTTCACTCATTTCATAGCTTTTTAAAGAAATATCTGCCAAATGTGAAGTCTGAATAAACCACAGTTTAGTCTGCAGTTTTTCTTTCAAGTAAAAAGGCAGCTAGTTTGAACTCACATTTCAAGCAATCACACCAGTGTTTTTTACTCCAGACAATTACTGGTACTTCAGTATGTAGCAGAAAGTGTTTTCATGCATACTTCCTATTTTCTCATTCAGAATATTAAAGCAGTGTGCACTCAAAGGTTCAGATTTACTAAAATAGTGCTTCATCAGGACATCCTTAAGTGAAAAATTCATTTCCCTTTTTAAACAGAGAATGCCTCCCAGTGCGGTTTGGTACCTCTGCCTTGTGTTGGGCTAAGAGACCCATCATTTCACTCATCATTGTGTCTGCACCATCAGTACAAATTCCAAAACAGTGGAAAAAGCAAATAATGTCTTAGCACTACTATAAAAATAGTTTTGACCTTACAGATCCCCTGATCTCAGGGACTGGCAGGGGTCCACGGACAGCACTGCTGAAGCACTGCAAAAGGCTTTATGTTTAAAATATAGAATTAAAGACTGTGGGTGAGGGGGCACCTGGCTGGCTCGGTCTGTGCAGCATGTGACTCTTGGTCTTGGGGTCATGAGTTGAAGCCCCACACGGAGCACAGCGTTGACTTAAAAACAGATAAGTAAATAACGAATAAGTAAATAAAGTGTTGTGAGTGGATTATATTCTTTTTAGTTTCTCTATGATGTTTGTGTAACATTTTATTTATTTTCTTAAGAATTGTAAAAAGTTTTTTTTTTAATATTTTTTTATTTTTGAGAGAGAAAAAGAGAACAGAAGCCAGGGAGGGACAGAGAGAGGGGAACAGAGGATCTGAAGCAGGCTCTGTACTGACAGCAACAGCCCTAGGACTCGAACTCACGAACTGTGAGATCATGACCTGAGCTGAAGTCGGACACTTACCCAGTTGAGTCACCCAGGCGCCCCCAAAAAACATTTTAAAGAACGAAGACTAAAAAGTATCATTCTGTTATTCTGGGTTTCTAGAAAATAATAAAAATACTTATTGAGCACCTATTATGTGCCAAAACTATGCTAAACACAATTGCATATATCCTATTTTTCTATAGCACATTTAACCTTCAGATATTTCATTAAATCCTCCCAACTCTAACTAAAGCTCAGAGATGTTAAATTACTTCTGCAAAGTCACAGATCTGGTAAGCAGTAGGTTTAGGATTCAAAACTAGTCTTTCTCGGCCCATGCTTTTCCTCTACTCCAACTATGTATGCATAAGGAAGGGGCGCCTGGGTGGCTCAGTTGGTTAAGTGTCCGACTTCAGCTCAGGTCATGATCTCACACTCTGTGAATTTGGGCCCCGCGTCAGGCTCTGTGCTGACAGCTCAGAGCCTGGAGCCTGTTTCAGATTCGGTGTCTCCCTCTCTCTCTGCCCCTTCCCCACTCATGCTCTCTCTCTGTCTCAAAAATAAATAAAAACATTAAAAAAAAAAAAAAAAAAGAAATGTAAGGAAAAAAATTTCCAACCAGAAATGATTAAAACAAAATTCTAACTGAACATGAATGAAAAAATGTCTACCAAATTCACATAAAATATAATCTCAAATTAAACACATTCTTTTTGGGTAGACACATTTGCTCCCCGGTACCATCAAAGTCTTTACTTTAACAAAGCAAATAAATGGCATTTTCTATAGAAATATCTATTTCCCAAAATGTAATCTTAAATTCACTGAAGACCTATACCAGATTAAGAATTAGAAGCCCCGGGGCGCCTGGGTGGCGCAGTCAGTTAAGCGTCCGACTTCAGCCAGGTCACGATCTCGCGGTCCGTGGGTTCGAGCCCCGCGTCAGGCTCTGGGCTGATGGCTCAGAGCCTGGAGCCTGTTTCCGATTCTGTGTCTCCCTCTCTCTCTGCCCCTCCCCCGTTCATGCTCTGTCTCTCTCTGTCCCAAAAATAAATAAATGTTGAAAAAAAAAAAAAAAGAATTAGAAGCCCCAATGGCATCAAGTTACACGAAAGCATATAATTTATCATATTTTTTTTTTAATTTTTTTTAATGTTTATTTATTTTTGAGACAGAGAGAGACAGAGCATGAACGGGGGAGGGTTAGAGAGAGAGGGAGACACAGAATCTGAAACAGGCCCCGGGCTCTGAGCTGTCAGCACAGAGCCCGATGCGGGGCTCGAACTCACAGACCGTGAGATCATGACCCGAGCTGAAGTCGGACGCTCAACCGACTGAGCCACCCAGGCGCCCCTATCATATTTTAAAAATATTCAACCTTTATGTGATTTATACTTGGCAAGTAAACATAAATTTTAAAAAAGCAAATAGAAATCAGAAAAACTGATTTCAAAAATTCTCAATACATCACACCCAGAATAAAAAGCATCTGCAAACAATCAGGTTCAATACCAATTCCTACAATAGCTCTTGAAATTTACCTCCTATAGAAAATCTTGGCCCTCCCCCCTAGTATTTAAGAGCTTAAAACCCTGGTCAGGCATAGGTCTCCCCCAACTGGATTATAAACCCCTGAGCACAGGGATTTAGGTAGAAGAAGGGGGAGGAGGATGGGCAGGGGAAGAGAAAAGGAAGGTTAAGAGCTCGCAGGGAGACAAGAAGGAATCACATACATAGATTTTTAATTTCCAAAACTGCAAAACAAAATTAACTCTTCATCAAAATACAAAAGATTCATTTCTCCAACATGCTCCCTGTTGTGATGGTATCCTGGCCACTACTAAAGCCAATATTCAAATTAAATGTTAAAAAGCAAGTTTACAGATTAAATAGAAAGGTAAAGTTTTATTCCACTACTCTCGATAAAAAGCTATTAACTCAATATATAAGCTCAGGAATTTTAACCTGGCTATTTCTTTAAAGATTTTTCAGTTTTATGTAATAGCAATCCTTATTTTTTAAGGTGATCTACTGAGATATGGTCGACATGTAGAAATCTGTACATATGAAATACATACAACTTGATGAGTTTGGGAATAAACACACACCCATAAAACCACCACCACCACCAAGGCCAAAGACTTGCCTGTCACCTCCCCAATTTATTACTACTACCACTACTATTATTATTATTATTATTATTATTATTATTATTATTATGTGTTTATGTGTGGTAAGAACACTTGTCTTAGTCTGTTAAAAAAATGTAAGTATATAATACAGTATTGTTAGCTGCATGCTGTTACTGTGTAGTATTAACACATATCCAGAACTTAATCATCTTGTGTAACTGAAACTTTGTACCCTTTGACCATCACCCCCCTCATTTCGTCCTGGCAATCATCCATTCTACTCTCCACTTCTATAAGTCTGCAATAAGTGAGATCCCACTGTATTTGTTATTCTGTATCAGGCTTCTTTCATTTAGCCATACACTTATGTAAATCAAAACAGTCTCCTTTATTCCCTTGTTCTCTCTGCTCCATTTTCAACCTTGTCTCCATTTCTGTAATGCAAACAGAAGTATATATATGCCTACAAAAAAAGGTAGCCACGTTACAAGTCACTGTTATGTACATAACAATTTAAAAATACATCCTAAAGATTTTTCGGTATGAGTACACAGCAACTACATTTTGAAGTAAACTATTAAATTAACCTGTATGTGGTGGAAGAAATCAAGTCTTAACACAAGACTCCCCAGAGAAGTATTCCTCGCACACCACAGCCACTCACCAGACAGAGGTACTTTCTGTTTCCATCTTGTAACTGTTCTCTCATAACGAGAGTCGCCATCATAACTTTAAATAATATCTCGTTTGAGGCAGTATCTGCTAATTTTACAAAAAGAAAAACAAGGATTTTTCACACACCACTCCCCTGACATACACACATACACACACACGCACACCTTTTTCATGTATAACCTCTTCAATATGTTTTGAATTAGATTTTTATTTTTATATCAAGACTGATTAACATTTACATTCTGTGCAATATTTATAATAAGCCTTCTAAGCTGTGTCCTCTGGTGAATTCTAAAATTTTGAAATCCATGTTAAAAAACATTTAGAGTATAAGGATCACTTAAACATTACTATCTAGTTCCAGAATCAAGATTTATGATCGGACCATTAGAAAATGTCACTAAACCTCTGACATTCAAGAAACTCGAAAGTATTAAAGTAGATCTCTTTCAATGTGACTTCAATATAATGAGAATAAAAAGAATCTGCCTAAAAATGATATTATTGACTAGATACCAAAAGCAATCCTTAAAATTCAAAATATTGAAGACTTCAGTCTTTATACAAGTCATAAGATTCCACTATCTCTAAGATAATCGATTCCCAATAAAATCATGAAAAAAGTTGGGGGAGGGGGAGCACTTTGCCTAACATTCCAGTATACTATAAAAATATGATAATGAAGACTATGGTATCAGCACAGAAATAACAGATATATTAAATATTTTGTAAGACAAAAGAGAGTCATGAAACAGAAAGGAATGCATTTATTAAATGCAAAGACTTCCTCGGTTTTCCATTTTGTTGAAATACAGCTGTCTACAGCAAACCAGAGGTAAAAATTAATTCTAGGTGGATTAAAGATAATTAGAAGGGTAGGGGTGCCTGGGTGGCTCAGTCGGTTGAGTGTCCGACTTCAGCTCAGGTCATGATCTCACAGCTCGTGAATTCGAGCCCTGAATCAGGCTCTGTGCTGACAGGTCAGAGCCTGGAGCCTGCTTTGGATTCTGTGTCTCCCTCTTTCTCTCTGCCCCTAACCCACTCACATTCTGTCTCTGTCTCTCTCAAAAATAAATAAACATGAAAAAAAAAATTTTTAAGATAATTAGAAGGATAATATCTAAAATTTAAAACAGTATTTTATATTATTGGAGTTAGGATATATTCTTAGGCAAGATGAGAAATCTAGAAGCCATAAAGAAAAAGACTGACACAGATTTATTTCACTCTATTAAAAAAAAAAAATCAGGGGTGTCTGGGTGGCTCAGTCAGTTAAGTGTTCGACTTCAGCTCAGGTCATGATCTCGTGGTCCATGAGTTCAAGCCCTGCGTCGGGCTCTGTGCTGACAGCTCAGAGCCTGGAGCCTGCTTCGGATTCTGTGTCTCCCTCTGTCTCTCTGCCCCTCCCGTGCTCAAGCTCTGTCTGTCTGTCTCTCTCTCTCTCTCTCAAAACTAAACAAACATTAAAAAAAAATCAAACATTTCTCTAAAGCAAAGAACATCACAAAGAGACAAGGTAGAACACAAGGAAATACATGTAGACATGACAGACATGGCATTAAATATCTCTAATACCAGAAACTTCTTGATGTAAAAAAAGAAGTAAAAGGAATATGAAAATGGACAAAGAATATGAACCAAGTAATTCCCTTAAGAGAAAATACAAATGACCAATAACTATATGATAAGATAGACACTCTCACTAGTTAAGCAAATTTTACTC
This sequence comes from Felis catus, assembly GCF_018350175.1. Taxonomy (NCBI): domain Eukaryota; kingdom Metazoa; phylum Chordata; class Mammalia; order Carnivora; family Felidae; genus Felis; species Felis catus. The sequence continues at coordinate 143,335,383 of NC_058376.1, forward strand.
ATCAGATTAGCAAAAAAAAAAAAAATTGTAATTAGCATCTACAGCTGATGAAGGTAAAGAGACAGACATTCTCATAATTCTCAGTGGGAATATAAATTTCTCAACTTATATTTTTGGAGAATAAGCTAGCAAGAATCCATTTTATCTTAATCTTTAAGAATATTCTTTGTGCAGCAATATAACTTCTGAGTATCTACCCCACAGAAATAAAAGCACCAGAATATTTAGATAAGGTCAAGCATGCTTACTGTTCAAACTAGCAAAAACAAAACACAACCTGAAAGTAAACAAACAGAAATAGTTAATTACCATTACATGGTAGTAGAATATAAAGAATGAGACAGAACTAGGAGGTTGTACTCAATAAATATCAATTAATATGTTAAGAAAATAGCAAACTGCAGAATTATTATGTTTAATATGATCACATTTTCATGTTCTACAAAGGGTAAAACATATTTGTGAGTAACTGTTTCCATGAACATAGACAAAGTATAGGGGATAATACATTGGTCTGTTTCAACAAAGATCATGGTTCTCTAAAGATGTTAAGTATACAGTATATAGTATAAGTATATAGCATAAAATTTAATACCAAAGATAAACATTAAAAAGTCACTAAAAATGAAAAATTATCAGTTTAGTCAATTCTTCAAAACTATGACCAATTCATGTTTTAATAAATACAACTTTGATACGAAGGCAAGTAACATTATGAAAGCATATTTCACAAGGTCAGAAGACGGTTCAAGATTTTCCTCAACACATTCCCATTTTTTTTTTTAATTTTTTTTTAACGTTTATTTATTTTTGAGACAGAGAGACAGAGCATGAACAGGGGAGGGTCAGAAAGAGAGAGGGAGACACAGAATCTGAAACAGGCTCCAGGCTCTGAGCTGTCAGCACAGAGCCCAACGCGGGGCCTGAACTCACGAACCGCGAGATCATGACCTGAGCCGAAGTCAGACGCTTAACCGACTGAGCCACCCAGGCGCCCCACCATTTTTTTTTTTTTTTAATGAATTTGTAGTTAAGAGTCTGTTTCTTGGTTTGCCTCTCTTTTTTATTCCTTTGCTCATTTGTGATGGGTTATCAGGTGGGAGGTGGGTGGGAGGTGGGTGGGAGAATGGGTAAAAAAGGGGATGGGGATTAAGGAAAACACTTGTGGTGAGCACAGGGTCTTGTATGGAAGTGCTGAATCACTGTATCGTACACCTGAAACTAATACTGCACTGTATGTTAACTATACTAGAATTTAAATAGAAACTTAAAAAAAAAGAATACATTTGTAGGCACAGTGGGAAGAAACTAGCATTTTCTCAGCATCATGGTCAGAAAATTACATAATCACATAAACTGATTTTTTTATCTTAAATTCAGGAAAAAATAATACAAAAACAGAATTCTAATTGTGAATTTTAATCAGTCAAAGGGGAAAAAAATCTAGAAACGTTAAGTGTGGTGTAGAATTGTACAGGAATCAAAATGATTTTAAAAACATGAAATCTGCATTTAAGGTCCCTTTACAAATGTGAAGTCACTTTTCCAGTACAGCAGTCCCCTGACCAGCGGGGGATTCGTTCCAACACCCCCAGGGGATGCCTGAAACCGCGGATGGTACCAAATCCTGTATATGTCCTTCCTGTGCATATAGCTATGTATAACTTACATACACAGGACATTAACAACAATGATAAAATAGAACAATCAGAACTACACACTATAATAAGTTATATGAATGCAGTCTGTCCCCCTCAAAGTATCTCACGGTACTCACCCTTCTTCTTGGGATGATGTGAGATGATAAAATGCCCCCATGAGGAGATGAAGTGAGGTGCATGACAGAGGCACTATGATGTGTGTTAGGCTGCACTGGCCTTGTGACAACAGTCAGAAGGAGGATCATCTGCTTCTAGACCTCCCTCATGGCAAGTGAAACTACAGACGGGGCAAGGACGACCACAGAGGAACACAATACAGGCGTGATGGCTAACGATGTAAAGGATGCTGCTGACATAAAGCAAAGGACCCAGTGAAGTTTTATCCACCCAGGAAAAAGGGGGGGGGGGGGCTGCATTTTTTCTTAATTAAAAGAAAAACATGTTTTAAATTCTTTAACTTAAATTGCCACATTCTCATATTTTCCTAAACTCTTAAAAAAAAGAGACGTGGGAAGAACAATCTCCCTTAACAGCAATGGACAGGAATTTAGTTGTATTTCTTACTACACATAGACCTACACTGGGGTCATTACTAGCTTGTTTGGTATCAGAGGACAAAAGTAACAGATATTATTTATTAAAACTTTCTCTATGCCTTACATGCATTCTTTCATTTACTACCCTAAACGTTTCTAGGAGGAGGTATTACTATCCCAAATACATAAAAGAAGAAACTTAGGCTCTAAAAAGTTAAGTCATTTTCCCAAGGTCCCACCAGGTACACTGGAAGAAGGTAAAATTTTAAATCACATCCATTTGCCTCCAGGGAGATGCACTTTTCAGAGAGCCACTTACAAGCCTTACTTTCAATCCTCACAAGAACTCTGCAAGGTGACACAGCTGATCATTTTCCGATCCAGGGCCATCTGACTTCAAAGCCTATGCTCTTTCCACCAGGCCACACACCTTCCCCAAAGTTGAGCTACATATGGTTTTATTTGTTCTACATATAACTTTAGTTGCTTCTATGCCTCATTTAGGGAATTGTAAGTAAAATGTACTGAATCACAAAAACACTCACCTAATTACTTTGAAATACTACTTTAAATCTATCAGAAATTTGGTAACAGCCATAAAATAACTACGATCAAAAGCAAAAACTTTAACACAATAAATTAGCATCAGTATTATAATAAAGTTATGGGGATATTATTTTACTTTGGTTTCCCATAGATAAATGTGAACCGAAGAGCCAAGAAAAGAAAAAACCCTCCAAAACAAATGAAAACATGCCTCATTTTAAAACATGTTTCAGAGGGAAGCATAGTGAGTCCACACCCTTCACCATTGCTAAATACCACAGCTGAGTTCACATGGCTTAATTTGGGCAACCAATTCAGTTTTCACCAAGGATCCGGCTTTATCAACGTATAAGATCACCATCTGGTGGCGATCGTCAGACATGCAGGATGTCCAATGATAATGGAGAGTTCACGTTTCAGGCAGGAAATTCAGGGTTTGAAAAAACTTCTGTGGGAGCTGCTTTAAGAAGCCTGAACATTATTAACGTCATTCAGATCAGACGGTACAGAGCTACTGAATAAATTGTTCCATTTATACATTAGAATATTTAGGAAATGACAGCTATATTTTTTATATGGGCATTTTACAATGCATACTGAATAATCAATGTGTTATAGTGAAGCAGACTTACAGTCTTTCTTTTTTTTAATTTCTTTAGTTTTACAGAGAGCGCACATGAGTGGAGGAGAGACAGAGAGAGGTGGGGGAGAGAGAAAATCCCAACCAGGCTTCACACTGTCAGTATACAGCCCGAGGCAGGGCTTGATCTCACGAACTGTGAGAACATGGCCTGAGCCAAAATCAAGAGTTGGATGCTTAACTGACTGAGCCACTCAGGCAACCCTACGGTCATTTTTTTTTTTAATGTTTACTTATTTTTGAGAGAAAGAGACACAGAGTGCGAGCTGGGAAGGGGCAGAAAGAGAGGGAGACACAGAATCCGAAGCAGGCTCCAGGCTCTGAGCTGTCAGCACGGAGTCCAACGCGGGGCTCAAACTCACGAACTGTGAGATCATGACCTAAGCCGAAGTCAGATGCTTAACCAACTGAGCCACCCAGCACCTCCCCCACCCACACACAGTCATTTTTTTTTTTAAGTATTTCAAATACCTATAGCCTTTCAGGAATTTTGTTTTTAAAAATATTTTGAGATTCATCTACAATTTCATGAGAATTAAAGAACTGAAGAATCTAGTTCACAAATATATTTCACTATAAAGTAAAAATTGTTTTATCAAAAAACTTTCTGGGGTACCTGGCTGGCTCAGTCGGTGGAACATGTGACTCTTGATCTCCGGGTCATGAGTTCAAGCCTCATGTTGGGTGCTGAGATTACTCAAATAAATAAATCTTAAAAAAAAAAAAAAAACTTTCAAGAAAAAAATACATCATTATAAAAAGTAGCAACTGTTCTTGGGAAAGCATCTTTTTCTCAGTTAATACTTCACATGTAAATGCTAGGGATGAAGGAGATGTAGTTCAATTCATATTTGCACTAAGAAAATACTCATTTAGGGGCGCCTGGGTGGCGCAGTCGGTTAAGCGTCCGACTTCAGCCAGGTCACGATCTCGCCGTCCGTGAGTTCGAGCCCCGCGTCGGGCTCTGGGCTGATGGCTCAGAGCCTGGAGCCTGTTTCCGATTCTGTGTCTCCCTCTCTCTCTGCCCCTCCCCCGTTCATGCTCTGTCTCTCTCTGTCCCAAAAATAAATAAACGTTGAAAAAAAAAAATTAAAAAAAAAAAAAAGAAAATACTCATTATTTATAGTACTCCTAAATGTCAATTACAAAGAATTTTTCATTCTTGTAGGTCTCATCTTGGACTACCATTAGGAAAACATACCTATGAAATTAAATAGTATGATTGGTAAGAATTAAAATGTAACTAAAACTGGTTTAAATACAGTACAATTACCAAAGTCAAAATGCAGATTAATGTAGTAAACTCAGATATATTTACACACAGGCTTTTGGTAGAAATGATCTCCTCTCTCACTTCCCCTAAGGCATTCAAAAACCAGTGCTTAACTCCAAAATCGTGTCTCTTTTGAACCTTGTAACCTTTTTTTGGCTCTATGATCCTTGACTCCAGACAACAGAGCTTCTCAACTTGGGCACCACTGACATTTGGGGCTGGATGCTTCTTTGTTGTGGGGGAGGTCCCGTGCACTGCAGGCTGTTCAGTTGCATATCTGCCTTCTTCTCCCTACTAGGTGCCAGTAGCACACAAACCCCCTCTCCCCAGTTGCGATAAGCAAAAATGTCTCCGGGAACGCCAGAGGTCCTAAGGGACGAAACACACCCCAACACGCAGACCCACTGAGGAACCGCTGCTCCAGAAACACCTGAGAGCTAACTACTTATCTCTAGTATTTTAAGATCAGTAAAACAAACAAAATCTACCAGCTTCTTCTTCAGAAGTCAGCATGGATGCCCACCGAGGCGAACATAAAGTGAAGCCTTCATCCTTATATAAAAGTTGCATTTAGCAACGAACTCTACAGACAGAAATGCATCTTGAGCTTGAAGGGTTTTACTGAAAGGTACTTGTTCTCAGTGTACAGGAATCCCAAGGATGTCATATGGATAATTTTACTGTATACACTACCCCTACTCTAGTTTTAATAATAGTAGCTCTTAGAGAAATAAAGGCAGGATGGAAATCTTTTTACATATGTGTACCTTTAAGACATTGTAAAACAAGTCCTCAGGCCTTACTTATTCACCTATAAACCTTCCCCTTTCAAAGTGGTTTCTGAAATACAGAGCATCTCTACATTAACTCCTCCAATCGACTGAATGAATCCACTAGAAAAATCATCACAACCTGTCCCTGTATGCATTTCACCACAAGGGAGTTATCTGGTTAATCTGGTAAATTAAAAGTCATAGACTCAACCTTGCTTAGAAGGATCCAGACTAGAGACTGTCAGTTTGACAACAAAAAACTGGGGAAATTGAAGCAGATGAGGACAAAAGACACAAGTGACTTCAAGGGGCACCTCATAAAGAAGCCACGTGTCAGAGATGAGGAAGAGGAAGATTAGAGAGGTTGTGCTCTGAAGCCATCTTCCCTTTCTGAAGCTTGCGTTCAGCTTTTCCTGGATCCCAGCAAAAACTCTACATACTTGCAATAAAGATCTCTTTAACTGTAGCAAGTTTAAATAGATTTCTGATCCCAGGCAACCAAAAGAATCCTGCCTGGAATATTCAAAACCATTCTATTTGTTTTCACTTACTAAGGTAAAACAGTAGTAGTTTAAAAATCTAAGATTAAAAGTTGCCAAATTTAATTGTTGTGCAGATAAACTAGCAAATTCTAACCATTACAACAAATGGTTGTTGCTATGTCCTCTGATACTAGTTCTTTTATGGATTGAAGATAATATTTATCTTCCAAATGGCCCAAATTTGAATGAAATTAATTCATCAGGCAATTATCCTCAAGTTGAAAAGCACATCATCTAACTTTAAGTATTTTCAGCAACTAACTCAATTGAATTCAAACAAATGGTCATTTTATTTCACGTTCTTCCAATATTTTCCATATTTGTTCTCTAACAGAAGACACATTTTTTAACATTTATTTATCTTTGAGAGAGAGAGACAGAGAGAGGGTGCAGGTGAGGGGCAGAGAGAGAGGGAGACAGAGAATCCAAAGCAGGCTCCAGGCTCTGAGCTGTCAGCACAGAGTCCGACGCAGGGCTCGAACTCATGAACTGTGAGATCATGGCCTGAGCCAAAGTCGGATGCTTAACTGACTGAGCCACCCAGGCATCCCAGAAGACACATTTTTATCTGAAAAAAAATAAATAAATAAAGGTTTCTTCCAATAGTAACTCACTTTATGCTTACAAAAGGCAAGGAAGTAAAGAAAAATGACTTGGGTCATCAAGGAGCATGACAGATCAAAGACTGGGTTTGGGTTTACCTCTTCTCCCTCCCAAAATTCACTAACTTGATAGTAATTTTTAATTTTTTTAATGTTTATTTATTTTTTGAGACAGAGAGAGTGCAACCCAGGGAGGGGCAGAGGGAGAGGGAGAGAGAAATCCCAAGCAGGCTCCGTGCTGTCAGTGCAAAGCCCCACACGGGACTCAAACTCATGAACTGTAAGATCACAGCCTGAGCCAAAACCAAAAGCTGGAAGGAAGCTTAACCGAGTCACCCAGGTGCCCCGATACTAATTTTTTAAAAGATAAACTGACAAGTACAAAGAGAAAGAAGAAACTACAACAAACAAGAAACATGGTATCTTTGGAAGACAAAAAGTACATGTTGCAGTGGTCAGAGTATCTGGAAAATAACAGCAACATTAGAACATGTGGCCAAGGAAGAAATAAGTAGGACTCGGAAAGCAAAATCATGTTTAAATAATGAAACACTGCATAAAATTTCATTAATGAAAATGACTTACATATATTTGAGAAACAGCTTCTAATTAATGACCTAATCCAGCAAATTATCTCCATAAATTACATTAGATATAAAATTAACACTAAATACTACGGAAAACAGTGCCTATATATACGTGATGCAGCCCGTCAACAAGTTTACTCTGGCTACAGATAAAACATTAATTACATTAATGAATATAGATTCTAGACTCAGATTACCTCAATTCAAATCCCAGCTCTACTACTCGCTAGGCAAAACTGGACAAATTACTTAATCTCACTGAATCTCAGTGTCCTCTGTCTGTAGTATGTATTACAACTGATAAATTACAACAATGTAACAAGATAATGAAGGTAATGAGCTCAGAAAAGTTCCTGGCACAAAACAATTAAATATTAGGTATTAGAACCATCCTATCATGTGACCGTCTTCACTGGTCATCCTATGTTAATTTTACATTTTATATTTAAGTGAAATTGAATTTATTCTTTACGTCACCACTATTTCCCACCTAATTTTAAGCTCCTTGAAAATATAATTTTCTTCACACAGAATTATTAACTTTGTATGTGTACAACAGATCCTTACTGGTAAAAACGAAATACTCCTTTCTAGACAGGTTTGATACAAGTCACATAGGGCTTTTTTATCTTTTTTTTTTTTTTTTTTTGCTTTCATTTAAAAACATGGATATTTTGAAAGGTTTAAAAAAAAAACTGGTTTCAGCATAGGTAAGGCACTTACTGTCACTTGTCTTTCCAGGTGTTAATGGTTTCATACTCACTTAAATGGCGACTTAAGTCATGAATCCTAGGAGACAGAGGAGGCAGTCAATAATGTAGCCAGCAGACAGTATTCAAACCTAAATCTAAGAAAATGGGAGCGCCATCCTTTAGATCAAGGGTTTCTTCAATGCAAATGATTTTCCATTCATTTTATACAAATTTGCATCTTACTGAAAGCACTATTGTAACTATCCAAAATGCCCGTACATTATTAAGAAATTCTCCATTTGGATATGTGATTTTAAGTGTATCTTTTCACTACCTCAATCATTTGGATATCTATGTATTTTTTTCAGAGATTTTAATATCTATCCTTATACTACAAGATACTTTCATTTATTCCTTTATTCGCTTAATTATCTAACAGATATTTACTGAGTGCCTACTATGTGTCGGGAACTATGCTAGGAGTAGGGATTTAATATACCCAGACCCAGAGATGAGAAAGTCCAGTGTGTTCAAATAACTAAACGAATTTGACAATGGTTGAAATACAAGAAAGAGGAAAGAGCAGACAAGGCAGAAAAAAGGTAGAGAAAGGGAAACAGGCCAGACCTTCCAGGGCACAGATAAGTTTTAGATTCATCCTTAGAGCAAGAGGCTTTAAAAAGGGAACTATAATCACTGGTACCAAGATCCCCTAGCAAGGTGACAATGTAGAAACTGGTGACAAAGACTCTCTCCTTTGACCAAACTTGAATCAGGCTTCTCTGAGCAGACCTTGGGTTCCCTCTCTGTCCTTGTAGAATCCAGTTTGAGTGAGAATCCTGACAAATGAGTTTAATGAAAATCCCTCATCCTTGGCGTCTGACCACCTTGGATACCTGACCACCCTGTCCTCCTCCCTCCCAGATTCTGCCGAGTCGGTCTAATAAGGACCCCCTTACCTCTGCTGTTTCCTCTTAGTAACTTTCCACCCACTGATCCCCATCCCTGCTTCTTGGATTTAAATGCCTCTTGTCCTCATTAGACTCAGGGTTGGGTCCAATCTCTCTTCTCCACTGTATGGCCACTACACCCGTATCAGGATAGTCTCCCTTAAATACAGTCTGCTTTACCTTCTTTAGCAAGCGTCGAAACTTTTTCTTTAACACTGGAAGCCAACTGGAAAGATACTACATTATTACAGGCAAAAGAAGACAGAGGCCTGAACTGCAATGATCAAAGGAAGTTTGGAGAAAGGAGACTAGAGATAGGATGCTGAATCCACTGGATTTGGGGTTTGGGCGGACGGAAAGAAAAGTCATGACAATGCTCCCATTTTCAAATGTGAGTCAAATTTGCCATTCATTGATAAGAAACACAGAAGAAAAGGTTTTCTAAGTCCTATGTAAGACACCACAAGGTCTAGCTGAGCTGTCCAACAAGACACAGTGGATGAAGCTCCTTCTGGTTTCCTCTACTGTCTCTGTGAAGAAAGCAGCACTATTTACTAAGACTGAGGGGGCAAGAGGATACATTCTGGAGAGAGCAAGAACGTTTGATGTGCCCACTGTACAGAACAGGAGATAATCAGACATGGGAGTATCTTCTATGTTTCATGAGGAACCAGAGGAAAGAAGCAGAATGTATAGGAGTACCCATCTATAAAGCTGTGTAATTTAACTTTTCCAGCTGTTCTGAGTATCTCCAGCACAGGTAAGCTGACTGAGGATTAGGAATTTACCAAAATATTAAAAACCAAGAGATAAATGATGATAAATGTCCTCAAACAACAAAACGGAGGCAGAAGATATGGGTCATGGATTCTAAACTGGATAGGAAGTGCAGGCAATAGACAGAAACAGAAAACAAACCAAAAATGAAAGGTAGATTAAGAGCCTCAAGGTTCACAGAATAAGAATTACGGGAATATATCACATTAATGACACTGTAAAATAGAAACTAACATAAATTCCTACATTGGGTCCACTGAAAACTTCTCTAACAGTCGTCAAAAGCTCAAACATTGGCGAGGCTTGAATACCTTGTAAAGGAACTCAGTCCTAGAACAGCTTTAGAGGACCTCTCATAAGATAGTCATGCCTAAACACACTTAACTTCATCAAGAGCCTAAACTTCAACTATATGAAAATTTATATGAAAATTTTCACTACAGCCACCTTTCCAGTTAAAACTCAACACACAGGGTGTGCCTACATGACTCAGTTGGTTAAGTGTCCAGCTCTTGGTTTCAGCTCAAGTCATGATCTCACAGTTCATGAGTTCAAGCCCTGAGCTGGGCTTGCTGACAGTGTGGAGCCTGCTTGGAACTCTCTCTCCCTCTCCCTCTGCCCCTCGCCTGTGCACGCTCGTGCACTCTCTCTCTTTCTGTCTCTCAAAAAAATAAACTTTAAAAAAATAAACTCAACACACAGGTCAATAAGTAAATCACTGCTAAGGTGTCAACATGATGATCCAGTGAAAAAATGACCATTTTGTCTAGTCCTTGCACAATAATTTAACTCTTTTAGAGATATCTTTATTAAAATATCTTTATTAAATGTCTTTAAATCTTTATTATAGGGGCACCTGGCTGCACATGCAACTCTTGATCTCAGGGTTGAGTTTAAGACCCATGTTGGGCATAGAGATTTCTTTAAAAAATAAATTACAGCTTATCAAATAGAATCAGACTCATGCCTCCCTACATCAATGGATTTGGTTCCTATTGAAACAAATGGACTCTCCTTCAGATCCCTCTCCAAAAAAACCTAAGTCTATAAGGATTATCCTGTACACAAATAATACCTGTTTTCCTCCAAGCCTTCTCAAAGTATGTGTATTTGCATACACATAAAACCTAAAAATCACAGTTTAATGTCATTAAGCGGTGCATGCTTCTCATCTTGCTTCTTATAAAATCCTAAAGCAGTTAATGCGTAGCACTAAGGAACTGATTCAGTTGCTAAGGTATTGAAGGTAAGATTTTCTCCATGGAGTTTCCATACAAGTCCTTTCTAAATGATCATCTCATTAACAATAATATAACATCTCAGGTACATGTAGGTCAAACTGACTAAACGAAAGTCTTTCTATTTACATATCATAAACATTTATATATTTTACTTATTTGTTTATTTGTATGTGTGTGTGTGTATATATACACATACATACATACATACAGGCACTTCTTTCTCATTATGCCTCATTTATTGTACATGGAACCAGAAGCTAAATTCTTCAGTATAAAACCTTTTGATGTAGCTTTAACTTAGACATCAAATAAGTGTTTAATCTGGACATTTATTTGGATTTGTTAAAATTTTAAATGAAAAAACAATACATGTGTATGTACATATGTATATATAAATCTCAAAAGAATGTAATGAAATGTTAATCTTATAAAAACAGATTTCCAATTTTTTTTCTTAACAGTAACCCCTGGAAATATAGTACACACATTATCTGTTTACATCCATGTATGTATATGTAACAAAAGTTTCACAAAATAATTATTTTTCCAACTGTACTGTCTGGTATTTTCTACTTTTTTTTTTAATGCTTGTGATAATATAATACATTATTTTTACAAACCAGTAATAAATCATAACAGCTTGGAAAACAGTGAGAAGATACAGAGAATGAATATTCTGACATTAAATATCCTTCCTATATTTTATTTAATCATACCTACTTTAGAAGCTGGACAAGCAGAGGCTACTCAGGGTTTTAGCTTCATAACTATTTTGAATAATGGAGGACAACGTAAAAAAGGGTAAAAATTAACATTTTAATTCACCATCTACACCATGAGTAAAAAGTTTTGATTAAAGGCCCTAGTCCTATGATCTAAAATACAATGGTCAAGTTCATTTATTTCAGACAACACACTAAAGCAAAAGCTGTTTACTCCAGATTCAAGGCATTAAACACTAAACAAACACTAATCAACAGGTCCCACCAAAATTAGCCTATCAATGTTCATTTGTTTTGATGTATTGTTATTCTCATGAGGCAGTTTGAAAAATAAGGCTGAAATGGTATCATTTTTTGTCTCTCTACAAAAATTTTTCTCAATGAACATGATTTACTTCTCCCATCAGATACCTCTACCTATTGTAGAGGCAGGAAAATGCAGCAACCCCCAATGATCTGAGATTCAGTGCCACCAAATTAGAAATCTCAAACTGCCCCTAACTGTTTGAAGTTCACAACGGGAAGTGAGGAGGCACTGGCACCATAAGTATAAAACAATCCCTCGTGGCTAATCCACTCAATATTCACCACTTAACCTTTCAAACCCATTTATTGCTAACTCTATGCAATTAGGACATGATAGCAAAATTAATTAACATCTAAATACTGAGTATTAAATACAATTATGTACAACATGCAATTTGTATTTTTCAATTGTGATCTAAAATGATGAAATTTAACCTGAAAATTCTTTCCCTCACTCCCTTTATGACCTTATCTCCCACCTCTCCCTAACACACTTCCAATATGATTCTAATTCTGGGTGAGCCCACACGTTGCTATAACAACTATGTTATTATAGTAAAATACTGTTTTGGCTTTTAATCAATAAAATTATTTATCTATATCTTACCTCTATCAAAACTGGTTTTTTTTTTCTTGAAAGAAAGCGAGCACGTGAGCTGAGGAGGGGCAGAGGGAGAGAGAATCCCAAGCAAGCTCCACATTCAGCGCAGAGCCCCACGTGGGGTTTGATCTTATGACTATGAGATCATGACCTGAGCCAAAATCAAGAGTTGGACACTTAACCGACTGAGCCATCCAGGCACTAAAACTGTTTTTAAAAAAGATTTGAAGTAGCTTGAAAAATGGAGGTAAGAAAACATCAATCTCAAAACAAAACAAAACAAAAAATGCAACTGACAATGGTCTATGACCTCCTTTTTTTTTTTTTTTTTTTTTAATATTTATTTACTTTTGAGAGACAGAGACAGAGACAGAGCACCAGCAGGGGAGGGGCAGAGAGAAGGAGACACAGAACCCAAAGCAGGCTCCAGGCTCTGAGGTATCAGCACAGAGCCCAACCCCATGAGCCTGAAGTCAGATGTTTAACCAACTGAGCCACCACGTGCCCCCTTACATGACCTCCTTAAAACAAACTGCATTACCTTAAAATTCCTACAATAAGGACCTTTTGAGAAATCACATTTTTGTGGTAGAATGGTATCTTGACTAATATAACCCATTAAAATTCAATGCTACAGGTAATCTGAAAATTCCTAAATATCTCTAAATTGTTTAGTGATCCAATGGTTCAGATTAACACATACTCATGTATATGAGAGTGTATGTGTACCTATATATGTACATGTGTACATATATATGCAAAATTCAGAAGCCTCACTTTATCCATTAAGTACACTTGTACTTAAATAATTCTTGTTATTTCAGATTACAGAAAAAATATAAATGACAATTAAATTTAAGATGAAACTATAAACTCATAAAATTTCTTGTCACTGAGCCTTAGCAGAATAACAATTAGGAACTATCATACCTACTCTGCCAAGCAGTGTGCTAAATTCTTCTATACTGCAATACCCTACAGACTAAATTCTGAAAATCTAACACTAATAAGATACAACAAGACCTCCTGAAAACAGAATTAAGCAATCTAGTAACCTCAACTATCTATAACAAGCCAAGAATCAGAAGACCATCTGAAGAGGCAAGATTTGTATATCACAGAGTGACACAATACAAAACCCTTCTCCTCCCCACCCACATTTAAATGACTCTGTGACTTCCTCTGTTATCTTTAAAACACGTTAAGAAATTCAATGACAAAAGAAAATAATTAAAATAAGATTTTAACAGACCACAACAGCCTAATACTAGTGATCAGTACTCATTTTTAAAAGGAGACACACATATCACATTTCAAATGTTCTCTCAAATGGTTAAAATTATTTAAATCAAAAAATCGTATTATGCTTTAAACGTCTAAACGTTTTGTCAAAATATCTTAAGTTTGGTGCTTAAGGCAATAAACCACCACCTAACCTGTGAGGTAGCAGAACAAAATATATACTAGTCTCTGTCCCTGGTTCCTGGCACAGAGCTCCTAAATCCCTCATAATCTTGTAAGTGATAAGGGCACCAGAGGCATCTTTCGTTCTAACATTTGGTCTCTGTCTCTGGTTCCTGACACAGAAGTCTTAAATCCCTTGGAATTTCCTGCATGACAGTAGGGTCTTTTGTTCTAACGAGGTAACTCTTGGTGGCTCCTGGATGGGGGCTGGTCACCAGAAAGCCCAAGCCATGATGAGAGGCTTGGAATTCAGCCCCAACCCACTCTCCAGAGTGGGGAGAGAAGCTGGAAATGGAGTTAATGATTGTCATGCCAACACGATGAAGCCTCCATAAAACTCCCCAAGTACAGGGTCTGGAGAGTTTCTGGGTGGCCAAACACGTGGGTGGAGGTGCCGGGAGAGCGGCAGTGGCACTCTTAATGGACAGAAGCTCCACCAGCCCTTGCCGCACCCCTCGCTCTATGCATCTCCTCCATCTGGATGTTCATCTGGGTCCTCTACCATATACCCTTTCAGAATAATCTGGCAAAAGTGAACAAACTTTTCCTGAGTTCTGTAAGCTGCTCTAGCAAGTCAGTGGAATCCAAGAAGGGGTCATGGGAACCTCCACCGTATAGCTGATCGGTCAGAAGGACAGGTGACAACCTGGACTGGCAACTGACATCAGAAGGGGCAGCTGTGAGTCAGAGTGCTTAACTTGTGGGGTCTGATGCTATCTCCCGGTAGACAGTGCCAGAATGGAGTTAAATTGTAACACCCAGCTAGGGCCACAGCATTGACCGGTAGGAGGAACCCCCCCCCCCCAAGACACACACACATCTGTCGTCAGAAGTGTTGTAAGTGTGGCAGTCATGTGAGAGAAAAGGAAAAATACAGGAAGAGGACTGAGTTTTTCCCAATACATAATTCCTTCCCACAGAGCTATCTAGAAGATCTCAGTGCCAGAAGTTAAGGATAGTTAAGACTTTGTTTTCTATTTCTTCAATCAATATGGAGACTAATTCTTTTAGAATTCTGTTACATGAGACATTTCATAAAAATATACGATGGTTACTAATTACAAGTTTCCACAGGCACATTCAGCATTTTATGCACACTATATGCTTTTCCCTGATCCTGAAGAAGCCCTGTAAGTATTATAATTTCAATTTTATAGATGAGAAAAATGGGATTCAAAGATGTTAGTTGCCCAAGGCCACCTGGTGGCAGATGATGATGTATGGGAACCCGACGTGTGTCTCAAACCCAAGCGTGTACTTGTCACACCTGGGTCTAAGGTTAGGCTACATCCAAATTTTACTTTGTCTTAAAAATAAGGCTTGGGACTTGTGGTTATTTCGTGAATTTCCTATTGCTGAATAAAAACAGTTCAATAAGCTAAAATGTAAGACCACATAAAGGCCAATTTTGGTCTGAATGAATCCCTTATTCCTAACAAAAGGGAGGCCAACTGCCCAGATTTAAACAGGCTCACAGCAGAACCTTATCCTGAGGATACTGCTAATGGTACGCGCATAAATGGATAAAGAAACTCCTCCTCAACGTGTTAGAAGGTCATCTGGGAACAATTATAAACAAAACAAAACTAAGTACAGAATATTACTGAAAGGACTCTATTGAGCCAGGGCACTGGCCAGTTATGGCACCTGTGCAAACACGGATGCACAGACTGGGAAGTCAGGAAGGTGGACTGGGAAGTCAGGAAGGCGGGGTCCAGGAAGGAAGGCGTGGACTGGGAAGTCAGGAAGGTGGGATCCAGGAAGGAAGAAAGCCCACAAACCACAAAATCATAAAACTTAAAGCAAATGAACAGAACAAAAATTCTTTTATGTAAGTAATAATTCTAAAGAATTTAGAGAAACAGCACAATTTCGAACCAATATATATAGCAGCTGACATTGTATCTGGGCTTGAAGATCCCTTTTCTTGCTACTGGTCCTTTTGTAATTGTATACATGAAATGTCACAGATTTTCATAAAGCAAATGTTACGCAAGTGTTACTATACAAGTAAAATACCAATGCACTCTTTTCCAACAATCCATTTAAATGTATTTAGAACTTGTGAAAATATACTGAGCCATAAAATTTTCATTTTAACGTGCTTAACACTCACTTGCCTGAAATTGTATCTCAGGGTAAAAAAATATTAAGTACTCTTACTCTGGGATCACTCCAAACTGTATTTATTCAATATCTCCACCCCCCCCACCCCCATCCACCACAACAGAACAAAGGCAAAAAACATTTTCTTCTACTGGCAAAGTAAGCCTTTTGCTTCATGGTAACACCACCAGACAGAAGCTATATAATTTCTTAACTGACTGATTGAACAACTCACTAGGAACATATTCAGCTTCAAATCTTAGGAGTTCATGACATTATCCTTATATTCATTCATTGAACAGTCACTGAACATTTTCTACACGTTAAACCACAGAACAGACCTAATTGTGGGAAGAGACCTAAAGGAGGATTCATTCAACAATGATCCAGAAAAATTCAGATTTCCTGAATCTGGAGGCAAAGAGGCAAATTTCTTTTAAATACTTAATTTCTATAATATTAGCAACAAATTCACAAAAGTTACAGTAATAAAAGCTGTTAACTCGGCTCAATTATCTAAGGCTTTCAAAGTATCATACATGTAAAATGATCTAATGTGATTAATGTTAAATGGCATTGACAAACAGGGATCACAGATTACTCTAGAATAATGAGATACGGAACACGAGCGATTTCGCATCAACCATGAGTTCAAATCTCAGCTTAGCCTCCTACTAATTGTATGGACTGGGAAATTTCAGAAAATCTCTCTGCCCAGGAGTTCCCATCTGTAAGAGGGATAATAAATGATTAAAAGATGCCTAATAAGAAGCACGGCTCAAAGCAGGCTTTCTCTAAAGAGTCAGTTACCTGTTCTTCCCTTGCCCCCAGAGCAAAGGACAAAACCCCCAAGTCCTCGATTAGCGATTCCCAACGTGAGAATCACAGCATTCCTCCTCCTTATCCAGCGTGCCCACTGGAAGAGGTTTCATTATTCCATCTCAGGTGCTGGGAAGTCTAGGAATGCCACGGAGGTTTACACTCAAATAGAAAAATACTTTCAAGAGAAGAAAAGATTCTCTTTTCCAAGTTACTGACTTCTAAAACCTGGCTCAACAGAAGAGCCCCCAGGGTGGCTCAGTCGGTTAAGCATCTGACTCTTGGTTTTGGCTCAGGTCATGATCTCAGGGTTCCTGGGACTGAACCTGGCATCGGGCTCTGTGCTGACAGCACCGACCCTGCTTAGGATTCTCTCTCTCTCTCCCTCTCTCTTTGCCCCTCTCTTGCTCCTCCTCCTCTCTCTCTCTCTCTCAAAATAAATAAACTTTTAAAAAGTTTTAAAAAAATGAAAAACCTAGCTAAACAGAAATCACTTTAGTCTTATTTTTAACTAGCTTTTTTAACTAATTAAAATTAGTTAATTAGTGAATTAATCAATCCAGCCTGAGGATCAACACTTCCCACGTGAGGAAGGCACAGTCATAGTGTTGTCCTCCCACAGCACTTCCAGGTCACACAGCTCTGTGGGGAAGCAGCTGTACCACTCAGCGTAAATGGTGCCTTCTGGAGCAAAACCAGGAAAACAGCATGAATGGTGCCCCCTGCCACTGCACCACTGTAATCTCAACAATTCATTGTAATTAGTCTGGGTGATTTTTTTTTTTTTTTTAACGTTTATGATCCTCGATTGAAGGTAAGTATAAAAATTGCAAAGGAAAATTCTAAGTTTAAAAATATATACAACCAAACAGCTCTTTTCCTATGCCTAAGGCATTTCGTGTATAACAGCATCCTCAGTGTCTTCCCACTGGCTTCTACTGGCTCTTCCACAGTCTAAGTCCCTGGACAGAAATGAGGTGAAAGTGAGAGGACAATCAGGACATCGGTAACATGCAAACCCAAAGGTGCCAAAGGACTCGGACATTCGGTAACACCAGCAGGCATGTAGCATGTGATTTTACCGAGTCGTGTGTTCACGACTCCCTTTCTAAGTTAAAGTTAAGCAGTTCATAACATATTAGACTATATCAAGCCATAGGTCTCTCACGAAATATGTTAACCCATGACATAAAGTGACATAAGAAACCATCCCCTCTTTTACCGAATAGCTACTATGTTTGCGAGGTTCAAAATCCAAAATTACATAGAAAGGGACACACTGGTTTTGTTCCTACCCCTGCCTCAGGTCCTGTTCCCTCATACTCTCTATGGCAACCATTTCTTGTTAGTTTTTTTATTTACCTTTCCAGTGTATTTATAAAAATCCTAGTAAATACAACTATACGTTCTTATTATCCCCCTTAAAGAAAAGGTGCTGTATAGTGCCCTCTGTCCCTCACGTTGCTTCTTTCCATCAATTTATCCTAGAGATCTGCCACATCAGTACAAAGACATCTTCCCCCCCACCTTTTTTTTAAGAGCCGTAGTACCCTACTCTGTGGATATACCATAATGTATTCAACCAGACCCTATCAGGTTGCTTCCAAAACATCTTCTTAAGTGATACTTTTTTTTTTTTTTTCAAATCTCTCCTGCCACTGTAACCAAGTGAATTATCCCTCTCACAGGACTTGTTTTCTTAGACCTGTAATAAAACAGATGAGTGACCTACTGTTCATATTTTGTAATAACCATCAGAAATTTCCACTTCACATGGCTGCATTCTCTCCCCAAAGTTTAATGTATTTATTAGAGGATTTCACAGAGCCTTTAATATACCATTATGCATTATGAATCTCCAAAATGTATACTGTGTGACATTTCCCAAACTTATCTGGCTACAGAGTAGTTCTTTGGCCAAACCTGCCATAGATGAAGTATTCCACAAAACAAACTTTAGCAAATACCGGGGCATATATAATTACTGTCATCTATTTAAACAAAATGTAAGACTACTATGAACGTTAAAGAAACCGGCTAAGCCAATTTTTAGACTACGTATTCCTTAGCTATTTTTTGGATTATAAACCCCTTTGAGATCTCGATGTAAAGCTACCTGATCCTTGCCTACAAAGAATGCATACAAGCATAAAATTTTCCAGTGTCTGGGAATTCATGGACCACAGTCCCCATGGTCTTATCTATTTTAAAAGTAATTTTGAATAGAAGTGCTATATTATCTGTGGCCTCACTGATATTTCAAATGCTAGGACAGAACCCAGAGCTAATGAAAAAACAGCACAGAATTCACCACGAAGTGTACCTTGATGTAAAGCAAATAAAGCACCCTCAAAAGGGATCATGTTTAACAATTAATGATATCACACAAAGTAAATCCTATTAAATAACTGTGGAAACGGTTACGAGGGGTTGTAGTCTTATTTTTACACAGGTGGCTCCCATTTTAAACAAATACATTAGATTCTTACAGGATTAAGAAAGTTGGTCTTGGGGCGCCTGGGTGGCTCAGTCGGTTAAGCGGCCGACTTCGGCTCAGGTCATGATCTCACGGTCCGTGGGTTCGAGCCCCGCGTCGGGCTCTGTGCTGACAGCTCAGAACTTGGAGCCTGTTTCGGATTCTGTGTCTCCCTCTCTCTCTGCCCCTTCCCCCACTCGCGCTCTGTCTCTCTCTGTCTCAAAAATAAAATGTTAAAAAAAAAAAGTTTAAAAAAAAAAAGAAAGTTGGTCTTTAATTCATTTTGTACAATATGATCTCAAGATCAAGGATTTTCAGAATGAAATGCATTTCACATTAGACAGCAGTATCTACCAGAAATACAATTCTGCTGCAGATCTGAATGTGACAATGTGAATGCCCAGGGGAGGAAAAAATTCCAGGAGTTTTAAATGTAGAACAAAAAATCCCCAAGCATGATTACAGTCTAGCAGGTGAAATGATTAGGAGAGAGAGAGAAGTATTAAATCGAAAACTGACAAACGCAGGACTACCACATCTGATTTGGGACTGGTACCCCACAGGAGGGCAAAAGGGCAGAAGGGCATTCCAAGGAGAGGGCCAGTGGGGGCTGAAGCCCAGACCAGGCTCCTCTCATGGAGCCTTGTGCTGAAGTTTGAATCTGCTTACAAGGGGCATCTGTTGTAATTCAAACAAAGAGTTCAGTAATACCCTTCTTCCCTCTCTTCCCAGACAACTTCCTTCCCCCCAAAACCCCATCCACCCATGGCAAACATTAAAAAGTACTACAGTTTTTAAAAAGGAAAGATGTTTTCTAGATCATGATGGTATCCCAGCAGCCAAACTATAATAGAATGGAAATTTCTAATTTAAATTCTTATCAAAAATGGTATTTTTTTATTTTTCAGAGAGAGAGAAAGAGAGAGAGAGAGAGAGAGAGAGCACGCGTATGTGAGCGGGGGAGAGGGGCAGAGGGAGAGAGAGAGACAGAAAGAATCTCAGGTAGGCTCCAAGCTCAGTGCAGAGCCCAACACAGGGCTGAATCCCACCACCTTGGGATGATGACCTGAGCAGAAATCAAGAGTCGGACGGTCAACCGACTGAGCCACCCAGGTGCTCCCTAAAATTTGTTGCTTGACAGAACTTTTTTTTTTTTTAATGAAAACATCTCCAATACTTCCATGGAACTCAACGGGAATACAGTCTATTATATATGAATTTGCTTTATTCCTATCTTTGTTGAGTACATCAATTCCCAAGGTAAGAATCTGTGTATCTTCAGTATTTTTCCAGAATAAAGAATGGTATCAAGCTGAAAACACTCTATATATAAAAGAACATGCAACAAACATACAAGCACCAAGTGTTAATTATATGCTACGGCAAATTCTGAGAAAGAGATTATACGTATCATGTTTACCCTTCTCATGCTCTTCTGAGAAACCATTCCACACTCTTGTCTATGATATAAAATAAAGTATAGCCACCTTACACATGTGAATCCACTTCCAAAGGTACATCCAATTCCCAAGTTCCTAGTCAGAGATGATACAGAATTCAACAGCTTCTCCAAATCGGGCAATCTAACAAAAAAGAAGCAGTATAGTCCAGGAATATAGAAAGAGAAGACAATTCTACACTGACATGTGAACAAAATGAAAACCAAATGACACTAATATACATATTCCCTACAAAAGAAAAAGAAATAGGTAAAATATTAAAGTATTTTTCCTACTTCATTATGAAAGGCAGACTACGCTTTACCCTTCACTTGGATATTATTCAAAAAAAAACAAAAACAAAAAACCCTGCTTAAACTTACTAAAATCCAAGCTATGGCTTAATAAAAATTAAAATATTTAAAAATATCCTCTTTGGAGTAAATATGAAAATCTGCTTGGAATAGCGCATCTAGAGCCTTTCTGCACTGGCAAATCAGCTCCAGATAAAAATGCACATTTCCATCATAATCACATTATCTTCATAAACCAAGCATTGACAAAAAGTTTTGGCCACTCTCATCCTCCATCAGTCATTTAAAAATGTCTAGCCCAGGGAGGCAAAGAGTCACTAATTTCGAAACCTAGCACTACTCCAGGCTAAGTCCTCTGCCCTCAGGAAGACTTAACAGCAACACTACCAAACACTATCTTAGCACCATGCCAACCATAGACCCCTTCACGGTTTATCATCATAGTTACAAATAATCATCAAAGTCTCCCCAAGTTATGTAATTCAATGAGTATCACTCAACAAAATACATGAAGTTGCTTGCTAAACAAAAACAGAGGCAAACTTCATTACAAGCTAGAACACTGGAATAGCTACCTGCTTTGTACAGGAACCAAGTTCTCTTGTTTCAAAAGGAGGTTTAAAAAGGGGCGGGGGAGTGAGTTGCTGCACCCTTACACATACATACACAGATCTTTATTACTAATACGTGCTTACTGCAAAATTTGAAATACTGTATCCATAAAACTGGTAACTATAGGAGACTCCACAATCAATAAGAGAAAGCTACAATATGAATCAAAAACCACACTGCCTAATGTGTAACACTAACCCTTAGACTCACCTGTATGTTCCTTTATGTAAATGGCCCATTTTGTGAACTGCAGATTCTATCCACTTTAACATCATATTTGTGATGAAATATAGTAAGAAAGAAGGGGAAGGAAAGAGGAAGAAAAACAACCCATTACAGGATGTTGACAAGTTTAACTACTAAGGCTTTAGAATATATTGGTTCATACCCACATACCACTAAAATAAACCAGGTTCCTCTAACAACAGGTTACTTTGGCTTTCGATTTTAACCTACTCAAGTAACAGGAGTCTAGTGTAACAAAATATTCTAATTTTCATACCCTAAGCTCCCTTAGAAGAAAACCTGTGTACTTCTCGGTCTCAATTACCAAATAAAGCAATTCTTCAATCCAACTCAATTGTCCTACAGCTTAATTTGAATGGATGAGATTTCCTATCTCTCCCTTTATTACAACTCCATAGATTGTGGTGCAGAGAAACAAACCAACTACAGGCCGAAAGGTAACGAAAATTCTGATAATACGCGTGGGGTACATATGATCTCTAGAGCCATCAATACCTAACCACAGATCCCAAAGGGTATGCTTACTTACAGACCTACCGAAAAAACCTTCTACTTGCCAATCACCACTGAATTCATCCTGGTTTGTTAGTAGCTTTTATTTATTCTAATGACTACTTTTTTAAAAGTGTCTCTAATGGACTCAGGAAAATGTTTTAACTGGCACTCACAAATGGAATTAGCAGGAATGCAAATGGCTATCACTGTGTTCACTAACACACGCCAAAGTAAACTCAATGAGGTCAGGATTCTGTCCACCTTGTGTGCCCATACCCCAGTGCCTGGCACCTAGGAGGTATCACAATACCCATGAAATGAATGAAATTGTGTACCAACAAAATTCATGGAGCAGCCTGAAAATTTCAGTGGTAACAGGACTGTATTAAATAATGTACTGCCTAAAAGAACGAACAATTGTCAAAACTTGGGAACCTTCTAACCAGTGCTGTCTGTTGTAACAGAGTATTTAACCTATATGAGAAAATACGACTGATGGTTCAAGCCAATTCCAAAGAGAAGCCTGCAATACGTTTTTGTAATAAAGCAAACAAAAGTTGCATTTTTATAAGATAAATGACTTTCCTCCTATCCCAAAACCATGATCAATGAAAATTACAGAATTTTAGAAGCAGAAGAAACCTGAGAGCCGAAATTATGGAACAGATGAACTTGGTTCAGAGTCATATATACTGCCACCAATTTATTCAAAAATTTTGCATAATCACATACCCAAGATAGCATTTGATGAATATTAATTTTATTCTACTTTTTTGGCTATGCTAAGTAGTTGCCAGTTGGAGAAGTAATGACTGATGAGTATCATACTCTTCCATTCTTCTGACTTTATTTACCAGGGGAAAACTGATGAGAAAATATAACTTTATTGATACAAATAGTTCCTCTCTTCCCAGTTTTCAAGTTACAGTGTTCGTACTCCATAAACCACAGTTCTACGGTTCTCTCATTCTATTTTTAGACTGTGTGATAGTTTATTACATTTGATTTCTATTACTGACTTGTATGTTTACTGTGGCCAAGTCTTATTTTCCCAAAGATTTAGAAAGTATACCCTTCCAAAGTGCTCCCCTGCCATGCCTTTATTAAGTGCTTGATAATTTCTTTGTCATTCATTTGGATGTAAGTTTCATTAGTGCAGAGTTGGTTCTGTCTTGTTGGATATTACACAATAGGTTCTAAGTGTTATTACAATGAGGAATGAATGAATGATTTGGAAGGCAATAGCATTATCATGCCTTTTTTTTTTTTTTTAACGTTTATTGATTTTAGACAGAGAGAGACACAGTGCAAGCTGGGCAGGGGCAGAGACAGAGGAAGACACAGAATCTGAAACAGGCTAAAGGCTCTGAGCTGTCAGCACAGAGCCTGATTCGGGGCTCAAACACAGGAACCATGGGGTCATGACCTGAACTGAAGTCGGAGGCTTAACAGACTGAGCTACCCAGATGCCCCTAGCATGCTTCTTTTGATAGCTAAGCAGCCAATATCTGAGAAGACATCATAATTTCTATCCAGTTTTATGAAAACTAGAATGTTCTTTAACTGCTCTAAGCTGAAAATTTGCAAACAAATCTAAGAACAGACAACACTGTATTTGATACACATTAGCAGAGAAAGTGCTAAAAGAAAGAAAGAAAGAAAGACCTCCAAAATGCAGTTTATTCAAATGTCACACAAAGAATTACGGAAGATTCCTTAGAACGAGTTTCCAGTATTCCATTACCACCACTGTGACTTGATCCTCCCCAAAACCACTGCTAAATGACTTCACTGTCTGGAGACTCCCTTTTCCTCCATGATTTGAGAATTTGTAAGTGAACATACTGAAGTAATAATCAACGACTACTCTCCAGGGCCTTACAATAATCTTTAAAAAAAGATTGGGGGGGGGGGGGCGGCTGGTTAAAAACGCGAATAAAAACACACAAAAAGCAATTTTCCTGTTAGTTGTGAAAGACTGGAAAATTTTCACTGCATCCTTCCCTCCTCTGCTGGTCAGAGAGTAAGAATTGGAAGCGGAAAATTTACAACACTTCCATGCCGTTTGAGTCAGGAACTACGAAGAGAGAGGAGAATCACAAGTGTGGGGACACATGTATTCTACATGAGAGCAGGAAGTCAGTTTGTCGAGCATGGGCCGCCCGTCCAGCATCCTAAATGGGAACGCCGGCCTTCTGCAAGCCCACCCCCAGTCCCCTCTAACCCTGAAGCGAAAGCCACCGGGATACGGGATTTTGCTAGGCTGATTTAAAAAGGAGCAGCTCGCAGAGCTCAGGACACTTTCCTCTTTCTATTTGGCCTGCGGCAGGAGGCTACTCCCCTGGTTCTCGCCAAAAGAGGAGGCGGACCAGGCAGAGTCAGCAGCGAAAAGCAGCCTTGGCTGCGAAGGCAGCTCGTCCACGCGGCCGGAGAACTCACCGAACAAAAGCACACCGCGCGGACCGGGTGGGGAGACGCGCAAGAAGGGAAAAGATCCACCCCAACTCTTCACCACTGCCTGGGGCTAGAAACAGGTGGAGCCGCGCTTAGAGGGAGAAGAAAGATGGGTTTTCGAGGGGCTAATCTGAACTCCAGCGCCAAGGCAACCGGAACCGAGACCCCCGCCGGGGAGCACGCCCGGGAATAAGGGAGGCGAGCGCTGCGGAGAGAAAGGAAGAGATGGTCGGGGTCAAGGGCTGACGGACGGCCCCGCAGGGCGCCGAGGATGCGGGTGGCGAGGATGCCCGCGGCGCGCTGCCGGCTGCCCCCACTCGGGCCTCCTGGGCGCCGCCGCCGCCGCCGCCCCCTCGCCCCCGCGCCCCGGGCGGCCACACAAAGGGGATGGCGAGGCGCGCCGGCTGCGGGGCGGCGGAGGGGCGCCGGGCCCGGGACGAGGTGGCCGGACCGCGACGGCCGCCGCGCCCCCGCCTTTGTCTGCCTCGTTCCGCGCTCCCCCCACCCCCGCCGAGCAGCCCTGCCGCCCGCGGCGCCCTCACCCCGCTCATTACCCGGGTGAGTAGCGGTCTCATCTGCTCGCCGGCCCCATCCGCCTCCATGGCCCGCCGGCCAGCCCGCGGCGGCCGCTACGGAGCTGCCCCGCGCGGTCCGCCCGCCGCCGCCGCCGCTGCCGCCGCCGCCGCCGCCGCCGAGACCCGGGCGCGCGAAGGGAAACGAACGTGCGTCCGTGAGCGAGGCGCGCGCGTGGGGAGAGCCGTGCGCGGGAGACGCGGGGCGGCGGGTGCGCGCGGCGGCCGCAGGGCTGGCTCTCGCCGGAGGAGCGAGGCCGCGGCGTGGAACGTGGAGCGAGAACTGAGCGAGCGGGAGGACGAGGCGGGGGAGGAGGAGTGAGCCGCGTAGGGCCCGGGGGCGGGGCCGCAGGCCGTGACGCGCGCGGCGCCCGGGGCCCGCCCCGACACGCCCCCTCCCCGCCTCCCTCGTCACGCCCCCTGCCAGTCTGGCACCGCCAGCCCGCTGTGCGCGCCTGCGGGCCCCGCCGCGAGGCCACCCGGAGACGGGGCGGGAGGGAAGCGGGACGGGCGTCCGTCCCAGCCAATCGGCGGCTCGCGGCGTTCCGCGTGCACCGCCACCGCCACCGCCGCCCCGCCTCCTCAGGAGGCTCCGCCCCTCTTTGTAAAATCGTAACTGACCCAAACAGATTGTCTAACTCGTTCTGCAGGTGCGAGATTCGCCTGAGGTTTCGAAGTGCGGTGGAGGGTTACCGTGGCCCCTACCTCCTAACCAGGTTCCTTACAGAGTCGCAGGAGGGTAGGAGGATGGCTCCCTTTTCCAGGACGCTCACGGGAACCCCAAAGGAGCTAACGGGTCTTCACGACTCCTCCAAGTTGTTTTTTTTAATCTCTCAATTCTGTAGGTGTGAACCCCAACTCTGAAAACAGTATCCTCGCGTGCTTGCCCCCTTGACCAGGCACCACAGGGGCTCCCACACTCTTGAGTCCACCCTCAAATATCCACACCTCGAGGTCGGCTCTCAAATATCTACACCCTCACTGGGAAGGATGATGGGATCGGCCGCACAGGGTCACGGGTGGGTTAAGTGTATTTCTATCCGCAAACGTGCCTGACACTTAGCATGCTTCTTATGAGCATCACTGTTCACAAGCTTATCGTGAATGTTTTTAAAAGATAACAAAATGTTAGCTGAGAGGAGCGACATCAATGCTTTGGAGGGAAACTGTATGTTACACCGGGTCTGGAGCACACGTCGTCCTATCCGTCTCTAGCAGTAAAAGCCCTTTGTCAGAAAGTTAAGGATGCTGCATGCCTCGTCCTTGTTTGGGTCCTAGTCCCCTTTTGTTCTCAATTTCCCAGAGTTACTTCAAGGCTAGCACACATTATTCACTTACTTGTATAAGAGCGTATGTGTTTCTATTAATAATAGCTACCGTTTAAAGAGGCCAGCAATTAGAGACTGCGATGTTTTGTAAACATGGTTCATCTCCAATCCTCACAACACTACAAAATACGTTTTATTATCCCCATTTTACAGGTGAGGAAGCAGAGGCTCATAAAGATAGCTAACTTTAGGTCCTGGTCAGTAGACCTGCTCTTTCAGTTGCGCTATTCCAATGCCCCATTAAAGATAGATGAACAACAGTAAGAAAAGGGGAAGAAAAGGTGCAACGAGAATGAAACAAGGAATATGGAGAAAGAGAGAGAAAGACATTCTTTAAAAAGCACCTCCTAAAATTGTTGAAGGCATCAGTCACTTGTACCCATCACTCTCTAAGGTGAATGGATTCATATTGAAGAATTAGTTCTGGACTCTCCTACAATGTAGCCATAAAACTGTAATTAGTGTGCGCAGAATACCCTCCACCCCCCTTCTCTGCCTTGTTTTTCTGTACAGCACTTACCCTCTTATAACACTTTGTATGTTTTATGTTTTATTATGCTTTGTCTATACACATACATTAACATAGTAATGTGTGTTCCATGTATGCTCCATGCAAACAATGAAAGCAGTGATTTTTTTTTTTGTCTGTTTGCTGTTAAATTCCTAGTGCACCTGGAAGAGTGCTTGGCCTTTGTAAACTCTCTGTTAATTGAATGAAGTGGAGGTGGAGGGGAAGGGGGGCATCCGTTAAGACCCAAGAGCATCCTGGGTGACAGCTGAGGTTGTGGTCAAAGTAGTAACAGGAACAAAGTAGGAACCAAGACCCTTGGTGCCAGAGTTGAAAGAGCTAAGTAGTCAATTTCAAGAAGGCTTGAACATATATACTCAGGAGACCATGCTAGAAAAATTGAGTTTCTCCCCACCCATCTTGCAAAAGGAAAAAATAAGCCCGTGGTTTATTTAATCCACAATTGTTTTTTGAGTGACTTCTGTTTTCCATTTCTCACTTGGTCCCAACTGCTAAAACAATAATGTAGTAAAAGTCTGAATTATAGAATTTATTACTCTCAACTTCCCACTTAATTCTGGCTTGGCCGGGGTTCATCCTGAGGTGATGGCTGTAGTGAGTAAAGAAGGTAATGTGTTAAAATTACGTTCATCAAATGTAAATGACTATGAAATGCTCCAAGGTGCTGAAAGGCAAATTATTATCTGAAGTCTTTTAAATATTCATCCAAAATATAGCACAGGGACACAACTGCTAAACAAAAGTGAATGTGAACCTAAATCCATCACTAACAATGAATTCGTAGCACCTAAAATTAATGACATTCAGCTATAGCCCAGGACACTTCCTGGGTTCCTGAAACAGTAGGTAATAGTAGCAGGGTCCTGGATGCAAACTCTTGGCAAGAGCTTCACCTTGAGGAGCGAATAATCTCCTCCCAACGGCTCTCGAAAAGTCAGAGCATATTTTGTAAAGACAAATAGCAGCTTCTTTGTCATTTTGAAAAGCCTGGAACCATCCTTAACCTTTAACAGAAGATCCTTTGACAGTTATGTATCACTTCATTGCCTCTTCTTGGTCATAGCTGAGATCTAAATGTTCCCAAGCAGCTGATCTTATAAGGAAAACTAAATTCTTTGGAATAGTGTTTACAAGATCACCGGGGCAGCTGCAATGGGAGAAAGACAAAAGGAAGATGATTGAAAAAAATTGTGGCTCTTCTGATAAATTTAAAAGCCAAAACAAAGGGGTTGCCTGGGTGGCTCAGGCAGTTGAATGTCTGACTCTTGATTTCAGCTCAGGTCATGATTGATCTCAGGGTTGTGAGATCTAGCCCCTCGTCAGGCTCCACACTGAGCTTTGGAACCTGCTTAAGATTCTCTCTCCTTCTCTCTCTGCCCCATCCCCCACTTTCTCCCTCTCTAAACAACAGCAACGAAAACTGAAAGACCTAATCCCTGGTTTCATGGAGTTCAAGATGAAAGACATCAATATGTAGACAAATGCGAACAATGCAGTGTGTGCAGCTCTAATGCAGTCACGGGAATCTCAATGGGAAACAATGGGATCAACTTTTTTTTAAGTCTGTTTATTTTGAGAGAGAGAACGTGCCCAAGTGGGAGAGGGGCAGAGAGAGATGGAGAGAGAGAATCCCAAGCGGGCTCCTCACTGCCAGCCCGGAGCCCGATGCATGGCTCAAACCCTGGAACCTGGACATCATGACCTGAGGAGACATCAAGAGTCAGAGGCTCAACCAACGGAGCCACCCAGGCAGGCGCCCCCAGAATGGGATGCTTTTTTGAGGCAGGAGAGGAATGAGGACTACCAGTTGTGGGGAAAGGCCATATGTGAAGGTGTTTGGAAAAGTTAAAGATAGTAGACTTAAACTGAGTTATGAATGATAATGGTAAAACTTGATCACATTGGGGAGAGGGGGAGGAAAGAGAGCATTACAAGCAGAGGTAACAGCAGGATCAAGGGCACTGGAAGAAAACATCAGAAACAGACTCATAAATACAAAGAACCAACTGGTGGTTGCCAGAGGGGATGGGAGAAATAGGTGAGGGGATCAAGAGGTAGAAAGTTGCAGTCATAAAATAAGTAAGGCATAAGGGTGAAGGGTACAGCACAGTCAATAATATTGTAATAACATTTTACGATCTGTTAAAAAAACAAAATTCAGCTGAGTAAACCTGAAGATCTAAATGGCCTTATTAAAGGATTCATGAATCTGGCAGCGTCCCATCCAGCATGTGGAGGGAGGCTCTGAGGAGTTGCACCAAATGGAAGGTTTTAATAGAAAGCAGCGTGGAGCAAGAACGCTAGAGGCAAAAGAAAAGAATGGATTGTTTTAGGCAAGATCACCTTCCCTTATGGGGAAGGCAAGGGGTCTTATCGTGAAGATTACTTCGTCTTCCTGTAGGGGATGGAGAGGGTCCAAGTGACAGATTACCTCGTTGACACGGATCAGAAAATTCCTGACTGACTGGTTAAAACTACATTTCTGGGGGCTATTGAAACTTCAACTGGATTAGGTAGTAAGCCCCTGTTTGGTGACTTGGCCTGGCCCAAGTGACACCATTTTGGACCGATGGTTTTCTTTTTGGCAGGTGGCAGATGGTCACTTCACTGAATCGTGGTGAGCATTGGGAGCATATAATTGTCAATTCACTATGGTGTGCACTTGAAACTAATATAACATCGTATGTCAACTCTACTTCGATAATAAACATTTTAGAAAAGATCAAGGTGATTGATCCGAAGAAGCAGGGTAACCAAGTGCTGAAGCATCCCTTCTCACCCAGGCAGATTCCCTGGACGGGTTCCCTTTGTTCTCATTCTCTGTGTTTTTAGGCAAGTGACTTCATATGGCCAGCCTCCTTTTTGAGACTGTAAATTGGAGATAATCGTGGTATTATCCTCATGGGTTTGCAATGACGAAAATGAAATGAGGCCATCTAGCACAACACCGAACGTATAGGACAATGAGAATACCGCCTGATACCGTAATGATGGCTACATGTCATTATACATTTGTCTAAACCCAAAGAACGGCCACCACCAAGAGTGAATTGAAATGCGATCTATGAACTTTGGATGATTATGATGTGTCAGTGTATGTTCATCGGTTGTATGTAACAAATGTATCCCTCCGGTGGACACTGCTGATCATAGAGGAGGCTATGCTTGTACGGGGGCACAGGGTATAGGTAAAATCTCTGTACCTTCCCTCAGTTTTGCTGTGAACCTAAAACTGCGCTAAAAGAAATAGTCATTAAAAAGATCCTGGGGTGCCTGGGTGGCTCAGTTGGTTATGCATCCAACTTCGTCTGAGGTCATGATCTCATGGTTTGTGGGTTTAAGCCCTGCATCAGGCTCTGTGCTGACAGCTCAGAGCCTGGAGCCTGCTTCAGATTCTGTGTCTCCCTCTCTCTCTATACCTACCCTGTTTGCACTCCGTCTCTCTCTCTCTTTCTCTCAAAAATAAACATTAAAAAAATAAAAAAGAACTTGGTCATCATTATAGGGCGCCTGGGTGGCTCAGTCAGTAAAGCATGCAACTTTGGCTCAAGTCATGATTTCGCGGTTTGTGAGTTCGAGCCCCAAGTCAAGCTCTATGTGGACAGCTCAGAGCCTGGAGCCTGCTTCAGATTCTGTGTCTCCCTCTCTCTCTGCCCCTCCCCTGTTCACACGCTCTCTCTTTCTCAAAAATAAATAAACATTAAAAAAGTCCTAAAGAACAAAGTTTAAGTTGGTGCCACAGGAAAAAGGTTAAAAGCATTTTAATCTGCTTTCACTAATAAAAATGGTAGGTAAAGTATATGTTCAGGTATGTCCATTGATACATTATTGATAGAAAAAACTTGGCAATAATATGTCAATGATGGAATGATGGGGAATTGGTTAAATATATTTTGGTACTCCAAATGATGAAATACGATTCAGCACCAAAATAATGAGTTATATAAGTGTGCCAATAAGGAATGGGCTTCAAGATATATTATTAATATTAAGTTACCAAAAAAAAAAAATGCAAAGTAAGTGGGTATGCTACGATGCTTTGTGTAAGAAAAAAACCCAATTATATATTTACATCAATATATCTATTTCCTCTTGGAAACATATACCAAACTATTTGTATGCCCACTTCTGATTATTTTATGCACATGTATACTCAGAAGGAACTACGATTATTGTACAAGTACAATTATGTTGAAGTCTGTAAGCCCTATCATGATCAAATAACATAGCAAGTTAAGAACTGAATTCTATACTGACTAACACTCAGCTCCTTGTTTCTTTAACAATGCTGATTTTTTCCAAGTCGGTTCGAAGTCATTGGTCACCACCTAGTTTGCTCAGACATTAGGTGAAATACTATAATCTACCATTGAGTAGCAGGTGGCAAGTAAGTACAGAATAGTATCCATTGGCACTTGAGATGGGCCAGCAAACTTCTTTTAAAGATTGTTACACACTTGGACTTAGTGTTCTTTAAAAGTCAGAGTCCATTTTGGTAACACCTAGGTACACTTGGGTGTGGCTTATGTTTTGGTTGCTTTCCAAGGACCATTCCTCCTAGTACTTGGGCTACGGAAGCACTGGAAGATTCTTGCTCATTTTTTTTTTTTTTCTTCTTAGCACCACTCTTTACATATGGTTAAATTTCCATAAACACATACCCCTTTTATGAAAGCAATCCCTTCGACCAGGTCCATGACTGAAACCACAACGAATTTTGGAAAAGGACTGATCTGAGCCAAAGGGGAAATCTAAAATCTCAAGGCCCCAGGGTGCCTGGGTGGCTCAGGTGGTGAGCATCTGATTCTTGATTTTGACTCAGGTCATGATCCCAGGGTAGTGACATCAATCCCCCTGTTGGGCTCTGTGCTGATTCTCTCTCTCTTCCTCTCCCCCGCTCAGGCTCTCTCTCTCTCTAAAATAAAAATATAAAATAAAACAAACGAATAAATAATAAAATCCCAAGGTCCTATCTTGAGAAAGGTTTAAAAAACATATAAGGAGGCAGAGATGGAAGAAAACAGTTGTTGCCATGGATGGAATCAAATTTCGTAAAAGGTTACCATGCACTAATGGATTTTTTTTTAAGATTTTATTTTTAAGTAACCTCTACACCCAACGTGGGCTCAAACGCACAACCCCGAGATCAAAAGTTGCACACCTCAATGACTGAGCCAGCCAGCCATCCCATACCATGCATTAATATTAATATAAGTACTTGGGTTGGTTTAGATCAACTTGGAATATTCATGATCATCCCATTTTATGATAATCTAAAACTGACAGGAAAAAGGAGACTTAATTTCTGCCTAACATTGCACATATCACTTAACGTCTCTGGACTTCTGTTCCCTCATCTGTCAAATGGGGATAATTGAGGCCACAATCCTTTACCCCCACTTGCAAACTCCATAAATCTCTGAGAAACTAAATGATTTTTGTAGCTCATTTGGCTGCAAAAACCTAACCCAAACTGCAATGTAATGTTTATAGTCTTTCTCTCCTTATTGTGAATATCCATTTGTCTCATTGCCTACATAATGTGTCTGATAACGGGACGATGTCCCAGACCCTGTTTAAGGGTGTTTCATAGCATACGCAATTGGCATTATGTCATTTGTCTAAATTCTGAAAACTTCTCAAATCTAAAATACCTGGCCCTAACGGTTTCAAATAAAGGATTGCACATCTAGAATACTTGTTCTGTTTATTTCAAAGATGTAGCAAAAGCCAAATAAGGTGATAGGTAATAAAATACTTGGACAGAATGAGTGTTGTATCTTTTTTTTAACCATAGAGAGCCCTGGAGATCCTACGTTTTAGAACTTCTTCAGTACGGATGATCTCGCCTCCTATGCTAGAAGCAGCTTTGAGCTTCTGCCTGTCTTACAGTTTCTCCCGTTCCACTTTCATGCTGTCCCTCTCCGTAACAATCTCTCCTAAAAACAGCTCTCTATGATTAGGGGTTCATTTCCCAACCAGGACCAGTCTGGATATCTCTTACTGTTCTGTAGTTTTGCTAAATTCAGACTGTTAATGAAGTGCCATTAGACAGTGGAAAGAAATCAAATCAAATGGAAATTTAAGCCCTTGGGGTGCTTCCAAATGCTATCTAGACATCCTGGGGACTTCTGCAATCTTTACTGCTTGAAGCCAGAAGCCAGCATATGGTAACCTGTGCCAGTATGTGAAAGAGTAGATCTACTTTCTTCCTCTCTCTCTCTCTCTCTCTCTCTCTCTCTCTCTCTCTCACACACACACACACACACACACACACACACACACACAAACAACATAAGCTGTAGTCTTATAAATTATGGTCCTAATCAAATAAATCATGATTCCTTTCTTGCACCAACTGATTCATTTGGTGGAAAACAGCCATTTCATCACATGTCGCTGGGCACACTAACCCACATGACAACTCCACTTAAATAACTGTGTCCTGTAACTTGGGGTCAATGAGGACTGAAAAGTAGTAAGCTTTCCTTTTACTTGTTTTTCATAGCTGAGATCCATTGAGGCATTACAGTTGAAAGCTGAGAATGGGAAGGGAAAGAAGAAAAAGATATTTTACGAAGTATGAAGCTACAAGCACCAGCGTTTCCTCTTTTCCTAAAGACAGTTAATGGGAAAAAGCACCAAGAATTTGGAAATGTTTCCACTGGAGGGCTGAGTATATATCCCCTATAAATGATAATACTAACATTATCATTTACCAATGACTCACTAGCGAATATCTCCTATTTATTTATTTATTTATTTATTTATTTATTTATTTATTTTAGAGAGAGATAGCATGAGCAGGGGGAGAGAGGCAAACGGAGAGAGAGAGAATTTCAAGCCGGTTCCATGCTCAGTGCAGAGCCCGATACAGGGCTTGAACCCATGACTCCAGGATCATGACCTGAGCCAAAATCAGGAGTCGCACACTCAACCAACTGAGCCACCCAAGGGCCCCCATATGTCCTCTTTCAATGCCAATTTACAATAATGCTTATAATATGAGTAGAGACAAGACCATGGTTTCACTGATAAGCTGCCCTTTGTATATAAAGATGGAATGACTATTCATCATCAGGAACATATATTCTACAAGACTTTGGTACAATAGCAGAGGTAGGTTGATAAGGTTCTTTCCACATCCTACTTATGATATTCATTTGTGAAACTATGTTGTCAGAGTTAGGAATACAAGTCTAGGATCACAGAGCACAAGGAGTCTAACTGGTGTATCCATAAATCACAGCCATTTCCTAGTGCTTATGGGTCCCAGTGGATCCATCTAGTCAAGGGTACTTTCTAGCCTCTCCCTCTAAAAACACCCTCTGGGCCTAAATTGGTACAATCTTCCTGAAAAGCAATTTGGCAACATGTATTAACAATCTCAAAAAACAGCATGTCCTTCAACCCAGTAATATCATGACTAGGAATGTCTTGAAAGATGGATCATAAATATGGACATATATTTAATTATGTACAAAGAGGTTCATGCCAATGTTATGAAATGTTAGGTTATATATATGAAAGTGAAAAAAACCACCTAAAATTGAACAATGAAAACATTTTTAAATAAATGCTTGCATATCTACGTGATGGAATGCAATATACTCATGAAGACATTCTAAATTTTAAGGGAAATATGCTCATTGTATAAAGTTTTGTTAGGAGATCTGGATACAAACTTGACATAAGTATAACCCTAATTATAGCTACTTATCAATGAATGATCAATTGAAAGTAACATATTAAAAATTAACAATAAAATGATTAAAAGGAAATAGACTAAAATGCCGATAGTTATTATTACTGGGCAGTAGGAATACAGGTGATTTTTAAATTTTATTCTTTTTAGGTTTCTACAAATTTCTACAATGAATAAATTACTTTTATACTAAGAAAAAAACCCTGTAAACATTTTTCAGGCAAAATAGTCTACATGAGAAATTTTTGCAGTGGCTTATAATAAGAATACTGGAAAGTTAAATACTACTTTAAAAAAGCCGATGGGAATGCAAGCTGGTGCAGCCACTCTGGAAAACAGTATGGAGCTTCCTCAAAAAACTAAAAACAGAACTACCCTACAACCCAGCAACTGCACTACTAGGCATTTGTCCAAGGGATACAGGTGTGCTGTTTCGAAGGGACACATGCACCCCCATGTTTATAGCAGCACTATCAACAATAGCCAAAGTATGGAAAGAGCCCAAATGTCCATCAATGGATGAATGGGTAAAGAAGATGTGGTGTGTGTGTGTGTATGTATATATATATACATACACACACACACACACACACACACACACACACACACACACACAATGGAGTATTATTTGGCAACCAAAAAGAATGAAATGTTGCCATTTGCAACTACATGGATGGAACTGGAGGGTATTATGCTAAGTAAAATTAGCCAGTCAGAGAAAGACAAATATCATATGATTTCACTGATATGAGGACTTTAAGAGACAAAACAGATGAACATAAGGGAAGGGAAACAAAAATAATATAAAAACAGGGAGGGGGACAAAACATAAGAGACTCATAAATATGGAGAACAAACAGAGGGTTACTGGAAGGGGGTGGGAGGGGGGGATGGGCTAAATGGGTAAGGGGCATTAAAGAATCTACTCCTGAAATCATTGTTGCACTATATGGTAACTAATTCGGATATAAATTTAAAAAAATAAAATTAAAAAAAAAAAGCCAAACAGTAGTTTGTAGTAAGTAAATAGTAGTAACTAAAACTAAACACTGTAATTACAGTACAAGAATATTCATAACATATTAAGAGGGATCACGTCTTTCATTGAGACCAAGGCAAAAATTCAATGGGTTAAACTAAAGCCTTCCATGAGGTCTATGGAGTATGCTGTGAGGGTCCAAAAGGAGAAGAATGTTAAGTTTTTAGAGTAAATATTCTCAATGGCATCATTTCTGGATAAATATATATATATATATACATTTTTTTTAACAGAGAGAAAGAAAACAAAGAAGTTTCAGAAAGTCTCATGTCCAGGAAACTAAACCCAGTCCGTAGAGAGAGTACTCATTGCCTAGCAACCTAATGAGGGTTTCATAAAGGTGGCATTTAAGTCCATAGGTCATCAGCATCAGCAAACACAAGTTTGACATGGAAGTTTTCTGCCAATTATGACAACAAATCTTCAAAGACCTGCCTAATAATCCTTCTTCAGAATGAAAGCTTCTAAGATTACTGCCTGGTTGGAAGCTAGAGTTTTTGTCTTTGTTTTAAATTCTATGAGACCAGGGTTTCCCAACTTTGCTTGTGCCTAAGTATCATCCGGAGCACTTGTGAAATATGCAGATTTCCCTAGAGATTACAATTCAGCAGGTCCTGGATGGAACCAAGTATTCCCTAATTTTCCCGAGGGTCCTGGATGATTCTTCCAACCAGGAAATTTGAGAAATCTGATGACAAACTTTCATTTCCCTTCTAGCACTTCTGGCTCATTCTAGTAACATGCTGCCCTTACCTGTTCCCTGACTCGTATCACCAAACAGTAAATTCCATGAGAGCAGAAAGTCACCCCCGGAAACCTCCAAGAACCAGTACGGTGTGTGGTACATATGATTAGGAGCTGAGTAAATATTTCTTGAACCAACCAATCAACAAATCAAAATTTCTTTTGTTGTAGCAAATAAGAGCCCAGTTGAAGTCTGGGTCATCCTCCAGCTTGTAGCAAAAGCTGTGCCCCTGGAAAGCACAATGTAAATGTAGAATATGCTCTGGCAGGTACCTTTTGTTGCCTTAAGGAGAGTGCCCACGCAAAACTGGAAGAATATTGCAAAAGAGTGCATGCTGCCTACCAGGCACATTAAGACATCAAGTTCATAAAGAAAACAAATATCCTCTCCATATCTACCTATCTCTCTAGATAATATCTGTTATTTAGGCAAGCATATTGCATGCTGATCTGATATGGAAAAACAACAACAACACAAGACTTCACTCCCCGGCTCCTTTGAGGTCACTCACTCCGGGGGAAGTGATTGCCAAGCAGGTCAGGGGTTCCACTTTCTCATAATATTTAGGCTCACTGATTCCTTTAAGGCCAAAGGATGTTATAGAAATCTGGGGTCTGCAAAGTGGCCCCTCAAAGAAACCTATTCTCTGGTCTTTAAAAAGATTAAATTCCAGATGGCTTCCGAACATTCACTGGATGACATGTCGCATCCGTGTAGATACATAGAGCATACGATAGGCCTGCTGTGAGAGTACAGTAAACCTTTGCATACGCAGCCATGAACAAGGGTCTCTAAAATGCTCATGGACTCCATTTGCCAGGACAAAACTAATTCTGGTGAGTGAAATCCATGGAGTTTTCCGGTTGTAGCCTCCCTACTCCACGATGGCCACCAGCCCCAGATGCACTTCCAAGGACATGCCACCCAGCCCTCGCTTTGGGCCATCCTATCTATAGAAGCCTGCGACTACTGTGACCTGGGCTTCAGATGCCTTAAGTCACCATGGCTCCACTCCTGACTCGTGGCTAAGCCTTCACCAGCCATTCACACTCAAACCCATCAAAAAGGCCCAGACGAGGGGTAGCAAATGAATTACCCACACACCGGATCTGACCAGCCACTTGTTATTATAATTAAAGTTTTATTGGAAGACAGTCATGCCCATCCATTTATGTATGGTCTACCACTGAGTTTGGCATTACAACAGCCTTGAGCAGTTGTGACAGAGATCATCTGACCCACAAAGCCCTAAATATCTACTGTCTGCCCCTTTAGAGAAAAAGTTTGCCTGTTCCTGGCCTAGATGCATAAGGCCAGATAACAATAATTATTGTAATAAAAATCTTAATGTGGCATTTACCATATGCTAGGTAGTATTCTAAGGTCTTTGCGTATGTTAATTTATTTAGTCCCCACTACAATTCTATGAGGAAACCAAGGCACAAGGAGGTTAAGATAACACTGCTAATAAGGGCCAGCTTACATAGGAAAGGTATTATAAAATAAGTAGGTTATCACTGGGTTCCAAAGATGATGAACAAAACCATAATTTAGAAGTTGTAACAAAGCAGCGAACAATTCATGGTAAAGATCGTAAGAACAATGTCATCATAGAAGCAGGTTATTAATAATAACCACATTCAGATCACCTGCAAATTCCTTTTGCATGCAAAACTAGATGAAAAAGTATGTTTAAGAAAATAAAAAAAATAGAAATTACCAAAAACAATACTTTCTTGGAAAAAAATGTATTAATTCCAGAGCTTCTACATTTATTTATTTATTTATTTTATTATTTGTTTATTTATTTATTTACCCAGAGCTTCTATGTGTAAATCGTAATTGCTGCTTCAAGATAGTCACTGGGGCAGGATTGGGGCGGGGCGGGGGGGTGGTGCCCCAGTGGCTCAGTTGGTTGAGGTTGAGCGTCCCACTTCCGCTCAGGTCATGCTCTCGCAGTTCCTGAGTTCAAGCCCCACATTGGCTCACTGTTGTCATCCCGGAGACCTCTTTGGATCCCCTGTCCCCCACTCTCTCTCTGCCCCTCCTTGCTTGTTCTAACTCTCTCTCTCTCTCTGTCTCTCAAAATAAATAAATAAACTTTAAAAAAAAATTAGCAAGTCAAATCCAGCAATATGTAAAAAGGATAATATATCATGACCAAGTGGGATTATCCCAAGACTGCTAGGTTGAGTTGACATTTAAACATCAGTCAATGTAAATTTATGACATTAATAGAATAAAAGAGAAAAATTGTATAACCATTTTAGTAGATGCGTAAAAAGCATTTGAAAAAAATACTCATTTAGAGTGCCTGGATGGCTCAGTTGGTTAAGCATCTCGTGACTCTTGATCTCAGGTCCTGATCTCATGGTACCGGATCTCTGGGAGCTCACGAGCCTACTTGGGATTCTCTGTCTCCCTCTCTCTCTGTCCCTCCCCCACTTGCTCTCTCTAGCTCTCTCAAAACCAATAAATATTAAAAGAAATAAATAAAACATTTTAATAAAAAGGAAGTAGTCACCTTGGGATACTCTTCATTTACTAAAAGTAATTCAAAATGGTTTTGAAATTTATATTTGGGAATTATCTTCAGAATCGGTTTACTCACATAAGAAACCCAATGTTTCTAATTTATGGTTGCATAGTTGTAAAGTTGATTTTAGTCCCAAGAGCTCCCAAGTGGTTACTATGTAGTTTTATGGTCCACTGTACTCAGCAGATGTTGTCCCTGGAGACTTTTGCTTCCTTAGAAAATAAATCCACAACAAAGCAATTCTAAGGGTAAAGATGTTCTGCAACCTTATCTAAATAGTTCACTGCTGCACACAAGAACCTGGCACATAGTAACTACTCAAAAAATAATTGCTGAACAAATGAGTGACTTTCTCAGAAAGAAGTTCCAAAAAGTTTTAGGAAATGACCACCCCGTTGGAAAATCTCTCTGGGTAATTGCTTGGGGGGAAAAAATATGCATTTGGTTCATCAAATTTCTTTGATTCAGCTATTCAACAAATATTCGTTGAGAGCCAGGAGTAGCGAAATAATCTAAAGGGCCTAGTGAAAAATGAAGATGCAAAATCCCTTGTTCCAGAAGCAGGGGGAAAAAGTGTTTTCTTTTCTCTGTGGACTTCTTCTCAACCTGCCATTGTGTTTTTTATTTGCTACTCAGCATTGTGCTCATTTGGACGCCTGGGTGCTCACAGAGAGTGCCGAGCCTCACAGGCACCACAGACTCTGTGCTTGACTCCACATGTGGGCACGAGAATCCAACCAATCCCTCATTGTTCTGCACCAAGCCTGGTGTGGGAAGGGAAATGGGGGAGGCGGTGGCGGGGGGGGGGGGGGGGCAGTGGTCACTGGGTACAGCAGGGAACATCCCAGGGAGTGAGACCAGGGTTCCAAAACACAAACCCAAAGACAAATGGTTAAAAAATTCAAGGGGTGACCTGACTGGCTCAGTAGGTGGAGTGTGCAACTCTTGATCTTGGAGTTGTGGGTTTGAGCCCCACATTGGGTGTAGAGATTACTTAAAAATAAAATCTTAAAAAAAAAAAAAGTTCAAGACAGCAACTGATGGGTATTAAAACCGAAACTCCCTCCCAAGTGCCAGTGAAGCTGGCCCAATTAAGAAACCACTGTGTTCTGGGCAGTAAGTCTACAGCATGAACAAGACAAAGGCTGCCTGTCCCACGGACCTTTCTGTCTAACAGAGAGAACAGACAAGGAAAGAGGAAACTACCTGCAGTGTATAAGAACATCGATGTGAGTACTGGTAACTTCAGTCTGGCAGTCAAGGAAGGAATTCCAAAGACAGAGACTGCTAAGTGAGACCTAATGTATAGAAAAAATAAAACCAGAAGTAGAGTGCAGACAGACACTTGGAAAGCTAGGGGTGGAGAGCATGGGGGCACCCCAGAACCTGAAGAGGTTGGCGAGAGTGGGAACACATGACTCAGGGCTGGCAAGTGGGGGTTGGGGGCTTTCTGAGAACAATGGGGAGCCATTTCGAGGGATTAAGAACTGTGATCAGAACTGTGTTATGTAAAGTCACTCAGGTTGCAATGGGAAGAAGAAAAGTTTCAAGTAGGAAGAAGAAAAATTCCAAAGGGCAGGACGTTTGGTAGGGAGAGCAGTCAGGCAGGATCAAAGGAGAAGAAGCAGAGAACAGTTTGGAGATATGGGAGGCACTAGACATCTACAGGGGCTCACACTGGGATGAGAACGATCTATGATTCCAAAGATTGAGGCATACAGAACTCGTTTCAATATCCATGGGAAAGCTGGGGACCAGAGGCATCAAACAGAACAGCAGGCTGAGCCTGCATTGAGCGTGTCTCTTTAGGAAGCCTAAACCAGATCAGCAACAGGCTCCCACCCCTCACTGTTCTAGAACTGTCACACAGCACTGAGGCCTGCCACTTGCTCTGGAGCCCATGATCAGCATTCATTCTACACTCTTCATTACAGAAGAACTTACTCTGCAAAGCAAATATAGTACCCCTGAGGAATGTTATCTGAGCAATCCACGAATGGACCAGAGGTAAAATATGAAGACAGATGTTTCAGCCTCTTGGAAAAACCACAAGATGTATGCCTGTGCTTAATCCTTAGGCCTCTGCACAAAGGATAGCACCATGCGCTGATGAGTGTTGGGAAGATGGTATCCTAACACACTCAATGTGCCCTTTTTTGAGTACTTTTTGAGTACATGAATTGTCTACCGTATTTTAGGAGTCGCCAGCTTGTCTATCAGGTGCAATAAAAGTGATTGATAGTTGGGGCGCCTGGGTGGCGCAGTCGTTAAGCGCCCGACTTCAGCCAGGTCACGATCTCGCGGTCCGTGAGTTTGAGCCCCACGTCGGGCTCTGGGCTGATGGCTCAGAGCCTGGAGCCTGTTTCGGATTCTGTGTCTCCCTCTCTCTCTGCCCCTCCCCCGTTCATGCTCTGTCTCTCTCTGTCCCAAAAATAAATAAAAAACGTTGAAAAAAAAATTAAGAAAAAAAAGTGATTGATAGTTTCGAAAGTCATTTTGCAGTCGTGAATCCAATTTGCTGAGCAGTTTAGTTTGGCAAGGGCTGTAGGAGGTTAAGAGCTGGTGGGAGGAGCTTGCCGGACACAGTGAAGTTCAGGAAACACAGCTCTCAAGATCTCCTTCCTGACCTTGAGAAGGTTAGCATGGAGTTGGGAAAGTCGTAGGAAACCATTGAGGGTAGAATTTTAACAACTGCTGAATAATATGGTGTGAGATAGAAGCGGTCTAATATTTAATGAGAGAAGGGCTATCAGCACCATTAATTTCTCACAGGATATCAGACCACTGTTTCATTTCTTGTTGGATTATAATCAATTGCTTTCATGCCTTCTGTGTTAAATACCAGTAAGTTCTGGAAGGACTGCCAACATGGCCTACTCATTTTCACCTCCCTCTCAGCATTCTGTACATTGTACATAAGCTATGTGAAGATTTGTTAAATAAATGAGTTAACTAAACATCTTCCTCTTTGGTAATATGATCCTGGCTGATTTTTTTTTTTTTTTTTTTTTCAGATTAAATTTGGGAGGCATTTTCTTCGTTAAAACATAAGAGGATGTTCAGGGTCAGGATTTCTTGTTCTGGGGTTTATTGTGTGTATTGGGAGCCACAGAATTGCTCTTCAGCTCCCTGTGGGAGGAAAGACTAGAGCTGTCCGTGATCACACAACAGTAATCTGAGTCAAGGATATGAAACAAGCCCTTCAGGAAGTGAGCTGATTAAATGTTATTTCCTCAGATATGAGGTTAATAAACAAAATTTAGTTAAAGAATGAAAACACTTTAGATTCTTATGTTCCCTAAAGGGGTAGAAAGAATTGATATCCCGTCATAAAAATAAACCAGGACCAGGGGAAATTTTTCTCATTTTCCCCATCCCGTTGTCTTATCGTTCATGCTTTATGCCCACCGTGACGTTAAAACCAAGAACTTTTCTCTTTTCTTTCCCCTTTTGTTGGGGGGTAAATACCAGCTGGAGCTTTGTGAGCAGTGAGTAATCCACCTGGCACAGGACCAAGGTAATAGCCACCTGAAAACTTTCCACTCTGCTATTATTCTCCAGCTCAGGAGTCTTATGGTCCAAATGAATGAACCGCGGAAGCTGTCCTCACGGACTCTCACTCACAGGACTTTTCCTAGGCATTGGCCTGGTCAAGCCACCGTCAGCTCTCAGTCTCTCCCCTGTGCCTAGCCCATGCCCAAATGTTGGATCTCAGAATGATTTCCTCTTGTTTGGGTTCTCTCTCTCCTGGCCACAGCTTGGCACATCCTCGGTGATGGAAACCAACTTTAATTTCATAAAAAGAAAAATATATTTAGGACCATCAGTGTAGCAGGGGCCACAATGACAGGTTTCTGCATATATCTCTATATCTATGTCTATATTTCTGCACAGGTGCTATACTCAGGGTTAATTTGTAGGCTACCTCTCTGTCCCCGAGGCCACTTCCTTAAGCCCAGAGAGGCTGCTCACCTGGCACAAAGCAAGCCTGAAGTTTAGGAGAATCAATCTGCCCAGGAGCAGCCATTACTCGTGACCAAATTCTTATCATGAACTCCAAAGCCAAATATACATAATTTTTGAGTCACCCATGGGATGATTAAAAGTTAATTCATGGGGTGCCTGGGTGGCTCAGTTGCTTAAGCGTCCGACTTCGGCTCAGGTCATGATCTCACTATTTCCAAGTTTAAGCCCCCCGTCGGGCTCTGTGCTGACAGCTCAGGGCCTGGAGCCTGTGTCAGATTCTGTGTCTCCCTCTCTCTCTCTGTCCTTCCCCCACTCATGCTCTGTCTCTCTCTCCAAAATAAATACACATTAAAAAAAATTTTTTTAAGTTAATAACTCATAAATAAGCCAAGACTCAAACTGGCGAAACTTAACAGCATCAATATTCATCAAACTTGCTTTTTCATGTTCTGAAAGTGTTCTTCTGACTGAATGACCTCTGCTGGTAAGTAGTTGAACAGAATGCATTTCCAGTCATTTTAATGTGCTTTGAAGGTTATGGTACAAGCCTCTGAATCATGATTCACAGGTGCTTTCCATAACTATTTCTGATGTACCAAGTGACCTTAGCCATTTTAATGCCTACATTCAACTGGAATGCGCTGTGTTGCGAAATCATAGTCAGTACCTGGAACTGGTGCTAAGGTTATTTTTTATTTCATTGCATTTTTTTCTATTCTTTATTTTCTTTTTTCCCCAAATACTGATTTATTGGTTTTTCTTCTCTTCCCTTTTTATTCACTTTTCTCCCTCTGTTTATTTCTATCCTGTCACCGTTCTCTTTTTCTGACATGATGATGTAATCACGCATAATGTGTATACAGTGGCTGCTGTGTGCCCAACCGATCCTTCTGGGATCAAGGAACTCACAGCTCTGGCTCAGGCATATTGGCTGCGAATGGCTCACAACTCAGTTCCTCTTCGGGGAATTGTCCTGAGCTGAAGGAAACTACCTTGCCCCAGGTTATACTCTGCCCCGGGGACAACCAGCATCCAAAAATGTTCAGACCAGTTGTCTCAGTTTGGAGCAACTCTGAAGAATCATTCCAGCTCCCAAGCTCAACGTAGGATAGCTGAGGCCTCTTTGCAACTGGACTGTGGTTCACCTCTCCTTTTGCGTTTCCTTCTGTTTTCTTACTCTCCGCCGGTATTGTTCCCGGAGACACCCTCTAATGAAACTTCTGTCCGAAAATGTAAGAGTCTCAGAGTCTGTTTCCCAGGAACCTGACCCCTGA
The DNA here is from genome assembly GCF_018350175.1 of Felis catus. Classification (NCBI taxonomy): domain Eukaryota; kingdom Metazoa; phylum Chordata; class Mammalia; order Carnivora; family Felidae; genus Felis; species Felis catus. Next base: position 143,379,951 of record NC_058376.1, read on the forward strand.
CACTTCCCAATGAAATTAGAAGATCAAGAGGGATTAAAAATGTGTTCATTTAAATTGACTATCATTTGTATACTCTGCCTAGTATATATAAGATGGTGTCACAAAACTTACCAGGTGCCAGTATATATTTCTATGTATCACTACTTAAAATGTATAGAAAAATAAAATGCAGAGGTTGGGTTGAACCATAGAAAACATACAGCTGACATACAAAAGGAGCTCAACACATATTTCCTGAATTTTGACTCAGCTTTCTTATAATAAAAAATGATTTACACTTGTCTCATTATTCACTGCTTCAAAGATTGTGTTTTTAATTGTAAATAATTGTGTTTTTAATAAAAAGGTCTACATTTGGGGGCACCCGGCTGGCTCAGTTTGTAGAGCATGTGACTCTTGATCTCAGAGTTGTAAGTTCTAACCCCACATGGGGTATAGAGATTACTTTAAAAAAATTTTTAAAAATTATTTTAATGGTTCACATTTAAAAAAAGTTTGGGGTACCTTGGTGGCTCAGTGGGTTAAGCGTCTGACTTTTTTTTTCTTCTATTTCAGAGAGAGAGCATGTGCTTGAGTGAGTGGGGGAGAGGGGCAGAGGGAGAGAATCTTAAGCAGGCTCCACACTCTGCAAAGCCCACCACAGAGCTCCATCCCAAGATCCTGGGATCATAACCTGAGCCAAAATCAAGAGTCAGATGCTCAACCAACTGAGCCACCCAGGTGCCCCAAGTGTCTGGCTCTTGATCTCAGCTCAGGTCTTAAACTCAGGGTCGTGAGTTCACCCCTCGCATTGGGCTCCGTGCTGGGTGCAAAGCCTACTTTTAAAAAAAAAAAAGGTTCATATTTTAATCTGTATACAGGTCAATAAAACAGTTTAAAATAAATTATTTCTTGTGGTGCCTGGCTTGATCTCTGGATTGTAAGTTCGAGCCCCGTGTTGGGTACAGCGATTACTTAATAATGAAATCTCACTGGGCGGGGGGGGGGGCTGGGTGCCTCGGTTGGTTAAGCGTCCACCTGTTGATTTAGGCTCAGATCACGATCCCAAGGTTGTGAGACTGAGCGCCGCGACAGAACGGAGCCTGCTTGAGACACTCTCTCTGCCCCTCTTCTGCAGGTTCTCTCTCTTTCTTTCTCTCTCAAAATAAATATAAATAAACATTTAAAAAATAAGTAAATAAAATCTTACAAACAAATAAAATTATTTCTTTAACTGCAGAATAAGGTTGGCTCCTGCTACCAGGCTGGCTGTTCGTGCTGTAAACAAAGTTCATTCTATTGAATGAGAATTTCACAACCTAGCATCCTCAAAAGTAATCCACCGTGGTCCCTAATGAGCAGCCGCCTTCTCACCATCCTTGTGATGGAAGTAATTCAAATATCCTGAACGCTCCTTAGGCTCTCCTCCATTCATCACCACACTTCTTCTCCTCAACTAGCCTCCCCTAACACTCCCCTTCTCATCCTCGGAGAATTTATGAAAATCTTCCCTGACAACTGTTTCCAAATTCAATCATATTTGTGGGGTGGGTGAGGGTAGAGGTGAGGGACAAAGTTTAAAGAGGAGATTTTACTACCAATTAATTAATTAAAACCAAAACAAAAGTAGGAAGTGAGCCAATGACAAACGAAAAATGAGAAACAGGAACAAGAGGGAACTCATTTTTGCATACCCAGACACAGAGCCTTTGTGCAGCTTAAGGAAGATAAGCAAATACCAAGCTTCTCAATCCAGGCTGGGGGGGGGGGGGTGCGGGTCTTAAAGGTGCCACCTGGGTGACTGCTAGAGCCAGTCAATGGAAGTCCACCTTCTTCAGCTCTCCTTGGAGCCCCTAATACTTAATATCTAATAGTAATTCTAATCTTTCAGGGATAGTTGTACCCCTGCACCAAAGCAGGCCCCGCAGTGAAGCACTCTGTCTCTCCAAGACAGGATAGATGGCCTCTTAGGAGCTGACTGGAGAATTAAGTCCGTCTTTCCTCCCTCCCCCTTCCCCTTCTAATGAAGCAGTCACATTGTTTGGGAAGGTTTCTGAGATCATTATCTGGATGCCTGATCACTCTGACACCACTACTCTGGGCACTAGAATTTCAATCACCAAGTCCTGTGAAACTTAACCAGTTCATTTTCTTAACATTTCGTCAACAAACGGAATACGCTCTTTCCATAAAATGACAGTTGAGAACAAAATTCATTTCTCTTGACCCACCACACAAGAAAACAGTGAATCTTCCGTTTCAACATTCAAGCCAGAGATCAGACTTTTATTTGAAGAAGATGACAACTTTGTGGCTAATGGTATTCTTTTTGTACTTACTCACTCTTCCAGATGAACGACAAAGAATAATTGGTCATTCTGAAGATGGCTTCGCAAGAGAAGAGCTTACAACCCATATTGTATTTTTTTTTTTTTAGTTCAGAAAGGACATTCCAGAGGGAAAATGTGATCAGGTTTATATGAGTCAAATGAAACCATCTGAGTAGGAGGCTTTTACTTTGTAGCATAAATGGTTAACTCAGGCGTGTCTACACGTAGAAGAGCCAAATTATAATTAAGAAACTTTGGTGAACATCATTACACTAGATATTATCAGTGTTTACCAGTAGTGTCTGCTCATATTTACAAATCACTTTTTAATGTTCATGAAAGTATCTTACTTCAATTATTTATAACTACTCATATAGCATGGGTGGATAATCTTTTTTTTAAATTACTGGCTATATCCCCTAAAGCAAAATCAACCTTGTAATTAATTTAGAGTTGTTTTTCCTTAAAGAAATATTAAGCATCAAAATCACTTTCTTTCCAGCCAAGCAAAGAAAACAAAAAAGTACGTAATCTTTACAGAAATGCGTTACAACATATTTTATTTCCACATTGTGGCCAGGTAAGAAGAAAGGGAACGAGCAAGAAGAGAAAGAAGAGGTGGGAGGTGGGAACAAAGGGTGGAAAATAGAGACAGAGACAGAGAGGTGAGTAGACATGGCACCCTCCAGGCACCCCCATAGATTCTTCTTTTAAATTGTATATATTTTTTGTTTATTTTTTAGGTAAACTCTAAACCCAACATGGGCTTGAACTCATGACCGCGAGATCAAGAGTTGCATGCTCCACAGACTGAGCCAGTCAGGCGCCCCATAGATTCTTCTTTTTTTTACTCAACATATAATTTCCATACCATCAAATTAGCTTTTTCAAAGTGTACAGTTCAATGAGCGTCCAACTCTTGATTTCAGCTCAGGTCATCATCCCATGGTCATGGGATGAGTCCTCCATTGGGGTCCATACTGATGGTGGAGTCTGCTTAAAATTCTGTCTCTCCCCCTTCTCTTTCTCTCTCTCTCTCTCTCTCTCTCTCTGTCTCCCTCTCTTTCCCTCACTTTTCCCCTCTCCCTGCTCTCTCTAAAATAATTAAAAAATAAGAAAAATAAAAGTGTACTGTTGAGGGCATTTGGTAAATTTACAAGGTTACACATCCATCATTAACTCAAGAATTTTTCATCATCCCTAAAAGAAACTGCACACACATTAGCAGTCATTCCCCATTCCCTCCTTCTGCCAGCCTCTGGAAACTAAAAATTTCCTTTGTATCTCTATTAATTTATATGTCCTGGGAATTTCATATAAATGAAATCTTATAATATGTGGCCTTTTGTGTGTGTTGCCTCTCATTTAGCACGTATTTAAGGTATGTATTGTACATTGTAGAGTACTTTATCCTTTTTCATAGGTGAATAATACTCCATTGTATGGATATATCACATCTCTTTATCCATTTGTCAGTTGATGGACATTTGAATTGTTTCCATTTCTTAGCTATTATGATAATGATGCTTTGAACATTGTTGTACCAGTTTTTGTGTGAATATCTGTTTTCAATTTTCTTGGGTTTGTGCTTGGGAATGGGATTGCTATGTGACATAATAACTCTGCATGTAACCTTTGGAGGAATTACCAAACTATTTTCAAAAACAGCTGTACCATTTCATTCAAACCAACAATCTGTAAGTGTTCCAAATTCTTTATAATCTCATCAACACTTGTTAATGTCCAACTTGTTGATTATAGTCATTCTAGTGGGTGTTAAGTAGTTCTCATTGTGTTGTAGATTTGCATTTCTCTAGTGACTAATGAGTTGAACATCTTTTTATGTGTTTAATGGTCATTTGTATATGTTATTTGAAAAGCCTTCTTTCTTTCTTTCTTTCTTTCTTTCTTTCTTTCTTTCTTTCTTTCTGAGACAGAGTGTGTGTGCATGAGCGGGAGAGAAGGGAAGAAGGAGAGAGAGAGAATCTTAAGCAGGCTCCATGCACATCGTGGAGCATGATACAGAGCTCATTCTCACAACCCTGGTATCATGTCCTGAGCTGAAATCAAGAGTCAGACACTCAACTGACTAAGCCACGTAGGTGCCTTGAAGAAATTTCTGACCCTGACTCGGTTTTTAATTAGGTTATCTGTCTTTTTTATGATTGAGTTATAGGTGTTCTTCATATATTCTGGATACCACACCCCTATCAGATATGTGATCTGCAAAAATTCTAACCACTCTGGAGGCTGTCTCATCACTTCTTGATGCATAAAAGTTTTTAATTTTTATAAAGTCCCATTTATTTATGTTTTTTTGGATTAGGCTTTATGTGCCGTATCTAAGAAATTGTTGCCTAATCCGAGGTCATGAAAATTTACACCTATGCTTCCTCTAAGAGTTTTATAGATTTAGCTCTTATATTTAGGTCTTTGATTTCTTTTGAATTAATCGTTGTATATGGCATGAAATAGATGGCCAAATACATTCTTCTGCACATGGATACCAGGTGATCTAGCACCATTTGTTGAACTGGACTATTCTTTTCCCACTGACTTTTCTTGGCACTGTAGTGATTTACTCATTCCATGTAGGTTATCTCATTTGTTGACAATTGTTTATAGTATTCCCTTATACTCTTTTTTATTTCTGAAAGGCTGGTAATAACATCACCTCTTTCATTCTTGGTTTTAGTATTCTGAGTCCTCCCCTTTTTTTCTGTGTCAGCCTGGCTAAATTTTTAAAAGTTTGCTGATACTTTTGAAGAGCCAAATTTTACATTTTTAACATTCCCTTCATTGTTCTATTCTCTGTTTCATTTATTTCTGTTGTAATCTTTATCATTTTCTTCCTTCTGCTTGTTTTGGATTTAGGTTAATCTCTTTCTAGTTCCTTAAGGCAGAAGGGCAGGTTATTGATTTAATAGCTTTCCTTTTTTAAAATGTTATGTTTAAAGTTTATTTTAGAGAGAGAGCATGAGAAGGGGAGAGGGGCAGAGAGAGAGAATCCCAAGCAGGCTCCACGCTCAACATGGAGCCCGACAAGAGGCTCAATCGATCCACAGCCCTGGGATCATGACCTGAACTGAATCAAGAGCCAGACGCTCAACCGACTGAGCCACCCAGGCGCCCTGCTTTACTCTTTCTTAAACTTTATTTTTAATGTTTATTTATTTTTGAGAGAGAGACAGTCAGAGCATGAGCAGGGGAGGGGCAGAGAGAGAGGGAGACACCGAATCTGAAGTAGACTTCAGGCTCCAAGCTGACAGCACAGAGCCCAACATAGGGCTTGAACCCACCAACTGGGAGATCATGATCTGAGCCAAAGTCGGACACTTAACTGACTGAGCCACCCAGGCACCCTTGCTCTTTTTTAATATAAGCATTTCAAACTATAAATTTCCCTCTAGGTATACCATAAATTATGGTATTCTGTGTTTTTGTTTTCATTTATCTAAAACTATTCCTAATTTCTCATATGATTTTTTTTCTTTTATCCATTATTTATAAGCATATTGATTTCCAACAGACTAATTTATAGACGGGAATTTCCAAAATTTCTTCCATTATTATTTTCTAACTTCATTTCATTGTATTCAGGAAACATACTTTGTGTGATTTCAATCCTTTCAAATGTTTTGAGACTCCTTCTATGGCTTCATATATTGGTCTCTCTTGGAATATATTCCATGTTCCCTTGAAAAGATGTGTTTGTAGTATTTTGGGGTGTTCTATAAATGTCTGTTCTGTCAGGCTGGTTCACGGTATTGTTTAAATGTTCTGTTTCCATTGTGATCTTCTGTCCAGTTGTTCTATCCATTATTGAAAGTAGGATTTTGATGTCTCCCATTATTACTATTGAATTTTCTATTTTTGCTTACATTTTTGCTTTTTTGCTTCGTGAATTTGGGGACAATTAGGTACATTTAAGTTTCTAATTATTATATCTTCTTGATGCATTGACCCTTTTATCATTATAAAATGTCCAAAAAAGGACATTGTTTTTAGTAACAATTGTTTTAGTAACAATTGTATCTTAAAGTCTATTTTGTCTGATATTCATATAGCTACTCTTGTTTTCTTTTGGTTACACTTTGAATGGTATGTCTTTTTCTATCATTTTACTATTAACTTATTTGTGTCTTGAATCTAAAGGTTGCTGCTTCTAGACAGACTATACTTGGATCATTTTAAAATGGCCATTCTACCAATGTCTTCCTATTAATGGGAGTGTTTAATCATTTACATTTAATGTCATTAATGATAAGATAGGATTTACACTTTCCAGTTTGCTATTTGTTTTCTACAGGTCTCATGTCTTTTTTCTCTTATTGTGTCGCTGCCTTCTTTTGTTAATGTCAGGTTCTATCACTATTAGTAATGCTAGTCTGAATCATTCACAACTAAGAAACATCAACTACCTCAAAGTTACCAGGTGACTTTAAATCTCTTTTGAGATATTGATTATTCTTCACTATTCTGATAAAACCAATTCATGAGAAAGATATCATGGTATGGTTTTGAGTTTAGTCACTGCTTACTTGAAAACTTCAACATATTATCAATAATAATAAGATATTTTTGAAGAGTTTTGTTTTGTGTCTTAAATCCTTTCATTATTCACTCACATACAAGATATTAAGAGCCAGCTTCATACCAAGCAATGATTTAAGCTTGGGAAAACAACAGAGAATGAGATAGATAAGGTCCTTGTCCTCATGAAGTTTGAGTTCTAGTGGGAGAGACAGTCCATGAATAAGTGAATAAGTACATTGTAAAATATCTAGAGAGATAAGGGCTAGGAAAAAAATAAGGTAGGGGAAATATGTACAGATGCATAGCGGAGGGGCTATTTTAGATTAGGGGATTCTGAGAAGTGCTCTCTGAGGAAGTGACATTAGAACAGATACCTAAATGAAAAGAAAGTTTACGTCATAAGCATCTGCTGGGGCAGTGTTTGAGGTGGATAAGATAACAAATGCAAAGACGCTCAGGCCGAGGTGTGCTTGGTTCAGGAGCAACAGATTCCCATTTGGCTGAAGAGAAATAAACAAGGGAAGACCGGCAAAAAATGAAGCAAGTGAGGTAGCCAGTGATTATACACGCATGATCTTATAGGCTTTATTCTAAGCCAGGAGAGAGTTGTAAGCAAGAGAATGACATTATGAGTTTTACATTTTCAAAGGATCATTCTGGCTGCTACATGGAGAATAAACTGTAGGAGGGCATGTATGGAAGTTGCGATACCACTGTGGTGGACGCACCTTAAGCTGACCTCGAATGTGAGTCGTGCTCTTGTCTGGGACTCTCCCCTGAATGTACACAGAACCTATAACTTGGTTCTAATGAACAAAATATGACAAATCTGATGCCACTGTCTTCATTGTTACATTTCCTAAGACTTCATCTTAGCAGACTGGAATGTGAGATCTGCTCTTGACTATATTTAGGAAGCAAACCGCCTATGGCCTAAGGAGTGGGCCTTGTGTCAGGGAACTACGAGAGACCTCTAGGACCTGCGGGCAGTCCCCAGCCAGGAGCCAGTAAGAAACCGGCTCTCAGTTCTATAACCGCAAGGAACTGAATTTTGCCAATGGATTGTGTGAACTCGGAGGTGGATTCCAGATAAGAATGCAGCCTGCCAACATCTTGATTAGACTGTTAGACCCTGAGCAGAGTATCCAGTTATTTCCACACTCCTAATCCATGGAAACAGTGACACATAAATGTGTGTGGTTTTAAGTCACCCACTTTGTGGTAATTTGTCACACAGCAACTGAAAACCAACACAACCAACCAAGATGTTTTTGTAGTAGTCTAGGCAAGAGATGATGGTGACCTGGATCTGGCTAGTAGTCATGGAGATAGGGAGGAATGGTCTGATTTGGGATGTATTTTGAACATAGAGTATAGACTTTTTCCCAGTAACATTTACCAATAGGTTGGATATGGTATGTGCGAGAAAGAGAAATCCAAGATGACTCCAAGAACGGCTCCAAAAATATAAGTATTCGGTGTATAAAAATCAACCAGCTTATACTTTGCCCATCTTATAAATAAAATCTGATCAGTCCTTGTGGACATGCTATAGGACCTCTTCCAGGAATGTACTCCACTCTTTTCTAAGCCAGGCTGGTTCTACTCACACTTCAAGTTTTAACTGAAATGATTCTTTTCAGTAAAACCCCCATCAGGCAGGATAGTTGCTTAATTTTTTGTTCTCCGTCTTAGTTTGCGCTGCTGTAACATAGTTCCATAGACTGGGTGGCTTATAAGCAACAGAAATTTATTTCTTAAAGTTTTAGAGACTCAGAACTCCAAGGTCAAGGCACTGGCAGATGTGGTGTGTGGTCTATAGATAGTTGTCTTCTTGCTGTGTCCTTACATGGGAGAAGTAGCAGGGGAATAGGATGTCTTTTATAACTCATGAGGACTCCACCTCATGACCTAATCACCTCCAAACACCCCACATCCAACTACCAAATCCCCACTGGGGTTCAGATTTCCACATATGAATTTTGGAGGACACAAACATTCAGTCTATAGCATTTCCCTAACACATTATTCAAAAATCTCTAATCTTTCTCATGAACTGTGATTTATGTTTATACCTCAATCTCTTACATAAGGCAGATATCTCACGTTTTTCATCTTTATATTCCAAAAGGCTAGGACAGAGTCTAGTACATCTGGGAAATATTCAAAAGGTTGATGAATGAATTTTTGCAGTTATTTTGCAAATATATGATATCCACTATTTTCTATCTGATCTCCTCTCATATCAATGTAGTTCATGTCACTATATGATCAACTAAAGCAGAAAAGATGTGTACTCCTATAATACCTGTGTAATAAATAGATTGTGGTGTGCTCATTTGACAGTGTTAACCACCTTAATAATATGACTCATATAACATGTACAGGATCTGTATGTGTGCATGGACTTCTGTGTGTGTGTGTGTGTACGAGGGAAAGAGAGAGAGACAGAGACAGAGACAGAGAAAAAGGAATCTGTAAGCTGAAAATAATTTTTAAATCCTATTTGAATTTCAGATACCTTCTTGATTTCTTTTTTTCTACCCTTGTAAAAGGATGAAAGTAAAGTTTTTGTAAAGACTTTAGAGAGTGATATTTCGACTATTCAAGAATGTGGAAAAGGGATAAGATAGATGCTGAGTCCCTTTAAAAAAGGAAAGGAATGTTCCAATATAAAAAAATATGGCATTCATGGGCTACAGTTTGTTCAAACACACCGAGGTGAATTTCCAGGCTTCAATCCAATTGTATGATGCATTCGGGAGCCCTGTGCCTGCTCATAAAAATGTCTCAGATCAAAGACATAGAAAATTGTTCAGGAGCTTTAACTCTCCCGAGCACAGCAATGTTGGCCAACCATTTAATTTTGGGACCAGAAGTTCACTATTGAAGCTGATAGACAATTATAGTTTCTCTAAGTCCAGAAAACACACACACACACACACACACACACACACACACACACACACCTCCTAAGAGGACAAGTAGCCTAAGAGGATTGGGAGAGCCTCTCTGTGTCAATTTACCTCTTGCCCTAAAGTGTTCACTTTCCAACTCTTATTCTGGAACACTCAAACTCTCCAATAAATCATAAATACATAATTACTGTCACTTGTGAAACTTTTTGGCAACAAGACTTATGACCTGAAGCATGATAGAATTGTTGTCTCTCCAGTTAAAAATGAAGCTCAAACCCATTACTTTGGTTAGAGTCATTCACAGATTGGAACCAAATCTGAAATGCCAAGCCCAGAAGAAAGCCAGACCTAAAAGCAACTGAAAGGGTTTTCCATGGACAAAATCAAGAAGCAGAACAAATTTAGGCTGCTCAAAAGGTCACTCAATTTAAACTTAGTTCTTAGACAAGGATGGAATACCAGTTGATAAAGACCTTTACCAGTATGGGTTAAAGTGCCTTTACCAATACAGGTTAAAGCCACCTAAGAGATACTACCAAATGGTAAGTCTCAACATTTGATCTATGAATACCTTGTAAACATTCACACAACTGTCATTGCTGACATGGATAAGAATTGGAAATTACTTTTGGAAACACATTTAGTACATTCATTAAGCCCTTTATAGCTCTCTCAGTGACTCTGCTATAAATAATGCCATTTAAAATACGCATGCTTGTGAAGAGGTGTGGAGGGGAATCAGTAAGTAAAGGAATATTTGTTTTGTGGTTACAAAAGCATCTTTCAGAGCCAGAAAACATATACAAAACTTTTCTTTTCAAGAAAATCATGTAACTTCCAGATTAAAAATAAATAAAAACAAAACACCCAACACTGAAAATCAGTAACCCAACATGGCTAAAACAGTGAACAACGCCAAACTGCCCAGAGTTTCCATGAAGACATTTATACGCAGAAAGGGGATATTTCGAAGACTGTTTTCCTGTTGATCTTCAAGTCAGGAAACCAGGCCTACACAGCCTTAACATGTTATTTGCGTTTACTAACCGTTAAATTTCAAATCATTATCTTGCCCAGAAATTATCATATTTTTTTAAGATTATTTTTTTCAATAATCTCTACACCCAATGTAGGGCTCAAACTCACAACCTCAAAATCAAGAGTTGCACGGTCTATCGGCTAAGCCATCCATGTGCCCCCCCCCCCCCGCCAGCAATTATCATCTTGCCTCATAATTTGCTCTAGTGAAACTGAAATATCATGACCACCTTTTTTTTTTTTTTTTTTAAGTTTTAGGTTTAAGTTGGCCAAAATGAGATAATGGAAAGACCAACGGATTTGAACACAGAGAGTATAGGTTTAAATCATGTAGTAACTGTGATATCAGGTCTCATTTTTCTCATCTGTAACATGGGGATGTCTTCTTATTTTTTGAGACATGTTGAAAGTAATGAGAATCTAAGGGTTTCTATACAAAGATGGTAGATTAAACACATTCTTCCTAAAACCCAAATGCAACAACAATACAAGTAATTTTATAAGGCATAAATCCACAATGGTGGAGCAGGGAAGGAAACCATAGCAACAGAATTTTGAAGACAAGAAGAGAGACAACTGGTGGTCAAACTGGCAAACCCAAGAAAGCTGAATCTTAAGCCAACAGTGGGGAACTCTAACTTCAGATTCATTACATGTTTCCAGAATTGGGGCACCTGGGTGGGTGGCTCAGTTGGTTAAGCATGCAACTCTTGATCTCAGTTCAGGTCTTGATCTCAGGGTCGTGAATTCAAGCCCCATGTTGGGCTCCGCACCGGGCATGAAGCCTACCAAAAAAAATTCAGGAATTGATGAACCCCTATGAACGTGGGGTGGAGGTTTTTAAGGTAATATTGACAAAGGAGGACTGATTGAAGGATGTTTGAAAAGTAGTTGCGTCCCTATATCCCTTCTCCCACTTCACGTGCTTGGGCAAGCTGCCTATCTCCTACCCTGGCAGAAGTCTGGAAGTTTATTCTCTGGAAAGAGTAAATCACAGGGTCTCTTTATTTGGGTAATATCAGGCACAGAAGAGCAGACAGGGTCCATGACAAAACCAAGATTCAGTGAAGGAATTAACAGTATTCTAAGACATTCCTCCTCACCAATCCAACTCTCCACCCCAGCAACTTTGGTAATCAGACATGTACCCTCCTCTGAGCAGGAGATTGAAGGAGTCTTCCTTGGAGAAAACTGACCACCTTAAAAGACCCAAATACATTGACCTCAGAGGCTCTCTAACCTAGAGCATCACACATATCCAGAGCTTCCAACCAGCTTTAGAGTTCCCCACTATGAAGCATAAGTGGAAAAATCATTGACTACCAACATCCAAGATAAATCTCTAATATAAAAAACACAGAAAATAACAACAACACATCATGGGGGGAAAGCCATTCAGGGGAAACACACTATGCAGAAAAGAGAAAACTTCAAATTAATATTATTAGCATCCTTAGATAAGAAACTATGTTATATCCATGAAATATGAAGGAGATGCTATTTAAGAGAGAAAACAAACAAAATTTAAAAAGCTTTTAGAAAACAATACTGTTATAGAAGAAATGAAAAACTCAATAGAAAAATTAAAAAATCAATTTAAGAAAAACTCCCAGAAGGTGGAACTAAAATACAGAGGTGGAAAATAGAAAATAAAACATAATAAACAAAGATAAGTCATGGACATACAACAACTAAGTAATACAATTTCCAGAGGGAGAGAACATAAGAAATGATGAGAGGATCTTGTCAAAGAAATAATTTAAGGATGTATCCCAGAAGTAAAGGACACTAATTCCCCAACTGAGAAGTCCCTCTAAAAGCCAGGACAGACAATGAAAATAAATGAAAATAAAGCCAGGACAATGAAAATAAAATAAATGAAAACAAACTCATGCCGACACCTATTATTGTGAAATTTCATAATAGAGCAGAGATGATCCCAAAATCTTTCAGAATGTAAAAATAAGTAATATAAGTTGGTTTTCAGAATGGCATTGGATTTCCCACAGAAGCCTAAAACCTAGAAGATGATGAATCAACACCTTCGAAATTCTGAAAGAAAATTAGTTCCAGTCTAAAATTCTGTACCTAAGCAAACCATTAATCAACTACAAAGCTAGAATATACACGCTACTGATTACACAAAGCCTCAAATGATTTTCTTCCCATACAACTTACTCAGAAAGCTACTGGAAGGGGGACACCTGGGTGGTTCAGTCAGTTAAGCGTTCGACTCCTGATACCAGCTTGGGTTATGATCTCACAGTTCATGGGATTGAGCCCCCAGTCAGGCTCTGTGCTGACAACGTGGAGCCTGCTTGGGATTCTCTCTTGCTCCCCCTCTTTCTGCCCCTCCCCCAATTGCTCTGTCTCTCTCTCAAAAAAATAAAATAAAATAAAATAAACATTAAAAAAATTAAGAAATAGTTTTAAAAAAGAAAGCTACCAGAGGATATGTCCCGCTAAAATGAGGGAGTAAACCAGGAAAGAGGAATACACGAGATTCAAGATGCCGGAAACCCAACACAGGAGAGAGGTGAAGAGAATCCCTTCAATGATGATGAAGGGAGCTCCTAGAACATCAGCTCTCTCAATTCTAGAGCACAATCCGTCATATACAAATGGCACCACCGGCATTCACTCTAAAAAACAAAAACAACCCAAAACAGTTGAATTTGACGGATTATCTGATACACTTGAACACAATCTTAGAAGATGGGGGACAATCTGAAGATAAATTAACCTAAGGTACATAAAAAAAATTAAGCAAATAAAAAATGAGATAACTATTCAATCCAAAAAAAAGCAAGAAATGTATTCAAGGGAGGAAAACTGATCACCACCTTGCATGGCTCAGCTATGATAATAATACATGATTAACTAAATATTAACCAAAATCTACGCATTGATTAGGATGTCAGAGAAGAAATGTTTGTGTGTGTGGCAGAGGCAGAGTGAGAGAGTTAACTCCTTACCTTTGGCATTAGGAAGTCAACAGATTATCGCTAAGAAATAGCAAGGGAAGCCTGTTATCCGGACATATGGGACAATATTAGAAAACCAGCTGGAAGGGTAAATATGTTTGCCGTTGGGGAGTGTGGATTGGGAAGGGGAAGGGGTAAAAGTAAAGGATTGCTATTTGCCATAGTAAGCCTCATTCAACTTTTTTTTTTTATTATTATTATTTATTTTTGGGACAGAGAGAGACAGAGCATGAACGGGGGAGGGGCAGAGAGAGAGGGAGACACAGAATCGGAAACAGGCTCCAGGCTCTGAGCCATCAGCCCAGAGCCTGACGCGGGGCTCGAACTCACGGGCCGCGAGATCGTGACCTGGCTGACCTGGCTGAAGTCGGACGCTTAACCGACTGCGCCACCCAGGCGCCCCTCATTCAACTTTTAAAACAACGTACATACACAACTTTGAGAAAAATTAACACTCGTGAAAAAAAAAAAGATTAAATGCCACAGTCGTGCCTCAAAATCGTCTCTTTTAGAGTACCCGGTTTGTAATTAACTGCTAAGAATTTTTTAATTTGTTTAAAATAAGAGTAAGAAGATGAGGTGGTTTGCCACGGTTCTTTCACACAAGAAATCAGTGACCCAGAATGTGGAATCTAGGAGCACGTTGCCTAGGAGTACATGACAATATCCCAACTTTTGCAATCACATGGACTTCATTCGGTAGTAACTCAGGCACAGTAACGGATCAGTGATTGATTTGTCCTCATTGGCCCAGCAAGTCTGTTGAAACACAAATCAGCGAAGCAATCTAAGCAAAAACCTTATGTGCAACGTGTGATGTGTAGTAAATGCACTCACTTGGCCCAAAGGGAAGTAGGAGATAGGTCAGAATTATGACACAATTTAATGAGATAGCTCCATGAAATGGATCCAATTCTCACTCTCAGGTTATCCCGAGTGGCTTTCAACCTTAACTGCGCACTAGATTCACTTGGGGAGCTTTAAAAACTCTTGGTGCCCCCAGCATCCCAGACCAGTTAAGTCAGGATCTTCTTCAAAGTACCTCAAATGATGCCCATATGTAGTGAAGGTAGAGAACCATGGCCCTATGGTGTGAATTCATGCGACTGGGCCATCTGCCATTCCCTGAATCCATCAAATCCCAGGGTAAGGTAGAGACACGCATGCTCAACGGGGAAAGTTGGGTATCCCTCCCTGTATCAGATCCAACGTGTACTTCTTAATCCCACACTCAATTGGCACACTAGGTTGAACATGACTTCTAGGTCATCTTAGGGCATGTATTCTCAACAGGGTATCATCTTCTCCCCCCTGAGCCCCCTCACCAGAAGAGGAGCTCTGATTGGTCGAAATCTGAGACACTGATAGGCAGTGGGCCTTGCAGGCAGAGACCAGGTTCCATCCTTTCCCCGTTATTTCTAGGGTCCAGCAAAGTGGACCGTTTTTTGTTTCTAGGCCACTGGCCTTCACAGGTGGGTTCAGGCACACTGGCCTCTTCTGTTTCAGCATCTCTACCCTGTGAGAGAATCGTGAGAATCCAGTGAATGAGGAGCAGGGCGCTGACTTGGTCCCCTTGGGCTGCCACAGGCGAAAGAACAGGCGTCTATTTCTCACAGCTCTGGAGGTTGGAAGTCTGAGGTCAGGGCGCCAGCATGTTTTGGGTTCTGGTGACAACGTTCTTCTTGACTTGCAGAATGCTACGTTCCTGCTGTGTCCTCACATGACCTCTCCTTTGTGCACAGTGGAGAGGGAGCACGGGGAAGAGGTCAGCCAGAGAGAAAGAGAGACAGAGAGGGAGGGAGGCAGGGAGGGTTCTCTAATCCCATCATGAAGGTCCCACCCTTATGACCTCATCTCCACCTAATTATCTCCCAAATACCACGAAATTAGGGATTTAACACAGGTGGGGGGGGGGCGCGGGGCACAAACATTTAGTCCATAACAGGTGTGTGGGGCTTCAGGCCTGACCCTTGCCCTCCAGCCCAGTCTTCCAGAGGCTGTCAAACTTTTGACTAAGTCAATAAATGGAAATGTATTTTATTCCTCATCCAGTCATTGATCTTTGTGTGGGCTTTTTCTCCGTTCAGACACCTAAGAGACTGAATGATAAAATTGAAGCTCTGACTCCTTTACTAGAAGCACTCAAATACCACTGATAGGGAAATCCTGATGAGCTGGTCCCTCTACTACCCCGATGGATTAAGGAAGCAGCTGAATGCTCTCCTTTCTTCTCCCTAATCAATTAGTATCCCCGTTTCAAACACAGGGCAGGGTACGATGCCAAGCATTAGAGGAGACCAAGAAGACTCTCTCCTAGCTCACAAAGCAGGGGTGAAATCCAAAATATTTAAGAGTGGCAGAGGCATAGGCAATGACTACTTACAAGTCAATATAAGAGTATTTCAATATACTAGCCACATGCACGGTAAGACCAGTGCGGTACAACTAGATTTTAGCCTTGCCCCAAGCACTTATGAGTGCAAAGCTGCGTGTGCGTTAATGAATTCCGGAATGAACTGAGGAATGCAAGGTATGGAAGCCAAGCCAGGCTGGGGCCTCCTTTCTCTTCACTTTCTCCTTTCTGTACTGACCTTCGGATTCCTCCTCCCGGCGATCCAGCCACAGAGGGGTGCCCTGCCTGGAGGCAGGGCCCAGAGTTGGTTATAAACCTGAATCAGCCTTTCCACCAGACAGGCCCTGGCTTGGGAAATAGAGAAGTGAAAAGAAAAAAAAAAAAAAAAAAAAGGTCCTCCACGCGGCTGGAGACGGGGAGGGTCACAAGCAGAGTAAAGAGGAGGCTCGATTCAAGTTGCCTCGAATTACATCTGTCCACACATGCATGCAAAATGGTGCTTAAAAAATAAATGAGGTTAATTTCTCTTTACGGGTTCCCTTTCATCTCAGGGTTTCAAAGCACTTTGCCACAAAAGATCCCCATCTTCACTCAGTTTTTAATCCAAATATAAACGGAGGGCCCTAAGGGTTAAGGTTTGGTAAAGCCCTTTGAACTTTTGAAAGAAAAAGCACTAAAGAAAACAAAAAGTATTTTATGATTATACGATCCAAGTGGCAACCAAGGACCACACAGCCAGCAAACTCTCCGTCGGAAGAAAGGCCACGCCTCCGCTCCAGTGACAAGCTTGCTAATTAAAATCACAATTAAACCCAGCAGGGAAGATGGAGGGCAGGGACTTAAACGCCCTTGCCTGGAAACGGCAACACTCACGACTGACTCACACGGGATACTTCAGATTTTCTCCAACAGGCATTTGGAAAAAAAGCAAAGAGATCCCAGTCCAGGCTGCCCTCCATCTACTGACCCAGTAAACTCCACGTCTGGGTCGGTGACACATCCCTGACTCGCTGCCACCTCAGCAGAGTCCCCGTGCGGGAGGAGCCAGGAACCAGCTTGGCTTCCTGTGGATGGAAATGTTGTTTGCATATGCATTTTTTCAGCAAAGGAAAGTCTCAGAATCTCCCCAGTTCCAGCATCTGAGTCATTAGTGGGTGTTTGTTTTTTGGGTTCTGGGTTTGAGTCACCACCCTTCCTGCTGCCGGTCTTTCTCTATCCAGGGGGAGCGATCGAAAAGAGAGAAATATCTGTGGTGGTAAGAGCGGGCACCCGAAAGTGGGTCGGCTGGCAATTGTATCCGCGGTTAGTTTTAAAGATCATTCTTCTCTCTGTAAACAAGCATATAACATTTATAAATAACAGTGGGAAAGAGGAAGGAGGAGGAAGGAAGGGAAATAAATCTATAAAGGATGTGATTGAGGTAAGCGGAAGTAGAGTCTAGTCAAAGTAAAAATAGGCAACTGCCTGTTTGTCAGCTGCAGGAGGGACGGGGCTGCTGAAGTTGACCAATCTCTATGCCAGCAGCTCTCTGGCGTCTTTCCCCATTGGCCTGGCAGTGTGGCTGAGGAGGGAGGGGGTGGCGTGGGTAGGTGGGCTACCAACATCACCCAACAGTTCTGGAATCTGAAAGACCGCCTTGGCTTTGAAAGGATATCTTCCCGATGTCCCTCTCTTCAGTGCTATGCCTGGCACCATTCATTCCTGGAAGGGACCTCAAGACCACCCAGAATGCTCCAACAGGAATGCTCTACAAAGTCCTAGTGCCATGCCGGGACCAGGAGCCAAAAAACACCAGCTTGAAAAAAGTGATCAGACAGTTCGGTTTGCCCTAACAGCTAGTTTTTATTTTGCTGATATTGGCCAGCAGATCAAGCCATTTAAGATGGCTGGAAAGAAATAAAGGTGATCATTAAGCAACAACAACAACAATAACAAATAAACAGGTTTTGAGCTTGTCCAGACTTGACCCAGGGAAGGGGTCTGACCACAGGCATTGCGGGTTCCCTTTCAGAAAGCAGAGACCGCAAGTGAAAAGAGCTTCAACTTCTCAACTGCTTTGAGTTTGTGTTGTTGAATCAAGACTTGGCCTTTTGTATGTAGTTGGAGGCTGGATACTATGTTTTTGTTTTTGTTTTGTTTTGTTTTGTTTTGTTTTTTGAGAAAGAGAGCATGAGAGAGGAGGGGCAGAAAGAGAGGGACAGAGGATCTGAAGTGGGCTCTGTGCTGATAGCTGTGAGCCCCATGGGGAGCTCAAACTCATCAACTGGGAGATCATGACCTGAGCCAAAGTTGGCCTCAACCAACAGAGCCACCCAGGCGCCCCTGGATACTATGTTTTATTTCAAGTGTATATAATTAAAATGTATCTGGATGCCACACATTCTTGCTGCATTAGGGACTTTACAAAGCTCAGAAAAACAGAGCCCCTGCCCCACTAGCATTCCAAATGGTAGTGAACCTACACAAATCCTTGGCAGAAGTGTCGAGATAAGGAAAACTAACTCTGCTGTCATTCTAGGCTGAGTCACAAAGGAAGGAGGAAGTATTATTTGATTCAAAACATTCTCATTTGGGGGAGAAAAATATAATGCTCATCACCACCAAATGGAAAACAAAGGTTGTAAACTTGGAGCTGTTTTCCCGGGGACCTTGACATTTTAAAATAAAAGCCTTCATTGTTTACAGAATACTTTTTACATTAATGTGTCAGTTTCTTGTTTTTTAAAGATAATTATCTGTGGCTATTACAGAACTTCCTGAACTACCCATTTTCTGTGGGCACATGCTTGAAAGATGCCTGGGGCCTATTCCAAAACAAAACAAATTAAAACACACTCCTGATTGTAACATTCTGTTTAACTCATTATTCATGACATCGCTTTAAAAATTCTCTCAAAAAAGTGAAGACCTGGGATTTGACTCTGGAGTTATTTCACTGTTTCTGAATAATTCTGCTCTTAACCTGCTCAGTCTTGGGTACCACTCCTTGAAAAAGTGACTGATGAGAGAGATGTCCTCAAATCTTACAACAATCCGTCAAATAGCTTCTGTATCCAAACTGAGCTAGCAGAGCAGCTGAGTATATCCAAGAAGTAGGCTCTTAGGGATCACGTCTTTCCTGTTATCCTGATTCTGGGCCTACAGATTATCAATATAGGTTCCACACCTGACCCAAGTCAAACCCATGGCAGTGCTACCTTGGAATTTGTCAAACTGAAGTGTGAAAAAGAACCCCATATACTCTCAACGACACCATGAGATGTGCAATTTGGAGGTATAAGGCTTCTTTGCATACAGAGGAAGCCAGTCTCCAGAGACAAAAAGAAAAAAAAAAAAAAAAAAAAGAGCTCACACCTAGAAAGTGCTGCCTGCATTTGAATTTTTAGTTCCAATTGTCCCTAAGATTACTTAGCTTGTCTTAAAGCATAAGCCATCCCAGAATCCTTAAAAAAAAAACAAAAAACAAAAAACAAAAAACAAAAAACATCTCCACTACCTTTCCCTGTCCCCAAGCTACTTAGGTTTCTAACACACCAAAAAGTCCTATTAAATATAGTGATCCAGTTGATTGTGAAAAATAAATAACTGTTGCCAGGTGGGTTGTTTTTTTTTTTTTTTTTTTTGAGGAAAAAAAAAATCCAAGGAACTCTACAGAGATATTTATCAACGTTGTTAGGAATCTTTCAAGGGACGTCCGGGTGGCTCTGTGGGTGAAGCATGCCATTCTTGGTTTCGGCTCCGGTCGTGATCTCACAGTGCGTGAGATCGAGCCCTACATCAGGCTCTGTGCTGACAGTGTGGAGCCTTCTTGAGATTCCCTTTCTCTCCCTCTCTATCTCTGGCCCTCCCCCTCCCCCACGTGCACTGTCTCTCTCTCAAAACAAATAAATAACCAAACAAGAAAAGAATCTTCCAAGCACACATGTAGGATACAAGACCCTTACAGGCTACAGGGGTTACACCTCCTCCCTTCTAGGAGCTGAAAGGCTTGTCTGAGATATAATTAGTATTGTTTCCATGGGAACTAATGTTTCTTGCTACTGTGCATTCCCGGCCCCCCCACCCCCGCCCCCCTGCCCGCCTCCCAACAGGAGCTACACAAGGCAAGGATCTTGATTTTGTTCACTGACGTACCCAAACACCAGAACAGGGCTTGGCACATAGTAGGCCCTCAAGAAAGATTTACTGGGTGGATGAACTAACCTTTGCCTGTGCTCTGATCCTGCTAGGTATGTTAGGCTCTTCAAGGGTGCTAAGCTCAGAGATGGGAGGAACAACGAAGTTGAAAGGAGGGAAGACAGGCACTAAGATACTGGAAACAAAAAGCAACCCTAAAGGTCAAAAGGGAACTGTTTTTAAATTGAACAGTTTGGAAAACTTGCCAACATCTCTGTTTCAGCAACTGATCAACAGGTGAAGCAAATGCATCTCTCTCCATCCCACCTTTATTTCATCTGTTTCTCTATTTTACTTACTGCTGGTTATACCATCACATATTCTTTCCTTCCTTTAGCAACAGGATCCCTTCAGTTTTAGCTAAGCAACTGGCATCCCAAACAAGAACCACATCTTCCAGCCTCCCTTGCAGCTAGATAAGACCATGTGACTCAGTTTTGACCAGTAGGATATTAGCAGAAGGGAATGGGTTTTAATTCTGAATTGTGCCTTGAGAAGGCATGGGTACGCTTACCCCTTAAACCTTTTCTTTTCTTCCCATTGACTGTGATAAAAGTATGATGGCAGCACATTGGGGAAGGTCATCAAAAAGACATGACTGCTGGCTGATACGTGAGCTGGACCTGGGCACTTGGAGACTCACCCCCTTCCCCCCATTCTTGGAATACGGGTTCCATTTGCCTCTCCCACTCCCAGAGGCTGCTCCAAGGACACAGCCTTGAGATAGCAGGGTGATGTTGAGAACACCTGCACAGTATACATGGCTGAACCCAGCGATGAACTTTCAAGATATGGCGGGCAGGTGGGAGAATCCATTCGCCATGCTGCTGCCCAGTACAAGCTTCGTATATAAGTTCCCTTTACTCGTTAAATCTGCCACCTACTAACCTGCCTCTTTCTTCCATCTCTCCCTGCCCTTCACATACGGAGGCTGGTTTCAGATTATAGCCAGGAAGTTCCTGAGAGGGTTGCAAACTGACACAGAATCCAGACTAGCCATTTTAGACGACCAGATGGAAGCTTTGTGCCAAGGATGATAGAATAATATGGTAGTTAAGGTTGATGGCATCATGGGTGTGCCATATTAACCCCAGACAGCTCACATTTGAACAGTTAACACGAAGGAAAAGTAATCGTCTGTTTTATTTAAGACACTTCTATGCTTGGGTCTTTGTTATTATTCTCTAAGCTGTACTAAGATAACTTTGTTATTATTCTACTAAGCTGTAGAGTACTAATATACTGACACAGTCAAAATGAATCTGACCTGGAACTTTCCCTGTCTTCAACTGGCTCACACCACATTTATGTCCTTCAAAGTTTTTATTTTTAATTCTTTTTTTAAAGTTTATTATTGTTTTTTTTTAATTAATCTCCACATCTACCACCGGGCTCGAAATCAGGACCCCCAAGATCAAGAGTCACACGTTCTTCCGACTGAGCCAGCTAGGCGCTCCTGTCCTTCAAGTTTTTGACAAAGTTATTCTATGTACTCTATCACTATTTCCACTCATATATGCAACCTATATTGTCACGAATTCTTAGCTCTCATTCCTGTTGTGGATTCCCAAGGAATACCAGTCTTCAAAATGAAGTCGGAGTGATCAGAACTGGTTGCTTGAATCCTATAAATCCCGAACCATGTTGCCCAATCATTCTGAGTCAGTAGCTTGAAGTACATCATGAACTTGATCACTCACTATTTTCAGAGAGGTCGGTCTCTACAGCAAGATGAATTTTCCTTAAGGAAAGAGAGCCTGTCTCTGCATTCCCAGATCCCACCCGGGCAGTGCTTAGCACAGAGTGGAACAATTGTCAAGGGCACCATAAATACCCTAAGCCTCTATAGATATTATTATCTGCACAACTTATCTGGGACTTATACCCAACCACAGATTGCCAGTCACAGTCCATCATAATCATTGGCCAATAGTAACATGCAAAGATACCAACAAAACAGGATCATCTATGCTAAGTTCTGGATGAATGACAGACAAGAGGGCATCATTGGAGTCCATGGGAAGGAAAGGATCGGTTCAGCACAAGCTGGCCCCTGCTCTAGATGTCTAGACGCCAGACAGCAAATACTCACAGGAAGGAAGAGGAATGAGCTAGGATTCTGTGAGGTGAAAGAGACTGCCCAACTCCCTAAGCAGGTGCCAGCAAGGGAATTGCAAGACAGTTTCAAAGGACAGAGCTTCAGTTGTCAGACTCCAGGCAGCAGGCAAGCTTGTTTCTGGCCCTTGTTGCTGGGTTGAACTGGCTACAGATCTTAAACCTCATTGAAGAGAAAGGCTGAGGTGGCATTGACCTTTTGCTTGGTTCATGCCCTGATCTTTGAGGCATGGGGAGGCCTATAATTAGATAAACACCAAGTAGAGAGGAAGTTAAGATCCCCTTGGGAAGGAGAGATAGATACAGCTTTTTATTTTATTATTTTTTTAAGATTTTATTTGTAAGTAATTGCTATACCTAACCTGGGGCTCGATCTTAAAACCCCAAGATCAAGAGTCGAATGGTCTATCAGCTGAGCTAGCCAAGCAGCCCGATACAACTGTTTAGAAGAGGGAGCTTAATCCAGGTCCTGAATTAAGGGCAAACGTTAGGAAACAGGAATAGTCTGGAGTTTGAAGGTGGGGAAGGGGGGTGGGCAGAATGAACGGTAGCTTAGAGTCAGGAAAATGCGTACCTTGCTCAGTGAGAGTTGATAGCTGATGTAGCAGGTGCAATGGGCATATTTTTGTGGGGTTTCTTGTTCATTTGTTTGACTTCCTTTGCTTTCAGGAATCGTTCCTCCATGTTTCTTCGCGATTCTGATTTTTTGGTCAGTCACAGGGCTCCACCTACCACCTGACAGTCTGTCCAATCAGGGCACTCTATACCCCTGGATTGGAACAGAGAACTTCTCTGAGGAAGCACGTGAACTAAGCAGAGCCAATCAGAGTCCTCTGGGGAGATTAATAAGGGTGCAAGAGAAGAAGGGATAATTTTCCCTTTTCTGCGATTGCTAGTTATGCATTTACAGTGTAATGCATTTACAGTGTAAATGTAGCTTTGCTATGGGCATCACTGTCGTTACAGAGAAGGTTGCCTAAGAATTAAGTCAACTTGGAAGGATAAAGAGCCATGAGGGGAGGAAAGGAGTTCCCGAGGGCAGAGTTTGAATCCTCGGAGCCAACTGGGCCTGAAGCAAAACTTTCCTCCCACATTGGACTTTCCAGTTACAGGAGCCAAACAATTCCTTGTGTGTTTCTGCTATGTTGCATTTCTGTCACCTGCAGCTGAAAGAAACCTAATACTGGGTTAACCGAAGATAAGATTAGAAAGTAGTTACACTTGTGTTACGGTGGGGGCCCTGAATGCTTGAAAAAACTTGAAAACGACAAGATGAGCCATTGAAATTAGGAGGCTGTTCAGGTCGTATTCTGGGGTCTGTTCAGTGGAGGGGGCACACCCTAGAGCTGCTTCAAGTCCCAGCAGTGTTTTCTCAACTGCGGAATGGGAGTAATCTCATGTACTTCGCTGGGGGGCTGTGAGAAATACATTATGTAATATATGAAGCACCTAATACATTGTCTGGTACATTTGAAGCATGATAACCCTTCCTATGGTGATAGTGGTGGTGGTAATGGTGATAGAAAATGCAGGAGGAACAAGAGGAAGGGAAGGAGGAGGGGGGATGGAGGGGGGTGCTGTTCTTGGAATAGGTCATCAGGAGTGGAAATGAATAAGAAGGATGGTGATGAGAGCCACTTTCAACCATCAGCAGGACTATATGCAGTCTGGAAGTGTGAAGAGAGTGAAAGGGAAAAGTCTGTTATGATCCCAGGTTAAAATACCTGTTGAACTGACTGATTCTTGAACTTTTTCTTCTTTTGCATTCATACCATGAAAAATAGGAAAGGGGCGCCTGGGTGGCTCAGTTGGTTAAGCGTCAGACTTTGGCTCAGGTCATGATCTCACAGTCTGTGAGTTGGAGCCCCACATCGGGCTCTGTGCTGACAGCTCAGGGCCTGGAGCCTGCTTCAGATTCTGTGTCTCCCTCTCTGTCTCTGCCCCTCCCCCACTTGCCCTCAGTCTCTCTCTCTGTCCTCTCTCTCTCTTAAAAATAAAATAATCCCCCCCCAAAAAAAGTTTAAAAAAATAGGAAAAACAACAATAAAACAACTCTGTGTGTGTGTGTGTGTGTGTGTGTGTGTGTGTGTAGATGTGCTTGCATATGGGAGGTAGTGAAAGCTAAAAAGACTCCATTGAGTATTCTTCCTATCCTGTGCCCACTGCAGAATTTGCAGGGTCCTGTGCAAAATGAAAATTCAGGTTCTTTGTTCAATAAATCAAGAAAACAGGTTTTTTTTCTTTCCTTTTCTTCTATGGTGTTTTTCTGATCTGTCTTGGTATTTTTGTTACTTGTTCGGTTTTGCTATTTAGAGTCACATTATCGCAGATATAGGGATACTTAGAGTGCCAGCACAAATCCTCCAGACTCCTGGGCCTTGCCCTGCAACTTGGCTGGTGCTTGACCTTGGTCCTTCCCACACTTGTGCCCAGGCCCCATGCCAGGAGCGGAGGGCAGCAGTAGTCACTGGGCAGGGGTACAGGGATAGGCAGACAAAAACAGGAGACGGGGAGGTGATGAGAGATGGGACTTTGGGTGGGTTGAGGTTCCAAAACTTCACACATGCTGCAATGTCCCATTGGGCTTCAGTTAGAAAATACAAATAGGGATGCCTAGGTGGCTCAGTCGGTTAAGCGTCTGACTTCAGCTCAGGTCATGATCTCACAGTGCGTGGGTTCTAGCCCCGCATCAGGCTAAGTGCTGACAGCTCAGAGCCTGGAGCCTGTTTCAGATTCTGTGTCTCCCCCTCTCTCTGTCTCTCCCCCGCTCATGCTGTTTCTCTCTGTCTCTTAAAAATGAATAAAAATGTTAAAAAAAATTAAAAAAAAAGAAAATGCAAATAAAAGATATGATTATCAGGGAGACTGACTTGTTCAGTAAGTATAGTGTGGGACTCTTGATTTCGGGGTTGTGAGCTCAAGATCCATGTTGAGTACAGAGATTACTTAAAAATAAAATCTCTTTTTAAGAACAGATAAGATTATCAAATATTTCTTTTTTCTTTTTTTTTTTTTTGATTATCAAATATTTCTAATTGACGGCCATAGACCAAAAACTCCAAGCATGTGGTCCTCTTCTATGATAGTTAATTTTATACATCAACTTGACTGGGCCATGGGGTGCCCAGATATTTGGCCAAACGTGATTCTATGAGTTTCTGTGAGGGTGTTTTTGGATGAAATTAATATTTAAATCAGTAGACTAAGTTGAGCAGACTGCCTTCTCTAATATGGATGGAACTCATCCAATCAACTGAATAAAACAAAAAGGCTGACTCTTTTCCAAGTAAGAGTTTTTCCTGCTTTCAGATTCACACTGAAACATCAGTTCTTTCTGGCTTTTGGACTGACATTATTGGCCCTCCTACTTCGCAGGCATTTAGACTCCGACTGAAACTAAACTATCAACTTTCCTGGATCTGAAGCTTCCTGACTTACCCAACAGATTTTGGGATTTGCCAGCCTCCATAATCCCATGAGCCAATTCCTTATAGTAAATACCCCCCTCCATATATATCTACTTCTTTGGAGAACCCCAATACACTTTTGGGGTACAGGGCTGTGTGACTACACCGGTCACATATCCATGAAGCTGGCCTTGGTCCTACTTTCCCCACTTGCTACCACCATCCCACACAAAGATAGAGGAGGAAATTGATCAGTAGGGAGAAGAAACAGCCTTCGTTCTAATGAGCTATCAGTAACGTCTTGCTATTATAATAAAGTACAAACGAATTTTTAATATCTGATAATAAAGGTTTAGACTCTCTAAGTTAGCATACAAATTTCCAGTGTTCCTAGATCACAGATTGAAACCGATCGAGGCAGAGGAATATTAATTTCATATGCCACAGGGTGAGAATTCAGAGGTAGTAACTGAACCAAGGTCCATCCTTCGTGTAGTGAGCTCAGCTCCTCCCCCTGTGTGCGATCAACAGTACGTTTTGTGCTGTAGGATGACGAGGCCTTAGCCAAAAGCCTGGGGCCAGATGTCCGAACTTCAGAATTATCTTGGAATTTTATAAAAGTAATACAGTGTAAGCACTGTATATTATTTACACTCACAGCAGACTCTGGGACAGCACTCTGTGCTAAAATACATTCACATTTCTGAAGTAAAACACGTGAATATTTATACTAGTTGGCCAAAGACTATAAATAGCCTCATGTCAGTCTAGGTAAGATTTAGCTTTCAAATGAGTTCAGGTGAGGTCAGATTTTGCTGCCAAATGAGTTACAAAAACTCAGTTTGTAGAGCTTTCTGGAGTTTGGAAATGCAGGTCAGAGTTAGTGAATTCGTAGTTCCTGTTTCCATGGTTGGCCTCACCTGCCATTCACATCCACATTCTTCAAAGAAATCAGAACAAAATGAGAGGGGGGAGAGCTTGTGGGGAGAGCATCCTGTGTTACAGAAGAATGGCCAAGAGGAAGGCTTAGGGTTTAGCCTTGCAATTGCTTTCCACACCCTGTGGCCCCGCCACCTGAGAGCTACATGAGCCTAGGAAATGAATCAGAACCAAGGTGGAGGAGACAAAAATCCCCACAACCTCTCCTGGAGTTGTTCCTTCATGCACTGTCACACACCCACGGAGCCTTCCTCCTAAGGCGTCCCAATGGCGGCTGCCAGCCCTTGGGGCCCTGCACTGGGAAAAATCATCCAGCTCTTTAAAAAACATTCATGTCTGTCAACTAAGGGGCTGGTTGTATTCACGCTAGGGACACAAGCTTTAAGAGACCGCCTCCAACATCCAGTCACAGGAAAATCATTCGGAAGCATTGTCTTCAAATACATGGGGTGGGGAGTTACCTGTGACTATCACAGACACGGCTAACTTCCCGCCCCATGTTTTCTCAGTGTATCTCTGTCGTGTTTTAAAATATAGCTAGGGGCCTTATTAACGTTTTATGATGCCATCTTAGAAATTCTCAGGCCATTGTGTAAACATTGTTTGAGGTTTTCTTTAGAGGATGTAATTTCCAAGCGGTTGAATGTTGCTCCTGTTAAAGGTAAAGGCAGGCTTTAACCACAGGGACCCTTCTGTGTGGCCGTGCCTCCTCATCCATCTTGGAATCTTACCTACCCTCGAAGGCCCAGGACCAATACCATCGTGTCTGACAAAAACCAGGAACAGAGTCTTACCTGGTTCCTCCAGCTGAGCTCTTACATCTGAGTTCTCACTGAACATTTCAGGGTGTCTTATGTAGCATCACTTTTCATCTTGCCAAATTATATCTTATCCCTAAATAAGACTGTTTTTGTTTTTGTTTCTCTGGAAAGCACTAATTTCTACATCTGGAACTGTTCCTAGGACAAAACCTCCAATGGAAGCAAATACTTAACGATCTTCTTAATAAATGAATAATTTTGCCTTAAATTCATTTTCCTTGTGGCAATCTAGGTTAAAAATTCCTAGTAACCTAACAATTTTCGCATGTTCCAGCAAATGCTGAAAAAATATACTAAATGGTGTAATCAACTGTGTATTAAGGATTTTTCCCTTCATTGTTACCAATATCTTGTTATGCTACTGTTTGTTGTTATATATACTTGTGCACTTAACTTTATCAGTATTTGTTTCCTTATTAGTTCACTAAGAACATACATTCTTTTTTTTCTTTAATTTTTAACATTTATTTATTATTGAGAGACAGAGAGAGAGACAGAGCATGAGCATGGGAGGGATGGAGAGAGGGGGAAACACAGAATCTGAAGCAGGCTCCAGGCTCTGAGCTGTCAGCACAGAGCCCGACGCGGGGCTCGAACTCACAAACCATGAGATCATGACCTGA
Organism: Felis catus; assembly: GCF_018350175.1. NCBI lineage: Eukaryota > Metazoa > Chordata > Mammalia > Carnivora > Felidae > Felis > Felis catus. The sequence goes on from NC_058376.1 coordinate 143,408,170, forward strand.
GCCGAAGTCCAATGCTTCACCGACTGAGCCACCCAGGCGCACCACTAAGAACATAAATTCTTTCTTAAAAAGGATCTAAGAATCTCTGAAAAAATATTGGTGAAACTGGATTGGAAAGATATAGTGTATTATGTTTAAAAATCAGATTACTCATTAATTACTCAACACCAGTCACTACTGATTGTGCAATAATGAAAGTAAAATTTAAAAGCAAAGAGACTCAAAATGGAGTCAGTGAATTAGACTATGAATGGAATGTGTAAAAGAATTAGGATTTAGCAATTTTAAGGGTCACCGCTGTCCCTAGGAATTTAACTAACCACAGTGTTCACAACAATAGAGTATGTAAAGGAATGCACGTTATACTGGTTCACGTTAAGCCAGGGCTTTGAAGTGCTGAAATTCAAGGGAGAAAGCTACATAATCCCCATTGCTTAAAGAAAGAGAGAGAGAAAGGATTTATTCATCACCAGCTGCATGATCATTCAGTATATTGACATGCTAAGGTAGTAAATAATCTAAGATGGTTTGTTGAAATTAGTACATTTATCTCTCAGACATGCAGAAAGAGGTATTGAAATTAGCAAAGAAGGGTGCCAGATAAAATATAGAATGCTTGGTTAGATTTGAATTTCAGATAAACAACAGATAATTTTTTTTAGTATAAGTCTGTCCCAGATATTTCATGGATAGTTGGGACTGATGTCTCAGTTTTGATGTTTTGTCACCTTTTTTTTTTTTTTATGTTTATTTATTGTTTTTAAGAGAGAGAGAGAAACAGAGCATGAGTGGGGGAGGGGCAGAGAGAGACAGAGACACAGAATCTGAGAATCGGAAGCAGGATCCAGGCTCTGGGTTGTCAGCACAGAGCCTGATGCGGGGCTCGAACCCACAAGCCAAGCTGTGAGATCATGACCCTAGCTGAAGTCGAACGCTCACTGATTGAGCCACCCAGGCGCCCCTGTTTTGTCACCTTCTGATGTCAGAATTCATTCATTCATTTACTGGTTCAGCACTGACTTATTGAGGGCCTTACTCAATGATGAGTACTATGGAAAGCATTGACCACACAGTGGTGAGCAAAACAGACATGATCTTCCGCATATTGTCCCTGAAGTCTAGGAGACTGATATAGACAAGTGAGAAGACAATCACTCTACGGGGCACCTGCCTGGCTCAGTCAGGAGAACAAGTGACTCTTGATTTTGGGGTCATGAGTTCAAGTCCCACGTTGGGTGTAGAGATTACATAAATAAAAATAAACTTAAAAAATAGGAAATCACTGTGTAATGTGATAAATGCCATGATTCACAGTTTATTAGAGGGGCTGATAGTGCAGCCTCGGGTCAGAAAAAGACTCCCAGAAGAAGTGATATCTAGACGAGGCCAAAGGCAAGAATGTTGGGAAAGCAGAGGCTTATCAGAGACTACCTACCACACAGGCAAGGCTTGGGGGACAAGAGACATCATGGAACACTCAAAAAACTGAAAACTCCAGTGTCTAGTGTGGTTGAACCATAGACCAGAGGCTGGGGGTGGTGAGAAACGGGACTAAAGAGGTATGTCACGGCCAGATCACCATGGGCCTTACTTAAGCCCGACTGAACGGTCCATGCAGCAAAAAGACATAGTCATATTTACAAATTAGAAAGCTCCCACCGGCAGGAGAAGAGAGAATAGGCTGAAAGGGAGGACGGTGTGATCGTGGGCTAGGGAATGGGTGTGGAGAGAAAGGGATACCAAGAGGTAGTTGGGAGGTCACTCCAAGATGGTCTTGATCTTTGGAAAGGTGCAATATCTTTGAGCCTCTTCTTTGCCTTTGCTTTGATGTTGCATATTATATAACAAGGCCCTACTAGCTCAGCTTGGCAGGGCAGTTTTGTCTCAGCTATTGCTCTCTTGCCAACAAGAGAGAAATACGTGTCTCATAAAGGGATGATGAGCCAGATGTGTAATTACGTGTATTAACATGTTTATTAACGTGTACATAATCTACCCCCAGTGCGGTTTGGATTGACCTGGAGGCACTGGAGAACCAGCCCGGAAGTGGACACTTTGTCAGGGCTGTGGACAGAAATGACCAAGGGCCTTACTTGACTAGCTGCCTAAGGTCACCAGTTATATAGCCTATCCATACAGACAGCTCGTATGAGTAGAGGAATATGCTTTAGCTTTTTTTTTTTTCATGAGGATGAGCTGTGCCCAAACATGATGAACGAATTAATGCAAAAGGGAAATCAAAAAGAGTGGTCAATGATATGCAAAAGAATCACGACCAGAGGTGAGCGTGGGTGAATGGGAAAGAGGAAGAAGTAATCCATGGCATCAACTAGAACAAATAAGCAAACACAAGTAAGCAAATAAGTCACAGTTACTCTTTACTGAAAGTGGACTGTGCACCGTAAACAGTATACATGTCCTTTAATTTAATTCTCACAAATGTGCTAAGGAATTCATTGTTTTTCTTATTTTCCAGATGAGGAAAATTGTGGCTCAGTATATTTAAGTAACTCTCCCAAGATCACACAGTGTGCGGGTGCTGGGACCAATATTTGTACCCTCTGGGATGCAATAGGCTCTGGTGTGGCATGAGAGAAAAGATACTTTTCTCGTGGAGTGGCATGAGATGATATTTCAGAGTCACCCTTCCATGCGGAACAGAACAATAAGAACAGTTCACAGGCACCGTTAAGTTCATGGAATGTTGGGATCTCCCTGCCTGGAGGTCCAAAAGCATCCATGCATAGAACCGACAAGGCTAACAGAGATACATACTAGACGTTATTCAAGATTCAATACATCCACCTATTACTTCTTAGTTCTATGGGTTTAGACGAACACAGGTGATTTAGCCGAGAAAGAATAAGTTACTGCTGCTTAATTTATGAATAGTTAGAGAAGAGCAACATTCATTTGCAGCCAGTCCTAGGAGCTGTGGTCACCAAGATCAAGTCATGTCGGACTAATCTCATTTCCACCTTATGTTGATGCTGTTCTGCTGAGCTAGAAGATCAGGGGCATGCCATGGAACTACTCAATTTTGATTTCATCCAAGTTCTTAGAAAAACTCTTTCTGATATCCTTGTGAAGCAGTGTGAGAACGGTAAGCTGAATCCTAGCTCCACTGAATAGAGGTGTGGCAACTGGAAAAAATTACAGCCTGAGAGTATCATGACTTGGGTGTACGTAGTGATATACTATAGGGCATCATACTTAGACTTGCCTTTTTCAATATATTTTGGATGACTGGGAGAATGTGATCTATCTTTTGAGCTTCAGTGTCATAGTAAAGTAACTGCTGGAAATCTTCATAGGGATATCCAAGGCAACTCAACCTAAAATGTCCAAAAGTGACATCATAATCTTCTCTCTCAGACTTGCCTCTCTCTGTTCCTCCCTAACTCAGCTAATAGACTGCCATATTAGTCAAGTGTCTTAGCTGCAAGTGCTTGAACTCACCTTGAACTAGCTTAGGTAACAAAGGGAAAACATTGTCTCAGGAAATCCAAGGAAAATTGTATAAACAAATTGTTGGGAAGGACAGGGATGCAAATGGGCCCCAGGAACAACTGAAGCCAGGGTCTCAAACATTATAGAACTTTCCTCTCTGGGAGTACCTGGGTGGCTCAGCCAGTTAAGTGTCTGACTCTCGATTTTGGCTTAGATCACAGTTCATGGGATCAAGTCCCAAGTCAGGCTCAGTGCTGATAGCGTGGAGCCTGCTTGGGATTCTCTCTCTCTCTCTCTCTCTCTCTCTCTCTCTCTCTCTCTTCCTCTCTCTCTCTCTCTCTCTCTCTTTCTCTCCCCCCCCCCCAAATAAATAAATAAACAGGGGCACCTGGGTGGCTCAGTTGGATAAGTGTCCAACTTCGGCTCAGGTCATGATCTCACGGCTCATGAGTTCGAGCCCCGCATCGGGCTCTGTGCTGACAGCTCAGAGCCTGGAGCCTGCTTCCGATTCTGTGTCTCCTTCTCTCTCTCTCTCTCCCTCTGCCCTTCTCCCGCTTGTACTCTGTGTCTCTCTCTCAAAAGTAAACATTTAAAAAACAAATAAATAAATAAACAAATAAATAATAAATAAATAAATAAAATATATATTTAAAAAAAAAACACTCCTCTCTGTTTCTCTTCGCCTTTTGGTTTCATTTTCTTTTGCTTCGGACCAACTCTATATGGTAGAAAATATGGCTGCCAGCTCCATCATTTATATCTTGAAGCATTCTCTTAGTTCAGGCTACTATAACAAAATACCATAGACTGGGTGGCTTAAATAACAAACAACCTGTGAGAAACATCTTCCCAGTAAGCTGGGAAGGCCAAAATCAAGGCTGTGTCTGGTGAGTACCTACTTCTGGCTTGTAGACAGTTACCTCCTTACTGTATGGGAAGTACATGGCTGTGAGAGAGCTGATTTCTCTCATGTCACTTCTTATAAGGGACCCAATCCCATTAATGAGGTCTCCTTTCTCATGACTTAGTAATTTTCCAAAGGCCCACCTCCAAATACCATCATGTTGGGGATTAGGCTGCAATATATAAATTATATCAATTGGGGGAGGGGGGGCGGTCACAAAACGTTCAGTCCATGGAAAACTTCTATCTCTGAAAAGGACAGACTAAAGCTTGCTTTGGTTCCAAGTTCAAAAGTCTGGACAAGCACTCTGATTGGTTTGGTTCGAATCAGTTGCCCTCCTCTGTATCCATTAACTGCTGTTAGTGGGTTGGGGTTCTGTGATTGTCACAGGGGAGGTGTCCTTCTAGACCTATCAGTTAAGGCCGTGGGCTCAAAATTATGGGAAAAATGGTATCTCCCTTAAAGTAAATTGCTAACAGTTCTCAGAAGAAAGGGTGTAATTTTTTTCCTCAGTAAAAAGTCATAGGTGCCCACTATCGTTGTGAGAAATCTGTCCGTTGGAATCGTTGAATGTTATCCTGGACTCCTCTCCCTCTTGAACTTCCCCAATCAGTCAACCAATCCCCAAATGTATCAAATTTGCCCCCTCCTGGTTTTTCCAACTAAGTTCCACTTTCTTACTTTAAATCCTGTTCATTTTTTTGCCTGAAAAATGGTGGTAGGTTTTTGGTGGCACTGTCTCCTATCTTCACCATACCTCGTATAAACATCAAAATGAACTTCCTAAAACACAATCTGGTCACACTTGCAAGATTCTCCACCACTCAGTGAATAAAGTTCCAAACCTCACGTTTAATGTGTGGTCCTTCTAAGCTTGAGGCCTCTTCTGCTCCTAATTTATTCGCATGCCAGGATTTCAATTTGCTTCTTCTGGAAATTCACCCAGATGTCTCACTCCAAAACACAAGGAAGAGGGGCCCCTGGGTGGCTCAGTCAGTGAAGCATGTGACTCTTGATTTTGCCTCGGGTCATGATCTCACGGCTTGTGAGATGGTGTCCTGCCTCGCCGGCTCCGTGCTGACAGCGCAGAGCCTGTTGGGATTTTCTCTCTCTCTCCCCCTCCCTCCCTGCCCCTCCCCCACTCGTGCTCTTTTTCTCTCTTTCAAAATAAATTAAAAAAACCATTTGTTTTAATCTTAAAAAAGAAAAACAAGGAACATCCACTCAACTGCGGAATGAGACAGCTCTGAAGACGTCTTTTTTTCTGCTGTTGATGGGGAACTGATGTTACACAGAACCTAAGGAGGAAGTAGATAGGGAGCCGCTCTGGTTTGAACTTTAGTTTTACAGACGAAATACGGAGTCTGAGCAGAATAAAGTTGCTTCGTGCGCTGATGATCAAGAGCCTAAGTCCTCTGATTCACATTCCAGTGCCCCAAATCCAGATGGAAGTGAAAACAAACCTGACGAACAGAAGGGCCAACAGGGGAGGAAGGGAATACAATCCTAGGGAAAAAAGATCCAGAAAAGAAGGAAGGGCTTTCATTTTCTGGAATCATCCCTAACCCCAAAATGTAAAAGAAAACAAGAGAAGCTGATAAAGTCTAGGGAGAAGGGGGACGTGTCGCTACACACAGGAAGCGGAGTCATAAGAAAAGGGGAAAAAGGAGCAATGGTTAGCTTAAGAAATCATTTCCTTAGAATGGGCTGGATTCAGGTCCAGGAATAAAGGGCCCAGATGGTTTTAATGATCAAACTCTGCCTCTTGCTTTCATCCGGCTGCAGCAGGAACTGTCACCAGTGAAGGGCCATATCCTGTCAGTGGGTGGCCTCACGAGCTCCCACTGGTGCCTTGGAAGTTGTTCACTGAGGCTGAGATACTTTGCCAACCCCCAAACCTCGCACCGGGAAGCCTGCCTACCCACCCCCAGGACTGCTCTGGTATTCAGCAATCTGGTGGAATGTGTGAGGGGAGTAATTCTCTCAGTCTTGGACGTCTCTTGGTCCTGTCCTTCATTCACTTTAACATATAATTCATGTTGGAATATGATTTCTGGATCATCCTAACCTCCTTGATAAAGCAAAGAATCGTCAGCGTTTGTGAGAAATACAAAAATACCGGTCAACCTGAGGCCCCAAAGGATACTTTGAACGTATTTGACTATGAGGAAAATAATTGCTAAGATTCACCTAGAAATAATTCTCTTTTCTTCTTGTTGCCTTCCCTCAACAGAAGCTGAACTATTGAGAGATCACGATGTTGAGGTTACCTCCAAATAAGGGAGTATTCACAAAAATTTTACCCCTTGATAGCAAAGCAGAAAAGTCACCCCAGTTCAGAAGAAAATCACTGGCCTCCCGTAGACTGACCCAAACTCCTTTTCCAACACTTGAGTTAACACCAGTATCATGAGACCCCAGTCTGTGTTCTTCTTTTTGTTAGTTTGGAAAGAATGACTAATCCCTGTATACTATTCTTGGACTGTTATTTTGGCCAGTTTAGGAGGAATGGATGAATACTAATAACATCCGACGTTTATAGCACGTTCAGAGTTTATAAAGCCTTTTTCCATTGACTCCTCACAGCAGTTCCCAGCTGAAGTGACTTGACCTGGCTCATCTGTGACCAAGCGATGAAGCTAAGATATAAACATGAGTCTTCTGAATCCAGCCTTCAGTTTTAACTGTGCACTAGACAGGGTAAGTAATGGTGGCCGTAACCAGCAGCCTTCACCTTCCAGTGGTGCAGTGCAGAAAAGTTGCCTCCTGTTCACAGCAGTGTGGGCTGGAGGGGGTGGGGATTCTGTTTCATCTAGTCGTGCGGAGATTCATGTTCAGGCCACCTGTGCATCACGGTTTTCCACACGTGGTCTCCAAAGCCACGGGAGAGGGAGAGGGAAGGGGAGAGGGCACACGGGAGATTTTGACGGGCCAGGCCTGCAAGTGGAGAACATCACTTCCGCCCAGGTCCTTTTGTCCAGAACGTCATCTTAGCAAGGGAGGCTGAAATGTAATTCAGCTGTTCACCCAGGCTCACAAGCCTCAGGAAAGTGTATCTGAGAGCTTTGCCCTTAGAACTTTGGTTTATCAGGCTTCCACAAAGTCTGTTTTGTTGGGGAGGCCATGTTGAATACTCTCTGGAAGTGACTTATTTGTTTTTCCTTTCCAGAGTCTTTTCCTCCTTTAAACTCCCCAAATTTCTGTCTATTCCTATTCACTTTCAGCCCTTCCCCAGAGGCTGCTTTGAGATCAGTTCAGTTCTCGTTTTGTTTAACTCTTCACCTGTGTATTTCTCTTTACCCTCACGAATCATAAGTTCTTTGTTGTTTTAAATGTTTAAATGTTAAATGTCTTTTAAATGTTTATTTATTTTTGAGAGAGACAGAGTATGAGCGGGAGAGGGGCAGAGAGAGAGAGAGAGAGAGAGAGGGAGACACAGAAGCCAAAGCAGGCTCCAGGCTCTGAGCTGTCAGCACAGAGCCCAACGCGGGGCTCGAACTCACGAACCGTGAGATCATGACCTGGGCTGAAGTCGGACGCTTAACCGACTGAGCCACCCAGGCGCCCCTCATAAGTTCTTTGAAGACAAAAACGTGTCTACTAGCACAATACTGTGAGATACATTCCCTCCAATCTCCTTCAGCAACCTTCTGCTTTCATCTAAAAAAACTCAGTGCTGCCCTACCATGTACGAGATGCTCTTGGAGCCATAGGGAGAAGCAAAGAGGAGTTAGCCCTGGGGTCTTAAGAAGCTTATGAACAAGACTAATGTGAAACTGCTACAAGGCTTGTAGAAATACAAGGCATGCTAAGGAAACACAGAGGGAAGAGACTGATTTTGAATTGAGGGGAAGGGGACTTGAAGGACCTCACTGAAGAGTTAGGAATCATTCTAGAAGTAGCTAGCAGTTACGGAGTTGTTACTCTGTTCCAGGGCCTGCCCTGCAGTGCCTTACATGTACTATTTCATTTCCATCTCATTACAACCTCGTGAGACGGCACTAGCATTGGTCCCGTTAGCCAGACTGGGACACTGAAAAATGTGTGATAAGGGACATCATTGGGACAACTGGTGAAATGTCAATACAGACTGTAGATTAGATAGATAATGGCATTGTATGAATGCTACTTTTCTTGATTTTGGTAGCGTTTTGTGATGATACAGGAGAATATTTTTGTTCAGAGGAAAGTCACCCCGAAGTATTTAGGAAGAAAGGGGCATGATACACACTTACTCTCAAATCCTTCAGAAAATAGTTATAATTGCGTGTGTCAATATGTGGGTGCACACGCGCGTGTGTTTGTGTGTGCGGAGAGAGAGGGAAAGAGAGGCAGGGGAAGCAGGGGAGAGAATGTCAAAAGCAATGTGGCAGAACATTAACAATTGGTGAATGCGGATGACGGGTATACTGGAGGTTTTGTGCCACACTTGAAATTTTCTGCAGGTTTAAAAGTTTTGCAAAGTGCAAGCGACAAGAGAAAAGACAGAAAACTCACAGAGAGCAATTCAGTGAATTGCCCAGCTCATACAGCTTGTGAATCGTGGGAAGCGGTCTCCTCCAGAATCCGCTAGCTTTACTGCCCGGGCACCGCGAAGGATGCATATCCTCTGTGTCTACTCATTTGTCTGGCACCGCCCACCTCCTCAATCCCATTGCAGCTGCCCAGGACCAACGAGGCACTTCCCTTGAAGTGGAAAAGGTTTGCCATCTGGCTGGCACCTGCTGCTGGTCAGGCAGACACTCTTGTGTCCCTGCTTCTGGATTTGGATGAAACATCCTGCTGCGGGACATGGGACGGAGAGACGGGAGACAATGATGCATCCAGGAGTGGCCCTATGGGGCCAACTGCCACCAAGGGGAAGCTGGAGAGAAGCTTGCCCCTCCTCTCTGTCTCCTGTGGCTGTGGACGACTTCAGGGTGAGAGAAGTTCCATGTGCAGAGCAGACACACACGCATGACAACCTGTGTTCAACGCAGTAGAGCATCAGGTCATATTGCTTCACATCCTCCCTTGGCCCACTGCACTTTCCCCATCCCTGCTGCCTTGGATCTGTGCCTCCCCAGTGTAGTGTGAGCACTTTAATCCTTGCCTTGGGCTCTGTTTTCTACAATGGGGCGGGGGGAGGGCTAGAAAAATAATTATGCAACAGTGCTCCTCATTTGAGCTGGGTCCCGAAGATGGGTCAGAGCCTGACAGGCAGAAGGATGAGAAAAAGACATTACAAGTAGAAGGAGTGGGCTGCAGGAAAGCACAAAGGATAGTGGGAAATCATGGGGTTGGGCAGGGGAGTGCAGACAATGAAATTAAGATGTAATAGAAGGTGGTGGGCGTGGATGCCTGCTGTAGAATTGTTGCTGTTTTTTTTTGTAAGCAGGCTTCATACCCAATGTAGGGCTTGAACTCATGACCCGGAGATTAAGACCTGAGGTGAGATCAAAAGCTGGACGCTTAACTGACTGAGCCACCCCAATGCCCCTACCTGCTGTAGAGTTCAAACATCGTTTTGTAGGCACCAGAGTGAACCATGATGACTCTTCAAGGTACGATGGATAAAATAATTGTAACAACAACAACAACAACTAATGTTTATTAAGCACATACTATTTGCTAGCCTTTGCACTAAGCATTTTTCGTAAATTATTTTCCTTAATCCTAGCCATAGTCCTATGAGATGGGTACTAATTATTATTTCCTAAGACGTAGAAAGGTTAATAAATTTGCTCAAGGTCACCCAGATTTTGAACTCCATATTGCATGCTCTTTGCCACCAGAGCTGGGTTTAGAGACATAACTTCAGGGGAGGCATGGAGGACTGGTTGGTGGTAGAGACTTTAGAAATAGAGCTGCTCTGGGGTGCCTGGATGGCTCGGTTGGTGAAACGCCCAACCTTAGCTCAGCTCATGATCTCGCGGTCAAGGGGTTCAAGCCCCGCCTCCAGTTCTGTGCTGACAGCTCAGAGCCTGGAGCCTGCTTCAGATTCTATGTCTCCGTCTCTCTTTCCCGCTCCCCTGCCTGTGCTCCAGCTCTCTCACTCTCAAAAGTAAATAAACATAAACAATTAAAAAGAAAAAAAAGAAGTAGAGTTGCTCTGAGTTGAGGATTCTGCCAACTTTCACAAAAAAGAAGCAGGGAGGAGGCGTAAAACACACCTTTCCTCCTCCACACGCAGTTTTTCCATTTATTCATTCATGGTAATAGTTACAACACAAGGGACCCTGATCTTAAAGCTGGGGATGGACCTTGCGAATTAGTGAGGGAGGTACAAATTAATCCAAGAATCACGCATCTATCATTGCAGACTACCATGTGCTCTGGAGGAAAAGCCCAGGGAGTGAAGAGGGCATATTCCAGGCATGGTCTAGCTTGGCAGACACGGATCCCACTTCGGAAAGTAATCCCTCTGCTGAGAGGCTGGGGAGCTAATGAAAAGCAGCCAGCCAATGGAAACATGGCATGTGCTAACATCTTCTGAAATTTAGTAAGTCTGCAATACGCTCCTGATTGCTTCCGACCCCTAAATCTCCTCCGGTGGTTCTCATCTTTTTTTTTTTTTTTTTTTTTTTTTTAATTTTTTTTTCAACGTTTATTTATTTTTGGGACAGAGAGAGACAGAGCATGAACGGGGGAGGGACAGAGAGAGAGGGAGACACAGAATCGGAAACAGGCTCCAGGCTCCGAGCCATCAGCCCAGAGCCCGACGCGGGGCTCGAACTCACAGACCGCGAGATCGTGACCTGGCTGAAGTCGGACGCTTAACCGACTGCGCCACCCAGGCGCCCCTCATCTTTGTTAATGAAAATGCCATCTTCCGAGTTGCCTGAGGCTAGAGCATCTTTGACTCCTGTTTCTCAGGACTCAGATGGAACTCACCAGCAGGCGCCCCTGCCTTCATCGTTGACATGCGCTCGGGGTACCATTGTTGCAGGGGTTTTTACCTTAATACCCGGGATTCATTGTCTCTCCGCTTCGAAGAATGAGAAGGTGGACACAGTGAAATGAGCAGCGGGCAGAAGTTTCTTAGAGCATAAGGTTATGAAGTGAGAATAGTATGGAAGCTCTTCTTACACAGAGGGGGCATTTGAAAGTGAATGCCCCCGACAACAGGCAAGGGTCTTTCTTTTATGGGCTTAGGTTGGCCCCTTTTCCTTCCCCCTCATTCCTTCTCCAGTTCGACCCTTATCGGCTTGAGAACTGTAAACGTCTAATCCTTCCTTTTTGATTGGCTCCTTTCCATTGTACGAGGGGTGGTCTATGGTCAAACTGTTCCTTGTGGGTCATGCATTTTATGGTCTACTTATTTTTAGTCAGGTCTTTTGCGGGTCAAATTCCTGAGGGAAACCTGAGGGGGAGTAGGTAGTTGTCCGTCCCATTCTCAAGAGGAACTTTATGCCTGAGGGAGTTTGCTTGAGGCCTGCCCTTCCCAGAAGAAATGTTTTAAAATCAGCGTTTTTTTGCCAAGCAGGGACCTTCAAGTCCTAGCCTCTCCCTTTCTGCCCACTGAATGCTATCTTTTCCTATCATACCATCACTTCCCACCATCACAACTGCTACCGCCCTGGTCCAGTCCAATCCATGCTTGATCTGTCAGCGGGACCATTGTGATAGCCTCCTTCACTGCCTTCCTTGCTTCTGCTCTTGCTCCCCATAGTCTATTCTCAACAGATCTCAACAGATCTTGTTAAAATGTCAACCACATCATGTCCCCTGTGCCCAGGACCCTCCACCAACTCCCCAGGTCAGAGGAAAAATCCAAATTCTCACAGTGACCCACAAGGCTCGTGGAAATTCCAGGCCCTTCCCCAATGGCTCTGCTCACCTCTGGGGCCCCTCCTGAAAGTCCTGTCTTTTTCTTTTGCACTACTCCAGCCATGGCAGCCTGCTCGCTGTTCTTAACAGCCAGACTCAAACCTCTGTCCTTCCTAGTCGGTCTGCCTGGAAATCCTTGCCCCACCCCCACCCTATAGCACTTCCCATCCCCCTTCCTGTACCACAGCAAACCTCACCACAGTACAGACTGTGTCTTCTAATCAGTTCTTTTGTTTATGGTCTGCACCCCACCACCTGTAGAACGTAAGCACTGTTGTGCTAACGCATTGCTGTGATGCTGGCATTGACACGGCAGACGGTAAGTAGTTGTCAAAAAGATTAAGAACTTTTGAGGGCTTTTGGCAAGGCCCTTTGCCACTGCAGAAGCTCAAGAGGAAAAGGAGAGGAGATCCTCCTGGAAGCCTAGGGCCCCCATGGATTTCCTCGGGTGTCAGGAAGGCCCCTGGATGCCTCACCTCCGGGGTAGACATTGTGATGCATACCTCAGATCCCACTTCAGGATGGGAAGTCTTATGCTCTCAGCTCAGCCCCTGCCGGGGATTGCCTCAGCTGAGGAGAGCTGCCTCTCCCAACATGGCGTCTCTCTCCCACAGCCATCCAAACCCACTGCTGACTGGCGTGGGGTGTAAAGGCCCTGCCCCCTTGGCCCAGTCCAGAACTCTGAAGGATCCTCCCATCTTCAGAACTCCCTGTGAGGTTGGCTGAGGCCCTCATTGGACCTGCATGACTGCTCTCCCTCCCCCCCTAGCTGACTGCGCTTCATTTCCTTCCTCTCCACAGATGTGGATCACAGGAGCCCTCCCCTGTCAGCCTCTGGCACAGTAACTCCATCTCACAGCGAATTTCCCAGAAGACCCAGTCTGTGACACTCCCGCCCCCCCCCCCAAATCAAGACGCCTCTCTGTTTCAGATACTGAGACTCACAAATAGTGACCCTTCGTCATTACAGGCAAAAACAGACTGTCTCCTGGAAAAGACAATTGGCTTCATGAGGGCCAAGCGGTCATTCACTTCTGAACTCACAAAATCAATGGCACGCCATTAAGGAGAAAATCCGAAGGATCTCCAAGAAGCTCTGAAGAAAGGGGATGTCATCACTGGGACTTTGGGAATTTAGTGCCATGCTCAAGTAACATAGCCGCTTTTAAGTGGGACCTCCTGAAGCTAGTTCATACCCCTTTATGAGGATGATGGGAAGGCTGTGGTCTTCTCTGTACCATGACTTCCCAAAATAATGAGGGTTAACGGAGTCTAGCTTTCAGGAAGACTCGGGTAGGGAGAGGTCAAAGGGAGCACTCACAGACGGCTGGGCATATTTCTGTGTTGTTTCAACACATCAGGAGCAAGAATTAAGTTACTCGTCCAACACAAATGAACAAAATATGTAAAGACCGTAAAATAAAACTCATGCTTTCTTAACGTCTTTGCAGCTGGAGGACACAGGAATCACCCTACTGACAGCATGTCTGGTGATCTCTAATCCAGGCCCTGCTGCCTGCTGCTGCTCTCTTCAAAAACAAATCTACGCAGGTCTTTGAACCATCCTAGATGCCGCTTCAAGATACTTTTGGCTGATTACGTAAGGACCAAACTCCTCACTGCAATACTGAACATCTTTCACAATCAAACCAAAAGTAAACACTGCGGGCTCCATTCTAATTCTTGGGACATTTTCCCTCCTCCCTGCCCCCACCTTTCAGAATCACTTTCTGTTCCGGAGAGAAGCTGGGCCCTTCCCAGCTCTTTGTTTTTGCATTTGCTAATTCCCCTTTCCCTTTTCCTCAGTTCCGCCCCAGCTTCAATGTCACCTGTCTGTCAACCTCTGAGTCTCCCCGACTCCAGCCATAATGCATTGCTTCCACCTTTGCTGTCACGCAGCACGTCGTCCGATCGCTGCTCTGACTTGTCTTTTTTTTACAATAGGAATTGTAAATTACAATAGGAATATAAGCTTATGTGCTGATGTTGTAAGATATAAAAGTACACAGAGTAGCAAATATGAATCCCTTCCCCCAAGTTTTGATTATTCAGAAGTTCGTTGGTGGGGGGTCGGAGAGGTACACAGGTGGCCATGACTTTATTCTGCGTGCCATTTAATATCTGAATATTTCTTTAAAAATTTTTTTAAATTTATTTTTGAGAGAGAGAGAGAGAGAGCACGCAAGCACGAGCCGGACAGGGGAAGAGAGAGAGGGGAACAGAGGATTCCAAGTGGGCTCCTGGCTGACAGCAGAGAGCGCGATGTGGGGCTCAAAGTGAGATCATGACCGGAGCTGAGGTTGGACACTTAACCGACTGAGCCCCCTAGGTGCCCCTAATATCTGAATATTTCATTAAAAAGTGACAGTCTTTCCTTTTCTTTGGCACTCATCATCTGCCAGAAGTACTTTTAACAGTTCATGGTGTAACGGTCTTTCTAGACTTTTGCTGCTTTCAAACATGTAAATCGTCACGTTTACCAGTGCAGTGATGGTTTATTCAAATAGAATCATACTGTTCCTATTGTTCTATAATTTTTTCATTAATAGACGAGTGGTTTCAGGTTGCAAGGAAATTGAGCAGATAGTACAGAGAATTCCCATTTACTTCCCCTCCCTACCATGGCTTCCCCTATTATTACCATCTTGTGTGGTTCCTACGGTAAAATTGAGGAGCGGTTATTGATATATTACTAACTGGCGTCCATAGTTAACATTAGGGTTCGCCCTCCCTGTTGGGTTCTCTGGGTTTCCAGATACATGATGTCACATATCCACCATTACATAGCATACAGAATAGTTTCACCCTCCCTAAGGACCCACCATGCTCTACCCATTCATCCCTACCCACCCCACCCCCACCCCCACCCACCTCAGCCACTGGCAACCACCCATCTTCTCTCTGTATTTGCACTTTTACCTTTTCCAGAATGTCAAAAGGTTGGAATCACACAGCACATTTTCTTTTCAGACTGCCTCCTGTCACTGGGCGATATACATTTTAGGCTTTTCCGTGTCTTTTTGAGGCTATAGTTTACCTTTCTAATTGACATGTTCCCCCCATATCCTTACATGCTCATGTACCTTTTTCTCTTCAACAGCTACCTACGTATCTCTTGGTACGATTGTAAAAACTTCCTTATCTTTTTCCTTCTCAAGGGACATGTGGGTTTCTCAAGTTTTTTAATTGCATATTTACATATCTTTGACTCCCCATAAACTTTGTACTCCATAACCAATAAAACATGGTGTTCAATAAACAGCGTTGCTTCTGTTCACAAAGAAGAACTGTAAACACAGGAAAAGGGTGGGTGGTGGTAACTCAAAGCAAGAAGAGGGAAGGTCCCATAGGGTCCCATAAGTAGTGGCAGAGGGGCTCAGGGGAGGGAGGGGGTAGCAGGCTGGGAAAAAGCTGGGCCACAAAGACTTAACAGAGGAAGCAGGTTTACAACTGAGTCTTAAAAGGGTAGGGAGGGAGGGGCACCTGGGTGGCTCGGTCAGTTAAACATTTGACTCTTGATTTCAGCTCAGGTCATGATCTCACAGTTCCTGAGATGGAGCCCCACATCAGGCTCTGCACTGACTGCCCGGAGCCTGCTTGGGATTCTCTCTCTCTCTCCCTCTCTGCCCCTCCCCTACTGATATGTGCACACTCTCTCTCTCTCAAATGAACAAACTTTAAAAAAAAATGGTGGGTAGGGGTTAGGAAGACAGGGGGGATTTTCATCTTTTTTATTTCTAAAATCAAGAAGCAATCTCAGGGGGGCTCCTGGCTGGCTCAGTTGCAATAGTGTGCAACTCTTGATCTCAGGGTTGTAAGTTCGAAGGCCATATTGGGTGTAGAGATTACTAGAAAGAAAATAATAATAAACTTAAAAAAAAAAAGCAACCTCAGTATGCTTGGGCTGGCATCACTGCCCAGCAGCCTGGGGGCCTGGACATATGCCCACCTTGACTGCTGCCGCCTCCCCAGCTGCCTGGCCTGGAGAGCACGTGAAGGAAAGACAGAATGGTTTTCCTAAGAACATCGTGTGTATGGTATGACTTCCAGGCAGGCCCTGGCCAAAAAAGGCAAGGAGGACTGGCCTCCAGGAGTTCTTGTTCCAAAAATATTCTTTGCTTGTGGAAACCAAGGAAATGTGGAAAGACTCACGGGCCGATGGCCTGACCACTCCTGGGGCTGCATCTCATAACATTTCTGACCTCTCTGGTATAGAATGCGTCAGGGTGCGGTCCATCTCCCCCTTCCACACAGACTATTCTCATGCTTGAGAGCCACATCTTCACCACCTTAATTTCTCCTGTGGCACCTACCACCCAGAGGAACTCCTGGTGTTTGTTGCTAAATGACTATCTGAACCAATAGTGTTAGGAGCTACCACTCCTACTTTGGGCTCCCCCAGAAGCATACCCTGAAACGAAGATTCCAGTGAGAGTAGTTTATTTGGGAAGTGACTCGGGGACAGCCATAGGGGAGTGGGAAGTGAGATGGGGAAGGGAAGGCAGCCAATAAGTCATTAAGCACGCTATTTCTGTGGACATCTAGAGCCTAATCTCCCAGGGAAACTCTGGGAAAAGGTGCAAAACACGTCCTGGGAATTATCCTACAAGATGGCAAGATGGCTGAGATATTTATATGCCGACTCCTAAGAGTCACTGGTGGAGGGAGGCTCCTGGGGGTATAATAATTTGCAGCCCTTCAAGCCTGCCGTACACAGGATGACAGGGCGACCTTCTACAGTTCCAGAAAAGTCTCTCAGGCTCTGAGGGGCAGAAGCCGGAAGGTGGAAGTCAGCCAGAGCACACTGATACAGCAAACCCAATGGGCCACAAGTGGGGGGACATCTGCTACACCACCTTTTAGGAAAAATATTCACAAGAGAACTGAATCGCCTCTACAGATTTGTGACAAGTGGTTGCCCCCACGCCCACCCCCAAATCTGAAGTGACAGGAAACTTAGCACATCCTGGGGGGGGGGGAGCTACTTCAGTGTCAGCAACCCCAATGTTAGAAGCGCTTCCCCATTCGTTCTAAATCTCCCCATCTATAAATATGCCACAGGCTGCTAGCAGAGCCCTCCCTAGCTACTCGGAACATAAGCATGTTCCTTATGTCCACCCTTCAAATATCTGAAGATAATCACAACAGTCCCTCTGTGTATCCATGGTTCCCTCTCTTTTAAACTTCTCCCACCCCTTTAGCGTATTCCTTACGACGTGGCTTTGAACCTCTCACCATCCCTCCTACACTCGCCTAAGCAAAATTTAAAAAATAAATAAATAAAAGCAAATAAATGATTTGAAGACCAGGCACAAAGTTACTCTCACATGTGGCAATCTCCTCAACCCATGTTTTAAAAATCTATGGGCAGGGCACCTGGGTGACTCAATCAATTGAGCATCCAACTCCCCATCTGGGCACAGGTCATGATCAAGCCCCACGTTGGGCTTTGCGCTGTCAGTGCTAAACCTGCTTGGGATTCTCTCTCTCCCTCTCTCTCTGCCCCTCCCCAATTTGCATGCTCTCTCTCTCTCTCTCTCTCTCTCTCTCTCTCAAAATAAAAAAACTTAAAAACAATTTTTTTTTTAATTCTATGGGCATGTGACTCAAGCCAGGCCCATTTGTCAATTAAATGAAAGAAAGCAAGGAGCATCTCTTTCCTTTGTGACTGACAGTTGGAAGGTTAGTGTGAGCGTGGACCCACCAGGAGCCACTGTAGAAAGCCTAATAATGGAAGCATCAAGAGGACAACTGAGAATGAGGAGAAAGGGTGGGGCCAGATGACATCACTTGAGTCCCTAGATCTGGCAGAACCTGAAGCCTATAATCTTTAGACTTTTTCGTTGTGGGATCAATAAATCAATCTCAGTCTCCCCACCCTACTCCCCTTCTTTCCCTCCCACCCTCCTTTTTAAGCAAGTTTGAGTTGAGATTTATTACTTACAATGGAACAACCAGAAGAATCCTAACAAATTTGGACTCTTCTCCCGTGATACTATGCAGCCTACATTTTGGTATAGACACACACACACACACACACACACACACACACACATACACGTGACAAACAGACACACAATCATTGGTTTTTGTAGAGCACTTTGTAAAGCACCCTCAGCCCCTTTTGCCCCGACAGACCTCCGAGAGAAGACAGATAGGCATAAAATTGCTATAGTCATTTTTATAAATATGGAAACTGAAACAGAGACGCTAAGTGACTTATCTAAGACCACCCAGGCAGCCAGTGGCTGGTAGACCAGGTATAAGAACCCAGATCTGCAAGGTCATAGGCCAATGTTCTTTCCACTGTATCTTGCTGGAGTCTGGGTTCCTGACCCATCTAGGTGCTCATCGAGCTATGTGACCAGCCTCATAAGTTCATCTCTTTGGGCTTCAATTTGCCATCTTTATTGTATGGGGTTGGCAACTGTGATTTCTAAGGGGCCTCCCCAAACTTGCCTTCTGGTGGGCTATGATTTTGCTCTGTAATCGTGCTTAGGACTGGCTGGGATGGCTCTAAATCAAAGACCTTGAGGAGAGGACATCCCATCAATCAGAGACTCAGCACACACCCTCGCGCGCACTCCTGTCGGATGACATTGAGGTTTCCGATGGTTCTGTTCTGAGTAGAAGCAAACATAACAACCCAAGAGTAACAAAATAATTGTGTAGACGCCCTGTATCCCATCTGGTCTATTCCTGTTCAGAAAAAAAAAAAACAGTGCCATGTGCTCTAATCTTTTTGTTTCTCAATCCTCAAACAAAATGAAATAAAGCAGGCTTTGTGTTGCTGCATTCCCCCTGACAATGAGGGAGTGTGCCCTGAACTGCCAATCCCCCCCACCGCACTTGTATGGCTTTGCATTAAGGATTGAGGGGCAGGGGCGCTGAGAAGCCTGCCTTCTTCGGCTCCTCGCTCCTCGGGGTGGACACAAGGTTCCGACACAGCTCCAAGGCCATCCATGTGCTCTCCCAGCTTATGGCTTCTCAAGACCGCAGGCAGGGAAGCAGTATGATCACACGCTGATATATTAATGAGAATGTAAAATCCACTCAAAGTTCCTGTTTGTTGTGGGCACCTCCGTGGCCTTCATTTGCTTTGCAGATTCTCTTCACCTTTCTTGGACTTTCCTTCTTCCTGGAGACCATTTTAAAAGATTTCTAAAAGAAAGGTCGTTTGCCTTGCCGTATTTTGCTGGACCCCGACACAGTCCCTCTCGGCAACCTGCAACCTGGTGGCTTGTGAGAGAGTCGGGATCCCTGTGCCCCACAGGACATTTCTTAGGGGGAAACTGCCCTCCTCCCCAGGCGGCTCCCCCTCATAATCTTTGTTCCAGGAGCTTTGTGTGAAAGGGAGACGCTTTGTCCTGACAAGTCAGCTCATGTTCTGTACTCTGTTCTTTGGAAAATTAATATTACACTGTCACGTGATCACCCTTTAGTGGCCCAGATGTTATTTCAGAATTCAGAATTAGTTTTAGCCAGGAAGACTTTGCACCTTCGCTGGTGCGAGGGCGAAGTGAGCTTAGAGGAAGGGAGAGCGTAGTTCGAAAGTCAGAGGCCCACGAAACAACAGCAAAGCCTCACTTATCATAAGGTGGGACGCAGTCCCCTGCTTGAAGGAAGAGAGGCACGTGGTGTAATTCTTACTTTCTCAGGACTTAGAGGTTTCTGGATTGGCCAATTATTGAAGTCCGAGCTGCTTCAGAGAGAGTCTCAGTGACAGACCTATATTTTGAATAATATGCATCTAAAACAGAGTGATAAACCTCTAAAACAGATTCCCTGCGGCACAAGCTCACAAAAGCCCAGCCCTATCTTTTAAGCTTTGGACCTTCTAGTTAGGTGCAGGGCAATCCCTTGATATGGACATCAGATACTTCATTCTTGGACCACTGGGAAAGTAAAGACCAAGGGGATTCATGGAGTACATAACCCTCAAAAAGCAGTGCCTCCTATTAAATTCTACGTAACCACAACACCAGCTCGCTGTTCCCTGATCAGGCATACAGCCAGCTTTGTTTAAGTCTCCTGAAATAACTTCCTGGTCTGATCAACCTTGCCAACCCTTTAGGGGCCAACTCAAACCCCATTATCACTTCTCTCATGAGGACATTGTCGATGACCTCTCTCTGGCCACAGCCCACAGTTTTAAGCTATCCTCCTTCCTCCTTTGCAGTCAGAATCGAATTCAAGGCTCCCCATTCCCCAGCCTTGTTCTCGGTCTATAATTTTTTTTAAGCCTTGTTCTCGGTCTATAATTGTTTTTAAGCTTATTTTATTTTATTTTATTTTATTTTAGAGAGACAGAGACAGTGCGAGTGGGGGGAGGGGCAGAGAGGGGGGCGGGGAAAGAGAGAATCTCAAACAGGGTCCCCACTGTCAGTGCAGAGCCCGAAGCGGGGCTCGAACCCACGAAGCCGTGAGATCATGACCTAAGCTGAAACCAAGAGTCAGGTGCTTAACCGACTGAGCTGCCCAGGTGCCCCTCTTGGTCTATAATTTGAAGCTGTTTGCTTCTTCTTCTCTCTTCCTCTTCTTCTTAGCTTGTTTCTCATCTCTGGGGCTCTGGTTCTTGTGTCTCTTCCCCTGTATCTAGCTTCACACCTGTCCCCTGGATCTGATACTGATTTGGCTTCTCTGGAAATGACCAGAGTTCTCTTCTTTGGCTCTAGTATTGGCACTTGCCTTTTGGATTTTATCTGCTAATGGAAGATCTGGGTGTGTCCCCTGACTCATCACCGCAATGCTGAGACCTATGATCAGCTGGTCTCTGGTTCTGTCCAAAGGAAACTGGACAACCATAGCAAGTAAGGATCTTTTTCCCTATGACTAAATGCCTTTCTGGGGTGGGCAGTGAGGCAGAGCACAGGTCATAGAACAGGCAAGACCTATACTCATAGCAGTTAGATGTACCAGAATTTGAATTCCAGCTTGCTCTTGGCTTCATTTACTTATGATACCAACTTGGGCCAGTAAGGAACCTCTGTGAGTCTCAGTTTCTTCATTTCTCATGAAGTGGGGATAGTAACAATAGTACCTACTTGGCAGGATTGATGTGAAGATTAACTGAGCAGTAGAGTGGAACTTTGAAATACTAACTAAATCTTTTTGGATCACTACAAACTCTTCTACCTGGTCCTAAGGTGGTGTGTGTGTGTGTGTGTGTGTGTGTGATGATGAATCTTCAGGGAGCCTTGAGGATTGGTGTGTCAGCACAGCACCTGGCACAAGGCAGACAACAATGTTACCCTAGAATGGAAAACCAATAGAGGATTGAGAATCAACAGATGGAGGACCAATCCTTCCAGCTCAGAAAAGCAGGTTGTAGCCAAGGGCAGTTGCTTATGCTTACTTTACAGATTTTCCAGGGTTTAAGTCTGCTGAGTTCGAGACTCAGATTTTCAGAGGAGAAGTTGGTCTGTTATATCTGAGTGGAAGAGCCTAGCCTTTAGATGGATCTAAGGACACATTGGTGAGGCCCAAATTTTCTAGATGCTATTTGTTTCTGAACACTGGGACATGCCATCTTTAGTGTTATCATCCTTCCAAATCCAGTTTTTCCCTGAGGTTTGAGCAGAGCTCCTGACTGAAAGACCCAAACAACTTAAAGTTTGTGTCTGCACTAGTGGTCCGCAAATTAAGGCCTAGGGGCCAAATCCAGCCCACTGACAGTACTTGTAAATAAAACTGCATTAGAGCACAGCCACACCATTCATTTGTACATTGTCTAATGGCCACTTTCTCAATATAATGGCAGAGTTGAGTAGTAGTGTCAGAGACCAAAGAGCCTGCAAAGCCTGAAACACTTACTATCCGGCCCTTAGAAAATATTTGCTGACCGCTGCTCTGCATCATACATGTTAAGACCTCAAAATGTCCACATATAACGATGTATCCTCTTTTCTGTTTCCCACTCTAAATTTCATCTCTGTTACAAGAAGTATGATCTTGAGGGCAAAGACCATTCATCCATTTCTTTTCTTTTTAAGTTTATTTATTTATTTTGAGAGAGAGTGTGAGTGCGAGAGGAGCAGAGAGAGAAGGAGAGCAAGAATCCCCAACAGGCTCCACGCCACCAGCACAGAGCCCAATGTGGGGCTCGAACTCACCAACTGTGAGATCATGACCTAGGCTGAGATCAAGAGTCAGATGCTTAACCGACTGAGCCACCCAGGCACCCTTCCTATAGATACTTCTTAATAAGCCACTCGAGGCCTTCCACCAACTGCTCCTGCAACCTTAAACCCCTTCAGTTTCCTGCATTTCCTCACCTTTCTAGTTTAGGCAAGTCAATGAATCTTCCTGCCTTTTCCTCAGTACATCTCTCTCTACCCAGCTGACTTCTCCCGTATTATCTCAGGCTCCTTATCTCTCACTATGTCTTTCCTGATATTCCAGTCAGAAAGCATCTCTGCCTTTTTTTTGAACTCTGTCAATGGACTTTATCTGGTTCCTGAGTGCCATAGAGACTGCTTCATTCTTTAGATACTGAGTTTCCCCAAACAAGCAGTTAGAGCCTGGAGGGCAGGCACTGTGTCTTGTGGAGTTGTCTATTGTCTCCCCCCTTCCTTCCTTCACAAACTATTGCCTTCTTAACAGAGGCTGCCGTGGGGGTGGGTAGGTCCTGGCTGACCATCATACAAATTTGGACTTCCCTGCTTATGTAAAATAGTGCCCACGAGAATCGGTTTGCATGTTGTTGCTTTGCATGGTGGGGGAGGGTCATTCCAAGAGGAAGTTTAGTGCACGGAGGTAGAGAGGATGGCGTGATGTTTGCTGCCAAAGCTGGGCCCAGGGATTTGTTTGGGCTCTGGGGAGAGAAGGAGCTATTGCAAAAGCAGAGGGAGCAGATTCTTTTGTAGCTCACAGCGCATTAACCATACTGCTCTGGGGCCAGATGATGATGTGGCATGGAGTTCAGGATCCCTCTCCTCATTTCTTTATAAATGCAGTATGGTTGTTAAAGGAAGGACTAAAAGAAATACACTTTTTTTTTTTTCCTGAAGGTTTTCAGCTTTAAGAGAACTGGTAGATAGCACCCTAGCCTAGGGTTCAGATTTTCACCAAAGTCTTCTTTGATGAAGCCTATAAATTTTCCTTATTATTCAGATATGATGAGGCCAAC
The DNA here is from genome assembly GCF_018350175.1 of Felis catus. Taxonomy (NCBI): domain Eukaryota; kingdom Metazoa; phylum Chordata; class Mammalia; order Carnivora; family Felidae; genus Felis; species Felis catus. The sequence goes on from NC_058376.1 coordinate 143,431,461, forward strand.
AGATCAGGAGACAACTGCTGTTGGAAAGATGGCTTATTACTTATAGTTTCTGAAAGGAGCGGCCATGGCATGTCCCACAGGGCCACTGGGAAAGCACTAGAGTCAGTTAGGAGGCAGAGGGAGAGGTGGGAAAGGACAGAAAGAGCCTTTATTGTGGTTTCCATGGGAAGGAATAGTGAGGCAGGGCCAGATGATTTAGGACTATCAAGTCTGAATAATTTTAGCTAGTGCTGGGGTGTCGGGGCTATCTCTAGTTGCCTGGTACCTGGCCCTGGGGTGACTGGGGTAGGGGGATCATGACCCCCAGTGTGAGAGCCCAATAAAAGAGGGAGTGGGGTACGGGTTCTGAATTGGTTAGTTTGCATATGCATGCTTATAGGTTTGCATAAGGCGTGCTTATAGGTGAGTCCTTTACTATCTTTAGGAACTGGCAGGCCCTAGAGGGGCAGTCCTTCCATGCTCAGCAAGATGCCAAGATGTCAAAGCAACAGAAAATCAAGGATAATGGTCTCAACAATCACGGTTATGGTTAAGGACTGTGTTAGTTTGCTATAATAAAATATCACAGACGGGGTGGCTGAAACAACAGAAATGTATTTTCTCACAGTTCTGAGGGCTGGAACTCCAAGATCAAGGTGTTGGCAGGGTTGATTTTATTCTGAAGACTCCTTGGCTTGCACATGGCTGCCTTCTCACTGTGTCCTCACATGGTCTCTTCTCTCCATATCCCTGGTGTCGCCTTACGTGTCCCACTTTCCTCTTATAAGGACATCAATCAGACTGGAATAGGGATGACCCTAATGGCCTCGTTTTAAATTAATCACCTCTTTAAACACCCTATCTCCAAATACAGTCACATTCTGAGGTACTGTGGCTTAGGTCTCTAACGTACGAATTGTGGAGGCTTCAACAATTCTGTCCATGACAGGAGCATTGCTCAAGTAGCCTGTGGGATTGTTGGAGCCGAAGGACATCAGAGGGCTGTCAGTGAGGAGACCCTTGAGGACCCCCTGAGACTAAAGGGCATGGGTTTGGGAGAGGGAGACACAGGTGAGGACTATGAACCAAGGAAGTTTGAGGAAACACATAAGTATTATTTAGCTCTATGAGCTTTGGGAGTCCTAATGAATTTGTAGTACTCAGACAGTTGCACTGTGAAAAGATTATCAACATATCCATATGGAAACAAAATTCCATCAATATCAAAAGCCAATGTCCACAACCCCAGGGAGTCAATCCTTCTGTAAAGAGCACAGCAAAAAACAAACAAACAAACACAAAAAAGAGCACAGCGATCAGGGGCGCCTGGGTGGCTCAGCTGGTTAACCATCCAACTTTGGCTCAGGTCATGATCTCACAGTTTGTGAGTTGGAGCCCCGCGTCAGGCTCTGGGCTTGCAGCTCAGAGCCTGGAGCCTGCTTCAGATTCTGTGTCTCCCTCTCTCTGCCCCTCCCTTGCTTGTGCTTTGTCTCTCTCTCTCTCTCAAAAATAAATAGACATTAAAAAGAAAAAAAAAGAGCACAGCAATAACATTTACTCGTATGAACAGTTAATGTCCTGACAATACAGAATCTGGGTCTGCTTTTTCACAACAAAATTTCACTCAAATCTCCCAGGGAAAAGTATCATCAACCGACTTGAATGTCCGAAAGAAAGAACGCAGTGTCCAGTTTTGAAAAGTTCACTGGAGAAAAAATTGGTCATTTAACTTCCTTCTTCTATCTCCTTCTTGTGAGAGTCTGGTACAAGCTACCTTGCCCCTTTTTCTAGCTTGTGCCTGTGCGTGTGCGCGTGTATATATATATATATATATATATATATATATATATACACACACATGTATGTATACATACACATGTATATATGTGTATATACACATGTATATATACATACATGTGTGTGTATATATATATATATACATATATATATATATACATGCACGCACACACACACACACACACACACACACAGCTGTTCTCCTCACACCCTCAACATCCACTCTTCTAGCCAGCCACATTTCTTCCCTCACTAACTACCATGCAGGGCTCTGCAGAAATCTTTCTATTCCCTCTGCTGTCTGCTTGAGACGCAGGTTGGAAACAGCTGGCAAGAGCCAGGGTACTTGCCTCTCCACTCTTCTGCATGCCTGCTCCTTCGCACAGGAAGCATAACACCTTTATTCCTAGAAGACTCTCCTTACCTGAAAAAAATAAAAATAAAAAAAAGAGCATGGATCAGGAACTCTGGCCCCAGCTTTTAAGGAGGCGGGGCCCCGGATGTGTTTGTTGATTACCACAGTGTTTTCGGCATTATCAAAATTAACCAACCCGCAGGCCTGGTGGGGGCAGGTTTAGACAACACTCGCTGAAAGGCTCTGTATCGATCAAAGGTGTTGGTTGCAGGCAGGCAAAAAGAGGACTTCCTCCGTTGAAAGGTATCAAGAAGTGGTCCACAGGGTTGACCAGAAGTGGGTCGAAGGTGGCAGGGTGGGGAACAAACCTTGGGGGACAGGTAGGAACTGAGGGGCTTCAGAAACTGTCGCGGGAACACTTTGGCTAGGGTGCTCCTCCTCCGGCTGAATGCCACCCCGCAGCGGGACACGACTGCAAGAACGGCCACCAATGCATAGCGTCATGTGCAGGTGAACACCAGCAGTTCCTGTGCTTTTGCACTACACTCTGCAGACTCAAAGTGCCAAGAGGCGTCATCTGATCGTTTAGGAAAGTCTAGTCCCCTTGCACGAATCCTTACCGCTGGTGGCAAGAGAAATGGAGGATGACCCCCCACCTCTAATTTTAGATAAAGGAGGGGAACCGTGCCCCGTAATGACAGGCGTATTGATGGATTCCTCCAAAATAAGAAGGGAGGTTGAATGTTGAAATAAAAAAATTTGATCAATGTGCACCACAGCTATGATTGCACCTAGGAACATTAGAAAGCCGTGTCAATAAAAGAACATCGAATCTAGGATTTTGTCTGTGCACCAGCTCCCTGGTTGATGAGGCAAAAATTGCTACCCATCCACTGAAAATCTGTGCTCTTGTTTTCATACAACAGAACTCTCAAAGGGATGTGACTTCCGATCTAGGGACTGTATTTCCAAACATTGTTTACAATGAGGCACAATCAAGTGACCCAGTTACAGTGAGTAGACTGTGTAAGTTATACAGCCTCAGTTTATAAACATTCTCCACTAGTGATTCTCCATGCTCTTTCCCTCCCTGGCTGTGTAGAATGAAGATGGCTTTTGTGTTAAAGATGACAGAACCTGTGGGGCGCCTGTGGGACTCAGTCGGTTGAGCGTCTGACTTTGGCTCAGGTCACGATCTCACGGTTCGTGAGTTTGAGCCCTGCGTCCAGCTCTGTGCCGCCAGCTGGGAGCCTGGAGCTTGCTTTGGATTCTGTGTCTCCCTCTCTCTCTGCCCCTCCCCCGCTCACATTCGGTCTCTCTCAAAAATAAGTAAACATTAAAAAAAATTGAAAACGATGACAGATCCTCTGACAACTTGGCCCCTAAATGACTTCAAGGTGGAAGGTTCCCTCGCTAACCTATTCATCTGTCCAGTGATTTTACATGAACAAGAAATAAGTTTTGTCTGGGTTTGGGTCATAATACATTGTTAGGTACTAATACACATAACTTGTTTCTCTGTCTGGTCTACGTGAGACATAGAATGAACACAGGCTTTAGAACGAGACAGACCTAAGTTCAAATCCATGCTCCACTAATTAATTTCCTGGGAGCCCTTTCTTTGTCCCTGTTTTATAAAATGAGGTTAACAGTATCTATCACAAAGGGTAGATGTAAGTAAGGATTAAATGAAATGTCGAAAGCAAAATTGCTAGCATGGTGATCTGCACACAGTAGGTACTTTACAGGTGATACTGTGAGCTGAATATGGTGCATATGGTAGGAAGAGATGTATAAACTGGAAATTAGGAGACTAGTGCCACTCCAGGACTGCTGCTCTCTGTGTAACCTTGGGGACATCCTTTCGCCTCCCTGAACCTTTCTTTGCTTATCTATAAAGCAATGACGTTAAATGACACCTGGGGTTTTCACACTGCTCCCTATGGAAACTCTTGGTTTTGCAACATTGCTCAGGGACCCTTCAAGGAGGAGTTGAATAGAGCCAAGCAGACTCTAGTCCCTGCCTCCCTTCCAAACAGAGAAGCTCTGATTTGGTTTTTTGACATACTGGATTTCCAGAAGAGTTTATGTGAACAGAAAATATCACTGCTTTTGTGAAATAATTAAATATATGTGTACTCCAAGGTCTTCAAAATCCTTCCCTACGCCCATACTCTGGGATCCTGGGAGGATCTGACAATGATGGCTTAGCCCACCAAGTCGTCTTGGGAGAGGTTTATCCTTCCTGCCCGGATCTGACCAGTTTGCAAGAAGCCAAGGGCCCCCTGTCATTTCCAAGACTGCCCGGGCATAAAAGTGCTCAGGTGGGGCAGAATCATGACTATGAATAAGAGCTAAAAATGCAACCAACAGGTACAGTGCCTGGCCCCGGGACCTAAGAGAAGGGTGGGTGCCCACTGTTCGGGCTGGAAAATGCTGAAGTCAAGTACATGAGTGGGCACGCCCTTTCTGACCAGTAAGCTGAGGATAAGAAGGAAGACAGGCTTATAGGCTCACAGAGCTCCACCAAGGAGAAAGTAGCTGGCTCGGGGTCAGGGCCTCAGCATTCCAATATGGCTTTCTTTTCCAACACACCATAAGAAGTGTGGCCTCTAACACACATACGCCACAGAAAGGGAGGTTGGCCAAAGGCTACATATTTTGCTAGCATTATGACTTTTCGGCCACTAAGTTCACAAGTATTTATTATGTTCAATGTGTTGGATGCAGTTTTAGCTGCTGGGGGGTAAAGACAAATCCTTATATTCCACGTTCCAGGATGGGGAGACAACATAAATAACTGTTAAATAAAGGGGACAGATAATAAAGGGGGTGTTATTTTAGAGAAGTTAGAGAAGTTCTTTTGTTTCTTTTAATGTTTATTTTTATTTAAAACAATTTTTTTTTACAGTTTTTTATTTTTGAGAGACAGAGTGAGACAGAGCACAAGCAGGGGAGGGGCAGAGAGAGGAGACAGAGAATCCGAAGCAGGCTCCAGGCTCTGAGCTGTGAGCACAGAGCCCGAGGCGAGGCTGGAACCCACGAACCGTGAGATCATGACCTGAGCCGAAGTCGGTCACCTCACCGACGGAGCCACCCAGGCGCCCCTTTTAATGGTTACTTTTGAGAGAGAGACAGAGAGAGAGCGCACACGAGCTTGCAAGTGGGGGAGGGGCAGAGAGAGGGACAGAGAGAACTCCAAGTAGGCTCCACGCCGTCAGTGCAGAGCCCTACCCGGGGCTTGATCTCATGAACCACAAGATCACGACCCCAGCTGAGATCAAGAGTCCAACACTGAACTGGGTGAGCTGCCCAGGCACCCCTAGAGAGGTTCTTTTGATGAGAGGTTGAGGTTTGGGCTGAGACAATGAAGGGAGTAGCCTCTCTGGGGACAAGTGGCTCAGGCAGGGGGCCAAGTAGCCCTAAAGGCAGTGCAGCCAGGAGAGCAGAGCACTGCCTGGGGTAAACAAGGAAGAGTGGCAGGAGCAGTGTCATGAGGTGGGAGCCAAGGGGTTATGTCACTTCGAGCCCCGTGGTCCACTGAAAGGGATTTGGAACTTATTCTGGAGCCATTTAAAGATTGCGAGCCAAGGAGTGACTTCATTCTTAAAAGGGTCGCCCTGGGCAATGCATCAGCTGCATCGAGGCAAAGGTGGAATGAGAGTGGGCAGTCGGGAGTAAAAGAATAACTTAGGCAGGACATGGTGGTAACAGCAGCGGAGGGGTGCCCGGCGGTGGGGTTCCGATGCGTGCAGAGGGTGGAACAGGGATCTCAACCTAGTGATCGGGACGCAGCCACCACCTTCGGTCTTACTAGGCGTGCTTCTGCAATCCCATCCTCTTCCTCCACTCAGGAGAGAATCTTCCCTCTTGGGCAAAGAAAGGAGGAAAAAAAAAGCAAAGCAAAGAGGCAGAACACAGGATTAGGTAGGAGTAAGAACACTAAAAGTAGATATAAAGACAACAGAGGAACAAAAATAGAAGGGGCATGAAAACCAACAAAAGAAAAAAAAAAAAGCAAGAAGGAGAAAGAGATGTGCTCCATTCTTCCAGCTTTTTCTTCTGTTTCCTTCTCTGCTCAGAGCAGAAAAGTAAAAGAAAGGTCAATTGCCTCTCCAGGCAAAGCCCTCTTGGAAAATACTGGTAACCGTTTTGTTCTCGGTGGACGTGTGCACAATGCCAGGCTGAAGGAGCAGAAATAAATTTCTGTCAAGAGAAATGAAAACCAGTGCTGGAAGGTGAGCCACAAGCTTCGAGATCTAAATTCAACCCATCATCACTTCTGATAACACCCAAGTCCGTAATAGGTGCTGGCCCAGAACACTATTTTCCCTGCCATCTTCCAGAAAAGAAAAACCTCATTTCCAAAGAGAGAGCAATTCCCCGTCCCTCCTAGGTCCCCTTCAAAACTGTAGAGCTCATTTTATGAAGTGTTTCATGAAGTCACTGTACCCTTGGGGGTAACCAGAAACCATTGTTTTTACAAGGGGGAAGAAAAGCAACCGACGTCCCATTGCGCCGGAGAATATAATCATATCCCCTTGCCAGCGTGGGTGAGAACATTCCCTGACCATTGTAGCTTTTGATACTGTCAGTGAAGGAAATGTTGGTCATAAATCCAGATGAAAGATTACAGGAGCCATTTCCACCTCGGAGCGTTGCAATGTGTTTAAGTGTTTAACATGATCTTAAAATGCAATAACCACCTTCCTCTAATTGAATCTTCAGTTTTCAGCTGTCAGCACAGATGCACTAAGTTGGTAAACGGCAAAAGGAAAAAAATAAAGAAGTGGTTGTGCAGAGACCAAAGGTACTTTCATTTCCCTCGAAGCCAGGCTTAATCAACAGTTGCAAAGAGGCACACAGCAGTCTGTACGAAATTTTGCCGGAAGGAATTAAACTGAAAAAGAGTCTTTTCCCCTTTAGAGGCTGCAAAGTTCCAACCGGGACATCTTATGTAACAGATCCTCTTCTCTACTGTGAGCATGCGATCTATTTATGCAACTTCCTTCAATAAATGAAAACCCAAAACAAGGGCAGGGCAAATCCAACGTTGTCAACTTCAATTGCTCTCAAATATTTTCTGCACTCTCTCCCTCTTTGTTCCTTATTCTCTCCATACCCTTCCCTTTTCTTGTCCGACCAAACCCCAAACTCCCAGAGGCATTTTCAGGTCGATCTACAAAGGGATGGTTGCTACAACGTCTATGGCTTCAAGCCTGCTTTCACCTTCCACCAAAACTCAGTTAACAAGAGTTCTTTTCCAGCCTGAAATTTTGAATTAAGTTTTCTTGTCTTCACTTCCTCAGAAGGACAGGATGTTAATGGCTCATGGTCTACTAGGAAAAGCTTTGATCTGAGCTGAGGAGGGGGCTTTTGAAGACCAGTGGCCTGCATCAATTCTAAAAATTACAGACGGTGGGGTCTTCTCCACTATTTGAACTAAGGTGTTCCCTCTCTCTGTCTCTCTCTCTGTCTCTCTCTCTGTCTCTCTCTCTGTCTCTCTCTCTCTCACACACACACACACACACACACACACACACACACACACACAGAGTCTACCAGGAGAAAGCCTTTATCAGTAACTTTGACTCTGGAAACTAAGCAACTATCATTTCAGCAGGGATCTCCTTAGAAGTTCAAGGTCAATAGGCAGGTGGCTGCCTCTTACAAATTAAGTGTTGCAGTAGCTTCTTGTTTTTATCTCCTGGAGTAGAATCCAGCTGAGTACATTAGATGTAAGAACAAAGCCCAGGAACCATGGACTTTGAATCATCACTTCCTAGATAGCCCACTCTCATATCTCAGAAATCAACTGGTAACAACAGCTAAGCAATGTAGGGAAGCCATGGGAAGGAATCACTGATGACGTCAGAAGAAAGGGCTTCTGGGTGGCATGTCAGCATTGGAAGAATAGAGCCACTTAATTACACTACAAATTAAATTGCATTTGATTGCATTAATTCATATAATGAGTAATACTAGACTCCCATTGCTTTTGTCATCTTTTTTAGGATTTTTATTTTTAAGTAATCTCTACACCCAGCATGGGGCTCGAACTTACAACCCTAAGACCGAGAGTTGTGCGCTCCACTGACTTAGCCAGCCAGGTGCCCCAGTTTTGAAATTTTTAAACATCTTACCCTTTCTCATCCTCCTCCCTACCTGCCTGAACTATTTTTTCTTAACTGAAGCATTCCTCAGGGACAAAAACATGTAAGGGACCCCCAGAGAGGTGAAAATCTCAAAAGACAAAAAATGGCATTACTGAAAATTAATATTCCACGTGAAAGGACACTTGCGTGAGATTATTTTGAAAATACCATCATTTAAATGTGGTTCCTTCACAATTTGAAAATAACACAAGCTTGTTTCAAAGTGAGGACATACCTCTTCACTGAAAAAAGCTAGCTCACTTTTGGGAGCAGCCAGTAAACATTATACGGTCTTTTTTTGCTGAGAAATATGTGGTTTCCATTTTTCTTCGGCAGCATTCTTTATTTTTTACTCAGATGTCAAATATATATTGATCATGTGCTCAGTTGAAGGCTAGTATGTTCAATAATGCAAAAAATGTATTTATAAATACATTTTTATTAATGTATAAAATGTAATATTCTATGCATTTTACTATGTATTAGTCTATGTATAACATGTAATATACATGTGTAGGTACTATGTATAAATAAATATATAGATATTGGCATAACCCAACAGAAAGCTTAGAATAGTTACGCCTTTTGAACCACAAAGATATTACGAGAGAATATACATGTTTCTACCAACTCAAGTATTTCCATGATACTTCTGACAGGTATTGCTCATTGAGTGATCCAACCCTCATTCATACCTCTTTTCCTTGTCACTTTCTTGTCACTAGATACTTGCTTTCTCAGCTTCCCTTGCTGTTGGAGAGACAACTGGTCAAATTCTGCCCAGAAAGGCATAATGACAAACTTTCCGGGGAGATCAGAGCCAAGTTTTGTTTTCCCAGCAAAAGGCTAGATGGTGTTAGCACGATACCTTTTGTTTTTCTTCTTCCTTGAATGGTGGCTGTGATGCCTTGAAATACAGTAGCTATCTTGTTCCTGTAGAATGATGAACGTGAATGAAGGCAATGAACTAAAGATGGCAGGGCATAAAGCAAGAAAGAGAGATCCTGGGCCCTAGGTATTATTCGGCTATCCCACCAACTATTTTCTTTCAGCACGCACCCAACAGCATTCTTGACTGACGTGAAGTCTATAAGCCCTAGACAGACACTGAAATGTAACAAAAACTCAAGAGCCCAGGTGAATACAAGTAATGGCAAGAAGGAAAGTGACAGATAAGAGGACAGGAAAAGTAGTCGAGCATTGTCTAACCCAAAAGAGCCTGAGGGAATCTCATAGCACTTTGATCTGACCTTCTTTTAAGAGTTAAAATAAGATTGGAAAAAAGAGTCTTTGAAATACTGCACCTCACCAATGGGAACAATCTGAGAAATTAGCCAAGTAGTGTATTTATTTATTATTCATTTATTTATTTATTAAAGAATATTTTTTAATGCTTATTTATTTTTAAGAGAGAGAGAGAGAGAGAGAGAGACAACAGGAGAAGGGCAGAGAGAGAGGAAGACACAGAATCTCAACCAGGCTCCCGGCTCTAAGCTGTCAGCACAGATCCTGATGTGGGGCTCAAACCTATGGACCGGACCACGAGATCATGACCTGAGTTGAAGTGGGACACTTGACTGACTGAGCCACCCAGGCGCCCCTAAATTAGCCAAGTAGTTTAAAAGCAGAACAAAAACAAGCCTGATGAACCACTATTCAGAAATTTGCTTAGAGGAGAATGGGGCAAACAGGAAGAGAGAGCAGAAAGGAGGGAGGAAGAGAAGAAGAAGGGATCGTCTTTGTCACATCACAGGCCCCCAGCTGGAGAGACGCCTGCTACTGGGTAGATGTTGGTGCCTCACCTATATCCACTTTTTGTGCATACTACATTTTTTTCTGCACGCAGACTCCCAGGGTGCTTTCACTCACAACCGTCAGAACCTGGGTCTCTTGGTCAGAGGACTGTCCTTAGTTCCAGACCTCCCTTTGGAGGTCTGATGGGCACACAGGAGGTCTGACGGGCACAAGGGTATAAGCACTTCAGCTCCCTCCTCTCCAAGACAACTACCTTCTCCAGGGTTCTCCTGAAGCTATGAAGCAGTCCTTGGTGACGATGCTTGATACTCCCCTGCTGACCAGCTTCCTTCTATTCCCCTTCAAACCTCCCCACCGTCTTCCTGTTTCATCCCAGGAATTCTTCCTAATCAAGCACTTTCGTGTAAATCTTGGTCCCTGGATCTGCTTGCAGTGACCGCTACCTAAAACCTCTTTTCTGTGGGTTATAAATAAAATTGCTCACCTGAGGCCAGAAGAGCAACAAAGCAAAAGAAGTTAGGCAGACAGCGAGTCAAAAAAGAAAATGGGGAGAGTTTTGCCAAAAGTCAGAAATATGAGCCATAGTTCTCTGGGCCACGGTCGCTAGAGTGAGGCAGCGGTATTTTCCACAAAAGTACAAAACAAGTTTGATATCCTTGCTAAACATTAAGCCATTTGTAACACTTGACCGCCTAAATCTCATATTGCTTATAGTTAGTAAGGGGGGCTGGGCAGCAAAGAAGGGAGACTGGGAAACTACCACAGCACAGCTGGGACGTGTTCCTCAGCCTGGCCCTGGCCCTCTTCCTTCCAAGGAGAAATGGAGAGGAGATGCGGAGCTCTCTCTCTCTTGGTTTACGAATTTTCCCATCCTAGGTGGGTGACTAGTTGCCGGGTTGAATTACACAGTGGTGTTATCTTTCCTGTTGAGCAGCTAGTCTCCACTGACTTCAGCTCCAACCTCACACAAGAAAACCAGACCATGGCTCAGACTACCTGGCGATTCATGTATCTCCATGCCTCACCCTGGGTGCTGCCTTTTGGGTAATTTTAGCTAGAAGATACCAGTCATTCATCACGGAGCCAACTGGGTTACATCAGACAACTAAAGGTTCAGCTTCTGAGGTTCTGGGAGGACTGGATTTCACATAAAGATGAAAACGTTTTCTTCTTCTCCTTCGTCTCCTCCTTCTCCTTCTCCTTCTCCTTCTCCTTCTCCTTCTCCTTCTTCATTTTTAATTAAATAAAGAATCTGAGAACCAACAGACCAAGGGAAATAGGAAACTATTGTATACAACGTGAATATCAGTGTGTCTAACAGGTTCATTCCTAATTCACCACTCTAGAAAGAAAATATTATGCTTTCTTGACAAAAATGAACAGTTTCTAGAAAATGTTCACCTCAGAGTGAAGAACAGCACCTTTAGTAACTCATAATGCTAACTGACCAAGTAGGTATCACCAGAATTCAACAGACATTCCCAAATTCAATGATATATTGAATTTACTAAATTACTAAAATAAGAACCATATTTAGCATTAAAAAAAAAACGAGTAGAATGATTCAACAGAAAAGAGATGAACTTGGACCTTTCCGTAAGGTTTTATCAAATGTACTTTTAGCCCAATGATGACAGCTTGTGATTAGTCCACAAGATAAATTAATTTTAAAATGCATTATATTAAGGAGATAAGACCAGGTTGAGTAAGGTCAAAAGTTTACTTTTTATGGCCATAGTAGGTCACTTTACTTGTTGTACTTGTTATTTTTTCGTGGAAGTGTAAAAACATTTGCAGTTTGGTAGGTTTTGACAAATGTATATACCCACGTAACCATCACCAAGATAATGATTGAAAAAAATTTTTGTGCCCCAGCAAGTGTCCCCTGTCCCTTTCCAGTGTCCCTCAGCCTCCCAGGGTGACCTCTCTTGATTTCTATCACCTGTTTTCAGTCTTTTCCTCGGCATAATGTAATTGTGATTCATCCACATTGCTGTATGGAATGCTAATTTGTTCATTTTTCTTGCTCAGTAGTACTATCCGGTTGTACAAATTCGCTGCAATGCATTTTACCTATCCGCTTGTTGATGGACATTTGGGTTGTTTCCAGTATTTGGTTATTATGAGTAAGGTTGCTATGGACATGCTCATACAGGTTTTGGTGTTTTGTTTTGTTTTGTTTTGTTTTGTTTTTGTAGACGTTTTCAATTCTCTTGGGTAATATCTAGAAGTCGAATTTTTCATTGTAGGGTAGGATTGGCCTTCACTTTATAGGGAACTTCCGACGGTTTTCCCAAGCGGTTGTACTATCTTCCACTTCTCCCAGCAACACAGAAAGGTCCCGGTTGCGCCACATCCTTGGCAAGATTTCCTAACGATGATCTTTCCCAGTTTAGCTACAGAATGGATACTATGGATAGAAATCATTTTGAAATAACAAAACAGACTCGGATCTCAGTCTGACGGTCCCTCCCAACTTGCCGTGAGCTCTTACCACGTTTGCGGTTTATGCCCGTATCACATCCGTTGCACACAAACCAAAACACGAAGCTGCCTCGAGCGTTAACAAGCTGTGCATATTGCACTAGAGAAACCAGCGCGTCTGTTTCCCCAAACACTTTAATCGCATCTCCCAGCACGGGTAGGGTTTGCGGCCTGCGCCGCGCACCAGGCAGGCTCCGCTGCTCCGAGCTGATGGTCCGTCCCGCAGGGAGGACCCACGATCGCGAGGGGAGCCTGGCGGCCGGGTGCGTGGCTGCGAGCCACGCTGTCAGTCCTCCCGGGCCGGCAGCTTCAGCTGGGTCACGCCTTCCGCCCCTGGTCCTGCCTTCGGCAAGGATAGGCCCGCGGCCCTGGCGGTGCCTCTCTCTCCACCTGGAGCCCCCTCCGCGAACCCGGCCTCCCGCTCACACGCCGGCCTGCGCCCAGGCCCCTCGCACCGGAGGATCGCCCCCTTCCTTGTCCGGGGCCCCCTGCGGCTCCTCCGCCCGGGAGGTGCTCCGGAGCACCGTGCACAGGCCACTGGCGCAGCGCCCCAGCTTCCTGGCATCGCGGCAAGTGGCCACCTCGGAGGACGTGACGCCGCCTCGAGTGACTGGCTCTTGGCTCGGGTGGCCACCGATGCGTGGCATTTCCCCGCCGCAGGAAATGACTCAGGAGCGGGTGTGAGACCACATTATGGACAGCAGTCCAGGACAAGGGGATTTTCTGGGAGCTTTCGGGAAGGAATTTTTTCTTGCTCTCATCAAAGCGCTCCTAGAAACCGCTTATCTCGTTCTGAATACAAAAGAGGGAGGCTGAAGGACTAGCGGCGGCCGTAAAGCGGAACGGACACACCAGGGCTTCACGGAAATAAACCTTGATGGCACTGCTAAGCCGAAGGAAAAAACAGCTCGAAACCTCATTTGCCTCTGGACTCTGCTCAAGGGAGTCTTGACGTTACCTGCATGGGTCAAGACACTTTGATCTCAAACCTAATAATGCCTGTGATCTAACGGAGGAACCAATGTGGAAACCAAGCTCACGTTCCATCCCTAGCGCCGGTCCTGGGCCAGTCCGCAAAGCCACCTAAGTTTGCCTCTAGGGCAATCCAAGCATCTCTCACCTTTCTGCTGGTTTTCTATTGAAACTCTGCTTCCTTTCCTCTCTCTGCCACTCCTCCGTCTGCTCCCATCTACTAGCCTTGTTTCTCCTTCTCTCTCTTATTTAAAGCAAACGAAAAATACTACACTCCTACTACTACTACTACTACTAGTAATAATAAACAAAGCAAAGTTCAAAGTGCACCATCTCAATGTACTCTGGAAAAAAAAGGGGGGGGGGTGCGGATCCTGATTCACAGTAAAGTATTGGTGACTGATATATTTCCATGTAATAGAAGTAAAGCTACAACATAGTCCAACGATCCTGATAATGGTGGGGTTGCTAACACCGTCCGTAGCAAATCAATGGGCGATGCCACTCTTGAAGCCTTTTCCATTGATTGAGCTGTGAAAGTAGCTACCATTTACACCTCCACAGTTCGTCTGTCTGCCACTCCACCTCCTGTAGTTTTCATTTTAGGCCTGTCCGATGGCAGCATCTGGAAGAAGGCCATGACATCCCCATCCTACCGAGATTGTAGGAGCTAAAAATAACAAAGGAAGTGAGCAACTGGAAAGCATCCCATCATTAAATATTCAGGAAGCAGAGCGTATCTGATTGTGTCACCTCAGAAAGTCTCTGCCCTTCAGAGACTACAGGATCGGGGCTGGGTATAACAGCGGGGTGAGAGAAACACAGACAACTGTGTCCTTCACTTCTTACACTTGACTTGATCCACTTTTCCTATATTAGAATTTTAACTTCTTAACCCTCCAACATGTCCCCCATTCTCACATTTTGACCTCCGCACGATTAGCCCCTAGTTTCCTTCTCCCTTTGTTTATTTTATTTTTTTTATTTAAAAATTTTTATTTTTTCAACGTTTATTTATTTTTGGGACAGAGAGAGACAGAGCATGAACGGGCGAGGGGCAGAGAGAGAGGGAGACACAGAATCGGAAACAGGCTCCAGGCTCCGAGCCATCAGCCCAGAGCCCGACGCGGGGCTCGAACTCTGGGACCGCGAGATAGTGACCTGGCTGAAGTCGGACGCTTAACCGACTGCGCCACCCAGGCGCCCCTTTCTCCCTTTGTTTAGATGGTCCGGTTCCTTGGTCAACCAGAGTGTTACACGCTCACATTCTTGGGATGGATGTTTGTCTTATAAAAATGTACAAAATGTGAAGCCTACTTACCTTCCAGGGTTATGGATCACCCAGTGAAGACCTCATATCTCAGGAACTTTAGGACCTGGTCCTATCCATTTCTCTAGACTGAGCCGGCCTCGTGCTTTGGCCACATCCTTCTCAATTCTGTCCGCTCACTTTGGTTAGATTTCCAAATCCCCAGGGGTTCGTAAAGCCTGAAGGGGTTTGATTCCACATTAGCTACGTACCCAAAAGATATCAGATCTCTTCACGTCTTCTTCAGCATCCAACACTACTGCCTCAGAGAAGACTCCTTTTTACCTCTGCTGTGTGCTTTGCATAAGCTATGGAACTAAGACCACGTGTCTTTGAGCCTGGGTGATTGGGCCACCTTCTTGGTCAGGAAACCTTCCTTACGGTGTAGTAAAATCTCCCTCAAGCCTTTATAGCCACATAGAGTGAGCAGTCGCCGGGGACTGTGGTTTATCATAGCCTCGGAGTGAACGCAGCAGAACCAGCTACAGGATGCCACAGCATCTAGTTGATAATGGAAAATTCAGATCCGGGCAGATGGACGTCGTGCTTGGAGGAAATGCTATCATGTGACCAAAGTTCCTGCTCTGAGGAGAGAACATACAGATGTTCACATACCCGAGAAGTCCAAGTGGCTAGCACAGCACTTTATCATCTCCCGTCCTTCACAATCTTAAAGCCATAGCACAGGCCACCCAAAGGAAACGAGGCTCGTGAGCGAGGAAAGAAGCTTTCTTGCTCTTTCTAAGCAATACGTTTCCTTTCTTTATACATTCGACAACCGTGGGGCCGGAGGAGAATGGTATTTGTTTAGTTCCTGTTTTAAAAAAATGTATCTGTTTAAAGTCCAGTTAGTTAACATATGGTATTATTTAGTTCTTATTCATAATGACCTTCACCTTTAGGTGAGGCAAATATGTCATTGTAACCTTACTGTGATTTCAACAGAACATTTCATACCTCCTAAAAGGTTTTGGTATTTAAACACATTTGAGTAAGAAAAAAATAAATTTCTCCCTCCCTTCCTTCCTTCCCTCCTTCCTTCCTGCTTTCCCTTGCTGCTTCCTTGTATCCTCAGCCAAGACTCCTTAGGTGGCACAGAAAGACTGGGGTTATTCTCCAAAGATAAAGTTCAATTGCACAAGCATCTGTTGGGATCTTACTCTGTACTGAGGCAGGTCCTGTACGCACATAAGAATGAACTTAACAGAAATATGCCCTTAAGAAACATGAAGCTTAAGGGGTGCCTGGATGGCTCAGTTGGTTAAGCATCGACTCTTGGTTTGGGCTCAGGTCACAATCTCACAGTCTCACAGTCTGCGGGATCGAGCCCCACGTCAGGCTCTGCACTGACAGCACAGAGCCTGCTTGGGATTCTCTCTCTCCCTCTCTCTCTCTCTGCCCCTGCCCTCACTTGTTCTCTCTCTCTCTGTCAAAATAAATAAACATTAAAGTTAAAAAAAAAACGTGAAGTTTAAGGACAAAAACAAATGGATCACCAATGACTGTAATATAAAGGAGAGGAATAAAAATGTGACCACAGTGGCATGAGCACTCAAAGAGGGGAGACTGTCATGTAAGGCACGAGATCTTGAAAGAAGGAGGGATTTGAGACCAACAGAGATGTGGAGCAGAGTTAGACACACACGAGTTTTGAATAGATTCACTGGTCAGTTCATATCATCCTTTGGTCATGAACATTGAATTTGACTGCTCATAGGTATTGGCAAGTATTTGGGCATCAACTTCACGCCTGAGTGGTCAATTTTCCTCATATTTTATAAAGAAGCAACTATATATATATATATATATATATATATATATATACATATTTTTTGTTTGTTTCTTTGTTTTTATTTTTAAGTAATCTCTAAGCCCAACGTGAGGCTCAAACTCATGACCCTGAGATCAAGAGTCACATGCTCTACCGGCTGAGCTAGTCAGGTGTCCCAAAACTGTCTAATTTTTAAGAGCAAGTTTTAAGGGGAACCCAGATGTTCTTCAGACCCCCTCAGAAACCTGGCTTGGGATTGTGGCAGCACAGTAATTTGGCCTATTTGTAAAATCCAACTCTGGGAACTTGATGAGAAAACAAAGTGTAAAGAGATATCCACCACGGTGGTATGATGGATGAAATTTGTTTGCTATACTTGGCCTGAACTTTGAAAAAAATGCAAGAGCAACCTTTTGTGGCTGTGGATATGACTGTTTTGATCAGAATTACTAAAACCTCTCTGACTAGAATGATCGTATTTAAAAAAAAAAGTTTTATTTATTTATTTAGAGAGAGAGCACAAGCAAGGGAGGGGCAGAGAGAGAAAGGGAGAGAGAGAATACCAAGTAAACTCTGAGCTAATCAGCACAGAGCCTGACGCAGGGCTCGATCTCACGAACTGTGAGATCATGACCTGAGCCAAAATCAAGAGTCGGATGCTTCAATCGACTGAGCCACCCAGGTGCCCTGAATGATCATATTTTTGAAAATGAAAAAAGTCTCATCACTAGATCCTGGGAAGCCTGGATTCTTTTTCTATTACTAATTCTGACACGTCAAAACAGGGTACTCCAATTCCCCTTCATTTTCCCCATTATTTTACACATCACGGGGTAACAAAGTTACTAAAGGGGAGTGCTAAAAACGTGTAGACATGTCACACAGATAGGCTCTTTTCTACCAGTTACGGTCAGTGTCTTCTTCGCCTACGTGATACTTGGAAGAAAGTAAGGCTCCAGCTCCAGACGCAAAGGCAATGGGGACAACGCAGGCTCAGAAATGCAGTCAGTGGACCAAACCCTGCAATGGTATGGACACCAGAAAGATGGTGGTAATCTGAGGGTTGATGCGTGTGTGGGCGGGGGAGGGATGGGGATGGGCACTAAGGATGGCACTTGCCCGGATGAGCCCTGGGTGTTGTATGTAAGTAACCAATCACTGGATTCTACTCCTGAAGCCAAGACTGTGCTGTATGTTAACTAACTTAAGAATAAATAATTTTTTAAAAAAGTATATTATGAGGAAAGGTTAAAAAAAGAGAGAGAGAGAGAGAGAGATGATGGTAGTGAGAGATTGCCAGACAGGTTTGCAAAATACAAGGAGCCAAAATTGATCAATGTCAGAAATACCAGTCAAACAGAAACCAAGAAGGGACATTGTCAGAGAGGTGGGTGGGCATGACACCAGAAGACACACAACGGGACGTCCCTTCTCTGTTACTGTTCTCTGGACAGTAGGTCTCAACCGGGGGTGGTTTTGTTTCCCAGAGGACAAGTGGCCCTGTGTGGAGATATTTTTGGTTATTACAGCTTGTTGGGGTGGGTACTGCGACTGGCAACTCCTGAGCAGTGGCCAGAGGCACTGCTAAACGTCTTACACTACACAGGATAGCCCTTCCCGGAAAGAATTCTCTGGCCTAAAGTGTCCATAATGCCAAGCACGAGCAACCCTGCTCTAGGGAGGAGGTGATCACAAGGGTCACTGCTCCATCATATTTATGGCTGTTTTTCTGATGATAAAAAGTAATCGATCACGTGTAAAAATATTATGTATTTAATCTGGGACATTTTATCAATACATCAAATAAAGTGTTATCACCACCCCATCAATTATGCCATAGAAGTTCATAGTCTGTTTTTTCACCCCGACGGCCAGAGGTTACCAACTCAAATGTCAAATGCACTTCGGCTGATGTGTAATGCCAAAGTGCCTGATAAAGTCCGAACTTTCCCTAATTGCTGAAACCGACAGGAAATGGTCTGACATTATTTTTATAGAAAAAAAAAATAATAATTGTGGCCAAACTCTTTCCAGGAAAGGGCGATCTAACGTTGTTGAAGGGAGAGCAACAGTTCTTGACATGTCGAAGTAAAATGAAATTTGTTTCAGATGAAGAGCTGGGGCCTTGGGAGCCTGCACCTGGCCTAGACGCAACGGCACCCACTGCGGGGCGGCGAAAGGCGCTGCAATCAGCAGCAAGATCCGGAGTGCCGTTACGAGAAAATTGCAGGAATTAGGAGCTGATGGAGATGAAAAGCGTCCTGATTACATTATGGGGCTGGAGGCTGAGACAAGTCAGGGTGACAAAGGACGTCCTGCGTGAAGGAACAACTTGGCTCGCCTCCGTGTGTTTCCAGCTGTCTGCAGCCCAAACCGACACGTCGACGTCACCTCTGAAACCAGGATGTGGAGTGGCTGGGAGGTTCGGCTGATACCAGGTTGAAGGGCACAGATTTACTTGGGAGATGGCCTGCCGAGATTTAAATCCTTCGTTTCCGCTTACTTACCGGCTCTGGGATGGGAGCAAATCCCCTGATCACGTGCTTCCTCTGTGAAATGGACCCTTTGGTTGTTGTGGGGTTTGCGGGAGACATGGTTGGCATCTTGCCATACCTCCCAACATCCCTTTAGTGTTTTCGGCATCCTTTCTCTGGCTTCTCTGCACGTCAGCTTCCGCCTGCGCATTAACACCTACAAATGGCTTTGGGGGACTTCCTCAGCCTCCCGGAGATGCTCACCTGCAGGGGCAGAGAACTGGAAGGACCTTGGGGTTTTCTTTACCCTGGTCCTTAGCCCAGGACTGTCAGGGGTCTCAATATGAAAGAAAGCCCAGCCATCAAGTCCTGAGGCGTAATTTACACTGCAGTGCTCCCCTGTGGGATCAGAGCTGAGGGAATGTACCAGAAATTGCACCCACTTTTCTCTTTCGACCTGCTTCCCCCACTCCCTCAAGGGTCAAGGACCACTGCTCTTAATAAACCACTTGCCTTTGAATCTTGTCTCAGGAAACTTAAATGAGCTAATACACATAAATTACTTGGGACAATGGCAGTGTGTAATGAGAGATTAATAAACGATAACAGATATTCCACATATGATTCTTTTCTTCACTTTTAAAAAAGGTTTATTTATTTACTTTTGAGAGAGAGGGAGAGCACAAGTGGGGGAGGCACAGAGAGAGAGAGAGAGAGAGAGGGAGACACAGAATCTGAAGCTGGCTGCAGGCTCCGAGCTGGCAGCACAGAGCCCGACGCAGGGCTTGAACCCATAAACCGTGAAATCATGACCTGAGCTGAAGTCGGACGCTTAAACAACTGAGCCATCCGGGCGTCGCCGAGTCTTATTATTAGATGCTGACTCTGTGCCAATACCGTGTCACTTACACTCCATTGTGTCATTTTATCCTATCCAAATCTGTACTTCCTTCATGAGAGAAGGAAAAGCCAGAAAAGTAAGCCAAGCCTAAGCAAGCAGGAAACAAATGAGGACTCCATACCAGGGTAAGAATTCTGCATCCAAAGAATTGCAGAACAGATGCGGGGGTCAAGAGGCAGCAGCCAGTCCCAAACACTGGTGGAGTTCACAGCCTGAATTTAGAAATGGGATGAGGTACGAGAGAGTCAGTGTGTGGGCTGGTCAATCCTGGTAACAACCTGTCCAGTTGAAGTGATTTTCTGACAGAAGGGAAACAGAGTCCCAAGAGGTAAATTACCTGTAGAGGGTGGTGCAGCGGGGGAGGCCACATCTGCTCTGCCGCGTCCCCTTCCTGGCCACGGGCTCCTGGCTTCCCCTGAGCGTGTCAGACAGAGGGGAAGGCAGGACACTGCTAATGTCCTTAAACCCAAATGAACGGCACTCATGAAGGAAGCCCAGAGGTGGCAAGTCTCCATCCGTCTCTGTCTCATCAGGAGGCCACTCTCTGTAAGACACGTGGAAATTATTTACGAAAAATCGTAAAAGGTATGATTTTTTTTTTTACTTTTTCCCGGCTTTCTCCGAACTCTCCCCATCTGCCTAAAGACAAACCCTCTGAGAGGAGCTCCGTTGTCACAGATCCCTTCCATGGGAGTGTCTTCCCAAGGCAGGACTGAGTCTTGTTGCAGAGGAGGGGACCAGAGGTTGAGCCCACAGGGTCAGAAACCATCCTGTCTCCCGTCTGTTCTTCTGCGGGCCCGTTCATCTTTCATAAACATCCTTTACTCTCCCCTGGAAGGCCTATGTCCTCCGCCCCTCCCCCACCAGGCTACTTTTAACCTGAATTCTAATCAAGCCACCCAGGGAGTTACTCAGTTTTCCTGGGTATGTCCACTCGTGTAGATAAGGTACACACATTGATAAAGTTCAGATTGTTTTTCTCATGTTAATCTTTTATTATGGGACCAGCAGATAAGAAGTCAGAAACAGAGAGAGAAAACGATCTTTTTTCCATTACAATGGCATGCCCACACAGCTAGGTGACCTGTTCCCTGAAGGGAAGGCCTCCTCGCTCTGTTTTCTGCTTTTTGAAACGCCCTCTAGTATCTGACACTGGGCCTTCTACATGGCGGGTCCTCAACATTAGTCAACTGATTCATGTTTCACTGTAGGGGTTTATCCGATAGAAACAGAACTGGAAAAAAAGCAAAAAAGCCAATGCGAATTAGCAGTGTTCAATTACAATGTGATAATCACAAACCACATTTCACCAGCCCCATCTCCAGCTATTTGC
The DNA here is from genome assembly GCF_018350175.1 of Felis catus. Lineage (NCBI taxonomy): Eukaryota > Metazoa > Chordata > Mammalia > Carnivora > Felidae > Felis > Felis catus. Next base: position 143,452,746 of record NC_058376.1, read on the forward strand.
TAACTTTTCTTTGTCCCTCTTAGTATTTCAAACAGGGTGGTTGTGTTTCCCCCGCCCCCCAACCCAGAGAGTTGACTTATTTATTTATTTATTTTCAACGTCTATTCATTTTTGAGAAGGATTGAGAGAGTACACACAGGGAAGGAGCAGAGAGAGTGAGAGAGAATCCCAAGTTCAATGTAGGGCTCGAACTCACGAACTGTGAGATCATGTTCTAAGCCAAAGTCGGACGCTTAACTGACTGAGCCACCCAGACACCCCTTGACATTGTTATCAAATTTAGTTATTTACTCCATAAACATAGTCTATCCCTCCACTTATGTAGGTTTTTTTTTATTTAAAAAAATTTTTTTTTCAATGTTTTTTAATTTATTTTTGGGACAGAGAGAGACAGAGCATGAGCGGGGGAGGGCAGAGAGAGAGAGAGACACAGAATCAGAAACAGGCTCCAGGCTCTGAGCCATCAGCCCAGAGCCCGACGCGGGGCTCGAACCCACGGACCGCAAGATCGTGACCTGGCTGAAGTCGGACGCCTAACCGACTGCGCCACCCAGGCGCCCCTATAGGTTTTAATTCATTTCCATTATCAACGTTTTGTGGTTTTCATTGTGGAGGTCTTACAAGTCTTTTATTAGATTACTGGGTGTTTGGTACATTTTAAAATTATTTTATATTATTTTATTTTTCATCATGATAAGTGTACCTTTTGATCCCCATCCTTTACTTAACCCATCTCCCCACCCACCTCCCCTCTGGTAACCACCAGTTTGCTCTCTATAGTTAAGAGTCTGTTTCTTGGTTTCTCTCTCTCTCTCTCCCCCTTTCTTTTTTTTCCCTTTGTTCATTTGTTTTGTTTCTTAAATTCCATATATGAGTGAGATCATATGGTATTTGTCTTTCTCTGACTTATTTTGCTCAGCGGTAACTCCCTGGCTCTGTGTTGTTGCAAAGGCAAGATTTCATTCTTTTTTATGGCTGACTAATATTCCATTGTATAAATATACCACATCTTCTTTATCCATTCATCTATTGATGGACACTTGGGCTGCTTCCATAGTTTGCCTATTGTAGATAATGCTGCAATAAACATAGAGGTGCATGCATCCCTTTGAATTAGTGTTTTTGTATTTTGGGGGTAAATACCCAGTAATGCAATTCCTGGATTATAAGGTACTTTTATTTTTAATGTTTTGTGGAACCCCCATAGAGTTTTCTGCCATGGCTGCACCCAAATGCGTTCCCGCTGACAGTGCAAGAGGGTTCCTTTTTCTCCACATCCTCACCAACACTTGCTGTTTCTTGTATTGTTGATTTTAGTCATTCTGACAGGTGTCAGGTGATACGTCATTGTAGTTTTGATTTGTATTTACCTGATGGTAAGTCATGTCGAGTTCCTTTCTATGTGTCTGTTGGCTATCTGGATATCTTCTTTGGAAAAATGCTTATTCAGGTCCTCTGCCCATTTTTAACTGGATTGTTTGGCGGGGGATGTTGTATCAGTTCTTTAAATGTGTTGGATACAAACTCTTCAGATGGAGTTTTTTCTTTTCTTCCTCTCTCCTCAGTGTTTGCGTGGTTGCTGTGGGGAGACAACATCTCCCACCTCCCTCCCCCCAATAACCTAAGTGTGTAGGTGGAATATTGTTTCTGCCTGGGGACAAATAAGTAGAACATGATATGTTAGAGAAAACAGTGAGGTGGCAATGGCTATTGAGTGAATATTTGCACCCTCCCCCGCCGACCCCCCATATCCATATGTTGACGCCTAGTCCTCAGTGTGTTGGTATTAGGAGGTGGGGCCTTTGGGAGGTGGTTGGGTCATAGGGGCAGGGTCCTCATAAATGAGATTAGTGCCCTTGTAAAAGAGACCCCAGAGGGCTTCTTGCTTCTGCCATGAGAGGCCACAGTGAATAAACTGCTGTCTCTGAACCAGGACGTAGGCCCTCACCAGAACTCAACCATGCCGGCATCAGACCCTCCCACACTCCAGAACAGTGAGCAATCAGTTTCTGTTGTTTATAGGCCACCCGGCGTATGGTATTTTCCGGCAGCAGTCTGAATGGACCCACATGGTGGTCAGTGTCTTTTCCATGCTTTTGCCGTGCCTCTACCCAGTTGTGAGGTCCTGTCTGGGACCCGGCGAAATGAAGAGATCAGGCTATCCAAGAGATCTGCGTGATCCAAGAAATAGCACTAGCCGCATATGGCTATTTAAATTTAAATTAGTTACAATGAAATAAAGTTAAAAATTCAGTTTCTCAGTCACACTGGCCACAGTTGAAGGGCTCAAGAGCCACCTGTATCTAGTGGTTACCACACTAGACAGTGCAGGTATGGAACGTCCCCATCCTTGCCAACTCTTCTGAATAGCACCAGACTAATGGGCTCACAGGTCTTTTCTAGCCCCAAGACTCAATGACTCCACACCTCGGGTAAGGAAACAAGTTCACCGTAGACTGAAAATATGAGTAAATGAATTTAATCTCTGCATGATTGAATATAATTGTGGGAAGAGAAGCAAAATGGCCATGTATTATTAAGAGGTCTAGACTCACTAAAAACAAAACAAAACAAAAGTCACGAGGTACGACTGATGTGAAGAGCTTTATTCCGGCTGGAATGACCTTGAAAGCAAGAACATTTAAATCGAACATGGAACCGCCAATATCCTGGCGGGGCAAGGGGGAGATGTAACGTTTCATGGCTGCAGCGAATGGTGTTTGGCTGCTTCTCCCAGGCCCCATATCGACATAGCCGTGGCCAGTTTATCAATGTGTCCCTAGCTGGCTGTTGCTAGAGACAGGAGCGACTCCTCTGAGGCAGCACCCAGTAATGCTGTCCAAGACCAGCCATCACCCAGGCCAGAAAATCCCCTTTGATTCTGAAGTCATATGTGCCCTCTGTTATCTGGGGCAGGGTTTCTTTTTCTTTTTTTTTCTTTCCTTTTTCTTTTTTAAAAAAATTTTTGAGGAGAAAGAGAGAGCATGAGCAAGGGAGAGGGGCAGAGGGAGAGAGAGAGAGTCTTAAGCAGGGTCTGCGAAGAGCCCAAAGCAGGGCTTGATCCCAGGACCCCGGGATCGTGACCCGAGCCAAAAATCAAGAGTCAGAAGCTCAACCAACTGAGCCACCCATGTGCCCCTGAAGCAGGGTTTCTTAAACAAAATGTGGTGACACGGTCCCGTCATGATCATCTGTGACAAGAGTTGGCAGTATGTTACTGTTAAAGTGTGAATGTTTGCATCTATTGACTTTATTGCAATGTTATTTACCAAGAATTGTTGTGATATTATTGTGAATTATTGTGGTATTATTTACTAAGAATAGCAATTGGTATTTGTCGTTTGTGATATTAAGTATGATGTCCCAGGGACTGTGCTCAATAACGTACATCTCGTAGCTCATTCATTTCTCAAAACAACCTTAAAAGTGACTGTGGGTCTATTTCACCACCGCCCCACTCTAAGGAAGAGGTACCGGCCCATCAGATGGGCGCCACACCTCTCCTAATCCTCCTGGTGTCCACAAGCCCCACCTCCACCAGTAGTGGGGCAGCTCGTCAGTGTTATGGTTGGTGTGGAATGTGTCACAGGAGCACCACATACATTGAGGCCAGAGAGGCATCACTTCTGCTGAATGATGCCTGGACAGAATAGCGTCTTTGCTGCCTGCTGAGGCCGGGCTGTCTTGCCTGGATGGCTGGTGCAGCTACTCAGCACAGGCAGTACTTCTCACTGGAGTGGAAGCTGGAGGCACCGTGGCACTAAGTACCCACTCAGCTTCTTGGTGCCAGCAGCAGAGAATGCTCACGCTGGCCGGTGGAGCCTGGAAGACTCTGGGTCTCTCCATGGACCCTCTAGATCTGGTTCTTCTATCTCGAGACCCACTGACCTATTCCTCTGAGCCAGAGCAGTGGTGAAACTTACCCACATGAAGTCTCATTTCATAAGGCTGTTTTGAGGAATGCAGGAGGTATGAGATATATCTCATTTTGCACTGTGCTTGGCATGTAGTAAAGATTCGACAACCAGCCCCCATTATTAGGATGATCACCACCATTGTTGGTAACGGTCATCGTACAGGTAACAATGACACTGATAACGCAAACATTGGCATTTTATTGTTAGTAACTCGTTCTTTGTAACTCAAGAATCTGTCTAGTCCGTCTGTATGAGTGTTGTGGAAAAGCTGAGATAAAGATTTGCTCTGACCAATCATCCCTTCCTCCCTGCCCTGAGCTCAGCCCACACCCAAAGCATATATTTTCAATTACATTTTGCAGATGTGGAAACTGACGCTCAGAGATATTAAGAGCGTTGTCCAAATGGAAACCCTAGGAACATTACCCTTACAGTCTGTATTTCCACAACACTTTCTTGAACGGGAAAGAAAGAGATAAGGGTGGGTGACACCTAAGCCCATAGGTGAAGACCACTCATGGCAGTGTGTTGGGCATGAGGATTTCATTAGTCCTGTGTGTCACGGACTGATTCTAAAGAATCAGTTTTCTGGAAATGTAACGTGTCACTATCGAGAATGGCTCACAGTGTTTCACTGTGTTTCACTAACGAGGATGGCTCACAGCAACGACGTGGTGTTGCTGCTGGCTGAGGTTGAAAAAAATTCAACCAGCCAGCCAGCCAGCCATGTAGTCAAGAAAGACAATGACATAAGATCAGCGTGGCCCATCTCTGGAATCCAGTTGTTTGCTTTGCTCTAAATAAACCTAGCTTCAAAAGCCACAACCAGACAGAATTCTTTTAATGGCTAGAGGAATGTGAAGTTAGGATCTGTGACAATTACCTGAAAAATGCCCTCTCAGGCTGGAAGGCCAGTCTGGGCTTTGGGCTTCCATAGTCCTTTAGAGAAGGACCTTGGGTCACCTCCAGAATCATTTCTGGAGCGTAGGCTTGGTCCCAGGGCTCATTCTTCATTCTGACATTTTCATTATGTTGTTTGCATCGCTTTTATTAATGGATTGGCCAAGGGCTACTTTGCTTGTCACTAAGGCCAGGGTGATAAAGTTCAGCTTTCATGTTTGTAAAGTGTACATTCCTTGTAAGCTTGAAAAGAGCTGTAGGGCGGGGTTTCCTCAAGACTTAGCAGAATGTAGAACTTACTTAACAGCTTCAACTCCAGGGTCAACACACCAGGGTACAAGTTCAGGGCCACTGCCTCTTGTCTGTGTGGTGTGGGACAGGTCATTCAATCTCCCTTAGGCCTCAGTTCTCCCATTTGTCAAATTAGAACAAGAGTTTCCATCTTGCAGGAGGGCTGGGAGGATTCCATGAGCAAAGGTCCTTGAGGTGTTGAGGTTTGACCTTGACGTTTGCGTCCTCAAACATTCAAATAGCCAGTTGTCAGCACATTTAACAACTGGCACGGGGAAGGCCTGGGCTCATCCGGATGGATGCCCTTAGAGCCAGCGTTCATGCTGACTGGTCGATACTTCTGCTGTTTCAGTCGTTAAGCATTTTGTATATCATTTGCGGTATTGATCATTCAATAAATGTTAACTCTGGTTATTAGTGTTGCTGTTCTCACAAGGAGGAGAATCAGAAATTCACAGGGCAGAGTGTTCCGCACAATTTGTACCCACACACTGTGTGTTGTATTCCTGAGTCTCCCATCCCCACCTCCTCCTTGTTGCCAGGAGGAAATGGCGTCACCATAGCAAACAGCATTCATGTGTCATCCGTCAAATGAGGAACTGGTCAGTGTTTCACCTACACTGAAGCAGAAGAGAAGAATCCTTTGCTTCCACAGCTGAAGGCTTCCAAGCACACAGAACACCATTAGGACAAAGCGATCGTGTACCTTCAGCAGAGAGAGGCACTTTTTCCAACCCCTTTCGTGCAGAGTGGAAAAACAGTGAGACCGAGAACACAGGAGACAGAATGAGCATGTGAGGACACAGAGATGAAAGTGATGGTTACTCCCATTTATTAGAACAAAAGCAGAAATAATAAACCGTGTCACTTTGTGTTCAAATAATGAACCCATTTATGGAAGTCTTACGACGATCTGGCATGGGGTGTGAGATGATTTCCTCCATCATTTGCACCAAAAATGTGGTGTCCAAAATACATACCTTTTTTCTTCTAAATTATTTAGGTAATCTCCACACCCACCGTGGGGCTCGAACTTATGACACTGAGGTCAAGAGTCGCCTGCTCTTCCGACGGAAGCAGCCAGGTGGCCCTAAATTACACAAATCTTTTCATTTTCCCCCACAAGGTTTCTTAGGTTGTCTGATTTATTCAGAGTATTGAACAATTGCTTTTGGTGTTATGTCATTCTTTTTTTTTTTTTTAATGTTTTATTTTATTATTGAAAGAGGGTGTGCGTGGGGGAGAGGCAGAGAGAGAAGGAGACAGGATCTAAAGCAGGCTCTGCCCTGACTGCAGCGAGGCCGATGTGGGGCTTGAACTCACGAACTGTGAGATCATGACCTGAGCTGAAGTCAGAGTCTTAACTGACTGAGCCACCCAGACGCTCCCGTCCTATGTCATTCTTAAACACGAGCTCTCTGAAGGACTCCAAAAGTATGCACAGGCACAGGTGATGTAAAATAAGATAAATTGCATTAGATGGAAATGAAATCTTACTTTCCCTAAGGACGCTAAAAAGGATCATTTTACACTTTCTCCGTGAGGTTGGGACTGGTGGAGATACTCATGCCCATTCACAGAGAAGGACAGGAAATTAGGGCATTAAAAATAGCTCAGTTGTAGTAGGATTTTCAAGTTCCTGATGTCCCAGATTTTTATATTTGAACTGGATAGTTGATTATCGTACTTGAATTTATAGCTATTTGCCCTGGAATGGAGCTAAAATTCATCATTGACAGTCTACTAATATAAAGCTGTTTGTCTTAACAAACAAAGAGGGTAACCCAGGTTTTCAGGCAGGTATAAACTGTGGCAGACAGACCCTAGCATGGCTCCGTGTTTATGCCCTGCATAGCCTTCTCCCCTTGAGTGTGGGAGAAACAGATTACTTGCTTCTAACCAATAGAATATGACAAAGCTGATGTGATGTCCCTTCTGTGGTTGTGTTGTGATATGTATATCGCCATTCCTGCTGGCATGCCTCAGAGACTGTCTCTCTATTGTTGGCTTTAGTAAGCCGCCATGAGGTAGAGAGCCATGCGGAAAGGCACTGAGGATGGCCTCTGGGAGCTGAGCACAGCCCCGGCCTGACAGCCAGCAAGGAAACAGAGACCTCAGGCCCACAAATGAATTCTGCCAACAACCTGGAGGAGCTTGGCCGTGGATCTTTTCCCCATCAAGCCTCTTATGAGCTTGCATGTGAATTGCAATGTGGTACACACCCTGAAAAAGAGAACCCAGCCAAACTATACCCAAACTTCTACAGTTATCATATGGGTGATGTTTTATGATCATTCGTTATATAGCAACAGATAATTAATACATAAACTTTCATCAGTCAGCAAGTACCGATGATCTCCTCTGGGTGCCCAGCACTGTAGCAAAACAGGATGGTGGTTACGAAAGAAACATAGGACCCGGGTCCTGCTCAGAATCTAGTTGGAAGCAGAAAATTCTGGGTGGATGGAGGGGGCAGCACAGTTCATGAATTCCCCTGAATCTCTCAGAGGAAGAGACAGACGACCAAAAACAAACACAGAGAGGCAGCGTCCACAGTGAAACTGCACGGTGCGTCTCCTCACAAACCCCAAACGTGTAGACGAAGACAAACTACCCAATGCCTCAAGACCCATGTGGGATGAGGAACTGCCTGAGATGGAACAGAGGTTAGGCAGCTGGGCTTGAGACAGCCCCTAAGTCACCAACATGCACTCACAAGAAAGCACAGTTGGGTCAGTCTGAGAATAGCCACGACACCCGGAAGGTGGTTCTGCAAGGTCCATTGTGGGTGTGCCTGCCGGGAGATGCTAACGCGGTAGGGCTTGACAGTGCTGGAGCCACCTGGGCCCTGGACAACCTCAAAACTAACAGACAGGAGCTCCCTGCCAAAGCAAAGCCCTGAAGTAAGGAGAAACTGCTGGACGTGGAATCCAAGCTGAGGACTAGGACAGAAGGGGCAAAGGGAAAAATGAGGTCCCAATATTGGTAGGGAAGGAAGCAGCCCAGATATGAGTCAGTCTCAGAGAGTTTGGGGCGCCTGGGTGGCTCAGTCGGTTAAGCGTCCGACTTCGGCTCAGGTCATGATCTCGTCGTCCGTTGAGTTCGAGCCCCGCGTCGGGCTCTGTGCTGACAGCTCGGAGTCTGGAGCCTGCTTTGGATTCTGTGTCTCCCTCTCTCTGTGCCCCATCCCTGCTCATGCTCTGTCTCTGTCTGTCTGCCTCTCTCTCTCTCTCTAAAATAAATAAACATTTTAAAAAATTTAAAAAGTAAAGAAAGTTTGCGGACACACACACACACACACAGAGTTTCTTCTCACTTTATGAAAACAACAGGACAGTTCTAGAACCCTGAATTTAGAAAAGCTCCTGGCCATCCTTCTTTCCCAAACACAAAGGAACGTTTATTTCACTTAAAAAGTTACAAACAGAAAAAAACCATGATATATTCCTATATAAAACGACTCATCTTGTGCCAAGAACACATGGCCACAAAATAGATGAAAACTCATATTTAAAAATGAGCTAAAATGTAGCAAGAAAATCATAGAAATTCTGAAAGAGGAGCGTAAATCAGAACTGGAAAGTCTCAGCCATGAAGCAACCAGGGAAAAGGACTCTTTGAAAACAATGGTGACTTAACATAGGCGAGAATTACAAATAAAAGAAAAAAATCATTTCATAAAGAAAGACTAAAAAGCAACACAGGAGAAATAGGCCCAATAGATAACACCTACAGAAAAAGAAGGGCAAAAGAGATAAAAACAAAGTAAATAAATGAAGAGATTTCTGTTTCTGATTCTGATAGCGTAACTTGAACTACACTCACGCTCCCACTATTAACGATCATAAAACTGCACAAAATATAAGAAGAAAATGTTTCCGGCATTAGATAAGAAGCAATGTAAACCTGGGAATCCTTTTTTAAAATTTTGTTGAAACTCAAGTTAGTTAACATATAGTGTAATAATGGTTTCAGGAATAGAATTTAGTGATTCATCACTTACATATATCCCAGTATATGTTGGGCCCATCCCAACAAGTGTCCTCCTTGATGCCCATCACCCATTTAGCCCACCCCCCCACCCCTGCCCCTCCAGCAACTCTCAGTTACTTCTCTGTATTGATAAGTCTCTTATGATTTGCCTCCCTCTCTGTTTTTATCTTATTTTTCCTTCCCTCCCACTATGTTCATCTGTTTTGTTTCTTAAATTCCACATATGAGTGAAATCATATGGTATTTCTTTCTCTAGCTTATTTCTTTTCTTTTTTTTCATTTTTTAAAATATTTATTTATTTATTTAAAAAATTTTTTTTAATCTTTATTTATTTTTGAAGGAGGGACAGAGTGTGAGCAGGGGAGGAGCAGAGAGAGAGGGAGACACAGAATCCAAAGCAGGCTCCAGCCTCTGGGCTATCAGCACAGACCCTGATGCAGGGCTCGGAATCAATCACGAGATCATGACCTGAGCTGAAGTCGAACGCTTAACCCACTGAGCCACCCAGGCGCCCCTGACTGACTTATTTCTAAGCCTGAGAGCCCTGAAAAACAGGGACGCTTATGAAGCAAGCTCTATGGTTGTCCCAGCTCTGCTTAGGGAAAATGTCCTGATCCTGGTACAGCAAGATAAAGTCCACGAAGCATGAGGCAGGGAAGATAGAGTCCCGTTTCACTGAGGTTAAAGATATATCTAGGGTCACCTAAAGAGACTAGATTATATGCTGGATTAAAAAGCAAGATTGTAAAAGACTGAAACTTTATAGATTACATTCTCTGTCAACAACAGAATTAAATTAGAAATCAAAACAAGATATCTAGAAAATTTGCCAATGTAATAAATTAGAGATTTCTCAATAATTCTTGAGTCAAAGCAAAAATGCCAAGGAATATTAGAAAATATTTGCAAAGGAATGATAATTAAAAACAATATCGCAACATTTGTAGGTTACAGCTAAAGCAGTTCTTAGAGGCTAAAGTTTTATTTATTTATTTATTTTTTAATTTTTTTTTGAACGTTTATTTATTTTTGAGACAGAGAGAGACAGAGCATGAACGGGGGAGGGTCAGAGAGAGGACGACACAGAATCTGAAACAGGCTCCAGGCGCTGAGCTGTCAGCACAGAGCCCGACTCGGGACTCGAACTCACGGACCGTGAGATCATGACCTGAGCCAAACTCGGCCGCTTAACCGACTGAGCCACCCAGGCACCCTGAGGCTGAAGTTTTAAATGCCGATATTACCAAGGAAGAAAGTTTAAAATCAAGTATTTAAATTTCCATCTTAGTAATCTAGTGAAGAATATTAATTACGCATAGAGAAAGAAAAAAATGAAGCTACTCTTTATCTACCGCATTGGATGTTTCTTTTTTCTTTTTTCTTTTTTTATCTCACCAATGTGAGAATGCAGCTTTCAATGAAAAGGTTTAAGCGAAGAACAGAAATAGATGAGATAGAAAACAAAGAAAACCCCCAAATTTTAAAATCTTAAAGTTGGTTATTTGAATAAATAATTAAAGTGGATAAGCCCCTAGTGAGAAAGAGAGAGAAAACAAAAATTATCTGTATGAGGAATGAAAGAGGGAATTATCTTTATAGATCCTACAAATACCAAAAAGATAATGAGGGAATATTAGCAAAAACTTTACATTAAGAAATTTAATAACTTCATTGAAATATACAAATTTCTTGAAAAGCTCAAGTCACCAAAACGGAACAATAAGAAAAAAGGAAATTTGAATAGCTCTGTATGTATGTGTTAATGGAACACAACACTTTAAAATCTTTCCACAGAGTGCTCTAGAATGAAATTCTATCAGACATTTATGGAAGAAATAATAGCAACATATATAAATTTGTTTAGAAGATAGAAGTTAATGCATCTATCTCGTTCTTAGACCAGTATAACTCTTAATCAAAATCGACAAAGACATTATAGGAAAATTACTGACCCCCTAATAACAATATGTGGAAAAATGGTAAAAAATTTTAGCACGTTGGGGTGCCTGGGTGGCTCAGTTGGTGAAACGTCCGGCAACTCTTGATTTCGGCTCAGGTCACAATTTCATGGTACCTGGACTCGAGCCCTGTGTCGGGCTCTGCACTGATGGTGTGAAACCTGCTTGGGATTCTCTCTCTTTCCTTCTCTCTCTGTCCCCCCTCCTCTCGTGTTCTCTCTCTCAAAATAAATAAATAAACTTAAAAAAAATCCGTGCATTGATCACTTCTAAAAACTATTCTTTTATGATAAGATCTCTCAGTAAATTCAAAATCAAAGACAAATTCCTAAATTCAGTAACCAGATTATTTAAAAAGCCTACAGCTAATAATATACTTAATGACGAAAGAGTAAATGCTTTCCCTCTAAGATTGGAAGCAAAGCAAAAGCTGTCCATTCCTACCATTTCTAGTCAACATAGGACGGGAGGTTCTAGCCAGAAACATAACGCAAGAAATAAAAATTTGGGGGCAGTTGGCCCAGTAGAGCTTGTGACTTTTGATCTCAGGGTCATGAGTTGGAGCCCCATCTTGGGCGTGGAGGCTACTTTTAGATAAATAAATAAATAAATAAGTATAATGTCAGCTTGCACCATGACTATTTACATAGAAAATCCTTGGCAAGCTATTAAAAATACTAGAATTAGGGGCTCCAGGGTGGCTCAGTCGGTTAAGCGTTCGACTTCGGCTCAGGTCATGATCTCGCAGTCTGTGAGTTCTAGCCCCGCATTGGGCTCTGTGCTGACAGCTGGGAGCCTGGAGCCTGCTTTGGATTCTGTGTCTCCTACTCTCTCTGCCCCTCCCCCACTTGTGCTCTGTCTCTCTCTATCAAAAATAAATAAAATATTTAAAAAAATTTTAAAAATACTAGAATTAATATTGGAATTTATCAAGGTTTTAAGATACAGGGTCAACTGAATTTGTATATGCTAGCAACAAATAATTAGAAAATGAATTTTAAAATACATTATTTATAGTATTTACAATAGCATCAAATGATAAATTACTTCAGGATACATTTATTGACAGATGTGGAAAATCTTTACATTGAAAACTACTAAGCATTGTTGAGAAAAATTAAGGAAGATTTAAATACGTCAAAGGACATTATCTGTGGACTGGAAGAAGTCCAGTGTCACTAAATTGTCCTATAAAGTCAATGCGTTTCCAAAACCAGCAGTTTTGTTTTTTTTTAAGGTAATCACAAGCGTATTCTAAAATTTATGTGAAAACACAAAGGATCTAAAAATCATAGAAAAAAAAAATTGGAAGATAACAAGTAGGATGAGGTGATGGCTTTGCAATGTGTCAACTTGGCTGTGCTGAACTACATGCCCCAGAATTCCCTTCACTGTATGTTTCCAGGGCCTCACGGACATTTTTTGTGGCTAAGATCTGGAGAGCAGAAGCCAAGCAGCAGGCATGTCGGAAGGTGGGGGTAGGCATGTTTTGTAGCGAGTGCACACTGTCGTTTATCCACCGGATTGTGTGGTTGGCGTGGGCAGCAGCCAGCCCTGCACCTTCTCCTGGGTCTTCCTGTGGCTTCTCTGAATCCTGGGCCACGTCTATGAAGATTGTAGGCGGTGAGAACTGACCTAGAGTTCTAACTCATGTTTGTGGATTCCAACTTTACGTCTGTCTTCCTTTCCTGACTGCCTGCCTGCCCTCGGACTCCAAGCTCCAGTGTCTGAGACTTAGATAACAGTCTTACAGAGATTGTTCAACCAGCTAGTGCAACTGCTCACAATCAAATCCTTGTAACAAATCCTTATTAATGACATATGATCTGCAAATGGTTCTAACTGAACCCCAATGCAGAGAAGTTATACCAAATGATCTCAACGCTCACTATAAAACCTGTTATTCGTGTAACGGTACGTAAAGATACATACACCAATGGAACAAAACAGAAAGTCCTATAGTTGACTGATTTTTGATAAAGGGAGTAATGCAACTCAATGGCAGAAGAGATTGTCTTGTTAACAAATCCTGCTGGTGGGGCGCCTGGGTGGCTCAGTCTGTTATAAGCATCTGACTTTGGCTCAGGTCATGATATCACAGTTCGTGAGTTCGAGCCCTGCATTGGGCTCTGTGCTGACAGCTCAGAGCCTGGAACCTGCTTTGGATTCTGTGTCTCCCTCTCTTTGTCCTTCCGCCACTTGCGCTGTCCCTCTCTGTCTCTCAAAAAAATGTATAAATGTTTAAAAAAATTAAAAACAACAATGAATGCTGCTAGAATAACTAGATATCTATAAGGAAACAAAAATTACCTTCCACCTGTACATCACACCACAGGCACAATTTTGTTCAAAATGGACCATACATCAAAGCATGAGAGTAAAGCTATACAAATTCTAGAAGAAAACATAAGATGAAAATCTTTGTGAACTCGAGATAGGGAAAGTGTTTTTAGAGAGAACACAAAAAGTATTACATACAAAAGAAAAAATAATAAGGTTGCATTCATTGAAATTGAAACTTTCTTTTCAAAAGTATCATTAAGAAAATAAAAAATGAAAAAGTAGGGGCACCTGGGTGGCTCAGTCGGTGAAGCGGTGACTCTTGATTTTGGCTCAAGTCATGATCTCATGGTCGTGAGACTGAGCCTTATATCAGCTTCCTTGTTGGGCATGGAGCCTGCTTAAGATTCTCTCTCTCCCTCTCCCTCCAACCCTCCCCCAGTCATCCTTTCTCTCTCCCTCTCAAACATAAAATAAAGTAACATAACATAAAATCTAAATGTAAACTAAATTAAAATAAAATAGGTTCCAGAGAACCAGCTCTCCTCTTCCTTAAAAAAAAAAAGAAAAGAAAGGATGCCTGGGTGGGTCAGTCGGTTAAGCCTCTGACTTTGGCTCAGGTCATGATCTCATGGTACATGGGTTAAAGCCCTGCGTCAGGCTCTGTGCTGACAGCGCAGAGCTTGCTTGGGATTTTCTCTCTCTCCCTCTCTCTCTGCCCCCTCCCCTGCTCACACTGTCTCTGTCTCTCTCAAAATAAATAAATAAATAAACTTCAAAATTAAAAAAAAAGAAAAGAAAAGAAAAAGTAAGCCATAGGGATGGAGAAAATATTCACAATGCCTATATCTGACAGAGGATTTGTAGACAGAATATATAAAGAACTTTCACCACTCAGTCATAAGAGACAAACACCCAACTGAAAAATAGCCAAGTCAAAACAAATGTAATTTAAAAAAAAACTTTCTTTCTTCCAGGTGTTTGTTGTCTGGTTTTTATTCTAATGAGGTAAGAAATTGGTCAGTTTTAAGTAAGGAAATTATACAATCTGATGATTTACATAAATCAACTTCTTTCTATTCCCTATAACTCCTAGTCCTGGCACATTATTCAAAAATTAGCAAATTAGTTCATCACTATTTTAAAAAGCATCAAAGACCTTAAACAGAGACTTCACACACCGACACAAACATATATGTGCCCAAATGGCACATGTTAAAGTGTTCATAAAAGAAATGAAAATTAAAACCGCTATGAGATTTTCTTCATCCTGAGTATAATAGCTAAAATCCGATGCCAACATCTGATAATATGAAATGTTGGCACGAATATGGAGTGACTGAAAGGCTCGGGATTTTTTTTTTAATTAAGAGTGTTAGAAAACAGTACTTTGGAAAGCATTTCAAATATCTTATGAAGTTAGAACTTTATGCATTTGCCAAATCATCCAGCAATTGTATTTCTAGGTATTTATCAAAGAGAAATGAAAATACTTGATCAGTAATAGATTTATATGCACAGCTTTATTCATAATAGTCCCAAACTAGAAACAATCGAAGGTAACATCAACAGGTAAATGGAAAAGCAAATTATAGGGGCGCCTGGGTGGCGCAGTCGGTTAAGCGTCCGACTTCAGCCAGGTCACGATCTCGCGGTCCGTGAGTTCCAGCCCCGCATCGGGCTCTGGGCTGATGGCTCGGAGCCTGGAGCCTGTTTCGGATTCTGTGTCTCCCTCTCTCTCTGCCCCTCCCCCGTTCATGCTCTGTCTCTGTCCCAAAAATAAATAAACGTTGAAAAAAAAATTAAAAAACAAACAAACAAAAAAAAGAAAAGCAAATTATAATACAATTATACATTGGAGTACTACTTGGCAATAAAAATGAATACATTATTGATGCATCATGGATGAATCTCAAAAATACACTGAACAGAAAAGCGTCATCAAAAGAGTATATATATTGTTTGTGTTTATATGAACTTCTATAGGAGTCAAAACCAATGTATAGTGATATGAGTCAGATCAGTGATTGCCTGAGAGAAAGAGGGAAGAGAGTACAGGGAACTTTTTTTAGAGAATGATGGAAATTTTCTGTATCTTGATTGGAGTGATGCTTGCGTAAGTGTAAACTTTGCCAAAAGTCTTTACCTGTATGCTTAAAATGTGTGAATTTTGTTGTATATTAGTTACACCTCAATAAAGCTGATTTAAAAGAAATTTCTATTTCTTAGGTCTGTCCACTGAAAAGGCCTAGCAACAGTGATCAACCCATTGCCAATGGATACCCTAGCACTTTGACTATGATGCCTTGGAAAATCACTAATTCCAATCAGGAATATGTACATTTCCAGATGCAGAATGAACCTACGGCATTTTGTCTTGCCATAAAGCAAGGTAGTTGTAAAGACTACCAGCATTGTCAAAAAAAAAAAAAAATGGTGCAGCCACTGTAAGAAAACAGTATGGAGATTCCTCAAAAAACTAAAAATAGAACTACCCTACGACCCAGCAATTGCACTACTAGGCATTTATCCAAGGGATACAGGTGTGCTGTTTCGAAGGGACACATGCACCCCCATGTTTATAGCAGCACTATCAACAATAGCCAAAGTATGCAAAGAGCCCAAATGTCCATCGATGGATGAATGGATAAAGAAGATGTGGTATATATATACAATGGAGTATTACTTGGCAATCAAAAGGAATGAAATCTTGCCATTTGCAACTACGTGGATGGAACTGGAGGGTATTATGCTAAGTGAAATTAGTCAGTCAGAGAAAGACAAAAATCATATGACTTCACTCATATGAGGACTTTAAGAGACAAAACAGATGAACATAAGGGAAGGGAAACAAACATAATATAAAAATAGGGAGGGGGACAAAACAGAAGAGACTCATAAATATGGAGAACAAACTGAGGGTTGCTGGAGGGGTTGTGGGAGGAGGGATGGGCTAAATGGGTAAGGGGCATTAAGGAATCTACTCCTGAAATCATTGCTTCACTATAGACTAATTTGGATGTAAATGTTAAAAAACCAAAAATAAAGTTAAATTACAAAAAACAAAGACTACCAGCATTGTCTTAAAAAAGCAAATGTCACACTAAATCTCCAAAGATATAGCAAATTAAGCATCAGTAGTAAGTTAAAACTCTCAGATATGTTTAAATCCACAAGTTCATTACAATACTTAAAGAACATCAAATCTACTAGCTGAATCCCTCTGGAGATACTAGAGGACCACTTCCTTATTATTTTTTTAAATGGCAAATAAAAAAATAAAATGTTTATCCTACCTTTACTGAGCAAAAAATGACCAAATAGTTGATATAGGAAGTTACTCTTTATAGAAAAATTGCAGCTAATAAATAAAGAATGAGTGATAGAGTTAGAATACTACCATTTGAATTACTAGATGTAGGCAATGATCATTAAGAGTCGATAACATCACAAAAAGAGAGAAAGCCAGACATTCCATACCTCCCAGGAGAAATACACAGCACTATCTATGGCACAATTTTGCCAAAATAACAATAATTGAATCTAAGCCTGATTAAGCCTCCTGAGCTGACTATGCATTTATGGGAGATACAAGGCATAGAGAAATGTGTTAAAGGACACCACAGGGATGTAGTAACAAAATTCAGACTGGGGGAAAGTTCAAGTCAAACCACTCAAGTTACTTCTACAGAAAAATTGCAAGGAGAAAAAATAAGAGGAAGATGTTGGAGGAATCTATAGGTTAAGAAATGAAACAAATCAAGCAATCACAATATATGGGCATTATTTTGATCCAGAATGAAATAAATAAAGTGTAAATAGAGTATGTAAAACAAAAATGTGAACACTGGATATTTGATTATATTAAGGGATTCTTGTTAATTTGCCCAAGCTTAGAAAATGGTGTCATGTTAGGGGAGCATTAAGATATTAACAAATGAAGTGATAGAATGTGTGGAATTTGCCTCAAAATAAGCAGGAGTGGGGGGACTGGGTGGGTTATAGGTGAAATAAGTTTGGAAATATATTGATTATTGTTAGAGATGGGTTATAGGTACATTTGATTTATTAAGCTACTGTCTATGTTTTGTATATATTTAAGAATTTCCATCACAAAAAGTGGAAAGAAAAACAATCGGTTTGGGGATGGAAGGGAAAAAATGGACACATGCGGAGCTATTAGCAACATGCCAAACAGATGTTGGGACCTATATATAGGCTCAAAACAGCAAATTTTTATCCCCTAGACTATGTTACAACAAAGGGATGAGTGGTTTTAAATTCTAGCCCTTATAAGTCTCTGTCATGGGTCTCTGGCTCAATGATTTTATTCTGAACAGTAAGTATTCATGGGAAATTGTATATTAATCTGGAACCACTGAAATCAATACTAGGTTGAAATTTACAGATTATCAAGTGGTGAAGCTGTTTTAAAAGCAATGCAGAGATTCAACAAAGGTGTAGTAATTATTCCTCTCTTGCCTCCTAAACATTGGCTGTTTATTATAGAGAAGTGAGTTTAAAACAAGATCACTTTTTTTTTTTTTTATTTTTTAAAGCGATTCAGTGATTCCAATGAGGAAATCGCACATGTAAGCGATGTACTATGACGTGAAGAGCTACCTGTAGCTTGGAATATATTTTCTAGAGATAGCCCCATAAGGGATTTCAGAAAGGACTTATTTGGAAGTGAAGGCTTAGCTTGAAGGAAAGATGATATCATCTAGACACTGCAATTAATGACTCAAAATGTATCCCTAGTGATGACTAAGAAATTCAGTTGCAATGAAGTTTTAAATAAAACTGTCTCATGAAATGTGAGATAAGACCAAAAGGAAGTATTTCCAAATCAAGGTAGGATTTTACACAAAAAGCTATTTTTAAAACTTCTGTGTTGTTTACGTGAGTAAATTAAACATGGTAAGCAGACACCTGACTATTTTAGCTACATCACCAAAACCTGATGAATTTAAGTTGGTCTAATCGCTTTCTTTTGGTAGGGGTGGTTTCTCTTTGGAGAAATGAGTGAATGTTCCCACTTGGGGCTACCTGTGTCCCAGCACGTTTGGCAAATTAACTCTGCCGGAGCTCGGAATAGAGATAAATGCCGGTGGTTGCAGTCAGGGAAGGACTCGTGAAAAAAAGGTGGGATTAAAAGGGGTAGGGTCTGTAGTAGTGGAGTGGAGAGCTTTCCAGATGTGGAAGGAGAAGTGAATAAAGACACACTAACAAGAGAAAATGTGACCCGGGGCTGTCACCGAAGTAATGGCTGGAAAAGGAAAAGGTTGGCTAGCACGGAGGGCCCAGGCAGAGGAAAATTAATAATAAGTTATACGTGTGGAGCGAGGCCAGCTTGTGGAAGACCTTTATAGTCAGCCACAGGGCTTTGGGTAAATTCAGACA
Source organism: Felis catus (assembly GCF_018350175.1). NCBI lineage: Eukaryota > Metazoa > Chordata > Mammalia > Carnivora > Felidae > Felis > Felis catus. Next base: position 143,471,489 of record NC_058376.1, read on the forward strand.
GAATGACCCTCTTATTACAGAAAGGGCTCCAATGGGGCTTTCAGGGGCCCTCGGCACTTTCATCTTTACGGGCTTCTTTCCTTCATAAAAGACACAAAAGAATTCTATTTTATGACGACATTCACATAAAGATTAATGCAATCCAGGCTGAATTTATTATTACATTCATATCATTATAGCTAGTTTCTCTTCTTATTTTAAAAGAAATTAAAATTAAAACATTTTTACAGTCCCCTAAAGGTATCGTGGGCCTTAGACATTGTGCCTGCTTCGTCTGGTAGATAAGTTGGCCCTAATTAATGTTCGCTCGGGTGGGTTTTAAATACGTTACAGAGATTTTGTGGTTGCAGAATTGTTACGGCCATTTCATATATGTGGACCAACCATTTTCTGTATGTGGAGAGGTAGATCTCACCTGGATCACAAAACGCTCCCAAGTGGGCAAAGCTGGCTCAGGAAGGATGAGATCATTTGTTGTGTCTACCATTTGGCCATGGCCGTGAAACAGCTCCTCACCCCCACCCCCACCCTGGCTAACTGGGAAGCAGAACTTAGTGGGAGAATGTAGGGTGTCTGAAAGGTTTCTATCTGGGCCTAGCTATTGGGGAAACAGCTCCTGGGACACTAGAAATAAGATGATGCTCATCAAAATGGAAGTTTGATTTCGAAAGGAAAATTAGATCATCTTCTAAGTAAGTTATACAGGGCTTTGGGACTGGAGTGTATTGCCTTAAGATTAGATACTTGAATCTGATCCCCATGATGTCCTTTAGAATTTCTATCACACTTCCTTTTGTGCTGAGTATAACCCCCTCCCCCCCCCAAAAAGGGGGGGTGCTTTGGGCCATTCTCAGGTAAGGGTTTTAAAGTGGAAACAGAGAACCCTTTGGGACTGGTATGCTATTGCAGCGGAGATCACAAAGACTGCCCAGAGAATGGGGGAAATTAGCGGGAGACTGCATGTTTACTGGGTCAACAGAGCTATTCCAGAAAAGTCAACTAGTCAATACTTCCCCCCCAGAAACTGCTGGAATGCCTGCATCTCTTTCCCTTTAAGGGAAGTTGATTGATCCCTTCCTGAAACCACCGGGGCTGTACCCAAGAAACATTTATCTGCCAGTGGCATATAGGAGGGGCTGGGAGAGACAGATTTACCTGCAGGACCAATAAAGTTAGAGGTTAGAGGGTGGGGTGGCTAGAATTGAGGGTAGGGTGGGGAGGAAAGTGTAGACTACTCAAGGGTGGAACTCTGGGACAACTAGAATATATATTTTAACAAAATCTCCACAAGATTTGCCCATATATTTGAAATTTAGGAAGCACTGGGCTAGGATGTTAGCTGAGAGAGAGGGAAGGGTAGATTTGAAAAGCATAGGAAAGTAACAAGGAGCAGACTTTGGTATCTTGATATTTTTGGACATAGGGTTGATTCAAATATTACTCCAAGAATACAAATTTGGGAGATTAAAGAAAACAAGTAATTTCCCAACACTCATTTGCCTACAGATAATTGACGGTCTAATTAAAATCTGTATCCATTAATTAAACCACTGTGAGATCACATGTTTTGTTTACCTAGTTTGATGTACCCATTAGCATTATTTTTAAGCATTCAAGAATAATTAAATTGTCTTAGCACAAACTCTGTTGTGCTAATTCATGCCCACTTCCTTCTTCCTTATTTAATCTGTGTTCCCTTTCTTTCTTTCTTTCTCTCTCTCTCTCCCTCCCTCCCTCCCCCCTCTTTCTTTCTTTCTTTCTTTCTTTCTTTCTTTCTTTCTTTCTTTCTTTCTCTAGGCTTTGCACTCAGTGCAGAGACTAATGTGGGGCTTGAAGTCATGACCCTGAGATCAAGACCTGAGATGAGATCAAGACCTGAGATGAGATCAAGAGTCAGACGCTTAACCAATTGAGCCACCGAGATGCCCTGTGGCTTTTCTTTCTATGCATTTGTTAAATGTAACTTTGGACATTGCTCATTGTTGGGGCCATTGCAAGCAAGGTGCCGGCCAGATTTCTCAGTGTGCAACGTATTCAATTACAATTAGACAACATGAGCCTTATACATGTCCTCCAAATATGAGCCCCTAGGATGTTACTTAATTTAGAGGATGAGTAAGAATGGTCTGGCACTCGGGAACTATGATAGGTAGGGGTATACTGGTCTTCACGGGTATCTTGTTCAGAGTACAGGAGTACTAAACTGAGGGACTCTGGAATCCTTTGTTGGGTGAAAGAATGAAGAAAAGAAGGGAAAGGCATTGCATCTGTAAGTGGAAAGAGCACTCTCTTGGTATTTGTATGCCAGCCATATATCCAGAAGCTGACAGTTTCAGCGATTCACCCAGTTGTTTTGACTACATGATACCAGCGTCCCGGATATTTGCAAATATCCTATAATTGAATACCTCTTCCATTTTCATGTCATCATTTTCTTTCACCATGTAGGCACTGTTGCACCTTCTCCTCCATATGCAGGGGGGAAATTACCAGTGAACACGATCCATCCATTATCACCTAGCTACTTCCAAATTAGAAATTCTGATTCAGACCGAGGCAAACTGTTCTCTGAATCTTTTTCTCCCTGGACCAAAGGAAAGAATACAATTCTTTTCTGTCTGCTACAGCTGGGAGATGCTAAAAGCGACACACGTTGCTTTTCATAATACGGGTGATCTATTCCTCAAGACAAAGAAGTATCTCAGATGAATTTCAGCGCCCAGGATGCTGGGAGGTTCGGGTTGGTGTCTCGGGAAACAATTGCAAAGCGAATTCAGCGGCCTACAGCTTACTTTACCATAACTGGGTAACTAGCTGTGCTTCCCAGACGTGATTGTTTCCCATCTCAGGTTCCAAACTTGAAGACTTCCAGCTAGATCTGGTCTGCAGACATGTTTAGTTTGGACTACCCAGTGTTTTTATAAAATTTCAGCCAAAATTTAAAAATAGGGAAATGATACTTTCCTTGTTTGACAACGATCAGCTGGAACGGGCTAGTGAGTACCCCCGGGTGCTACAGTCCCCGCCATTCCCAATCATTTCCCTGACTTTGAAGTTAAGAGCCTATGAAATAAGAGACAGAGACAGAGAGATATAGATATAGATATAAAGTTATAGATACATTGGTCTCTGCCTCTGGTTCCTGGCACAGAGCTTCTAAATCCCTTGTAATTTCCTGGGTGATAAGAGCATCTTTTTTTCCCAATGAGGTGACTGTTGGCGGGGATCCAGGATAGGGGCTGGTCACCAGAAAGACCAAGCCGTGATTAGAAACTTGGGACTTTTAGCCCTGCCCCCACTCCGGAGAGTGGGAGGAGGGCTGGGAAAGGGATTAATAATCCCTCATGTCTACATGATATAACCTCCATAAAAAATGCCAAAGTATGGGATTTGGAGAGCTTCCTGCTTGGTGAACACATCTACACGCTGGTAGGGTCCCCAACTGCATGAGGACAGAGGCTTGTGCGACTGGGACCCTTCCAGACCTCACCTTATGTATCTCTTCATGTGGCTTTTCATTTGTATCCTTTAATCATACCTTATGTTGTAGAATAAACGGTAAATGTGTTTCTGTACGTTTTGCGAGCTGTTCTTGCAAATAGTTGAATCCAAGGGGGAGGGTCATGGGAACCTCTGATTTGCAGCCAAGTTGAACATAAGTTGTGGGTAACCTGAGGACCTACCACTTGGTGATTAACATCTGAAGCAGGGGGCAGACTCATGGGCCTAAGCCCTTAACCTGTGCGGTCTGCCTTAACTCCAGTTAGTGTCAGAATTGAGTTGGCTTGTAGGACACCCAGCTGGTCTCATAGAGAATTACTTGGTATTTTCAGGGAGGAAAAAAAAAAAAAATCCACACCTCTGGTGTCAGAAGTGTGAGTGTGGGAGTAGCATGAGTGTAAAGGAGAAACATAAGTGAATTTTCCTATTCACTGCTGGTTTTCATTTATTGATCTTTGTACTTGCTGTTATTTTTCTCGAAGTAGAGAATTACTTATCTGGGTTCATGTCTTTATTAAGAGTGAAATAGTAGGGTGCCTGGATGGCTCAGTCAGTTTAGCATCCGACTCTTGACTTTGGCTCAGGTCATGATCCCTAGGTCATAGGATCCAGCCCCACGTCAGGCTCAGCACTGACCGTGGAGCCTACTTAAGATTCTCTCTCTCTATCCCTCTGCCCTTCTTTCTAAAATATATATATTTCTATTTCTATTTCTATTTCTATATATATACATATAAGAGTCAAATAGCAAGAGATAGATCATGATTCAAGGAAAATGGGAGTGCACACATTTCTTTTTGGACTTCAGGAATATTCCTGCATGTTCAATATGCAGACCGTATGTGTGTGTTGAAAGATAGTTTAAGACCCTGGTGACAGCCTGGACCCTGGGGTCAGTTGAGTGGATGACTCCTTCCACTCCCAGATTTGGAAAGGAGTGCCTAAGTTGCCAGTGATAAAACCAACATAAGTTTGCAAAACCGCATGACACAGTGCATGAGATGTTTCAACAGATATGCACCTTGAACTGAAGGAGCCAGAGCTCCTGTTGAGTGGTGTTGTATAGGAAGTGTCATAGTCTTCTCATTCTTGCCTTTCCAGGGGAGAAACCTATTCTCAGCTCAGACTTCAACCAGGAAATAACTCTTCATGTCAAAGGCAGCCGAATAAAGATCGCTCCCACCTTCCTGCAGATGTTAATACAGCACACTAAATGAGATTACTGTCTTAGTTTGGGTTGCTTGTAACAGAGTATCATAGATGAGTGGTTTATAAACAACAGAAATTTATTTGTCCCAGTTCTGGTGCTAGAAGTTTGCTACAGGGTGCCAGCACAGTCGGGTACTGGTCAGAGCCCTCTTCTGGGTTGCGGTTGGCTGACTTCTCATAGTATCCTCACCTGGCAGAGAGCAGAGAAAGGAACCAAGTTCCTCCAGACTCTTACAGGGACTCTAATCTCATCATGCGGGCTTCATCCTCATGACTTCATCTAATCCTTATTACCTCCCAAAGGCCCCACCTCCTAATGCCATCATCTGGGAGGAGGTGGGTAGAGGGTAGGATTTCAACATATGAAGTTCGTGGGGACACAAATCTTTAGTCCATAACACTGACCCCTGCCCAGGTTAAAGAGCAGACCTGCGGCACCTTGCAGACAGAGGACAATGAGTAGAATAGCAGCCCAAATTTCCAGAGCACATGTACAGGTTCCCATCTGTGAAGAAAGCAAGACAAAGATCATAAAATTCAAACTGTAAATGCATGAACAGATCTGAGTATTAGGTTGTTGTAGAGTGAACAGACAGAAGACAATTAGAGCCCTGAAGAAGAAAAATCCAGACCATAGCAGAAGAAAGGTGACTCCCTCAACTAAGACCTCTTGTCTACCCCTTAACCCTCAACAATAATTCTTGAGCAGAAGGAGCCAGAAATCGCTACAGATTGTTCTTGATGGGATGCCTGGCAGAGCAGAAACTATATTCTTCTTCTTCTTCTTCTTCTTCTTCTTCTTCTTCTTCTTCTTCTTTTGTTATTTTGAGAGAGAGTGGGGACAGGGCAGTGAAAAATAGCCAGTTTTTTAGTGTTCAGGGAAGAGTCTCTTTTCAGGAATTCTTAGGAGCAAAGGAAGGCGAGAGGTGTCCATTGCTCTGCGACCCTCGCCCCTTACAGAGCTGTCCTCCAAGGGAAAGGTAGGAAAAGTTTGTAGGCAACAAGACAGATTGAGAAGCCCCAGTTCTTACTTTTTGAGATTCAACACCTTGAGAATCTCTCTTCAGTTGAGAGGTCCACTGACAGCTGCCATCAGGTAAAAGCCTCAAAAAGGAACTCCCCATGAGGGAATAGAATGTCGGGAATGGTAACCTATGTCCACGGCAGAAAGAAGTAGGAGAGGGTCTCGGGGAGGGTGACTAGTGGCACAGCATACGGCTGGGTCAGATAGCCAGGAGGAGGGGCACACCTTAGGAATTATGTGAAACACATGAAGGTTAATTAAAAGAGCTGTAGGGGCGCCTGGGTGGCGCAGTCGGTTAAGCGTCCGACTTCAGCCAGGTCACGATCTCGCGGTCCGTGAGTTCGAGCCCCGCGTCAGGCTCTGGGCTGATGGCTCAGAGCCTGGAGCCTGTTTCCGATTCTGTGTCTCCCTTTCTCTCTGCCCCTCCCCTGTTCATGCTCTGTCTCTCTCTGTCCCCAAAAAAATAAATAAACATTGAAAAAAATAAAAAATAAAAGAGCTGTAATCTTGACTCAGTCTTGAGTTGGGGCTCTACTGGCTCAGGCATCATTGGACCGGTAAGAGTCTCACTGTCATAGGGGATGCACGTCCCTTAGCCTGTGTGGGATCAGACTCAACAGCCGCTTGGTGACTGGCATCTGAAGTGGAGGACAGTTCCATGGGGATAAGCCCTTAACCTGTGCTGAATTCTCATTGTAGCCTCACATGGCAATCAAGGCAACAGTGGTAAGAGACCCTGTGGTCCTTTTCAGCTCTCTCCCCAACTTTGGTTTGAGTAAGTCTCTGAGGTTCTTAGACAATTCGAGGAGCGGGGAGCTGGTCCTTGAGAGATATGCTGTGCTTCTTGATAATATCAGTAGGCTTGAATTCACTTGGGCTGATCAATCAAGCCATAAGAGTTACCTGGTCTAGGCAAAACATAAAGACCAAATGCATACGGTTTTCACCCCATCGCGTCGATTCAGTCTTTCTTTATTAAACCACTGGCTGTTTTCATGTGACTTTGAGTCAAAGGAGAAGCGATACCTGACAAGGGAGACCTTACTGAACCCTTGTAGATGTGACTCTGGGGATGAAGCAGGTGATTAGACCTGCCTTGCGAATTTCTGCTTTGATGAGGTTATTTCCATCTGGATACACAGCATGGTTCACTTGCGCATGTGTATGAGGCGGGAGTGGGGAGGAGGCCGAAGACGAGTGGCGATGGTAAAGAAATCTATTTACCTTCCATAAGGCCACTTGGCTGCCAGAGGGTGGCAACAATTACTGGCAACAGGTACATTGCTTGCACCTACTCAAGGCCAGCCCTGAGCAAGGCTGTTGTGTGTGTGTTGGGGTGGGGGGGAGGGTGCCAGCCCCATGGAAATGGGTTTCAAGGCACAGAAGTCAACACAGGAGTGGGGACTGACTCCTCTCAATCCCCCACCTTAAACAGCGGGAGAACTGGGCTCGGGGAACACACCCGTCGGTCAGTTGCACCTGGGGGCGTTTCAGCATGTTCCAAGGTATAAGAATCAAGTTAGCACATACCAGCACAGCTTGAAATGGTAGATAATAAGCATTAATCTCCCTAATAAATTCATTAGTCAGCTGTACGGTCTTGAAAGAGGTTTGTACACTCAGATCATAAATTAAGTCCTGGTTAGGCATTAACCTTCTCTGGCTTTGCTCTGCAAATCTCCCAGTAGCTCTAATGGGATCAAAAGTTATTTGAGCCTTCCATAAGACCTGTTTTCCTTTGCCTAATTACACTGATACAAAGCTTTAGAGAATATCTTTATGGTATAGTTTAAAAAAAAAAAGTAATGCCTAATCTAACTTCTATGGGCATATTTGTTGGAAAAAAGAGTAATGTAATGTAATGTAAACAGTCATTCAGGATCCTGTTTCTGGGAGCAAATATTCCCCAGGTCACCTTTGTAGGCAGTTTAGAAGAGCTATCCATCACTCACATGATACTTCTTTCATGTGGGCTCCGTTCACGCTTCGGGCAGCTGCTTCTTGGTCCATAAAGCCATCCCTCTGGCCAGGTGTCTTTTTCTCTGGCTGTTCCAACCCATATTTCTAGGGTGTAGTGCAATATCTCCCTTAGAGGGTATTTTTTATGGGATATTTTTTAAAGTCAATTCTACCCAATGTGGGGCTCAAACTCATGACCTCGAGATCAAGATCAATTGCTATACTGACTGAGGCAGCCAGGCACCCTATAGGGTATTTTTAAGCTTAATTATACATTACCTAGCCAACACTTTGCAGTCCCTGTATGTAGAGCACTCTGGACTAGCAAAGCTGAGAGAGATACCAGGAACTCTTGGCAGGATGGCTTTTCTGCCATGACTCTGCCAATTACTCCTCTCCCTCACCTCCTAGTCTCATTTTTCTTCCCCTCCGCCTTGTGCTGCCTGCCTGAGGAAATCCTACTTTTGATCCCTTGTTCTGTCACTTCTTCACCCTGAATCACTGCATGTATGTTCAGAATGCCCATCTCTCTTGGTCCTCCACTACCTCGATCACTAACCCTTATCCCTTCAAACTCTGCCATCAACCTCTGCTATTTACTGAAACCTTTCCAGATGCTCCCTTGTACTTTACCGTTCCCTCATGTACCTCCCTCATTAATCAGCCTCGGGAGATACAGGTCTTCTGCATAACAAGAGTTTTAGAACCCTAAAATATTTCAGAATGTAAATCTTCCAGGCCGCTGATATCCACCACCAATGAGCAAATGGGACCAAAACCGGAGCACTGAGCATCTTCATGACAGGCATGATTCTGGGTGCCTGGGGATATGGAGGTAGACAAAACAAAAAATATTACTACCTCCTAAAGCTCACATCCTGGTGGTACAACCTATTGGCTTGTGTTTAACTGGTGACTGTTGCCAAAACATGGAGATTTTTACTGAAGCTCCTCGAGAGCAAACACAGCAAGAGTTTGTACTTATAAACATACGTTTAAAAAACTTAAGGTAAAAAGGTGGGGGTTTTTCCAGCGTGTTTTTATGTATCCCTGATGACAGCACAAGTACAGGTGTTCTGTTGAGAATGTAACAGTCAACAAAAGGAAGATCAACAAATGTTTAGATCATTAATTGTATCCTGCTGAAGTATATGCCCTTCCAATAAATTTTTTTAAGTTTATTTATTTATATTTTTTTTGAGAGAAAGAGAGAGTGAGAGCATAAGGGGGCAGGGGCAGAGAGGAAGGGAGAGAGAGAGAATCCCAAGAAGGCTCTGTGCTGTCAGTGCAAAGCCTGATGTGGGGCTTGAACCCACGAGATCATGACCTGAGCTGAAATCAAGAGTCAGATGCTTAACCAACTGAGCCACCCAGGCACTGCTCCAATAAATGATTTTTAAAAGTAATCTTTATGCTCAATGTGGGACTCAAATTCATGACCCTGAGATCAGGTTCTACTGGCTGGGCCAGCCAGGTGCCTCTTCTAATGAATTTGTCATAGAAGCTAAGGTCCCTTGCACCTCTTATTTCACAAATACATTTATCTATGCATTTATTATTCATTTAAAATTTTTTTCTGTGTATTTATTTTTCCATATTATGAATGCAAAAGGTAAGTTTTTAAAGGCAGACGACAGAGGAGAGTGTGGGTATATTTTCAGTTCTTTGGTATGCTAGTTGCATGAACTCAGAGGTCATAGTCAAATACTTAAGAATACTTACAGCTGGGCCCTGACCACTTAGAACAAGTATGGCCTTAGCAGCATGTATCCGCTGAATGTAAGTCCCTGGGTGATCCCAGGAAACCATCTCCTCTGAACTAAAGGGGAATAAGTGAAATTAAATAGGCATGTATTAGTAGTGTGCAAACATGAGCCCCAAAGTGTTTTTTGTTTGTTGACTTTTGGCCAACCCAGCGTTACTGAAAATGAGAAAGAGTGTGCATTCCCTCGTTGCCACGGGCATCCCTGCTCTTTATTGTATACTCATAGTTGCTTTTCATGGATTTATACCCAGTCATGATAACTGCCTGGCCCATGATGGCCTCTGAGTTTGCAGGCCCTGAAATGGAAGCTTTTCTACATCCTCCATTCGGCTCTGATATCCCTGCTTCTAGTTCTTTCTCACTGCCTGCTTAGTGCTGTGCTGTTTAAACAGGAGACAGCAAGTGCCATGGGAGACGAGTTAAATATATGCCTTTCAGATGCCTCTTAAGCTTCACCTTCTATCCTCCCAACGATTCTGGTTCTGAGTTCAATTTTATTGGTGAGAGAGGCAGTGACAAATGTTTAAACATATTTGAAAGGCGAAACCCAGACAGTGAAAGCAAGCACAGAAACTTCTGCCCCTTCCTCATCCATCCAGAGAACTTTAACTTCCTCACGATTGGTGA